>NC_136067.1:508418145-509018145 GCF_964261635.1 Lissotriton helveticus | reverse complement strand
AAACTTTCCTTATCACATTTAAAATAAAGAAGATTGATGAGGTGAGGGCATTAATCTGTTTTTTGAAAGTAAGCTTATCATAAAAAATAAATCCTAGATTTTCTGCCTTGTGCACAGGGACCGGAAGGTCTCCCGGACTGAATGGCCACCATCTTTGTGACCAAAAGGAGGAATCTAAGCCCATCAAGAGAACCTCAGTCTTTTCACCATTCAATTTCAGGCAGTTAGAGCACATCCATTGGTTGACCTGGGTCATACAGGGATTAAAGCGGTCTGCTGTCTCTTCTATAATGCTGGAAACAGATAATACTAGCCGAGTATCATCAGCGTAGGAAACAACTGAAAAGCCAAACTGCCTGATGATTTTTATCCTTAATACTTGACATACCACCATGACCATTGTGACTCATCGCAATAATTCGGTCTCGCACACCCATTGGATGTACAATCCTGTCACCTCTTAAAACAATGCCATTTGACACACACAACTCTTCCTTATTCTTCCAAAATGCAGAGCACTCTCCACATAAAGATGATTTTCTCAGGCCAACTGCCCACAATGTACTTCTCTACATCTCCCAGCACCACATCCTTATCCGTTTCGTGTAACCACACATCTTCAGATAACTCACAACTGTCTACCTTCTCCCCAAATTTAACAACATGATATCTTCAAAGTAAAAAGCAACTTCACACTTGCTTATCCCCTTCACTACATCAGTCACATTATTACTAGGCAATCGTGAGAGCCCATCCACAACCAATTGTGCGTTCTTGGGATGTACTCAATATTGTAGGACAACATTTGTAGAGTAGATGCTAGTCTCGCTAACCTTGGTGTCAAATTTCTCCCCCCTTCAGGTCTCAAAATGTCCACCAAAGGCTTGTGGTCAGTACATATCTTAAAATTCTTACCCCACATATACATCCGTAAATACTCGGCTGCCCACATTGCCTCAAGTAACTCTTTCTTAATTACGGAAATAATTGCATTCAGAGGGTGTCAATGTCAGAGAAGCATACACTACCACCGACTTCTCATCCTTCATGCGTTGAGAAAAGACTGCACCAATGCCATTCCCACTAGCATCCACTGACAACACACACTTATCCTGAGACATAAATTATTTCAAACAAGGAGGTACAGAAATCTACTTTTTCACTGCCTCAAAACATAACTTTTGTTGTTCTCACCACATGAACAACACTTTTTTTTTAGTAACGCCCTCAATGGTTCTACCTTGGATGCATAGATCTTCACAAAGCATGAACAAAATTCAGTGAGGCCCAAAAGAAATCTACTTTTCCTTGTTCTTTGGCTCTGGGGCAAAAAGAATAACCTCCACATGGCTGACATTAGGATAAATCCCTTCCTTGGATATCACATGGTCTAGATATTCAACTTCCTGTTCTCCAAATACACATTTCTTGTTCTTAACAGTCAACCCATGCTTTCTAAGGGCCACCAATAGTGCATGTGAATACTTGTTGTGAGAATCCATGTCCTTGCCAAAGATTAAAATGTCATCTTGGAACACCTTTGCCCCACAAACCCAATGTAGAATTCTCGTCATCTCCCTCTGAAAAACTGCTGAAGCACGCGCCAATCCAAAAGGCATTCAATAGTATCTGAACATACCTTCAGGAGTGATAAAGGCTGTTCAATGCTTTGAGTCATCATCCAATTCAATTTGGTGATATGCGCTTGCTAAAGCGATTTTAGAGAACCAAGCTGCACCACCAATAGAAGAAGTCCACTTCTGAAAATTGAGAAGGGGAAAAGTGTCCACCCAAATTGCTTAGTTTCATAAACGTAAATTGCCACTGGCTTTAAGAGAAATTACGACTGGGGAAATTCAATCTGAACTCTTCATGGGTTCAATTATCCCCTCCTTACATAAATTCTGAAGAATGTTTCCCAATTTATCTCGATATTTAACCAGAACATTCCTAAATCTTTGTCTAAATAGGCAAACACTGTCCCGCAAAATAATCTTGTGTTTGAAATCTTCCATCCTGTATGAAAAAACATCAGCATTCATTTTCTTAAGCTCAGCATACTCCATTTTAGGATCCACCATTCTTCCTTCCTCACAATCCTGTCACACTACATACACAGGACACTCCAAACTAGCATACATTTTCATCCCAACTCCATGATATGCGGCCAACCCAAAATAGTGGCATCCTTCTTGGCCACATAAACGTTACCTTGGCATTTCTTGTTATCAAAACTCACCTCCTCCCACACGCTTCCAGGGGAATTGCATGACCAGAATAACAACTGGTCCCCCAGTTCCAGGGATGGGGAGACGATCAGGTAGATGTAGACGCACTGTCTGCACCCACTAATTGGGGCACGTTTGAACGTGGCATCTCCGCATCACTTGATGAGGCCTCAAACCAAATAGTGTTAGGTTGGACCTCGATCCACACACTAAGTAGGAAGCACTGTAAAGGGAACCATACCTGTGTGGGGGAGTTTATCACTATGTGTTTTACTGTCCTGACGAAGCACCACAGATCCTTAGGACCACAGGAAAGGCTCAAAACAAGTTGACAAATTACTAAGCATGCAACCAAACTTAGGTCTCTTGCACTAGACTAGAGGGACCTTCCCCTCCTAGTCTTCACATACTGACTACATTGATTCCTTCAAATAACCGTGAGGATAGCACCTGCATCCTGTGTGCCCGTTTAACCCTGAAGGGGCAGCCCATTTAATAAAGAATAGCCCACGACCTCCCTGATCAGTTTTAATCCCCAACCACATTCACTACTCCAGTTACACCTCACTTGCAGTCATCATAGAGATTTTCTTTTGAAAAGATCTCCACCAAAGAGACCCTTCGGGGGACACATAGGGAATTGCAGCGCCGGCCTGATGAGGAGCACTTCACTATGATGAAGCATGGCATCCCCTTGGGGGTGTGTTAGGGCAACATGAGACAATCATACTGACTGTCTCTACTTGGTCTGACTATACCTGTATAGAAATCGTTGTTCTCCCTTCTTAGGAACAGAAGCCCTATTAGTTGAGTTTTCCAATAATGGTCTACCTGGCAATAATTACTCAAATAAATGTTTACCCATGATGGTGTACCATGCACAAGAGTCCCCCTTTGTATCCACCTCAACAATGTCAATGCGCACAGTACACATGGGCAGTATTTTAACCTTGTCCACTTCATCCATCAGTTTGCCTTGCACACACTCAACACCACTCCAGTTAAACTCAAATCATCTTCTAAAACACCTTCTTGAATACAATCAAGCTTCTTCTTTGAATTCTTACATACATACATAATGCCGGGCACCATTTACAATTGGCTAAATGGTTACTTGAACCACATCTGAAACATGATAACCCACATGCTTGCCAGGTCTACCTCTTGTAATACTCTCCCCAATCTAACCTCACCACTTTTTGTTTTCACCCTAGAATCTTTAGCTACCGCCCTCACCTTGTTATTCACACTACTTTCATTCCTCATTTTATGAACGAAATCATCCGACACTTCAACACTCCTAGCAACATCAACAGCAGTTTTCAGGGATATTTCCCCACACTACCATAACTTCTCTTGCATTTTCTTAGATTTAGTTTTCAACAAAATTTGATCACGGAGGACCTGATCATAAGCCATGTGATCAAATTCACACATTACTGCAAGACCTCTTAAGGCAGAAACAAAATGATCAATCCTTTTGTCTTCTTTTTGTGCTCTAGAGTAACATTTAAACTTCTCCATAACAAGACATGAAAACCTCAGGACCAGAGATCAAGAGCCTAGCTGTATTTATATAATAATATTCACAACACTCACTGGGGTTGGAATAATTGTGTTTAGTAGGAGAAAAAGAAAATAGAAAACACCACGTGATTATTCCCTTACGTAGTTACTAGATGCATGCTTATATTTTGCAGCATTAAATTGATTTATTTTATATTTTCTTTATTACTAGCTCATTTGGGCATTATTAGGAGTGGCAAACACAGGGCGGGTCCCTGTGTAGGCCTGAGGAGGAGCGTGGGGGACGCTCGAAACATGTTGACAGATAGGAACTAATAGGTACACCTAAACCCATTGTCCTTTAGGCACCCTTTTTTTTCTACCCCGTTTTTAATTCTACCCCCTAGGAGCAAGAATAAATCATTTGTAGCTTACTAGGCAGGTATTTAAAATCACTTACACTTATCCCACTCCATCACGTCACAGTTCTCGCACCACACATAGTATGATTTAAGTGCTCCTACGTAGTACGCAAGTCGTAGCACGCCCCAGTCCGTAGAAGGCTGGGATGGCCCCAATGATGAAGCATGTCACTGTGGGGCAACCCTGGTGATTGAGGGGACACTAAGAAAAAAAAATGTTTTTCTTTTTCTCCTACTAAACACAATTATTCCAACCCCAGTGAGTGTTGTGAATATGATTATATAAATACAGCTAGGCTCTTGATCTCTGGTCCAGAGGTTTTCATGTCTTGTTCAACTGTGGAGGGTGAGCCATAGCATTTTCCCTCTATCTCCCCTTTATTTTGAAAACTTCTCCATAACACAACAACAGTTAGGTTCCTACCGAACCTCTCTTGCATTTGCCGGATAGTGTATTGATAAACTCCAACCACCCCAGCATTATTAATTGCAGGCACATTTTTAAACTCTCTCAACCCCACAGCCCCTGACCTATGCTTGAGAAGCGACAATGTTCTTTCTTCCAAAAACCCATTCTCTTCTAGGACATCCACATATGCTTAAAAAAGGTGAATCAAAAGGTCCCAAGCAATAGGAGGTTCACCAGGTTCTACTAAAACAATGGTGGCAGCTGGAAAGTCACCATGGTATTAAAAATTGACTTAAATAATAACACCAAAAGGAATGATCACAAATAGTAAAGTCAAGCTTTGCCAGGAAAAGTACTGCTAAAGCATGAATACTAAAGTCAAACATTTCTAGGAAAAGTACTGCTTAAGGTGTGCCCATCACCTTGTGTGTTTTGCTGTTCACCCTATGTGGGAAGGGTATGCCCAGACGTGGGTCTCGTGCTCACTAAGCCACTGGAGTCAAGCTATCCTGGCTGGAGACGGCTGATAGCCAGAAAGCGGTCCTAGGATGTATGATTCCGGTCCAGGGAAGACATGGCTTGGCAGTTCGGTCTGGACTGTTCCCATGAGGCACAGGGTCAAGACTGATTTGCATATGGCCATGTCTGAACTGGGATGGCTTGGTGAGCAAAATAATGATGGATTAAACGCAGATCTGTGACTGGGGGTGAATGTTTTGCCTTTGTGCAACATTCCGTCCATCATCTTGTGTGTTTTGCTGTTCACCCTATGTGAGAAGGGTATGCCCAGACGTGGGTCCCGTGCTCACTAAGTCACTGGAGTCAAGCTATCCTGGCTGAAGACGGCTGATAGCCAGAAACCAGTCCTAGGATGCGTGATTCCGGTCCAGGGAAGACATGGCTTGGTAGTTCCGTCTGAACTGTTCCCATGAGGCATAGGGTCAAGACTGATTTGCATATGGTCATGTCTGAACTGGGGTGGCTTGGTGAGCAAAATAATGATGGATTAAACCTAGATCTGTGACTGGGGGTGAATGTTTTGCCATTGTGCAACATTCCGTCCATCATCTTGTGTGTTTTGCTCATCACCGAAGTGACAGCAGGTCTAGTAGACCCTGGTCAGCTTAGCTCTTCCAGTAATCTGCATCTGTTATGGTAGACTCAAAAGATCAGTTGGCTGCCCTCCTACTATTTCTTAGCCCTGGGTATAGGAGGGTGCAGGTCTCACCCTTAGGGTTCTCCTCACTGGTCTCAACAACAGGTGCAGTTCATCTTCTGTCTAGCAGGTCCAGAAATGATCAGAAGAGTGTGTTCAGGAGCTGTCTACTTATCTCCGAGATGACAAAACCTATCTGCCCTTGGAAAGAGCTCCTGTGCCCAACCTAGATGTGTGGCCAGGGAAATGGACAACCCTTCTTCTTTGGCCACACAAAACCAGTTTTAGGGGCAGCTCCTCTCCAAATGAACAAACGTCGGGGCAGATTCATCTATTAGCTACATCTGCCTGTGGCAGGGTAGGCCTCTTTGGAGATAATTAGATTCCTGGACACTGTCCAGATGGCCATCCTGTCAGAAGAACGGAAGAACTTACCACATCCAAGGCCTTTGCCTGAGCTCTTGAGGAAGTTCACAAACCATCAAGAAGCTATTCAGCTCCTGGCCGACAATAGGAATCTCATGCACATGGGCTTCTAGAGGCATTAACTAGGCAAACTGTAACATTTAAAAATGTATTTAATAATATATTTAATACAAACCAAACTTTAAACTTGTAAAAATATTACAAAATGTCCAAAAACAAACATTTTAGCTGGTTACTAGGTGGAGATATCAATTTAATTTTAATATTAACTCCCAATGCTTTCCTATGGAAGATCTAACCATGCTTTTGGGTAGGCCTGGTTGAAATTTTCATTACTCCGGAGTAATTGGAGTAATTACCCATTACCTTTGTGATACAAAATTACCAAAGGTACTTGATTATGCCACCTTGAGTAATTAAGAGTCATTTGGGGCAAAAAACCTACAGCAGGAGTACAGGAGCAACGATCTAAGAGAGAGCGAGCAGCTGCTGGCTACTGCTGTTTGTGTCCTGTAGCATACATTCTAATTTCTTAGGGCAAATACCATTGTTTGGGCACGCTTTGGATGCAAAAGTGCATTTTGCACTTGGAAAATTTTGCTAAATGCAGGATTACACTCATAATTACGCATAATTACAAGTGATTTTTGTTATAACTACGAGTAATCACACTAGCGTGAATTACGCCAGTTATGCCCACCCCTACTGTTGAGGTCATGTTTTACATTAAACCTTCACATACACCATGCCAAATTGGGCATTAATGCTTACTTCGAGGTATATTGAGATTTAAAAGGAGAGTTAAAACCTGTCAGAAGGGGATATTTAGACAGCTTGAATTTACATTTCTAACTACACAGCCAATGTACTAGTGGCAGGCCTTCAATCATAGTTTGCATTGTCTTTTAATGTATAAAATAGGTGGATGTCATCAAATTAGGTGTATTGGACTAGCTCATTCTGGTTTGCTGAGGCGAGGCACTAACCAGGCAGAACCATCAGGGGTGGGTGATTACACTCACTGTATAACCCTTGGGTAGCTTGTCACTGAGCAGTAAGGGTTATCACAGAGGCAATGTGTAAAGCATTGGCACAGCAATAACTCACAAAAAATAAACAGAGCATAACGAAATAGACATCACATGTGATGTATGTCAATAACGCGGTATTAAACACACACATTAATCAACACAACATGAACAGTTTGTATTTCTGGGCATAATTCACACTTGGAATTATTACTTGCAGTACTGGGTCAAACCGTCTTAAAATGGCATCAGTTATATGCACACTTGGGAAAGATCCTATTCTACACCCCCACCCAGCACACTTAAGTGGTGCTATACATTTTCCATCCCAGGCCCAACCTAGCAATTCTTATAATTCAACACCACACAGTTAGAAGGTGCATCCTGCGTCACAATGATATCAGCAATATGTACATGCATAGAATTATAACACTTTTTGGCAGAACAAGGGGACTAGGTTGCTCGGATAAAACCAATGTTGAACATAATGTTATTCCGGCAACAAATGAACGTGTAAGGCAAAACTGCCCGGCAGAGTCATGAATCACAAGCAGTCCACAGACTGTCACTCTCACACATGCTTAATCCACACTGATACACTGTGCAACGGATATCAGACAGGTTTGTGCGGAAAGCGCTCGTACACATAACTGTCAGCTTCATAATGTGGTTCACTGATACCCAGAAGGGCAACTGATAACACACTGCAGACTCTGTGGCCCCATGCCTCCCTCCACCCTTCAATACACCCCAACTATCCTACACCCACAGATTGGAGGTAACCCATCCTCCACCCCAGGCCCTAGACTGGATGAGGAGAGGGCAGTTGGACTGCCGTGCTGAGGGCCAACAAGGGAACAATCGATAAATTGACAATAAAGTGGGGGTCTCTCCGAAGAAAGAGGCACCATGGCAGGTACACATCGTCCAGAGCTGTGTCTAGGAAATTTGGGTGCAAAGTCTGGTGCACGTTGATATGGGTTGCACCAGACCATCGTGGTCACACAATGAAGATTTGAAAATCCTGCACCTCACTGGAAATGAGGCACAAAGTACGGTGCACGTTGAGATTGGTTGCACCAGACTGTTCGGGTCACACACAGGTGCAAGTTCAGCAATGAAACATGAGGTAGAATGTGGGACTACTAGGGTTATGCCCCCATCTCAGAGGGGCGCAACCTGTGAATCAAACAACGCACACAAGGTGCATGCAGTTAAAATGTTCCACGAGAGACATGCTTCACAATCAAAGAAGCGGGCCATGCTGGATCCTACAACCGGTGAATTCGCTCACAACCAACAAAACGCTTATGCATGCTGGGCTCCTCAGGAGTTACATGCCTTAGATGAGGACATGATTTCATGGGCTCTGCACCACCACCCTGGCACAAGTCCTAGCTCCATCAGTTGGGATACAGCAGAAGATGTGGGCACTTAAGAGAGCACCACTCTCCAGGTGTCACAAGTAGACGGTGTGGGTCCATTGTAGGAGATCGTTGATGTCCCTGAGACCTCCAAAATAACAGGGGGCAAGCCAATAAGCCCTTGGAGAGCACTCTTCAGGGTGTCACGCAGCAGCAGGTAGTCGGCCCAGGGCAGCCACAATTCAGGAACGGCATACAGTCACTGTCAATGTCAGTAACACCCCTTAGTGCACAACAGATTCCTCTGGCAGTGTGCTCAATGCAGTTCCAGGTTCTCTGATCCCACGTACTCACAAGTCTATCTCTGCCCTACTGAAGTATGGCACCAGTAGTTATACTTTGGTGTGCCTTTGAAGTTGGGGGTGATTCAAAGGGTCTTCTTTTAAACCACTAATGTCTCCCCTAATTTACAGTACTGCCTGTCATGAGGCCATGGAATGCAGATCTTAATCTTTAGGGAGGCCATGATCTGGCTCCAGAGGCCAAGTGTCAAAACCTCTTCCTCCAATCCGTCCAGCCAGGCCCTCACATGTTCCAGCGGCATGCCCAGTATTTTATATCTGTCACTGGGGAATGCCCAGATGTGCTCACCCAACATCCATTGTGGACTGGAGCCAAGCACAAAGGCACACAAAGAGGTTTTGAGCATAGAAAGGACCACGTTCTAGAAGTGGCATTTCCACGCTAGTCATGAAAAAAATACCTTCACCACTGAAAAGGGTTTTACTACCTGGGCAGGGTACACATGTGTGTACCTGCCCTACCTGCCCTGCCTTTCACCTACCCCTCGTTACACCCATTGACATACCTGCAGGTGCTCTGGTGGTAGGGAAAGGTCCTCTCAGGATGGCTAGTGATTCAGATAGGTCAGCCTGAGAAGATGTGCAATCGCGCCAACAGACCTACAATGGCAGGCTGGACACATCGTTAGAAATATTATAGATGCAAATGAGCACATCCGCCTGGAATGGCAGGTTGAACACCAGTTTACAAACACCATATTTGGAAGTGCGTACACACAGACCTGCAATGGCAGACCTGACATTTGTTTAGAAAAGGAAGGGAAGCACGTAGCTTACTACATCCCTGGGAGTTTTCTTGCTCCCAGCCCTTCTTGACCAAACTCAGAGTTTCCCTGAGCCGGCGTCCGAATAGAAGCTTGAGGGGGCTAAAACCTACTCCTTCCTGAGGGACTTCCCAGTAAGAAAACAACAGGCATGTTAACCCCTTTGCCGCGGTGCAAATTCTGCCGCGGTGCGAGAGGGGGGCGGGGCTGGGCGTGGTGCTCCCGTACTCAGGACGTCTTCCGGCCGTCATATCATGGTGGCCGTGTGTTCATGACGGCCGGAAGCCATCCGAACTCCGCCCACTGATTAATTCTCACACAGGCGGGGAATTAATACCGTGTGGGCAGAGCGGCAACGTTCGGACGGCTCCTGGCCGTCATGAGCACACGCCTACTGACGGCCGGGAGCCGTCATGAGCCCTCAAGGAGTTAAGAGGATGTCCCACATTTTCCTCAGGGTCTGTGATAGGCATCTGATTATTCCTTCGAAGGTCTTGTTGAATCTCTTCACTAGCCCATTAGTTTGAGGGTGGTAATGGGTGGAGAACTTATGTCACTCCACACTCCTTCCACATGGGCAGCATTATTGCAGACATGAAGTTTGTCCCCCTGTCAGACGTCTCCTCCTTGGGGAATCCCACTTAGGTAAAAATCAGCCTTAGACTCACTGTACAGAAGTTTGTCCTCCCAGCAAAGGTGATGAGTCCCGTATACAACACTAGCTTCTTGGGCCTCAGCTTGCCACCTCAGGCCCTCGAGGGTAAGGCACTCTCTATGTGCTCTACAGAACTTTTCCCTGGTGGGGCCTCCTTCCACTTGCCAAACGGCAAGCTCAGGCAGTTGCACGAGGAGGAGTAATGTCCTCTTCAGTGGACTCTGGGGTGGTCTTGGCCAGTTAACCATCCATCTCACCGGAGGTACATTCCGATGTGGTTTTTACCCCTCCTCATCCTCTCCTCTTCTTAGCAGGAATCTTGACCATTGGTCCAGACTCCAGCCCCTTCTGACTCCCTTCTTGGGTAGCTATGGATCGTGTAGTAGCACAGATTCATTCAGGGTAAACCCTGCGTCTCCACATGAGCCCGAAGCTTCACTTCCTTTGGAGATAGTTTGCTCAAGATCAGTACTCAACAGGCAAGCCATTGGCATGGCAGGACTCACAGTGACCTTTAACAGGCCCGAGAGCCCCATCCAAATGGCCCCTGGGCCACAGGGAAATTACCCACCTGGTGGGTGTCTTGGACAATTAAACGCTCGGCAGCGTCCAGCTGACACTTTATCATAGTCATGCTTGCCCCAGTATTCCTCAGTACTTCTATCTTCTACCCATTGATGGTGACCTTCTGACACCCAGGGACACTAGCATAACCCCACTAAACCCCCCATTACTTGAGACCACCTCCTCCACATTACTACACTTGCCATCTTGGGAGCCTTTCCTCCAGTGGGTGGGGGCACTTGTTTTGGACACTTTAGGGCTCCCTTGTAGTGTCCATACCCACAACACTTGTAGCATTTAGGGGTCTTTGGCAGCGGACTCTTGATCTGGTAAGTTTTCTCCAGGGGACCGGAGTTGGAATTCGGCCCAGACCCTTTTCCAGGAGAATGTTTTTGAGGACTGACAGGAAACTTGTTATTTTTGTCAACCCCTCCTTCTTCTGGAGGGGGCCCTGACCCCCTTTTGGGAGTTCCCCCACTTACATTGTTGGACACTCTGGTGGTGGCCCAGAGGTCCGTCTCTTCAGCAAGTTTCCAGCAATCAATCAGCTTGCTATCTTCCAGGTGTTGGTGCAGGTTGGTGAAACAGGTCTTGAGGGGGGTGCTCCTTCAAGACTAAGTTTTACAATCCCTCATATTCATGGACCTTACTGCTCAAAACCCAACCCTTCAGTGCCTTACCTGTGTATTCAAAAAAGTCTACCCAGTTTTGTGTGGTCAGTTTGCAGCTGGCCCTAAACCGCTGGTGGTAGTTTGCCGGGGTAAGTCCAAACGTATTGACTAATACAGTCTTCATGGCAGAGTGGTCAACCTGGTCCAAATGTCCAGTATAAGGAGAGAGTCCCTCCCCACACTGGGCATGTGCCACCATAAATTACCTCCCCAGCTCTCTTCGGGGACCTGGTGTAATGTCCAAGCCACCTCATAGGCTGCAAGACATTCATCAGTATCATAACTCACCTGGTAATCCTGTTCCCAAAACTTTGGGATTCAACCTTTGTTCTCACTGTTAAGTACTACAGATGATCTGCCACCATTACTGTTGTTGGACCCTATCTGAAGAGCTTTTAAGTCCAACCCTCTAAGGCTAAGCTCATGGGCCACAGTGAGAGCTGGCTCTTTTTCGAATTTGGCCAGGACTTGCTCCTTTTCCAATTTAGCAAGAGCTTGGACCTGCTCCTTGGCAGTCCTGCCAAACTCTAACTTTAACTTCCTTTCTTCCCTCCTGTCCTCCAAATCTTCGGAGGACAGGCTCATTGTAGATATACTGCTGCCGGTTCTAGAGTGGCCCTGAGGTCTAAGAGAAGAGGGCCTTCCCCCTCTATAGATTGTCTGTCAGGGCCCCTCTGATACTGCTCTCACTCTTCCACAAACTCAGCCTCTGTCAGGGAACTACGCTGGTCCCAGACTCTGCCATGCTTTATTTGTGCACAACTGTTAGGTTCCTTGGCTGCCCATGTGAATTTCCCCTTAAATACTGCTTCTTCATTCGTCTGAAGGAGTAGTGTTTAAGAGCAGCCTAAATGTCCTTGGTTTTAGCAGTGCTTGTTTATTGTAGGTAGCAATGCTTGTTGTTTTCAGCATTGCTCTTGCCTTCTGGCAAGCTTTGTGTTCCAGCCTGTGGATGGGTGGGGTTTGCCTCATGTGTGCAAACACCTGTCCCTTTGCCTATAAATAGAAAAGCCTTGAACATGCGGGTGCTTGGCTTACTTTCAGCATTGCAAGAGGTTCCTGTTCCACCAGCTGCCATGGGCCGGCAAGGAGATTCCTCTCTTCAGCTGCAGAGTGGCCTCAAGTGATGAGTCAGCTGAAGAGCTTTGGACAAAGAGAGGAACAGTGCTTAAGGAGACTATTTCCTTAGTTTAATTAACTCTTCGGTCACAAGACTTTCAATTAATTGAAAATTGAACTCTTTAATATTTATATATTGTATGATGGTACGCTATAAGGATTTTGTCCACTCTGATACAAAGTGTTATTGATATTATTGTCACTTGTTTTCTGAGTGCACGGCTGAATGGTGCCATAGTGTTTTGAGTTCCCTTTTATTTTGTTTAGTCCTAATTTACGTTTCTCTTCAAACTGTATCGTTCCTGAACATTAGGCAGTGGAAACAGTAAACAAGCATTATGTTTCACCAATGAATCAGTATAATTTGAGTTAGCACGAACTGTTCTTTCATAAGTGCGCATAGTGAACTCCTCAACGCAAATCCCGTGGACAAAGATATCAATGGCTTGCAGTTATAATCTGTAATAGGTGATTACGTTTTATTTATCTGTATATATTCTATGTAATTTTGTGCATGTGTTTGTGTGCAGAAAAGTGCATTAGTACTCATCCCCATTGTTTCTTTGCCAGAGCAACACACGATAAACGCTGTAGATTCCTCAGAGACCCAAGACGTGGTGCCCGGCTGGACCAGGTTGAGTGAAGAAGCAGTGGTTTTCTATTCTCTTATTTTTGGTGGTCCACTTCCTCGTCGCTTAGTGAAAGCCCTACCAGTGGATTGTGTTTTATCACAGCACTGAGAGGTATTCCAAGAGGTATTGGGAGCATACATCATTCATCGCCCCCTGCAGACAACCTGAGATTTTAGGTGAGTGCTGACGCCACGTCCTTACATTAAGCTAAGCCACAAAAAACAGGGCTGCCTGGGGAATGAATGAACATGGGGGTTCCTTAGACACCTTAGCTCAAGCCCTACCAGAAGAGGCTAAGGTGTACCCAGTATACATAACCAGACTCCTAACCGGTCTACAGCAGGAGGTCTCCTCTCTTAGAGTAGAGAATCAGGATTTGCGATGTGAATTACAAAGATACAAACCCAGAAATAAATCATTGCAGGGAACCAAACCTATGGACAAGTCGCCCTCCATAGAGCCCCCTTGGTTCGAATTTCCCTCCACAACATCCACAACCAACAACACTACTAACATGGCCACTCAGCCCGTGCATCTAAGTGTTACAACTGCTACTCCGGACCCCCTAGCCCCTCCAGAACAATTCTATAGCGATACAACCAAGTTCAGAGCATTCATGACTCAGTGTCATTTGCAATTTCTGTGTCCCCCCATAGTATTTCCTAGTGATGCTGCTAAGGTTGCTTTTGTAATTTATTACCTCGGGGGAATGCAGCATCCTGGTCCATACCACTTGTAGAACAAGATGACCCTCTGCTTTACGATTTCACTAGATTTAAGGACGCAATGCATAAACTCTTTGGCAAACATTTATTTGTTCAAGCTAGTGACAACAAATTACTTAATCTGAAGCAGAGAAACAATGATTTGTTGAACTATATCACCTTATTCAATAGGCTCATCAAAGAAACTGCTTGGCCAGAGGAAAAAAGGACATCTCTTTTCGACTGAGGGCTTTGAGATGACCCAACGGACATCCTGGCACAAATATTAGACCCCCCTACTGAGTGTTCTGAATTTATAGACATGGTGGTGTAGCTAGACAATGGTTTTGGAGAGCATTAAGGCAAAAGAGGCTGTGGTGAGCAACGTCTTTTACTTGTTAGAGCCCACAAGAAAGAGACAAGCTCTTCTACCTCTGATGTGGTAAAACACATGCAAATTGGTAGTGTAAGGGGACCCATACCGAAGGACGAAAAAGATTGTCGATGTAGGTTAAATCTTTGTTTATATTGTGGCAAATCTGGGCATTTTGCTTGTGAGTGTTCTTATAAACTAATCCCTCTAAAAAGGGGGTTGTAGCAGCACTGATAGTAAAAGATACTACTGTGGAGCAGGCAGAAAACTAGACAGCTTGATAAAGCCAGAGACCGCCTTATCGATCCCTAGCATGCACAAGGTCTCACATCACCTAGCAAACACCCTGACTCCTGCTCCCCGTCATCTCACACTCATTGTGACCCTTGTGTTTTCCCCACAGGCATGAAAAGTCTTGCCCATATTACTTGATTCTGGGGCCACCAGTAACTTCCTGGTTCTTAAATGTACCTAAACATTGGGTATTCCATTAGTACTGTGAAGCCCAGCCGGAACCTGTGCGGGCCGTTGACTGATCTGAATTATCCTCTGGATTGATTGTGCATCAAAACCAGACCTTTACAAATGATTTGCTCCAATATGCACACAGAAGAAATCTGGTTCGATCTTATTGGCACCCCGGTTTTTGTCGCCATTTTAGGATTGCCGTGGCTGCAGCTGCACAATCTAACCATAGACTGGGTTGCTAGGACAGTGACCTTTGGGTGCAAGTATTGTTGGAAAGCTTGTTTCAAAGAAAAAACACCAATAGTCCTTCCATTGTATTATGCATCATAACTTCCTACAATTTGTGTCAGCTCAACAGACTTACCAACACCCTATAGCGATTTCCATTATGTTTTTAGTGAACAGCAGGCCACTAGATTGCCTACCCATATGGATAAATCTTTGGAGCCCGACTCTCTTAGACTGTCTGAATCCCTGGATATTCTTAATTTAACCCCATTTGTTTGTGGACCTACGCATGAGAAAGGCCACGTACTGGATCAGGTTTTCTCTTCTAACCAGATGTATATGGCTTCCCCCATGGCCTTAACCTGGTCCGACCATCATCTGATTAATTTTAATATTTGCAGGGATACTGCCAGACCCCAACCCCTGGAGACAACCAAGGTGAATCACTGCTCGAGACCATTTAATTTGATAACATCTGAGGCCATTCGGTGTGCGATGCAGCAGAAGCCAATTCCCTTAAGAGGCGTCCTGGAACAGGATGTGAATACATTTGAGGATTGGCTGCAGCAGCAAGCCACTGAACTAGCCCCTGTATGTACAAGGCCTGATAAACACACTCGAGCCACAGCCCCTTGGTTCTCTGAGGCCTTAAGGGAGAGTAAAAGAGCTTGTAAACTTCTTGAAAGAGAGTGGCGGAGGAATTATAATTCCTCAGACAAATTGACCTACAAATTGGCTCTGAAGAATTATCACAAGAGTATACGTGAGGGAAAAAAACTCTATTTTTCTACAAAAATTGATATGGAAGCTAATAAGAGTAAAACCCTCTTTAATGTGGTAAAGAGTTTTACCTCCCCTGCCTCTGCAAGCCAACCGTTTGTTCCAACTCGTGATTGGACGGAACGTATGGCCCTCTTTTTTTATGATAAAATTAAATTGATCCAGAATTCTTTTGAAGCCAAATCACAGGAGCGAGAGGATATTGAGGGCTTTCTCTCAGCCGCCTGTTCCAGTTCTGGGGCTTCCCTAAGAGAGTTCCCAGAGATTACTTTGGAGCAGTCTCTGATGTTTATGAAAACTTTGAAATCTGGCTCGCCCACTGATCCCTGCCCAGCCAAAGTGTTGTCCTCAATAGCGGATGTGATCAACCCTTGGGTGAATTCGATCTTGAACACCTCTCTACGGGAAGGGTTAATGCCTCAAGGGTGGAAACATGCTAAAATCCTTCCGCTACTGAAGAAACCTTCGGCGGGCCCTGAGGCTGTATGTAACTACAGACCCATCTCGCTTTTACCTTTTTTTTTTAAGGTTCTGGAGAAATTTGTTAATAAACGAACTATGTGGAGATCAATGATTTGCTACACCCTAGCCAGTCTGGCTCCAGAGCCAATTTCAGTACTGAAACGGCCTTACTGGAAGTTGCAGAAACTGTTAAAGCTACTTCAGATAGAGGAGGGAGAGCTGTTTTGGTGCTTTTGGATCTGTCCGCAGCTTTCAACACCGCGCCTCATCCGAGATTACTGGAAAGACTCAGGGATAGTGGTATTGGAGGCACGGTATTGAGTTGGTTTGCATCTTTTCTTGCCAATCGCTCTCAAACCATCTGGTCGCCCCCTTTTATGGCAGAAATTCCCCTCTTGAATGTGGGGGTGCCTCAGGGCTCTATATTGAGCACTACACTATTACATTTGTACTTGGCCCCCCTGGCCCCTCTCGCTGAGAAATTTGGTGCCAAAATAGTGTCATACGATGATGACACTCAGCTGTTGTTCACCTGCGAGAAGGGAATTGAGTTTAATGGCAACTTGATCAACACCTGCCTCTCCAAAGTCTTCTCCTGGTTAAGCCATAACCATTTAAAATGCAATACCGAGAAGTCCGAGATTATTTTCTTCTGGCCTCAGCCTCCAGATATTTGGCATGAATGGTGGCCCCGGGATATGTCGCCCCCTGTGTCGGCCGTTTCCTCAGTAAAAAATTTGGGAAGTTAAGCTGGATTCCACTCTTTCTTTGAAGGCCCAAGTACACTCGGTAGCCGGGGTCTGTTTCGGGTTGTTGAAAATGCTGCAAAATTTCCTGCCATTGCTTTTGATCCCTTACATGAAGACAGTGGTTCAGGCATTGATAATGTTTAGATTGGACTATGTTAACTCCCTGTATCTCGGTCTTCCTAAATAACTTCTGAGCCGACTTCAAGTGATTCAGAACTCGGCAGCCAGAGCCATTTTCTTGACAGGTTCTAGAACCCCTACGACCCAGCTCTTGTCCTCTCTTCACTGGCTTCCAATACGGAAAATAATTCTGTTTAAATTCTTGGTCCTGCTTTTTAAGGCTTTCCATAAGATCGGAGCCCCGTATCTTAGAGACAGATTCCAGCCTTATCTCCCTCAGCGCACTTTGAGATCTTCCTTCCAACTTTTGATCATCACTCCCAGAGTGCTATGTGCCCGGATAGGGCGCAGATCTTTTCATGCAACTGCCTCTGGGCTGTGGAATAGCCTTCCGTTTGTGATCAGACAGATACTTTAGAAAAAGTCTAAAGACATGGGTCTTTCAGCTGTGAGTTTTTAGCAGTGTTCGGTTGTGCTTTATGTGACGTGACATCTGGATGTTTTAGAGCCGGGACACTGGCAGCAGCCGCGCGCTCTATAAATAAACGTTAACATAACATAACCCACAGAACATATGACTGTCGGATAGACCTGGTCCCAGGAGCTTCATTGCCCTGTAGTTGGGTATATGCCTTATCTGAGCCAGAGACAGTCTATCTCTGGAAATATTTGAATCACTTACTAGTAAAGGGGTTTATCAGACACTTCACCAATCCCGTGTCATCTTTTCTCTTCTTCATCCCCCAAAAAATGGCGAGCTGTGCGCTTGTGTGGACTACCACGCCATCCATAAGATGACAGTGAAGAATAGATACCCCCTTTTACTGATCCCTGTTTTATTAGACCAAGCCAGTAGCTCCACAATCTATACCAAACTCGACCTGCGAGTTGCCTATCACCTGATTTGAGTAATGGAAGGGGACAAATGGAAGACAGCGTTCCAGACTAAATACGGGCTCTTTGAATATACTGTGATACCATTTGGTCTATGTAATGCCCCCGCAGCCTTCTAATTTCTTTATTAACAAAGTGCTGCGGGACTTCTTTGAGATCTGTGTCAACGTGTATAATGATTAAATTCTCATTTATTCTTCTTCCCCTGAAGAACGCATTGGCCATTTTTGGGCAGTCCTTCAGCAACTCAGAGAAAACCATTTATATGCCAAATTTGAAAAATGCATTTTCCATACTAGAAGCAATGACTTTTGGGATATGTCATCTCTCCCTATAGCATAGCTATGGATACTTCCAAGGTACAGGCCATTCTTGTTTGTGAGACACCCAGCTCAGTGAAGGAGATACAGCAGTTTCTTGAAATCGCCAATTTTTTCCGGTGTTTTTATTTCCCAATTTTACACCATTGTGTCACCAATCACGGAATACCCTTTCTTTGAGATTCAAAGGCTAAAGAGGCATTTTAGCAGTTGAAAAAGACCTTCACAGGGGCCTAACTCCTTAGCCACCCAGATCTTTCTCAGCCATTTCTTGTCAAGGCTGAGGCCTCCCTGATAGCTGTAGCAGGTGTACTGTCTCAGAGACCCAGAATCCAGACGGTTCGATCCTGTTGCATATTTCTAGAAAAAACAGCTCCTGGCTGAACAAAACAAAACGAGTCAGAGAAGAACACTGTCATCGAGGTAGATGGGGTGTGCCCACTGGGGGTGGGGGATATGTCAATTAGCCCCAAAGTAACCTCCCGGGAGGGTAGCAGTGTTTCCTCACGAGGGTTAACTGAAACTGAACTAGCTGACCGGAGGGAGGAGAGGCAGTTAAAATGGGAGTTAGCTAGGTTGGAGATGAAGAGGGAGGAAAAGAGGTTAGCTCACGAATTAGTACTCAAGGAACTGGATCTCAAGGCCCTGCAAATAGGGACATCCACACCCAACAATGGTGGCAGCGAAACTAAAGAAACCAAGGAGATAACCAGGGAACCCAGACCCTATTTACCAAAGGATGTTGTCGCTAGCTACAGCGCAGGTGATGATATTGCTAAGTGGCTAGCTGCCTATGAGGTCTCCTTAAGAGCCCATGGGATACTGGAAACTCACAGGGGGGGTGGTTTGTATAAGTACATGCCTCCTGCTGGAAGGGATACATTGTTGGCCCTAGAGCAGGAAAAGCAAACCCACTACCCTACCATGAAAGTGGCGCTGATAAGAAAGTTTGGACTAACTCCCGAGAAGTATAGGCAGAAATTTAGGAGTAGCCACAAACTAGGCACACAAAATTGGGTGGATTTCCTTGATTACGCAAAAAAGGCCTTAGAGGATTGGGTGAAAGGCAGTGAGGTAGGGGATTATGAGGGATTATATGACCTTATCCTCAAGGAACACCTACTCGAGAAATGTTTTCCCGAGCTGCGTCAACACCTGGTGGACAGCAAGCTGACCAGCCCCAGGAAGCTTGCTGAGGCGGACATCTGGGCTAGTACCCGGGTGTCCCCAAGGGGGACTGGAGAGGATTCCCAGAAGTCTGGACAGGGCGCTCCCCAGAAGAAAGAGGGGGGAGATAACAAGAGGGAGTTCTCTAAAGGTCCCCAAAATAACTTTAAGGGAAAAGGATTCACCCCTAGGGCTAACCCACCCCGAAAACCTTAATCCTGGCCAAAGCCAGCAGCCAAGGGTTGTCCATTGCTTTGAGTGTGGTGGTGTTGGACACTATAAAGGAGACGTGAGATGCCCAAAAAGACCACCCCCTCCCACTGGAGGAAAGGCCCCGGGAGTAACTAGTGTGTTGCTCGGGGAGGAATTGCCCTTAAATAAGGTAGGGGAGTGGGCGGGTGTCACCTTAGTGTCCCTGGGAGAACGGGAGATGGTTCCAAAGATCCAGTTGCCCGCAAATACTGTGAAGTATGAGCAATGGGTCACCATCAATGGCCAGAGAGGGGAGGCTCTGAGAGACACAGGAGCCAGTATGACTATGGTAAGGAGTCATCTGGTGTTTCCAGAGCAGATACTTCCAAATGTACTCCACCCGCCGCGATGGCTGACGGCAGAATGGGTCACTATCCAGTGGCCGAGGTTCCATTTGAGTGGGAAGGGGTTGCAGGTTCACTTCGAGTTGCCGTAAGCCCTGCCGTGCCTGTCGATTGTCTGCTGGGGAATGACATGGAGCACAATGCTTGGAGGGAGGTGGAATACCGGACTCATTCTGAGATGCTGGGTACACCTGACTGGGCCTGTGTTAGCACAAGGTCCGCGACTACCCAGAGGGGGAGTTCGCTTACGCTGGAGCCTGGAACAATGGCCCAGCCAGCTGCCAGAAAAGAGGAGGACGGTAGGCAGGAGGAGCCTGCCTCAACATCCCCACCTCGTGAGATGGATAGGCCACCTGCGGAGGTGGACCTGGAGTCCACAGAGGAGGATGTTGCCCCCTTGGAGTACCAACCCATCCCTGCTAGTTGGCATGTGGAGGGAGGTCCTACCAGGGAGGAATTCTGCAAGGGTCAGAAGGAGTGTCCTACTCTTGAGGGACTGAGGCGACAGGCCGAAGCCCAGGCAGCAGGAAACGTTACAGGGCACTACCATATTTACTGGGAGGATGGAATCCTCTACAGTGAACCCAAGGCACCCGTGCACGGTTCATCACGGGCCTTGGTGGTCCCTAAATGTTATCGAGCCTTTCTTTTAGAACTGGCTCATGAGATACCCTTGGCAGGACACTTGGGTCAGGACAAGACCTTTGCCCGGCTTGTCCCCCACTTTTATTGGCCTCAGATGAGGGTGGCGTCCGATACCTATTGTCGGACATGTGTGTCTTGCCAAGCCAGTGGGAAAACAGGGGTGAAGCTGAAAGCTCCCCTGGAACCACTTCCTGTTGTTAGCACCCCCTTTGAAAGGGTGGGCATCGACATTGTGGGGCCATTGGATCCACCAACTTCAGCTGGTCACAGGTTTATCCTGGTTCTGGTGGATCATGCCACACGGTACCCAGAGGCAATTCCTCTGAGGACCATTACTGCACCGGTAGTGGCAAGGGCCCTGATGGGGATCTTTACCCGAGTGGGTTTCCCCAAGGAGGTTGTGTCCGACAGGGGGACCAACTTCCTGTCAGCTTACATGTGGGCTATGTGGAAGGAGTGTGAAGTGACCTATCGGTTCACCACTCCCTATCACCCACAGGCCAATGGCCTCGTGGAAAGGTTCAACAAGACCTTGAAGGGCATGATAGGGAGTCTGCCTGAGAGCCTGTGGAGGAAATGGGACGTCCTCCTACCCTGCCTATTGTTTTCTTACAGGGAAGTGCCACAAAAGGGAGTGGGCTTCAGCCCCTTCGAGCTTTTGTATGGGCACCCTGTACGTGGACCTCTCAGCCTGGTGAAAGACGGATGGGAACAGACTCCCACGAAGCTTCCCCAGGATGTGGTGAGCTACATGCTGGCCTTCCGGAGCCAAATGGCTAAGTTGTGGAAGCAAGCTTCTGACAACTTGGAAGCCAGCCAAGCAGTAATGAAGGAGTGGTATGACCACAATGCTCACCCGGTGGAGTTGGAGCCTGGCCAGAAAGTGTGGGTGATGGAAGCTGGGGAGGTAAGTGCCCTCCAGGATCGCTGGACAGGCCCCTTTGAGGTGGTGGAGAGAAAGGGTAAGTCCACTTACTCAGTGGATCTTAAGACCCCCCGACAGCCCCTACGGGTGCTGCATACCAATCGCCTCAAACCACACCCCGAGAGGCCCGAGGTTACCTTAATGATGGTGACTGATGGAGCAGAGGAAGAGGAAAGCGAGCCTCTCCCTGATCTTTTTTCGTCTCAGGAAAAGGATGGGTCGGTGGAGGGAGTGATTCTTTCCCCAACCCTAACTCCTGAACAGCAGAGGGATTGCCGCCAGGTCCTGGAGCAATTTCCCTCGCTGTTCTCCCTTGTCCCGGGAAGAACCCATCTGTGTACCCATGATGTGGACACAGGAGACAGCCCACCTGTGAAGTCTAAAATCTACCGGCTGTCAGACAAGGTGAAGGCCAGCATCCATAGTGAGGTCGCTAAGATGCTGGAGCTAGGAGTGATTGAACCTTCTAGTAGCCCCTGGTTCAGTCCGGTGGTTCTGGTACCTAAAGCTGCCCCGCCGGGCACCACTCCAGAACTGAGGTTCTGTGTGGATTACCGGGGACTAAATTCAGTAACAAAGACTGATGCTCATCCGATCCCGAGGGCGGATGAACTCATTGACCGGCTGGGAGCTGCCCAATACGTGAGTACCTTTGACCTTACTTCGGGGTACTGGCAGATCTCCCTTACAGATGGAGCAAAGGAAAGGTCAGCCTTTTCCACGCCTGAGGGTCACTACCAGTTCTGTGTGATGCCCTTTGGGCTCAAGAATGCTTCTGCCACTTTTCAGAGGCTGGTGAACGAGGTCCTCTCTGGAATGGAGACTTTCGCGGCTGCTTATCTGGATGACATTGATGTCTTCAGCAGCAGTTGGGAGGATCATTTGCAGCATTTGCAAGCTGTTCTCCAGGCCCTGAAACAGGCTGGCTTGACCATCAAGGCCAGCAAATGTCAGATTGGGCAGGGGTCGGTGGTGTACCTAGGCCACTTGGTGGGCAGGGGAACGGTGCAGCCCCTACAGGCGAAGATCGAGGCTATCATGGCCTGGGAGCCCCCCAAGACCCAAACCGAGGTCCGAGCCTTCCTGGGCCTCACTGGATACTACCGTTGTTTTGTGAAGGGGTATGGCACCATTGTGGCACCCCTCACTGAACTTACATCCAAGAAACAACCCCGACGGGTAGTTTGGACGGAGGCTTGTCAGCGAGCCTTCGTCACCTTGAAACAAGCAATGTGTACTGCTCCAATCCTCAGAACCCCTGATTTCTCAAGAGAATTCATTGTCCAGACGGACGCATCGGAACATGGCATTGGGGCAGTGTTATCGCAACTCAATGACGAGGGCTTGGATAAACCTGTGGTCTTCCTGTCCAGGAGACTGCTTCCCAGGGAACAGAAGTGGAGTGCAATTGAAAGGGAAGCCTTTGCGGTGGTCTGGGCTCTGAAGAAGCTGCGCCCATACTTGTTTGGTTCACACTTCCTGGTTCAGACCGACCACCGGCCCCTTCGTTGGCTGATGCAAATGAAGGGGGAGAATCCCAAGTTGTTGAGATGGTCCATCTCCCTACAGGGAATGGACTTCCGGGTGGAACATCGGCCTGGAGTGGACCACGCCAATGCAGACGGTCTCTCAAGGTATTTCCGCCTTAGTGATGAGAACTCCCAAGGGGTTGGGTAGCTCTCCCCACTTTCAGCTGGGGGGGACGTGTGTTAGAACTGTCTGCCTCTGTGAGTTCCCTTACCATTATTATTTATTTTGTCTCCCTTAGCCCCTAGTGTTATCAGTTTTTTTTCTGTAATGTCCACCTGGATTTTGCTAGTGTTGTCTGGGGGCTAGGTGTTCCTTGACGCTATTCCTCCATTTTCTCTTTTTGAGGCCTAGCCTACCTCCTGGAAATTGAGGGAAACCAAAGGACCTAAAATGGTGGCCAGCAACTGCCATAACAGTTTACTTAGGGAGGCTGACCCATTGGACCAAGTGAGGAAAGTTCTGGAACCCTCTGGCATGTTCTAGTAGTCAGGGGCTAGCCTATAAAAGGCCAAGTCCAGGACGGCCATTTTGTAGTACACACTGACCAGAGGAGAGTGTAGTGGTCAAGGACAGGAGGGAGGCAACTCAATGAGGAGGACAGCGCTTTAATAGGGAAAGATCGTCCTGTGGGCCGGCTATCGCCCTATACTGATGCTGACCCTCTTGGTTTGACTGAACCCTGACCTGAAGGACCCATAACTAACTTTTAAGCAGGTCCAATAACTCTACCTCACCAAGGTGCTGGAGCGTGAAACTGCCCTAGAGACTGCCAGAAAGTGAGAGTTACGCTTCAAAAGGTGGTTGCCAACTTAAGAGAACTGGAACCTCTCACCGCTTTGCTGTGGGAGTGAGTATCCCCTCTGAGGGAGTGACGTTGTGTGCGAGACATCAGCTGTCAGCCCTGGGTCCGAACCCGACCGCTGTGGTGGAGGCGGGGCTCAGCAGAGGCCGGCTGACAGGAGGAGGAGATCCGCGGTGACGCTGCGAGAGAGGCGGCGTCCGGAACCAGGACGACCCCATCGGCGTCAGAGGAGGTGCGCCCGAAGCGAAGGAGGCTGGTCGGAAGAGGCGGAGCCTGTGTCGGAGGGATTGCGGAAGGAGGAACAAGCGCCGCTACGGTCCCGCCGGAGGAGCAACACGAACTGACAGAACCAATCGATGCGAACTCCAGCTGAGTCCTCTCATCGTCGGCGCTTGAACGGGTAACCGGAGCGCGTAGGCAACTCCAGCCGAGTTGTCCCTTCAGTTCGAAGTAAGCTGGGAAATCTGTGGGGAAGCGGGAGGCGGCACAGCGAGTGAACTGTGAACACTGACTCGCCGGACTAAAGAATAACTGCAAATAGACATCCCGGCTTTGGGACATTAACCTTTAGAGTCCTGATTTAACCCACTTGAGAAACCACTGAGGTATTGAGGGTGTGAGAAGGGAAACGGTGCCCCGAGTAAACGAACCCTGGGCACGAGTGCTAAGAACCGGACTACAGGGTGAAAGTAACAGCCAGAGATCATTGTACTATTAACTCCTCAGGGCAGTAAATGACCTTTAAGAGCCAGAACGTCCCCAATAGAAGTAGAGCATAAAAGTAGCAATAAGAAAGTGTAATTAATTTGCCTGTCTTCTTTTGGCCGTATAGCTGGCTGTGACCATTGCCAGGAACGCTGCTGGGGGTAGAACTCTGTGGAGCCGTGAGCTCGAGCTAATTTAGACCCTGAGTTCGGATGGGTAACGTACATGTCAGGTTATATAATGTGGTGCATTAATCTTGTACAGTGACCTACCCATTCTGCACTATTTAAGTTGACAAGCAATACTGTTGATATTGATGGTGGTTAATCTCAAATGAAATGTAACCAGAATTAATCTTCACTGAATTGAGAAAGTTGATGAATATTGCTAATTGAATGTGGAAACCTCTTTGGAACTAAATGTATACACTAATTTGACTGAAAAGGAACAAAGAGAACTTTTATAAAAGGTACTGCTATTTTTCTAAATTGGTGTGGCGTCCTTTATTTTTAATGGTAAGTCGCTGAGTTATGGTGAGTGGGATTGTAAGCACTACACAAAAGCCTCGGAGTTTAGCTTTGTCCACTGTTCCAGGCTACCCTATGTAGACTAGGTTCCCTAGGTCTAACATAATTGGTGTTCAGCGGCGGGATACAGGTTTGTGCTTACACCCACTTAGTAGTAACGCAGTGCTTACCAAGGGCCTACACCTGGAGTTTTCTCCAAGCGGTCTCCCTAATTACATTTTTTTGCTTTTCCAAATTTACTTCTGGCGGTGGGTGGAGGTGATCCTTGTGTACTGTCCTTACCTACCTCGGAGTGGCTATCCACAACCCCACTGTTAAGATGGAGTTCAATTTTGAAGGGTTGGAGACCTATACTGTGGCGCAACTCAAGAACTTCTGTCAGGAAAGGGGGGTGTGCTACAGGCGAGGGGCCAAGAAAGAGGAGCTCCAAACTAGTCTGAGGGCATGGGTGGAAGCGCACCCGGAGGGAACGGTTGAGGAGGACGAGTCAGAGAAGAACACTGTCATCGAGGTAGATGGGGTGTGCCCACTGGGGGTGGGGGATATGTCAATTAGCCCCAAAGTAACCTCCCGGGAGGGTAGCAGTGTTTCTTCACGAGGGTTAACTGAAACTGAACTAGCTGACCGGAGGGAGGAGAGGCAGTTAAAATGGGAGTTAGCTAGGTTGGAGATGAAGAGGGAGGAAAAGAGGTTAGCTCACAAATTAGTACTCAAGGAGCTAGATCTCAAGGCCCTGCAAATAGGGACTCCCACACCCAACAATGGTGGCAGCGAAACTAAAGAAACCAAGGAGATAACCAGGGAACCCAGACCCTATTTACCAAAGGATGTTGTCACTAGCTACAGCGCAGGTGATGATATTGCTAAGTGGCTAGCTGCCTATGAGGTCTCCTTAAGAGCCCATGGGATACTGGAAACTCACTGGGGGGGTGGTTTGTATAAGTACATGCCTCCTGCTGGAAGGGATACATTGTTGGCCCTAGAGCAGGAAAAGCAAACCCACTACCCTACCATGAAAGTGGCGCTGATAAGAAAGTTTGGACTAACTCCCGAGAAGTATAGGCAGAAATTTAGGGGTAGCCACAAACTAGGCACACAGAATTGGGTGGATTTCCTTGATTACGCAAAAAAGGCCTTGGAGGGTTGGGTGAAAGGCAGTGAGGTAGGGGATTATGAGGGATTATATGACCTCATCCTCAAGGAACACCTACTCGAGAAATGTTTTCCCGAGCTGCGTCAACACCTGGTGGACAGCAAGCTGACCAGCCCCAGGAAGCTTGCTGAGGAGGCGGACATCTGGGCTAGTACCCGGGTGTCCCCAAGGGGGACTGGAGGGGATTCCCAGAAGTCTGGACAGGGCGCTCCCCAGAAGAAAGAGGGGGGAGATAACAAGAGGGAGTTCTCTAAAGGTCCCCAAAATAACTTTAAGGGAAAAGGATTCACCCCTAGGGCTAACCCACCCCGAAACCCTAATCCTGGCCAAAGCCAGCAGCCAAGGGTTGTCCATTGCTTTGAGTGTGGTGGTGTTGGACACTATAAAGGAGACGTGAGATGCCCAAAAAGACCACCCCCTCCCACTTATGAGGGATTATATGACCCCATCCTCAAGGAACACCTACTCGAGAAATGTTTTCCCGAGCTGCGTCAACACCTGGTGGACAGCAAGCTGACCAGCCCCAGGAAGCTTGCTGAGGAGGCGGACATCTGGGCTAGTACCCGGGTGTCCCCAAGGGGGACTGGAGGGGATTCCCAGAAGTCTGGACAGGGCGCTCCCCAGAAGAAAGAGGGGGGAGATAACAAGAGGGAGTTCTCTAAAGGTCCCCAAAATAACTTTAAGGGAAAAGGATTCACCCCTAGGGCTAACCCACCCCGAAACCCTAATCCTGGCCAAAGCCAGCAGCCAAGGGTTGTCCATTGCTTTGAGTGTGGTGGTGTTGGACACTATAAAGGAGACGTGAGATGCCCAAAAAGACCACCCCCTCCCACTGGAGGAAAGGCCCCGGGAGTAACTAGTGTAGTGCTCGGGGAGGAATTGCCCTTAAATAAGGTAGGGGAGTGGGCGGGTGTCACCTTAGTGTCCCTGGGAGAACGGGAGATGGTTCCAAAGATCCAGTTGCCTGCAAATACTGTGAAGTATGAGCAATGGGTCACCATCAATGGCCAGAGAGGGGAGGCTCTGAGAGACACAGGAGCCAGTATGACTATGGTAAGGAGTCATCTGGTGTTTCCAGAGCAGATACTTCCAAATGTACTCCACCCCGCCGCGATGGCTGATGGCAGAATGGGTCACTATCCAGTGTCCGAGGTTCCATTTGAGTGGGAAGGGGTTGCAGGTTCACTTCGAGTTGCCGTAAGCCCTGCCGTGCCTGTCGATTGTCTGCTGGGGAATGACATGGAGCACAATGCTTAGAGGGAGGTGGAATACTGGACTCATTCTGAGATGCTGGGTACACCTGACTGTGCCTGTGTTAGCACAAGGTCCGCGACTACCCGGAGGGGGAGTTCGCTTACGCTGGAGCCTGGAACAATTGCCCAGCCAGCTGCCAGAAAAGAGGAGGACGGTAGGCAGGAGGAGCCTGCCTCAACATCCCCACCTCGTGAGATGGATAGGCCACCTGCGGAGGTGGACCTGGAGTCCACAGAGGAGGATGTTGCCCCCTTGGAGAACCAACTCATCCCTACTAGTTGGCATGTGGAGGGAGGTCCTACCAGGGAGGAATTCTGCAAGGGTCAGAAGGAGTGTCCTACTCTTGAGGGACTGAGGCGACAGGCCGAAGCCCAGGCAGCAGGAAACGTTACAGGGCACTACCATATTTACTGGGAGGATGGACTCCTCTACAGTGAACCCAAGGCACCCGTGCACGGTTCATCACGGGCCTTGGTGGTCCCTGAACGTTATCGAGCCTTTCTTTTAGAACTGGCTCATGAGATACCCTTGGCAGGACACTTGGGTCAGGACAAGACCTTTGCCCGGCTTGTCCCCCACTTTTATTGGCCTCAGATGAGGGTGGCGTCCGATACCTATTGTCAGACATGTGTGTCTTGCCAAGCCAGTGGGAAAACAGGGGTGAAGCTGAAAGCTCCCCTGGAACCACTTCCTGTCGTTAGCACCCCCTTTGAAAGGGTGGGCATCGACATTGTGGGGCCATTAGATCCACCAACTTCAGCTGGTCACAGGTTTATCCTGGTTCTGGTGGATCATGCCACACGGTACCCAGAGGCAATTCCTCTGAGGACCATTACTGCACCGGTAGTGGCAAGGGCCCTGATGGGGATCTTTACCCGAGTGGGTTTCCCCAAGGAGGTTGTGTCCGACAGGGGGACCAACTTCCTGTCAGCTTACATGCGGGCTATGTGGAAGGAGTGTGGAGTGACCTATCGGTTCACCACTCCCTATCACCCACAGGCCAATGGCCTCGTGGAAAGGTTCAACAAGACCTTGAAGGGCATGATAAGGAGTCTGCCTGAGAGCCTGCGGAGGAAATGGGACGTCCTCCTACCCTGCCTATTGTTTTCTTACAGGGAAGTGCCACAAAAGGGAGTGGGCTTCAGCCCCTTCGAGCTTTTGTATGGGCACCCTGTACGTGGACCTCTCAGCCTGGTGAAAGACGGATGGGAACAGACTCCCAGGAAGCTTCCCCAGGATGTGGTGAGCTACATGCTGGCCTTCCGGAGCCAAATGGCTAAGTTGTGGAAGCAAACTTCTGACAACTTGGAAGCCAGCCAAGCAGTAATGAAGGAGTGGTATGACCACAACGCTCACCCGGTGGAGTTGGAGCCTGGCCAGAAAGTGTGGGTGATGGAACCTGGGGAGCTAAGTGCCCTCCAGGATCGCTGGACAGGCCCATTTGAGGTGATGGAGAGAAAGGGTAAGTCCACTTACTTAGTGGATCTTAAGACCCCCCGACAGCCCCTACGGGTGCTGCATGCCAATCGCCTCAAACCACACCCCGAGAGGCCCGAGGTTACCTTAATAATGGTGACTGATGGAGCAGAGGAAGAGGAAAGCGAGCCTCTCCCTGATCTTTTTTCGTCTCAGGAAAAGGATGGGTCGGTGGAGGGAGTGATTCTCTCCCCATCCCTAACTCCTGAACAGCAGAGGGATTGCCGCCAGGTCCTGGAGCAATTTCCCTCGCTGTTCTCCCTTGTCCTGGGAAGAACCCATCTGTGTACCCATGATGTGGACACAGGAGACAGCCCACCTGTGAAGTCTAAAATCTACCGGCTGTCAGACAAGGTGAAGGCCAGCATCCATAGTGAGGTCGCTAAGATGCTGGAGCTAGGAGTGATTGAACCTTCTAGTAGCCCCTGGTCCAGTCCGGGGGTTCTGGTACCTAAAGCTGCCCCGCCGGGCACCACTCCAGAACTGAGGTTCTGTGTGGATTACCGGGGACTAAATTCAGTAACAAAGACTGATGCTCATCCGATCCCGAGGGCGGATGAACTCATTGACCGGCTGGGAGCTGCCCAATACTTGAGTACCTTTGACCTTACTTCGGGGTACTGGCAGATCTCCCTTACAGATGGAGCAAAGGAAAGGTCAGCCTTTTCCACGCCTGAGGGTCACTACCAGTTCTGTGTGATGCCCTTTGGGCTCAAGAATGCTCCTGCCACTTTTCAGAGGCTGGTGAACGAGGTCCTCTCTGGAATGGAGACTTTAGCGGCTGCTTATCTGGATGACATTGCTGTCTTCAGCAGCAGTTGGGAGGATCATTTGCAGCATTTGCAAGCTGTTCGCCAGGCCCTGAAACAGGCTGGCTTGACCATCAAGGCCAGCAAATGTCAGATTGGGCAGGGGTCGGTGGTGTACCTAGGCCACTTGGTGGGCAGGGGAACGGTGCAGCCCCCTACAGGCGAAGATCGAGGCTATCATGGCCTGGGAGCCCCCCAAGACCCAAACCGAGGTCCGAGCCTTCCTGGGCCTCACTGGATACTACCGTCGTTTTGTGAAGGGGTATGGCACCCTTGTGGCACCCCTCACTGAACTTACATCCAAGAAACAACCCCGACGGGTAGTTTGGACGGAGGCTTGTCAGCGAGCCTTCGTCACCTTGAAACAAGCAATGTGTACTGCTCCAATCCTCAGAACCCCTGATTTCTCAAGAGAATTCATTGTCCAGACGGACGCATCGGAACATGGCATTGGGGCAGTGTTATCGCAACTCAATGACGAGGGCTTGGATAAACCTGTGGTCTTCCTGTCCAGGAGACTGCTTCCCAGGGAACAGAAGTGGAGTGCAATTGAAAGGGAAGCCTTTGCGGTGGTCTGGGCTCTGAAGAAGCTGCGCCCTTACTTGTTTGGTTCACACTTCCTGGTTCAGACCGACCACCGGCCCCTTCGTTGGCTGATGCACATGAAGGGGGAGAATCCCAAGTTGTTGAGATGGTCCATCTCCCTACAGGGAATGGACTTCCGGGTGGAACATCGGCCTGGAGTGGACCACGTCAATGCAGACGGTCTCTCAAGGTATTTCCGCCTTAGTGATGAGAACTCCCAAGGGGTTGGGTAGCTCTCCCCACTTTCAGCTGGGGGGGGACGTGTGTTAGACCTGTCTGCCTCTGTGAGTTCCCTTACCATTATTATTTATTTTGTCTCCCTTAGCCCCTAGTGTTATCAGTTTTTTTTTCTGTAATGTCCACCTGGATTTTGCTAGTGTTGTCTGGGGGCTAGGTGTTCCTTGACACTATTCCTTCATTTTCTCTTTTTGAGGCCTAGCCTACCTCCTGGAAATTGAGGGAAACCAAAGGACCTAAAATGGTGGCCAGCAACTGCCATAACGGTTTACTTAGGGATGCTGACCCATTGGACCAAGTGAGGAAAGTTCTGGAACCCTCTGGCATGTTCTAGTAGTCAGGGGCTAGCCTATAAAAGGCCGAGTCCAGGGTGGCCATTTTGTAGTACACACTGACCAGAGGAGAGTGTAGTGGTCAAGGACAGGAGGGAGGCAACTCAATGAGGAGGACAGCGCTTCAATAGGGAAAGATCGTCCTGTGGGCCGGCTATCGCCCTATACTGATGCTGACCCTCTTGGTTTGACTGAATCCTGACCTGAAGGACCCATAACTAACTTTTAAGCAGGTCCAATAACTCCACCTCACCAAGGTGCTGGAGCATGAAACTGCCCTAGAGACTGCCAGAAAGTGAGAGTTACGCTTCAAAAGGTGGTTGCCAACTTAAGAGACCTGGAACCTCTCACCGCTTTGGTGTGGGAGTGAGTATCCCCTCTGCGGGAGTGACGTTGTGTGCGAGACATCAGCTGTCAGCCGTGGGTCCGAACCCGACCGCTGTGGTGGAGGCGGGGCTCAGCAGAGGCCGGCTGACAGGAGGAGGAGATCCGCGGTGACGCTGCGAGAGAGGCGGCGTCCGGAACCAGGACGACCCCATCGGCGTCAGAGGAGGTGCGCCCGAAGCGAAGGAGGCTGGTCGGAAGAGGCGGAGCCTGTGTCGGAGGGATTGCGGAAGGAGGAACAAGCGCCGCTACGGTCCCGCCGGAGGAGCAACACGAACTGACAGAACCAATCGATGCGAACTCCAGCTGAGTCCTCTCATCGTCGGCGCTTGAACGGGTAACCGGAGCGCGTAGGCAACTCCAGCCGAGTTGTCCCTTCAGTTCGAAGTAAGCTGGGAAATCTGTGGGGAAGCAGGAGGCGGCACAGCGAGTGAACTGTGAACACTGACTCGCCGGACTAAAGAATAACTGCAAATAGACATCCCGGCTTTGGGACATTAACCTTTAGAGTCCTGATTTAACCCACTTGAGAAACCACTGAGGTATTGAGGGTGTGAGAAGGGAAACGGTGCCCCGAGTAAACGAACCCTGGGCACGAGTGCTAAGAACCGGACTACAGGGTGAAAGTAACAGCCAGAGATCATTGTACTATTAACTCCTCAGGGCAGTAAATGACCTTTAAGAGCCAGAACGTCCCCAATAGAAGTAGAGCATAAAAGTAGCAATAAGAAAGTGTAATTAATTTGCCTGTCTTCTTTTGGCCGTATAGCTGGCTGTGACCATTGCCAGGAACGCTGCTGGGGGTAGAACTCTGTGGAGCCGTGAACTCGAGCTAATTTAGACCCTGAGTTCGGATGGGTAACGTACATGTCAGGTTATATAATGTGGTGCATTAATCTTGTACAGTGACTTACCCATTCTGCACTATTTAAGTTGACAAGAAATACTGTTGATATTGATGGTGGTTAATCTCAAATGAAATGTAACCAGAATTAATCTTCACTGAATTGAGAAAGTTGATGAATATTGCTAATTGAATGTGGAAACCTCTTTGGAACTAAATGTATGCACTAATTTGACTGAAAAGGAACAAAGAGAACTTTTATAAAAGGTACTGGTATTTTTCTAAATTGGTGTGGCGTCCTTTATTTTTAATGGTAAGTCGCTGAGTTATGGTGAGTGGGATTGTAAGCACTACACAAAAGCCTCGGAGTTTAGCTTTGTCCACAGTGCCAGGCTACCCTATGTAGACTAGGTTCCCTAGGTCTAACATAATTGGTGTTCAGCGGCGGGATACGGGTTTGTGCTTACACCCACTTAGTAGTAACGCAGTGCTTACCACGGGCCTACACCTGGAGTTTTCTCCAAGCGGTCTCCCTAATTACATTTTTTTGCTTTTCCAAATTTACTTCTGGCGGTGGGTGGAGGTGATCCTTGTGTACTGTCCTTACCTACCTTGGAGTGGCTATCCACAACCCCACTGTTAAGATGGAGTTCAATTTTGAAGGGTTGGAGACCTATACTGTGGCGCAACTCAAGGACTTCTGTCAGGAAAGGGGGGTGTTCTACAGGCGAGGGGCCAAGAAAGAGGAGCTGCAAACTAGTCTGAGGGCATGGGTGGAAGCGCACCCGGAGGGAACGGTTGAGGAGGACGAGTCAGAGAAGAACACTGTCATCGAGGTAGATGGGGTGTGCCCACTGGGGGTGGGGGATATGTCAATTAGCCCCAAAGTAACCTCCCGGGAGAGTAGCAGTGTTTCTTCACGAGGGTTAACTGAAACTGAACTAGCTGACCGGAGGGAGGAGAGGCAGTTAAAATGGGAGTTAGCTAGGTTGGAGATGGAGAGGGAGGAAAAGAGGTTAGCTCAAGAATTAGTACTCAAGGAGCTGGATCTCAAGGCCCTGCAAATAGGGACTCCCACACCCAACAATGGTGGCAGCGAAACTAAAGAAACCAAGGAGATAACCAGGGAACCCAGACCCTATTTACCAAAGGATGTTGTCACTAGCTACAGCGCAGGTGATGATATTGCTAAGTGGCTAGCTGCCTATGAGGTCTCCTTAAGAGCCCATGGGATACTGGAAACTCACTGGGGGGGTGGTTTGTATAAGTACATGCCTCCTGCTGGAAGGGATACATTGTTGGCCCTAGAGCAGGAAAAGCAAACCCACTACCTTACCATGAAAGTGGCGCTGATAAGAAAGTTTGGACTAACTCCCGAGAAGTATAGGCAGAAATTTAGGAGTAGCCACAAACTAGGCACACAGAATTGGGTGGATTTCCTTGATTACGCAAAAAAGGCCTTGGATGGTTGGGTGAAAGGCAGTGAGGTAGGGGATTATGAGGGATTATATGACCTCATCCTCAAGGAACACCTACTCGAGAAATGTTTTCCCGAGCTGCGTCAACACCTGGTGGACAGCAAGCTGACCAGCCCCTGGAAGCTTGCTGAGGAGGCGGACATCTGGGCTAGTACCCGGGTGTCCCCAAGGGGGACTGGAGGGGATTCCCAGAAGTCTGGACAGGGCGCTCCCCAGAAGAAAGAGGGGGGAGATAACAAGAGGGAGTTCTCTAAAGGTCCCCAAAATAACTTTAAGGGAAAAGGATTCACCCCTAGGGCTAACCCACCCCGAAACCCTAATCCTGGCCAAAGCCAGCAGCCAAGGGTTGTCCATTGCTTTGAGTGTGGTGGTGTTGGACACTATAAAGGAGACGTGAGATGCCCAAAAAGACCACCCCCTCCCACTGGAGGAAAGGCCCCGGGAGTAACTAGTGTAGTGCTCGGGGAGGAATTGCCCTTAAATAAGGTAGGGGAGTGGGCGGGTGTCACCTTAGTGTCCCTGGGAGAACGGGAGATGGTTCCAAAGATCCAGTTGCCCGCAAATACTGTGAAGTATGAGCAATGGGTCACCATCAATGGCCAGAGAGGGGAGGCTCTGAGAGACACAGGAGCCAGTATGACTATGGTAAGGAGTCATCTGGTGTTTCCAGAGCAGATACTTCCAAATGTACTCCACCCCGCCGCGATGGCTGACGGCAGAATGGGTCACTATCCAGTGGCCGAGGTTCCATTTGAGTGGGAAGGGGTTGCAGGTTCACTTCGAGTTGCCGTAAGCCCTGCCGTGCCTGTCGATTGTCTGCTGGGGAATGACATGGAGCACAATGCTTGGAGGGAGGTGGAATACTGGACTCATTCTGAGATGCTGGGTACACCTGACTGGGCCTGTGTTAGAACAAGGTCCGCGACTACCCGGAGGGGGAGTTCGCTTATGCTGGAGCCTGGAACAATGGCCCAGCCAGCTGCCAGAAAAGAGGAGGACGGTAGGCAGGAGGAGCCTGCCTCAACATCCCCACCTCGTGAGATGGATAGGCCACCTGCGGAGGTGGACCTGGAGTCCACAGAGGAGGATGTTGCCCCCTTGGAGAACCAACCCATCCCTGCTAGTTGGCATGTGGAGGGAGGTCCTACCAGGGAGGAATTCTGCAAGGATCAGAAGGAGTGTCCTACTCTTGAGGGACTGAGGCGACAGGCCGAAGCCCAGGCAGCAGGAAACGTTACAGGGCACTACCATCTTTACTGGGAGGATGGACTCCTCTACAGTGAACCCAAGGCACCCATGCACGGTTCATCACGGGCCTTGGTGGTCCCTGAACGTTATCGAGCCTTTCTTTTAGAACTGGCTCATGAGATACCCTTGGCAGGACACTTGGGTCAGGACAAGACCTTTGCCTGGCTTGTCCCCCACTTTTATTGGCCTCAGATGAGGGTGGCGTCCGATACCTATTGTCGGACATGTGTGTCTTGCCAAGCCAGTGGGAAAACAGGGGTGAAGCTGAAAGCTCCCCTGGAACCACTTCCTGTCGTTAGCACCCCCTTTGAAAGGGTGGGCATCGACATTGTGGGGCCATTGGATCCACCAACTTCAGCTGGTCACAGGTTTATCCTGGTTCTGGTGGATCATGCCACACAGTACCCAGAGGCAATTCCTCTGAGGACCATTACTGCACCGGTAGTGGCAAGGGCCCTGATGGGGATCTTTACCCGAGTGGGTTTCCCCAAGGAGGTTGTGTCCGACAGGGGGACCAACTTCCTGTCAGCTTACATGCGGGCTATGTGGAAGGAGTGTGGAGTGACCTATCGATTCACCACTCCCTATCACCCACAGGCCAATGGCCTCGTGGAAAGGTTCAACAAGACCTTGAAGGGCATGATAAGGAGTCTGCCTGAGAGCCTGCGGAGGAAATGGGATGTCCTCCTACCCTGCCTATTGTTTTCTTACAGGGAAGTGCCACAAAAGGGAGTGGGCTTCAGCCCCTTCGAGCTTTTGTATGGGCACCCTGTACGTGGACCTCTCAGCCTGGTGAAAGAACAGACTCCCAGGAAGCTTCCCCAGGATGTGGTGAGCTACATGCTGGCCTTCCGGAGCCAAATGGCTAAGTTGTGGAAGCAAGCTTCTGACAACTTCGAAGCCAGCCAAGCAGTAATGAAGGAGTGGTATGACCACAGCGCTCACCCGGTGGAGTTGGAGCCTGGCCAGAAAGTGTGGGTGATGGAACCTGGGGAGCTAAGTGCCCTCCAGGATCGCTGGACAGGCCCATTTGAGGTGATGGAGAGAAAGGGTAAGTCCACTTACTTAGTGGATCTTAAGACCCCCCCACAGCCCCTACGGGTGCTGCATGCCAATCGCCTCAAACCACACCCCGAGAGGCCCGAGGTTACCTTAATAATGGTGACTGATGGAGCAGAGGAAGAGGAAAGCGAGCCTCTCCCTGATCTTTTTTCGTCTCAGGAAAAGGATGGGTCGGTGGAGGGAGTGATTCTCTCCCCATCCCTAACTCCTGAACAGCAGAGGGATTGCCGCCAGGTCCTGGAGCAATTTCCCTCGCTGTTCTCCCTTGTCCCGGGAAGAACCCATCTGTGTACCCATGATGTGGACACAGGAGACAGCCCACCTGTGAAGTCTAAAATCTACCGGCTGTCAGACAAGGAGAAGGCCAGCATCCATAGTGAGGTCGCTAAGATGCTGGAGCTAGGAGTGATTGAACCTTCTAGTAGCCCCTGGTCCAGTCCGGTATTTCTGGTACCTAAAGCTGCCCCGCCGGGCACCACTCCAGAACTGAGGTTCTGTGTGGATTACCGGGGACTAAATTCAGTAACAAAGACTGATGCTCATCTGATCCCGAGGGCGGATGAACTCATTGACCGGCTGGGAGCTGCCCAATACTTGAGTACCTTTGACCTTACTTCGGGGTACTGGCAGATCTCCCTTACAGATGGAGCAAAGGAAAGGTCAGCCTTTTCCACGCCTGAGGGTCACTACCAGTTCTGTGTGATGCCCTTTGGGCTCAAGAATGCTCCTGCCACTTTTCAGAGGCTGGTGAACGAGGTCCTCTCTGGAATGGAGACTTTCGCGGCTGCTTATCTGGATGACATTGCTGTCTTCAGCAGCAGTTGGGAGGATCATTTGCAGCATTTGCAAGCTGTTCTCCAGGCCCTGAAACAGGCTGGCTTGACCATCAAGGCCAGCAAATGTCAGATTGGGCAGGGGTCGGTGGTGTACCTAGGCCACTTGGTGGGCAGGGGAACGGTGCAGCCCCTACAGGCGAAGATCGAGGCTATCATGGCCTGGGAGCCCCCAAGACCCAAACCGAGGTCCAAGCCTTCCTGGGCCTCACTGGATACTACCGTCGTTTTGTGAAGGGGTATGGCACCATTGTGGCACCCCTCACTGAACTTACATCCAAGAAACAACCCCGACGGGTAGTTTGGGCGGAGGCTTGTCAGCGAGCCTTCGTCACCTTGAAACAAGCAATGTGTACTGCTCCAATCCTCAGAACCCCTGATTTCTCAAGAGAATTCATTGTCCAGACGGACGCATCGGAACATGGCATTGGGGCAGTGTTATCGCAACTCAATGACGAGGGCTTGGATAAACCTGTGTTCTTCCTGTCCAGGAGACTGCTTCCCAGGGAACAGAAGTGGAGTGCAATTGAAAGGGAAGCCTTTGCTGTGGTCTGGGCTCTGAAGAAGCTGCGCCCATACTTGTTTGGTTCACACTTCCTGGTTCAGACCGACCACCGGCCCCTTCGTTGGCTGATGCAAAGGAAGGGGGAGAATCCCAAGTTGTTGAGATGGTCCATCTCCCTACAGGGAATGGACTTCCGGGTGGACCATCGGCCTGGAGTGGACCACGCCAATGCAGACGGTCTCTCAAGGTATTTCCGCCTTAGTGATGAGAACTCCCAAGGGGTTGGGTAGCTCTCCCCACTTTCAGCTGGGGGGGACGCGTGTTAGACCTGTCTGCCTCTGTGAGTTCCCTTACCATTATTATTTATTTTGTCTCCCTTAGCCCCTAGTGTTATCAGTTTTTTTCTGTAATGTCCACCTGGATTTTGCTAGTGTTGTCTGGGGGCTAGGTGTTCCTTGACGCTATTCCTCCATTTTCTCTTTTTGAGGCCTAGCCTACCTCCTGGAAATTGAGGGAAACCAAAGGACCTAAAATGGTGGCCAGCAACTGCCATAACGGTTTACTTAGGGAGGCTGACCCATTGGACCAAGTGAGGAAAGTTCTGGAACCCTCTGGCATGTTCTAGTAGTCAGGGGCTAGCCTATAAAAGGCCAAGTCCAGGCCGGCCATTTTGTAGTACACACTGACCCGAGGAGAGTGTAGTGGTCAAGGACAGGAGCGAGGCAACTCAATGGGGAGGACAGCGCTTCAATAGGGAAAGATCGTCCTGTGGGCCGGCTATCGCCCTATAATGATGCTGACCCTCTTGGTTTGACTGAACCCTGAGCTGAAGGACCCATAACTAACTTTTAAGCAGGTCCAATAACTCTACCTCACCAAGGTGCTGGAGCGTGTAACTGCCCTAGAGACTGCCAGAAAGTGAGAGTTACGCTTCAAAAGGTGGTTGCCAACTTAAGAGAACTGGAACCTCTCACCGCTTTGCTGTGGGAGTGAGTATCCCCTCTGCGGGAGTGACGTTGTGTGCGAGACATCAGCTGTCAGCCCTGGGTCCGAACCCGACCGCTGTGGTGGAGGCGGGGCTCAGCAGAGGCCGGCTGACAGGAGGAGGAGATCCGCGGTGACGCTGCGAGAGAGGCGGCGTCCGGGACCAGGAAGACCCCTGCGGCGTCGGAGGAGGTGCGCCCGAAGCGAAGCAGGCTGGTCGGAAGAGGCGGAGCCTGTGTCGGAGGGATCGCGGAAGGAGGAACAAGCGCCGCTACGGTCCCGCCGGAGGAGCAACACGAACTGACAGAACCAATCGATGCGAACTCCAGCTGAGTCCTCTCATCGTCGGCGCTTGAACGGGTAATCGGAGCGCGTAGGCAACTCCAGCCGAGTTGTCCCTTCAGTTCAAAGTAAGCTGGGAAATCTGTGGGGAAGCGGGAGGCGGCACAGCGAGTGAACTGTGAACACTGACTCGCCGGACTAAAGAATAACTGCAAATAGACATCCCGGCTTCGGGACATTAACCTTTAGAGTCCTGATTTAACCCACTTGAGAAACCACTGAGGTATTGAGGGTGTGAGAAGGGAAACGGTGCCCCGAGTAAACGAACCCTGGGCACGAGTGCTAAGAACCGGACTACAGGGTGAAAGTAACAGCCAGAGATCATTGTACTATTAACTCCTCAGGGCAGTAAATGACCTTTAAGAGCCAGAACGTCCCTAATAGAAGTAGAGCATAAAAGTAGCAATAAGAAAGTGTAATTGCCTGTCTTCTTTTGGCCGTATAGCTGGCTGTGACCATTGCCAGGAACGCTGCTGGGGGTAGAACTCTGTGGAGCCGTGAGCTCGAGCTACTTTAGACCCTGAGTTTGGATGGGTAACGTGCATGTCAGGTTATATAATGTGGTGCATTAATCTTGTACAGTGACCTACCCATTCTGCACTATTTAAGTTGACAAGCAATACTGTTGATATTGATGGTGGTTAATCTCAAATGAAATGTAACCAGAATTAATCTTCACTGAATTGAGAAAGTTGATGAATAATGCTAATTGAATGTGGAAACCTCTTTGGAACTAAATGTATACACTAATTTGACTGAAAAGGAACAAAGAGAACTTTTATAAAAGGTACTGGTATTTTTCTAAATTGGTGTGGCGTCCTTTATTTTTAATGGTAAGTCGCTGAGTTATGGTGAGTGGGATTGTAAGCACTACACAAAAGCCTCGGAGTTTAGCTTTGTCCACTGTGCCAGGCTACCCTGTGTAGACTAGGTTCCGTAGGTCTAACACAGGTGTACTGTCTCAGTGAGACTCAGAATCCAGACGGTTCCATCCTGTTGCATATTTCTAGAAAAAACTGCTCCTGGCTGAACAAAACATTACGGTGGCTGAGTGACACCTCCTTGCCATAAAGCTCACTTTCCGAGAACGGTGCCATCATTTGTTAGGAGCATGACACACCATAAAAGTACATACCGAACATCGTAACCTGCAATTTTTCCAAAACTTCAAAGCCTTAACAACTTGTCAGCTCCGCTGGTTGTTATTCTTCAATAAATTTGATTTAGTTGTCACCTACTGACCAGGGGATACACAACAAAAAGAAGACATCTTGTCATGCTTGGGTTTCTCCTCTTTAGAATAACCTCAGGAAGAGGCCAAACCTATTATTCCAACTGAACGGATAATAGCTATATGCTCCACAACTAAGTTTCATTAAAAACTTACCAATATGAAGGCTAGTGCTCCTTATACCCCAGATGTAGTGGAACACAAGGGTCTACTCTAGCACAACGAACAATTATACATACCAACTGAAGAGCTGCCAGAAACAGTATTATATTGGAACCACAACTAAATTCTAGCAGGACACATGGGAGAAAGGAAAACCTTAAAGCTGTGTAAGAGCTGGTTTTGGTGGCCCACTTTGTCACAGGATTCAGGCACTATGGAGCACATGCATCATTGAAAAATGCAGTCGCAAATGGTGTGAATTGCAAAAATCGGCCGTTTGCGAATGCAATTTGAACTTTTGGGATGCATCATAATTTTTGTACTTTTCGCAATTTAAGAAATTGCAAAATTGCGATTTCTTAAATTGCGATTGCATTTAAGAATCTCAAATTGAGATTCCTTAAATGCAATGCATCAATATAAGGGGAGCAAATTACCATGAAGTTGACCTTCATGGTAATTTGCGAAAACGTAGAAAAATGCACTAAAGTGCATTTTTCAAAGTTCCATTTTACACACACACATGCCCTTGGGGCATGTGTGTGTGCAAGATGTACTTATAGGTAGATTTCAGGGGTGCAACAGGGTGTCCTTTTGACACCCTTGCACCCTTGAAATTGCATTCGCAATTTGCGATTCTCTAATTGAGAATCGCAAATTGGGAATGTCTTCCCATTCATTCCTATGGGCCTATAGGCCCATAGGAATGAATGGGGAGGTATTCCTTAATTGAGATTCCAATTAAGCAATTTTAAGAAATCGCTATTTTTTTAGCGATTTCTTCATGCATAGCCTTTTGCAATTCCTGATTAGCGAATCCTTATTTTTCGCTAATAAGGAATCGCAAATGGCATTGTTGATGCATGTGGGCCTATATCCAGAACTGGCCCACATAAATCCAAGCGAAGACACTGCATACTGTCCCATCCGTTTTGTTGCACCCATTATCCATTCTACCAACTCCATGTCAAACCATTAGCATGGATTTTATCACTAATCTTCCTCTTGCTCATGGTCACTCGGTTATCTGGGTGGTGGTAGACTACCTGACCAAAATGGCACATTTCGTCCCATTAAAATACATTCTCATTACCAAGACTCTGGCAAACCTTTTTATACAACATGTTGTACGTCTTCATAGCCTACCTTCCATGATCATCTCTGATCGAGTAAAACAGTTTGCATCATGCTTCTGGTGGGGTTTGTGTTGCTCATTAGGAGTGGACGTTCAGTTGTCCTCTGCATATCTGCCCCAAACAGATGGACAGACACACAAAACAATCATTAGAACAGATCCTGCGATGCCTTTTGGCCACTTGGTGTTCTGACTGGGACACTGCTTTGCCGTTGGTTGAGTTTGTATACAACAATAGTGTACATACAGCAACTAGAGTTTTTCCCTTTAACTGTTTGTTTGGCCACTCCCCCAGGATGCTTCCTGTCCTAAACCCCACCATAGCAGAAACCCTTGCATCAGTTCAAGAACATCACACAAGGTTGAACAATATCCAACACTAAGTTCAACAACACTTAACACACTATCAAGGGCAAGTTATGAACCAAGCTGACAAACATAGGAAGCCTGCTCCCGATTATCAGGGGACCAGGTATGGTTGGCCACAACTAATCTCCACCTAGCCGGTCCCAAGACGTTACATCCACGTTTCCTTGCTCCCTTTGCCGTTAAGCGAATTATCAACCCATTGGCCATGAAGCATGCATTGCCTGATGATCTTAAAGTACATCCAGTGTTTCATGTATCCATACACCATCCCTATTCCCCAGAGACTAGAAACATACCTCTGCCACCTCCTGCACATGTGAATGACCATTGGGAGTTTGAGGTTGCCCAGGTCATTGATTCCAAGAAGTTCAGGGCAAATTGTTTTAACTTCTAGCTTGGAAGTGCTGTGGGCCAGAAGACAACTCCTGGGAATCAGCTTCAGCTGTCCATGCTACATGCTTTGTTTGCCAATTCCATCTGCGGTACCCCATGAAACCTCATCCCTTTGGAGGTTCTTTGGTGGGGGGAACGGTCAGCACCACAACCACCACTTCCACACCTGCACCACCAACCCTCCTGCACATCACACACCATACACATCACTACCATACCCACCACTCACACCCCTGCACCCACAAATACTTTGCACACCACACACCATGTCAACACAGAAATTGCCCAAATTCACAGAGAGTGAGTTGACAGCCATGGTAAATGAGATAGTCGGAGTGGAACCACACTGTTTGGTAGCCTGGTCCAACAGACTCCATTAGCCACAAGGATACAAATGTGGGCAATGATAGTCCAAAGGGTCAATGCAGTAGGGACCACCCTGCAATCCAAAAAGGAGATCATAAAGCAGTGGCATGATCTGAAGAGGGTTGTCAAAGAGAGGAGAACCAAGAACCGTGAGCTGGCTGAGAGGACTGGCGGTGGCCCTCCCATCCCACCAAAACCATTTGCACCATGGGAGGAGAAGGTGCTTGCCATACTGCATCCAGAGAGTCTCACAGGAGTAACCAGGGGAGTGGAGGCTGGTAAGTACAAACACATGACTACCACCACACTGATATGTACTGTCTTCCTCAATTAAAAAGCTACACCACCTAGGACAAATACCATTCATCTGCACCACACACTCACAAAAACATGTCTCACAGATTCAATATTCACCCACTCCCATTCACTCCAAACGCAGCCACAAACATTGCCATGGGGGCATGTGTACAGGCAGCCAGCACTACAACTCCCACCATGCCCCCTTGTCCCACAGCTTAGCAAGATAGAGCCCATCCCCACCCCACCCAGAAGCAGATGTCAGCCATTACATTAGCCCCATCAAACTAACGGGTAGGTAGCCATCTTGCCATGGAAGGCTGTCTGGGGAGGGAGGCCTGTACCACTGCTCCCACCATGCCCTGTGTCCCACACCTGAGCATGATGGAGCAGTCACCCACCCAGAAGCACTTTGAAGCCATTGCAGTACACCAAACAAACTAACAGGTAGGTAGCCATCTTCCCTGGGAGGGTGTCTGTGGGTGGGAGGCCTGTACCACTACTCCCACCTTGGCCCATGGCCCCCAGCCCAGCAAGATGGAGCACTCACCCCACCCAGAAGCATGTGTCAGCCTATTACATTACCCACAGCAAACTCACAGGTAGGTAGCCATCTTCCCTGGGAGGGCTGTTTGTGGGAGGGGGGCCTGCACTACCACCATGCCCCCTGACCCACACCTGAGTGGGAAAGATCACCATTCCCACCCAGAAGCAGTATGCAGCCATTGTATGGATCACCTTCACCTAACAGGTAGGTAGCCATCTTCCCTGGGGGAGATGTTTTTGTGTGGGATGCCTGCACTACAACTTCTACCATGCCCCCTGGCCCACAGCCACTCAGGATGGAGCACTCCCCCCACCCCACCCAGAAGCAGTTGGAAGCCATTGCAGTACACCCAACAAACACACAAGTAAGTGTCAATCTTCCCTGGGTGGGCTGTTTGTGGGATGGAGGCCTGTACTACCACTCCCACACTGCCCCCTGGCCACACATGAGCAGGAAGGAGCACCACCCCCACCCTGAAGCAGTATGCAGCCATTGTATGGATCACCCTCACCTAACAGGCAGGTAGCCATATTCCCTGGGAGGGTTGTTTGTGGGAGGGAGGCCTGCACTACTACTCCCACCATGCCCCCTGACCCACAGCCCGGCAGGATGGAGTGCTCGCCCACCCAGAAGCAGTTGGAAGCCATGCAGTACACCCAACAAACTTACAGGTAGGTAGCCATCTTCCCTGGGAGGGCTGTTTTGGCCGAGGGAGGCCTGTACTACCACTACCACCATTCCCCCTGGCCCACACCTGAGCAGGAAGGAGAACCACCTCCACCTAGAAGCAGTATACAGCCATTTTATGAATCACCCTCACCTAACAGGTAGGTAGCCATCTTCCCTGGGAGGGCTATTTATAGGAGGGAGGCCTGCACTACTACTCCCACCATGCCCCATGGCCCACAGCTCAGTAGAATGGAGTACTCCCCCCACCCTGACGCAGTTGGAAGCCATTTTATGGATCACCCTCACCTAACAGATAGGTAGCCATCTTCCCTGGGAGGGCTGTTTGTGGGAGGGAGGCTGACACTACTACTCCCACCATGCCCCCTGGCCCACAGCCAGCAGGATGGAGCACTCCCCCCACCCCACCCAGAAGCAGTTGGAAGCCATTGAAGTACAAACCTACAGGTAGGTAGCCATCTTCCCTGTGAGGGCTGTTTGGGGGAGGGAGGCCTGCACTACTACTCCCACCATGTACCCTTGTCCCACAGCTCAGCAGGATGGATCTCTCAATACCACCCAGATGCATGTGGCATATAATGGCCCACCTCAAACAAACTAACAAGTAGGTAGACACATTATTCTTTCTTATGACACCACTGAGCAGGATGTAAGCCTCCACCATGCACACACAGATGTGTCACATTACAAAGCCAAATGTGAGCATGTAACCGGTAAGTAGCAAGTGCGTCCACCAACACATTTGTCACAAAATAAATTGTGCCATATGACAACACCAGCCCTCTCACTGCACAAATATGCACACCGAGCCCATTGCCATGCACAGTGTGCACACAGCTACGCAAAGGAAACAGTCACAGCTACTAAAGTGTCACACACCAATACAGCTGTATAATAAAGTCTGGGCACAAACATGCTAATCACCTATTGACATGTGCATTGCCATGGGGCCAGAGCAACAAGGACCATTCAAAAAATAAGAAAGCATGTGTGGTGGTACAAATCAAGATATGCACATGACATTACACAGGGATGCAGGAGATGACAACGGCTAGTCCATGTCCACATGTAAAAGTCTGCCAGGTCAGACAAATCAACAAAGAGTCCTCAATTAAAAACATGTTGTGCCAGTCTCTAGATGGTAACAAGTCCCTGTAATCCAAAATTAGGCACCTGTTATATGGTATGCATTGACACCTCACACCATGGACAAGTAATGCATGTACCACTGCATCATGTCAGGAGGCACAGTAGTGCACATAGGAAAAAATTTGATTATCAGTCAATTGTGTAGTATACAAACAGTGAATGACACAGAGCTAACACAGAGCTTGCGGGGTGCATTACAATGACCATTTCCCATGTGATCCACACGTGACCAAGAACTCACTGCAGAGGACAACACCAGCAACCAGCAGAGCCAGTCTCCCCCCGGTACGTGGACTCTCGGATGTGGACTCCCAGGATCCTTTGGACAATGAGCCTGAAGCCGGCCCATCTGGTGTGCCAGGGAGCAACAGGTCCCAGGACCCCATTGTCCCACCCACCACATCTGCTGCAAGAACAACTTCATTGCAGACCCCTGCTGTTATGGCCTGTGCATCCACCTCCACCACCACCAGTGCTGCCTGCAACACCCTCCCTGTCCCTAAGGATGACTACCCCACACCACCGACTGAGGGCGGCTAGGAGAGGATGCGGGTACACACAGTGGTGAGGCAACAGGTCCGTGGCAGCAGAGTAGGTGGGAGGGGCAGGGTCACCCACAGACACCAGGAAGCTGGGACCTAATCCCTGGACCACATCACCAGAGTCCTTGGCGCTTATGAACAGGCCAGGGACAAATGGGCCGGTCGGACAACCTGTTAATGCAGCTCATCCTGCTGATGAGGTCCATCGACACCCGCATGGGACAAATTGTGGACCTCTTGGGCCAGCAATTGGCGGTACTGAGGGACAGGCCTGCACCACAAACAACACATCCACCTCCCTCTGGTGGGCCACAGCATGACAGTTCACCATCCTCCCCTGTGTCCACAGAGAGGGGTGAGTCCTCAGACCCCACTGGCCCTGCAGCAGGGCCCCCTCCTCCCAAGCGACAAAGGGGCCGTCCTAAGAAGACACCAGGAGTAAATGGAGGCAAAGCACCTGCCACAAGCCAGTCATGGACCCAGCCCTGATGGCAACCCTCTTCACCACTGCATGGACTCTTTGGACTGTCCTTCCCCACACTGCCTTGTGAACGGCATTTGTCTGTTGGACTGGGTCACCAACATCCATGTGGTGACAACCTGATTACCTCATGTACCATGACTGTCAACTCACTGCCCAACCAATCACCTTATTGTAGCTATCCACCCTCCTGTCACATGTCCCCATTGTAAATAAACACACCTTACATACACATGTTGTTGTGTCAGCTCCATGTTTATTCCAAGCTGTACAGTCTTCACCATGATTACAATGTACCAGGAGACTGGAGTGTATGTAGGCAAGGAGAGGTTGAAGGCACCTAGGGAAACACAACAGAACAACATTCACTGATCTGGGTGTGGCATCACAGACAACACACAACACCCACCATCAAGATAAGCCAACATGCACATGTCACAATGGGGAACAAGTGTCAACATACACGTCCTGTAGATGTCCCCAAATGACCTGTCCTGGAAACATTGCCAACCACTGCTGAGTCTACAACTGGCTACTGTAACAATTCTCACATACTCCTTCACGACAGCAGCAATATCATCAGACAATGGTTAAGTTGTACATCGTCACCCACCTTCAAGTGAAGTAGCAGGTGATGAGCTGTTGATGCAGGTCAACACCTTCCTCCTCTCCACTGTCCTCATCAATGGACACAGGTTGGTTTGGAGGCGGGGTCCTTGGGTCCTCATCATCATCCAGTAGCACGGGAATCTCCTTACGAATGGCTAGGTTGTGGAGCATGCAGCATGCCACTACAATCTGACACACCTACCTGGGCAAGTATGCTAGTACACCTCAGGTCTTGTCCAGGCAGCGGAAACGTGACTTGAGAAGACCAAAAGTACGCTCCACCACATGACTTGTCCTCCCATGGGCAACATTGTAGCACACTTAAGTCGGGGTCCTGGGATTCCATAGTGGGCTCAGCAACCAGGGACAGTTGGGATATGCAGAGTCACCTAGGCACGACAAACACAAATAGACATCGCAATGTCACTGAGGCAGAGGGCAGCAGGTCACACACCCAGCATGCTATACGACTAGGCATACTCACCCACAATCCATGCATGCACGGGAAGCAGGTTAGCCATCAGCTGGGGCACAATGCTGTTACGCAGGATGTAAGAGTCATGGGCTGAGCCTGGGAATCTGGCACACATGTGGGAGATGATCATATCTGCCAGGCACACTACTTGCACATTAATGGAGCGGTAATGTTTGCAATTCCTGTAAATGTGCTCACTTGCCTGTGGTGGCACAAGACCAACATGGGTGCAATCTATGGCACCAACAACATGGGGGATGTGCCCAAGGGGATAGAAGTATCCATTCACAGCTGGGAATTCAGCACCCCTGGAGTAATGGATATATCTGTCCTTGTATTTCATCATGGCGGACAGAACATCACGCAGCACCATGCTGAACATCGGTTGTGATAACCCACCAGCGCTGGCTATTGTCTGCTGGAACGATCCAGTGGCAAAAAAATGCAGGGATGCCATCACCTTATAAGTTGGGGTGAAAGCTGTTGGATATGTCCGGCGAGGCTGCAGGTGGCGCTCCAACATATCACAAAGGATTATTATGGTGGCTCTATCCAGACGGCATTTCCGGATGATCGCCACATCCTCCATGCCTCCAGCACTGTCAAGTGACGCAGCAGATTTGGCCTCCTCCTAGTTGAGATGAAAGTGGACACATGTGATTGCAGTACATCATGAGATGGGCACAGCATCTTGTGTTCTGGATGACAAAACGACAACAATGACTGCCATCAAAATTGAGTAGCAGACCAGCTTACATGAAGGGACACCTTCATCTACATAAAGGGCACACCTGTCAACTTACACAAAACAAATACCTCAAACACCACCTTGGACAATGGGATTGCACATAGGGATCGGTCCACATCACACATGGGCACGCTTGGGAGTATAGCATCCAGCATATGTGCAACAAATCATCCCCATTGACTCATACCTAGCTTCTGTACCTGTAACACCTTAATGCGTCATTTCAACCTGGCACACATCCACAACACAATGACCACAGTTGGTACAGAAATGACGATTGTGTGCATGAGCAGGCATAAGAGGCCATGCAAGAAACTACATCATACATTGAGACGAGCATTGATGTGATTGTCACTGCACCCCAACACATTGACATGTGTACACATTGTGGAGTCCACAACAACACTGTCCAGCCTCATCGACCATCAAATTCATAAGTGACATGTGAGGGAGTACAGGCAAATCTAAGAAACCCATACACAAACATGGCATCTGTAGTCACCAATGTATTAAATGGAACATTGGCATTGTATGCACAATGGTGTGCCATTGACAATGTGGCCACTGTGCACTGTTGATGTGTGCCAGATGGCCATTGCCATTGTATGGCACCCAAATCGCGGTAGCTACCGCCTGGCCCCAGAGGTGTGTCACCAGCACCCCCCATTCACACGAGTGTGGTAGTGATGGCCATGGAGACATGCCCAGAAGGCGGTGGGCATGCTCCGCCATACAAATCACGGTAGCTACTGCCTGGCCCCAGCAGTGTTTCACCAGCACCCCCCCATTCACACAAGTGCGGTAGTGAAAGGTATGGAGACATGCCCAAATGGTGGTGGCCATGCTCCGCCACACAAATCGCGGTGCCTCATGTGATTGTATCTGCAAACACAACAATGATGGACAGAATGTGGATCAATGTCACACATTCACCCCAGTCCAAAGATCTGGGCCCAAATCCATCGTTTTTCCACTCCACACCACCCTGGGTTAGACAATGGCGATATGCAAATCAGCGCTGACCCTGTGCCCCATGGGAACAGTCCAGTCCGAACTACAAAAGCCATGTCCTTCCCAGAACGGAAACAAGCATCCGAGGACCGGCCCGGTTTCGAGGTAACACCTCTCATCAGCCCGGCTAGCTTGATTCCAGTGGTGTGGAGTGCCTGGGACTCACGTCTGAGCATCCCCAGTACACTTAGAGCGGTACCTGCAAACACAACAATGATGGACAGAATGTGGATCAATGTCACACATTCACCCCAGTCCAAAGATCTGGGCCCAAATCCATCGTTTTTCCACTCCACACCACCCTGGGTTAGACAATGGCGATATGCAAATCAGCGCTGACCCTGTGCCCCATGGGAACAGTCCAGTCCGAACTACAAAAGCCATGTCCTTCCCAGAACGGAAACAAGCATCCGAGGACAGGCCCGGTTTTGAGGTAACACCTCTCATCAGCCCGGCTAGCTTGATTCCAGTGGTGTGGAGTGCCTGGGACTCACATCTGAGCATCCCCAGTACACTTAGAGCGGTACCTGCAAACACAACAATGATGGACAGAATGTGGATCAATGTCACACATTCACCCCAGTCCAAAGATCTGGGCCCAAATCCATCGTTTTTCCACTCCACACCACCCTGGGTTAGACAATGGCGATATGCAAATCAGCACTGACCCTGTGCCCCATGGGAACAGTCCAGTCCGAACTACAAAAGCCATGTCCTTCCCAGAACGGAAACAAGCATCCGAGGAGCGGCCCGGTTTCGAGGTAACACCTCTCATCAGCCCGGCTAGCTTGATTCCAGTGGTGTGGAGTGCCTGGGACTCACGTCTGAGCATCCCCAGTACACTTAGAGCGGTACCTGCAAACAAAACAATGATGGACAGAATGTGGATCAATGTCACACATTCACCCCAGTCCAAAGATCTGGGCCCAAATCCATCGTTTTTCCACTCCACACCACCCTGGGTTAGACAATGGCGATATGCAAATCAGCGCTGACCCTGTGCCCCATGGGAACAGTCCAGTCCAAACTACAAAAGCCATGTCCTTCCCAGAACGGAAACAAGCATCCGAGGACCGGCCCGGTTTCGAGGTAACACCTCTCATCAGCCCGGCTAGCTTGATTCCAGTGGTGTGGAGTGCCTGGGACTCACGTCTGAGCATCCCCAGTACACTTAGAGCGGTACCTGCAAACACAACAATGATGGACAGAATGTGGATCAATGTCACACATTCACCCCAGTCCAAAGATCTGGGCCCAAATCCATCGTTTTTCCACTCCACACCACCCTGGGTTAGGCAATGGCGATATGCAAATCAGCGCTGACCCTGTGCCCCATAGGAACAGTCCAGTCCGAACTACAAAAGCCATGTCCTTCCCAGAACGGAAACAAGCATCCGAGGACCGGCCCGGTTTCGAGGTAACACCTCTCATCAGCCCGGCTAGCTTGATTCCAGTGGTGTGGAGTGCCTGGGACTCACGTCTGAGCATCCCCAGTACACTTAGAGCGGTACCTGCAAACACAACAATGATGGACAGAATGTGGATGAATGTCACACATTCACCCCAGTCCAAAGATCTGGGCCCAAATCCATCGTTTTTCCACTCCACACCACCCTGGGTTAGACAATGGCGATATGCAAATCAGCGCTGACCCTGTGCCCCATGGGAACAGTCCAGTCCGAACTACAAAAGCCATGTCCTTCCCAGAACGGAAACAAGCATCCGAGGACCGGCCCGGTTTCGAGGTAACACCTCTCATCAGCCCGGCTAGCTTGATTCCAGTGGTGTGGAGTGCCTGGGACTCACGTCTGAGCATCCCCAGTACACTTAGAGCGGTACCTGCAAACACAACAATGATGGACAGAATGTGGATCAATGTCACACATTCACCCCAGTCCAAAGATCTGGGCCCAAATCCATCGTTTTTCCACTCCACACCACCCTGGGTTAGACAATGGCGATATGCAAATCAGCGCTGACCCTGTGCCCCATGGGAACAGTCCAGTCCGAACTACAAAGGCCATGTCCTTCCCAGAACGGAAACAAGCATCCGAGGACCGGCCCGGTTTCGAGGTAACACCTCTCATCAGCCCGGCTAGCTTGATTCCAGTGGTGTGGAGTGCCTGGGACTCACGTCTGAACATCCCCAGTACACTTAGAGCGGTACCTGCAAACACAACAATGATGGACAGAATGTGGATCAATGTCACACATTCACCCCAGTCCAAAGATCTGGGCCCAAATCCATCGTTTTTCCACTCCACACCACCCTGGGTTAGACAATGGCGATATGCAAATCAGCGCTGACCCTGTGCCCCATGGGAACAGTCCAGTCCGAACTACAAAAGCCATGTCCTTCCCAGAACGGAAACAAGCATCCGAGGAGCGGCCCGGTTTCGAGGTAACACCTCTCATCAGCCCGGCTAGCTTGATTCCAGTGGTGTGGAGTGCCTGGGACTCACGTCTGAGCATCCCCAGTACACTTAGAGCGGTACCTGCAAACAAAACAATGATGGACAGAATGTGGATCAATGTCACACATTCACCCCAGTCCAAAGATCTGGGCCCAAATCCATCGTTTTTCCACTCCACACCACCCTGGGTTAGACAATGGCGATATGCAAATCAGCGCTGACCCTGTGCCCCATGGGAACAGTCCAGTCCAAACTACAAAAGCCATGTCCTTCCCAGAACGGAAACAAGCATCCGAGGACCGGCCCGGTTTCGAGGTAACACCTCTCATCAGCCCGGCTAGCTTGATTCCAGTGGTGTGGAGTGCCTGGGACTCACGTCTGAGCATCCCCAGTACACTTAGAGCGGTACCTGCAAACACAACAATGATGGACAGAATGTGGATCAATGTCACACATTCACCCCAGTCCAAAGATCTGGGCCCAAATCCATCGTTTTTCCACTCCACACCACCCTGGGTTAGGCAATGGCGATATGCAAATCAGCGCTGACCCTGTGCCCCATGGGAACAGTCCAGTCCGAACTACAAAAGCCATGTCCTTCCCAGAACGGAAACAAGCATCCGAGGACCGGCCCGGTTTCGAGGTAACACCTCTCATCAGCCCGGCTAGCTTGATTCCAGTGGTGTGGAGTGCCTGGGACTCACGTCTGAGCATCCCCAGTACACTTAGAGCGGTACCTGCAAACACAACAATGATGGACAGAATGTGGATCAATGTCACACATTCACCCCAGTCCAAAGATCTGGGCCCAAATCCATCGTTTTTCCACTCCACACCACCCTGGGTTAGACAATGGCGATATGCAAATCAGCGCTGACCCTGTGCCCCATGGGAACAGTCCAGTCCGAACTACAAAAGCCATGTCCTTCCCAGAACGGAAACAAGCATCCGAGGACCGGCCCGGTTTCGAGGTAACACCTCTCATCAGCCCGGCTAGCTTGATTCCAGTGGTGTGGAGTGCCTGGGACTCACGTCTGAGCATCCCCAGTACACTTAGAGCGGTACCTGCAAACACAACAATGATGGACAGAATGTGGATCAATGTCACACATTCACCCCAGTCCAAAGATCTGGGCCCAAATCCATCGTTTTTCCACTCCACACCACCCTGGGTTAGGCAGTGGCGATATGCAAATCAGCGCTGACCCTGTGCCCCATGGGAACAGTCCAGTCCGAACTACAAAAGCCATGTCCTTCCCAGAACGGAAACAAGCATCCGAGGACCGGCCCGGTTTCGAGGTAACACCTCTCATCAGCCCGGCTAGCTTGATTCCAGTGGTGTGGAGTGCCTGGGACTCACGTCTGAGCATCCCCAGTACACTTAGAGCGGTACCTGCAAACACAACAATGATGGACAGAATGTGGATCAATGTCACACATTCACCCCAGTCCAAAGATCTGGGCCCAAATCCATCGTTTTTCCACTCCACACCACCCTGGGTTAGACAATGGCGATATGCAAATCAGCGCTGACCCTGTGCCCCATGGGAACAGTCCAGTCCGAACTACAAAAGCCATGTCCTTCCCAGAACGGAAACAAGCATCCGAGGACCGGCCCGGTTTCGAGGTAACACCTCTCATCAGCCCGGCTAGCTTGATTCCAGTGGTGTGGAGTGCCTGGGACTCACGTCTGAGCATCCCCAGTACACTTAGAGCGGTACCTGCAAACACAACAATGATGGACAGAATGTGGATCAATGTCACACATTCACCCCAGTCCAAAGATCTGGGCCCAAATCCATCGTTTTTCCACTCCACACCACCCTGGGTTAGACAATGGCGATATGCAAATCAGCGCTGACCCTGTGCCCCATGGGAACAGTCCAGTCCAAACTACAAAAGCCATGTCCTTCCCAGAACGGAAACAAGCATCCGAGGACCGGCCCGGTTTCGAGGTAACACCTCTCATCAGCCCGGCTAGCTTGATTCCAGTGGTGTGGAGTGCCTGGGACTCACGTCTGAGCATCCCCAGTACACTTAGAGCGGTACCTGCAAACACAACAATGATGGACAGAATGTGGATCAATGTCACACATTCATCCCAGTCCAAAGATCTGGGCCCAAATCCATCGTTTTTCCACTCCACACCACCCTGGGTTAGGCAATGGCGATATGCAACTCAGCGCTGACCCTGTGCCCCATGGGAACAGTCCAGTCCGAACTACAAAAGCCATGTCCTTCCCAGAACGGAAACAAGCATCCGAGGACCGGCCCGGTTTCGAGGTAACACCTCTCATCAGCCCGGCTAGCTTGATTCCAGTGGTGTGGAGTGCCTGGGACTCACGTCTGAGCATCCCCAGTACACTTAGAGCGGTACCTGCAAACACAACAATGATGGACAGAATGTGGATCAATGTCACACATTCACCCCAGTCCAAAGATCTGGGCCCAAATCCATCGTTTTTCCACTCCACACCACCCTGGGTTAGACAATGGCGATATGCAAATCAGCGCTGACCCTGTGCCCCATGGGAACAGTCCAGTCCGAACTACAAAAGCCATGTCCTTCCCAGAACGGAAACAAGCATCCGAGGACCGGCCCGGTTTCGAGGTAACACCTCTCATCAGCCCGGCTAGCTTGATTCCAGTGGTGTGGAGTGCCTGGGACTCACGTCTGAGCATCCCCAGTACACTTAGAGCGGTACCTGCAAACACAACAATGATGGACAGAATGTGGATCAATGTCACACATTCACCCCAGTCCAAAGATCTGGGCCCAAATCCATCGTTTTTCCACTCCAGACCACCCTGGGTTAGACAATGGCGATATGCAAATCAGCGCTGACCCTGTGCCCCATGGGAACAGTCCAGTCCGAACTACAAAAGCCATGTCCTTCCCAGAACGGAAACAAGCATCCGAGGACCGGCCCGGTTTCGAGGTAACACCTCTCATCAGCCCGGCTAGCTTGATTCCAGTGGTGTGGAGTGCCTGGGACTCACGTCTGAGCATCCCCAGTACACTTAGAGCGGTACCTGCAAACACAACAATGATGGACAGAATGTGGATCAATGTCACACATTCACCCCAGTCCAAAGATCTGGGCCCAAATCCATCGTTTTTCCACTCCACACCACCCTGGGTTAGACAATGGCGATATGCAAATCAGCGCTGACCCTGTGCCCCATGGGAACAGTCCAGTCCGAACTACAAAAGCCATGTCCTTCCCAGAACGGAAACAAGCATCCGAGGACCGGCCCGGTTTCGAGGTAACACCTCTCATCAGCCCGGCTAGCTTGATTCCAGTGGTGTGGAGTGCCTGGGACTCACGTCTGAACATCCCCAGTACACTTAGAGCGGTACCTGCAAACACAACAATGATGGACAGAATGTGGATCAATGTCACACATTCACCCCAGTCCAAAGATCTGGGCCCAAATCCATCGTTTTTCCACTCCACACCACCCTGGGTTAGACAATGGCGATATGCAAATCAGCGCTGACCCTGTGCCCCATGGGAACAGTCCAGTCCGAACTACAAAAGCCATGTCCTTCCCAGAACGGAAACAAGCATCCGAGGACCGGCCCGGTTTCGAGGTAACACCTCTCATCAGCCCGGCTAGCTTGATTCCAGTGGTGTGGAGTGGTGTTACCTCGAAACCGGGCCGGTCCTCGGATGCTTGTTTCCGTTCTGGGAAGGACATGGCTTTTGTAGTTCGGACTGGACTGTTCCCATGGGGCACAGGGTCAGCGCTGATTTGCATATCGCCATTGTCTAACCCAGGGTGGTGTGGAGTGGAAAAACGATGGATTTGGGCCCAGATCTTTGGACTGGGGTGAATGTGTGACATTGATCCACATTCTGTCCATCATTGTTGTGTTTGCAGGTACCGCTCTAAGTGTACTGGGGATGCTCAGACGTGAGTCCCAGGCACTCCACACCACTGGAATCAAGCTAGCCGGGCTGATGAGAATGGTGTTACCTCGAAACCGGGCCGGTCCTCGGATGCTTGTTTCCGTTCTGGGAAGGACATGGCTTTTGTAGTTCGGACTGGACTGTTCCCATGGGGCACAGGGTCAACGCTGATTTGCATATCGCCATTGTCTAACCCAGGGTGGTGTGGAGTGGAAAAACAATGGATTTGGGCCCAGATCTTTGGACTGGGGTGAATGTGTGACATTGATCCACATTCTGTCCATCATTGTTGTGTTTTCATGTGATTGTATGGCACCCAAATTGTGATAGCTACTGCCTGGCCCCCGCGGTGTGTCACTGCCATGGAGCATGCCCTTACAGTCAATGGGAACGTTGATTGCGGTGCCATGATGCAATGTTGTAAATCGTTGACGGCGTGCTCCGCCACCGCGGGTCCGGTCATTGGATTCATTTGAAAGATGCACCAACGCGGTAGCGCGCATTGGGCCCCTGCGGTGTGTCACTGCCATGGAGCATGCCCTTACAGCCAATTGGAACGTGGATTGCGGTGGCATGATGCAATTTGAAAATTGCAGTAGGCGTGCTCCGCCAGCGCGGTGGCGATCATTGGATGCATTCGAAAAAACAGACATGGACCACCAATTGCTGTAGCTTGGCACCTTTGAAACGACCCCAGGGGGCTATATATGTGTGGGAGGGAGCCTCATATTTCCACTGCCAGAGACCCTTGACCTGCTGCTGCTGCCTCCAGGGACTGCTGCCTGAGACCCCTCTTCTTCTGCTGCCTCCAGGGACTGCTGCCTGGGACCCCTCTTGTGCTGCTGCTTCCAGGGACTGCTGCCTGAGATCCCTCTTCTGCTGCTGCCTCCAGGGACTGCTGTCAGAGAACCCTCACCACCCAATTCTGCCGCAGTTGATCCATGTCCACAGTGATGGCAAGGACAGGGAAGATCCGTGTCAGTCCATTCACAAGCGAGGAGCTGGGAGTCCTGGTGGACGAGGTGCTCACACAGTACTGAAGGCTGTATGGTGCTCCAAATGATGTGGTAAGTCCTCAAAAGTGGAGGTATAGGGCAGGGGGGGCACACATGTAGTTGGACTGATGCAGTATGTCCCTGAGAATGTGGGGTTGTGTCATGCACTACCAAACATACTGTCTCCAGGGTGAAGGTGTGTGTCCCAATGTCACACAGGTTTCCCTGCCTGCAGTTGTAGGTATGAGTGACCTGTGTTGTGTTGTCAGCCATACAGTGACGCAGAAGGTTTTTCATGCAGGAGTGAGGACAGTGATTGCTTGGCTAAATGGCTGTGTGTGCCCTTGTTGTCCATCTCAGTGTGAGCCCAGCTGGCCAGCACAGTATCCGCCCACAAAGACAAGGACACATCACTTCACTTACAGAGTATTTCCTAAGTATTTTCTCATTGCACTCCAGCTATGCGCCATCTCAGCATTATAGATTGCGCATGATCGGCCTTGTGTTGAGGAATTTCTGTTTGTGAGTCCATGTCCCTCAATGCGACACCCATGACAGTTATTGATTCACAGGGCAGGGACATTTTGTGCTGCACAATCTTGAAAACAGTGAGTCCACCCCCAGACACAGGTTGATATGTGATGTAGGTGTTGCTCAACCCAATAATGGACTGGAGATGTGGGCAGGCCACATATGGGTTTCCATGCTGGCATCATGCATACGTGATAGATGTGCAGGGACTGGGTTTCCCCTCACAACTGCATGCATTCACATCAGCTTATCCCATGCAGATGTCCCATGTGAGATGTACTCTAGTCTCTGATAGACATATATTGGATTTGTAATGAGTCTGTATCTTGCTGCTATGCTGATAGATGCTGGTACATTACACTGTGTTACTGATCATTTGCCTTTCTTGTCTCCCACGCTTGCAGCTCAAGGTACACCAGCGTAAGGCTGTGTGGAGGGCCATTGCAGCCATGGTGCGAGCTCTGTGGGTCTCTAACCGACGGCGCACCCACTGCCACAAGAGGTGGGACAACATCAGCCGAATGGCAAAGAAAGTGGCGGAGATGACTTTGGGGTTGCTTCCTCGCACTGGACGTTTGGCCATTACACCACTAATGGGCGGTATCTTGAGCATCAGCAGCCAGGCGTGAGTATTTGGGGAAGGTGACTTTGGGTGGGAGTGGCTGCATGTGTACAGAGCCTGTGCCGGTGCTGGCCTATGTGATGTTGGTGGTATAATACAGTGGCATGTAGGTGGCTGCTGGGTTGGGTGCCAGTGTCATGCATTTGCCCTCCCTCTACTTACAAAGATAATTTTCCATGCTGTGCATTTCCATTGCAGTCTGAGTTGTGCTCTTCAGGTTTCTTCTGCATTGGAGTAGTCTGGGGAATCACTTTTGGATGGAATAGCAGTGTTCCCAATCTGAGTGTGCCTTCATCAATGCGTCCATTGCATGCACCCAGATTGTGGAGGCCTAGATATCTGACAACAATGTGCACCAGTCTTTGGGCCCCAAAGTACAACATGGTGGGTGGCATTGGCTCATCGCCATTGTGGACTGTCATGTTATAGTCTGTGTCTGTGTTGTCCCCTCCTGTTCCATCCAGATCTGTCAGTGGCATCAAGTGGTGTGCCCCCATCATGTCACTAGGTGTGCGCAGAGCTAGTTGTGTGTCTGGTTGAATAGAGCCATAAGCAGGGTGTTGTGCTGTGTGGCCATCACAAGGCTCAATCATGACTGAAAATCCAGGTTCCACGCACTGTTTGAGTCTATATAATGTTATGTTAAGGCCGTATTTTTAGAGCGCACGGCTACCCCAGGAGGTGTCCCGGCGCTTTGGCAAAGAGGCCTGAAGTCCTAGAATACAAAGGCAGAAAACGCTACAGTCACAATGATTACACGGAAAAGAGCATGGTCTTCAGCTCTTTCCTAAAAGCTAAGAGGCTGTTAGCTTTACGGAGGGAGAGAGGGAGCTCATTCCAAAGGCACGCTGCCATATATTGGAAGGACCGACCTCCCATCCGAACTCGTTTGACAGTAGGCACCTCCATTTTAGCCAAGTCGGCTGACCGCAGCATCCTCCGTGGCACATAGAAAGCAGTACGCTTTCTAATGTAGTTGGGACCTACATGATGAAGGGCTTTGAACACCAGCGTGAGAATTTTGAACCTGATTCTTTTAGAAATAGGTAACCAATGCAACCTATTTAAAAGCAGAGAAGCACCGGCTCTCCTTGGCAGGCCAAATATGGCTCGGGCTGCCGAGTTTTGAACGATTTGCAGTCTCGCCAGAAGATACTTGGGCAGACCTGCAAAGAGCGCGTTTGCGTAATCTAACCATGGCCCTACTAGTGCCTGGACTATAGTCTTTCGATATTGCAGGGAAAGCAGCGGCAGAAATTTCCTCAGCATTTTAAGAATGCCGAAGCATTTCCCTGCTAGCCCCATAATATGGGGACGGAACGATAGATCGTCATCAAATACTACTCCAAGATTTTTCACTTGGGAGGATCAATCAATCAATCAATCAATCAAGACATTTATAGAGCGCACTACTCACCCGTGGGGTCTCAAGGCCCTAGGGGGGGGGGTGCCGTTACTGCTCGAACAGCCAGGTCTTGAGCTTCTTCCTGAAGGAGAGGTGATCTTGGGTCAGGCGCAGGTCGGTCGGGAGGGAGTTCCAGGTCTTGGCGGCCAGGTAGGAGAAGGACCTTCCTCCTGTTGTCGCTCTTCGGATGCGGGGGACGGCGGCGAGGGCGTGGTTGGTCGATCTGAGGTGGCGTTTGGGAGCGTAGAAGTTGATTCGGTTGTTGAGGTAGCTCGGGCCTTGATCGCGTAGGGCTTTGTGTGCGTGGGTGAGGAGACGGAAGGTGATTCTTTTGTTGACGGGGAGCCAGTGCAGATTTCTCAGGTGTCCGGAGATGTGGCTGTTTCGTGGGATGTCGAGGATGAGTCTGGCTGAGGCGTTCTGGATCCGCTGGAGTCTCTTCTGGAGCTTGGCGGTGGTTCCGGCGTAGAGGGCGTTGCCGTAGTCCAGTCGGCTGGTGACAAGGGCCTGGGTGACAGTCTTCCTGGTCTCGGTGGGGATCCACCAGAAGATCTTCCGTAGCATGCGTAGGATGTAGAAGCATGACGAGGAGACGGCGTTGACTTGTCTGGTCATGGAGAGGGAGGAGTCCAGGATGAAGCCCAGGTTGCGTGCGTGGTCCGTCGGTTTGGGTGCGGTGCCCAGGGCGGGGGGCCACCAGGAGTCGTCCCAGGCGGAGGGCGAGGAGCCCAGGATGAGGACCTCCGTCTTGTCTGAGTTCAGTTTCAGGCGGCTGGTCGTCATCCACTCGGCTACATCTCTCATCCCTTCGTGCAGGTTGGCTCTGGCGGCGGCGGGGTCGTTGGTCAGGGAGAGGATCAGCTGGGTGTCGGCGGCGTAGGAGATTATGTTGAGGTTGTGTTGGCGTGCGATGGCCGCGAGGGGGCTCATGTAGACGTTGAAGAGGGTGGGGCTCAGCGAGGATCCTTGAGGGACGCCGCAGATGACTTCGGTGGCCTCTGACTTGTACGGTGGTAGGCGGACTCTCTGTGTTCTTCCGTCGAGGAAGGATGTGATCCATTCCAGTGCTTTCTCCTGGATTCCGATGTTGCCGAGGCGCTGCACTAGGGTGCGGTGGCAGACGGTGTCGAATGCCGCGGAGAGGTCCAGGAGGATGAGGGCCGCTGTGTCTCCGTTGTCCATCAGGGCTCGGATGTCGTCGGTGGCAGCGATGAGGGCGGTCTCGGTGCTGTGGTTGGCTCGGAAGCCAGACTGTGAGGGGTCGAGGGATCCATTCGTCTCGAGGAAGGCGGACAGCTGTTTGTTGACGGTCTTTTCGATGACTTTGGCCGGGAACGGGAGGAGCGAAATGGGACGGTAGTTCTTGAGTTCGGTGGGGTCCGCTGTAGGTTTCTTGAGTAGAGCGCTGAGTTCGGCGTGCTTCCAGCTCTCAGGGAAGGTGGCGGTGTCGAAGGAGGTGTTGATAATGTCCCGTAGGTGGGGTGCGATGATCGCGTCGGCCTTGTTGAAGACGTGGTGAGGGCAGGGGTCGGTCGGAGATCCGGAGTGGACGGAGTTCATTGTGCGGACGGTGTCTTCGATGCTGATCGGAGTCCAGGCGCGGAGGGTGGTGGTGGGTGGCGTTGCTGCGGTTGTGGCGTGCGTCGGTTGTGTGCTGAAGCTGTTGTGTATGTCCGCGATCTTGTTGTGGAGGTAGGAGGCGAGGGAGTTGCAGAGGTCTTGCGATGGGGTGATGTCGTTCTTTCCGGCGTTGGGGTTGGAGAGCTCTTTCACGATGTTGAAGAGTTCCTTGCAGTTGTGTGCGTTGTTGTCCAGCCGGTCCTTGTATGCATTTTTCTTGGTGGCGCGGATCAGTTGGTGGTGTTTCCGGGTGGCGAGCTTGAGGGTGTTCATGTTGTCCTTTGTTGGTTCCCTTCTCCATACTTTCTCGAGGGCTCGGCAGTTCTTCTTGGAGCTCTTGAGTTTGTCGGTGAACCATGGGGTTTTTCTGCTGCCGGGTCTGCTGGGCGGGGTCCTCAGGGGGACGAGTTCGTCCGCGCAGTTGCTGATCCATTTCGTGAGGTTGTCGGCGGCCTGGCTGGGGTTCGCTGAGCCGGCAGGAGGGTGCTGTCTCAGGGAAGCGGTGAGCTGGTCTGCTGTGATCTTGTTCCAGCTTCTGCGGGCAACCTGTTGCTGGTGGTGGTGGATCGTCGTTCTTTTGAAGGTGAAGTGGACACAGCTGTGGTCCGTCCAGTGGAGTCCTGTTGCGTGGCTGAAGGCGATGTCTTTGCTGGATGAGAAGACGGCGTCGAGTGTGTGTCCGGCGAGGTGGGTGGGGGTGGATACCAGCTGCTTGAGTCTGAGGTTGGCCAGGTTGTCGAGCAGGGTGCTGGTGTTCCGGTCGCTGTTGTTCTCCAAGTGGAAGTTGAGGTCCCCCAGGAGGATGTAGTCGGCGGAGGGGAGGGCATGCGGGCTGATGAAGTCGGCGATGTCCTCGCTGAATCGTGTGCGTGGTCCCGGGGGTCGGTAGATCAGGGTGCCTCTGAGGGTGGTCTTCGGGTCGGTGTGGATCTGGAAGTGCAGGTGTTCGGCGGTGGTTAGGGTGTCGTCGGTGTTGGTCGTGATGCGGATGGTGTCCCTGTGGATGATGGCGATGCCTCCTCCCGTCTGGTTGGCGGTGCGGTCCCTCCGGGTGATCCTGTAGCCCTCTGGGATGGCGATGGCGATGTTGGGCGCTGAGGAGGCGTTCATCCAGGTCTCCGTGAGGAAGGCGATGTCAGGGGCTGTGGTGTCGAGGAGGTTCCAGAGTTCGACGGCGTGTCTGTGGACGGAGCGGGTGTTGAGCAGGATGCACTTGAGGTGGTTGCTGCTGGTGTTCGGCTTGGCGGGTGCAGGTGCAGGGTAGGTCCGGATGCAGGTGAACTTGCAGGCGTGGCAGCTGAAGGGTCCGTGGGTGTGCCTCGGGGTGGCTCGGTGACATCCCGGGATGCCGCCGGTGTTGAGTGCGATGAGTTCGGTGGCGTTGTAGGTTCGTCGGGTCGGCTTCCGTCGGTGGGGGCCAGGGGTCCTGGCGCTGGGCGCGGTCCAGGCGCGGACGGGGGCAGACGGGCTTACCTTTGGCGCACCTTCGGCACACAATCGGCGCGCCCGCTGCGCGTTCGCTCGGTCACCATATATGGCGAAGTGCGCGGGTGGGCGGAGCAGCTGGGAGGCGGGAGCAGGGAGGGAACAGAAGGAAGAAATGGGCGGGGTCTGCGGTGGTGGCGGGAAGCGGGGAGCGGGGAGGGACGACGGAGGGCGGAAAACCAGTCAAACAGCGGGAAAATAAACCACAGAAATACAAATACAGCGGGGGAAGCCCCAGTTAGGACAGATACAGCGTGAGATAAACAATTAGGACAAATCCAGCGGGAGAAAAGCAGTTAGGAAAAATACAGCGTGGGAAAAAACAATGAGGACAAATACAGCGTGAGGAAACCAATTAAGACAATGACAACACCAGGGGCACAGGCGTCAGTCGGGCAGCAAGGCACAGCGGAGGGGGAAGCGCACGCAGCAGCTGGTGGCCGTGCGGCGCGGGAGCGTCCTAGGATTAGGACACACTCACCTGCGTCGCACGGTCGCCATATATGGCCAAGTGCACGGGTGGGCGGAGCAGCTGGGAGGCGGGAGCGGGGAGGGAACAGAAGGAAGAAATGGGCGGGGTCTGCGGTGGTGGCGGGGAGCGGGGAGGGACGACGGAGGGTGGAAAACCAGTCAAACAGCGGGAAAATAAACCACAGAAATACAAATACAGCGGGGGAAGCCCCAGTTAGGACAGATACAGCGTGAGATAAACAATTAGGACAAATCCAGCGGGAGAAAAGCAGTTAGGAAAAATACAGCGTAGGAAAAAACAATGAGGACAAATACAGCGTGAGGAAACCAATTAAGACAATGACAACACCAGGGGCACAGGCGGCAGTCGGGCAGCAAGGCACAGCGGAGGGGGAAGCGCACGCAGCAGCTGGTGGCCGTGCGGCGCGGGAGCGTCTTAGGATTAGGATGACTTCTCAGGAGGGAACATGTCCTGAGGCCACCATGACTTCCAGCTCGGGTCGGGGGCACAGCCAAAGAAAAGCAGCTCAGACTTATCCGAGTTGCACTTCAGGCTGTGCCGCTGAAACCACGCAAAGACTGCACTCAGACAGTTTTTAATCCTGTCGCCGTCAAAGACCTCTCCTTTGCTGCACGTGAACAGGAGCTGGGTGTCATCAGCATATGAGATGACCCGGGCTCCAAAAGCCTCAGCTACCATCGCCAGAGGAGCCATATAGATGTTAAAAATGGTGGGGCTCAGAATGGAACCTTGAGGAACCCCGACCTCTAGCGATGGCATTTCAGCTGAGAACGGTGGAGCCCAGATCACCTGTCGGCGGCCCGATAGAAAGGATTGAAACCAATCCAACACCGTCCCCCGCAGTCCGATCTCCCTGAGTCTTAAAAGGAGACCAGCATGAGGGACGGTGTCAAAAGCCGCCGACAAGTCCAACATGACCAACATCGCCTTTCCCCCTCGATCGAGCGTCTCCCTGATGGCGTCGGTCACCTCCACAAGTGGTGAGTTGCGGTGATGTGGTTGCAAAGATGGTGTGCAACATGTAGATTTGGTCATCTTTTGTAATGCATTGCTTGCATAGGTTTGTTCTGTTGCTGCCACTGACCTGACCCTACATCTCTCTCTCTTGCAGAATCTCCTGTGGTCACGGAGGGACAGGAGACGGACACCAGTGGGGGTGAAACTAGCACAACAGCTGCACAGGAGCCCAGTGACACAGAGGGGGACCGGCGTCTGCAGGAGGAATCCCAGCCTGAGACGCAAAGAACCACATCATCTGATGCCAGCGGGAATGCATCAATGTTGGTGGGCACAGGGAATGGGGACTCTGCATCATCTTCAACCACACAGCAGCCTGTGCCCACCGTCCCAGTCACTTCCTCTGATGCTGCCCGTGTCCAGCTCAGTAAGAGGGGACAAGTTTCCTTCATACCTGGCACCGCTGCCCCTGTCCCCCCTGCTGCCATCAGCGCTGAGTCTGTGGAGCTTTTGCACCAGCTGTGTGTAGGCCAGACAGCTCTCCTCAATGCCTTCATTGACCATGATAAAATATTGGCCCAGGTGGTTGCTTTCAAGGAGGGCATACATTCAGATGTGGGTGGGCTGCACCGGACTGTCCAGGCTTTGTACTCCACAATGACGTCTGCCCTTCAACAGGCACATACTCCCAGTCCAGGTCCGGGGCCTTTGTCAACCCCCCAGGTAGTGGCCACGTCTGACGATAGTGACCATGGTCCACAGACCTCAAAGCCACGATACAGCACACGGAGCACACAGCAGCAACAACAACCCAAGCGGTCCCAGCCGCGGACACCATACCCAGAGAAGACCAAAGCCACCACAGAGCGCAAAGACAAAAGCCGGTCAGACAACACCAAAGCCCAAAAAGCAAATAAGCAGGCCTCAGGCTCACATGCCTCAGAGGCATCCCCAGCTAAGGACTCTCCTGTCCCTAAAGCATCTCGCAAAGAGAAGCATGCAGTTTCTGTGCCCACTGAAGAGGTGGTGCATGGCAAGGGTACACCTATGAAGGGCTCCAAGGCAGATTCACTTATCACCTCGACTACCTTTCCAAGCCCAGTGAAGCAGGGGAAGGAGGGCACTGTAGGGGTAACACCTGATAAACAGGGGATGGAGGGGCAAAGGTGAGGCCAGGCGAAGCCAGGCAAAGCGTTCTGCTGGATCCAGCACATCCCCAGAGGGAGTGCCAGCGTCTGCACCTGATGCAGCTTTGTTGGAGAGTGTGCCTGTTGGGTCCGCCCCACCTCCCACTCCTACCAAGACAGTCAGGCCATTTAGACTCCCCAAGAATTGGAAAGGCACCCTCTACAATCTCCCAACCACACTGAGTCTCACGTCAGCATGACTCCACCTCCACGCGCCACTACACCACCTGGTCCAAGCAGCCCTCCGGCTTGCCAAGTCACTGATAGCTCTACCTCAGCTGGTCCGCTCTCTCCCCTGTCAATTGCTCCAACTGTCCCCGACACACAGCCAGCTCCCAGCCCGCCTAACAGCCAAGTCTGAGTGGTAGTCACTCTCACACACCTGTCTTTCACACAGCTGTACTTGTACTGCCCATTGTTACCCCCTGACTGTGTTGCTGATCATGGAAAGGTACAGTCGCACACATTCCCTGTGCAGCTTCTCATGTACTCACTCTGCACTTTGCCCTGGACACTGGCCTTGCTGTTTTGCCCTTGCCTGTGCAGATTTTCATGGACATGCTCTGCATTTTGTGCCTTGGTCTTTTCTACTCTTGGTGCCTATTTGTGCAAAAACAGTTACTCCTGTTGTCTGTTTTGTCAGTGTCCTTACTGAGTGAAGTTCTTTTGGTGTGTGTATATGGTTTACTGTGCCCCATACTCTGTGTGCTACTTCAACATTGCCAATGTCTTGGCTCGCCTACTCTTTCTTTTTACAGGGGTGACAGGGACTTCAGTTCTTCCTGACCCTGATACTTGTGGTGTCCATGATGTCAATTGTATCTGTAATGCAGTTGTCATTTTCATGATTTGTTTATGTTAGCTATATTTTTCACATGTCAGGTTGGGGGGCACTGTCAGCACAGAGTGTGATTATGTCCACAGGTTTACAGGCTGGCCAGTGTCATCATGTATGTGTGTTATTCCTTTATGTGTGCACAGCAGTGTATGTGTGTGGTCCTCTAGTGATGGCCCGTCATCCTGGTCCCATGGCCTACCTTAGAAGTGTGCTCTTGGGTAGTCAAGAAGTGTGCAGTGTGAAGGGGTGACTTTGTAGGGAGTGTTGATGTGTGTGTGTGTGCCCCTGCATTGTCAACTACACACGTGTGTTACCCACGAGTTCGGTACCTGTTGTTTGGATTGTTCAGCCCTGTGAATGTGGTTGAATGCACATATGTGTGTGTTGTATGTTGTGCACTGTGCAGTGTGTTGGTGTATCCATGCAATTCTGTCTGACTCCTACTTGTTGTTTTTTGTCACTTGTGAGTATGCAGAGTGTGTGACTGGCATGTCAGTGTTGTGTTTTGTTGATCATCCATGTGTCTTGATACTGTTTGTGGAGGCTGTGCAGACCTGCTGCTCCACACTGCCATTGTGGTTGTGTTTTCTCATGCATTTCTGTCACATGGTGCCTTTTTGCCTTTAGTATGGCATGTTGTATGTGGTGTCATGCTATCCCCTATCTGTGCTTCAGATGCCTACCCATTGTGGGTTTGCACTCCCTCTATTTGTGTATGGTGCACTCCTGCCATGTCCACTACTGACGTGCAGTACACTTCAGTTAGATGTCCGCTATCCCCATGGTTTACATGTGTGTGTGTGCCTCCTCATCACTTCATTTGTGACACTGTGCTTTGTGATTCAGTCCTTTCGCCAGGAGCAATGTACATTTGTATTTTAAACACACATTATTCAACACAACATGAACATCATGTATTTCTGGGCATAAATCACACTTGGAATTATTACTAGCAATACTAGGCTTAACCGTGTTAAAACGGCTTCAGTAATATGCATACTTGGAAAAGATTATTTTCTACACCCGCCCAGCACTCTCATGCAGTGTAGGTAAAACCAACGTCTAAGTACTGCTCTTCTGGCAAGAAATCAACGTGTAAGGAAACACAGTTTCATGAATCACAGGTGGTCTGCAGACTGTTACTCTCTCACATACACACTCACTCCACATTCTAGAAGTGACATGTCCACACTAGTTATGACAAAACCACCTTTACCTTTGGAAAGGGTTTATTGCTGCAAATCTGATGTTAGGAATTATTAGGAGGCTGCTCCATAACACTCTACTGTTGCAGCCGGAATTCATTTCAACCCTTTCCCCATGTTAGCCTATAGGAAGAGGGAACCTTGTAGGTAGTGAAAACACACATGGGTATTCTTCATTATCTAGGCAAGGAACACACATGCGTACCTTCCCTGCCTTTCACCTACCACTCACTTCAGTCAGTGCCCTAAGGCCACCACAAGATAATCAGGGAAAACTAGGAGATAAACACAAAAGTTTAGGGAAACGCTACCTGAAGAGTGTCAGGTCTAACATGGTGGAAAACATGTGATATAATAATCATTGTTTAGACTGAGTAAGAACTAGCTGCAGGAGCTCACTACCATACTCGATTCTATAATATGATTAACCTAATTGAGCACTGTGCACGCTTTATAAAACGGGAGAAACTTATCATGGTAGTTCTATCATACACAAACTTCTCTAGTTTGGTGCTTTGACTGAATAGCGGTAGTGGCAAGTACTCACCTGTTAAGGTAAGCAGCTCGAGGGATACTGATTATGGTCCTTGCCCAATCAGAGAAATGCCCACCTAGAATGGGAAGGTCCTCGGAGCTCCACGGTGTCTCACCCTAGATAAAGACAGTGCATCAGCCACATACCATCCTCGTGTGAAGGGTGTTGTCTTGGCAGTATGCATGGCAGAGGCATTGCACATGAGTGTGTCAGTGTTTCCAGCCTATGAGAATAATAGAGTAGCGGAGTAGTCATGGTACTTGGGGAAAGCGTGTGATGCATAATTGATCATTGAGAATGACTAGGAATGCAGAGACGAAAAGAGTAATTGTGTGAACGGAGGGCTGTGGCGTCCCATTGGGAACAACAGCATAGCGTGAAAGTGGCGGACCATTTGGCGATGCATTTATTCCATGTGCAGGAAGTTGCACTGTTCTCTATGGGAACAAGAAGCATGGAGGGTAACTCCTACTGCCAAGGCTCAAATTCACTGTGACAATAAATACATAGTAAGTACATAAAACACACATATTCAAATGAAATTAGTCAAATAAAATACAGATGCAAATAAAAAAGGAGGGATGTACACAGATGGTGAGTCCAATGACAAACAGGATAATGAAGCCAGGTCAGGGCTTCATGGATAAAAATGGATATAAGCCGAGTGGAATGTGCAGTTTTTATGGAGTCCTATTACACAGATGAGATACTGGGTTATCGTATCTGCAATAAGATCAGTTAAGGAGGGCAATTCGTTTCTACCATTCTACTATGGTATTCAGTCCTTGTCTTATTGAGTTGCACTTGTCAATGCAGTTACACTCAAGTCTTTGGAGGGTGTATGATGTATCTCCACCTCTTGGAGACAGAAACACCTTTTCAGTGACTTGGTATCTCGGGTCATCCGCTGGGGGTTTTTTCTCTGCATAATGTTGGGCCAGTTTAAATCGTGCAATGAATCCAGCTCCTGTGTTGGCTGATTCTGGCCATGTTTTCTTGAGATGTTTCGCTAATATATATCATGTTACAAGGGTACCATAGCCAACAAATAACCTTAGTAAAAGTACAATTGCTGTGGTGTTTTAGTGTGGTCTGGATGTTACTGTGCACAAATGATTTTGTGTGCATATATTGGAATGAGATATTTTTACCCCATTTGTAGTGTCCCTTGATGGGGTTGAGGCCCCATGTAGCTAGAACACATAGCATCAATTGTGCCACTACTAATGTTCAGAGAACTTCCACAACAGGTGTTGGCATAGCTCTGAAAAACAGTGACTGAACATATGCTCTCTAGCAATCAAATTGTACAGCCCCTTTAAAGTGTCAACCATACTATACTTGACCCATCCATCCAGTACCCTGCAAAAGTGACCCACAAAATCACCCCAGGACTGGTGAGACAGTTTCCTACAGCCTCTGAATCTGAACTCTTCTGGGTTGAAGCCATATCTCTTGACAAGGTTCTCCTTTATGGTGAGGAACCTCAGCCTGTCTGTGCCATCTAGGGCCAGTAGAGCATCCCTCCCATCACCAGGTATATGTGTCCTCAGGGATCCTGTGCACTATGAGAGTGACTTCATACACCTCAAACCACCTGTCAATGTCATCCCCCTCCCTGAAGTGAGGTACCAAATCTCTGAGTTTGTGGACCTTATCTTCAGCACTCAATATGGAACATTTGCAGCTGCCCCATGAACTCTACTTGCTTTGCTTTCAAGTCCAGTTCCTTTAGGGTGGGCTCCTGGGCCAGTCTCCCCTTGGTTAGGGCTCTCTCAGCCCCAGTCCTCATCCATGCCTCCACGGTCAGCCTGTCCGTCTCCTTTACGAGCTTATTAGAAAACAAATCTGCTCCTCCTGTCCACCAGCTCCTCTGGGGACAGGCCTTTAGATGACACACTGCCTCCTGGCCTGGTGGGCCCCATCTCTCCTTGCAGGCTGGCTGCTCCCTGGCCCACGGGCATTCCCAGATTCTCGAATGACTCCTGGTACTCCTCATAAATGATCACATCCTCCTCCTCTGGGGTCACAGTTAATGCAGCATGGGGTTCTGAAAATGCCCTCTGTGCCTTAGGCAGCTCCCTCTTTTTGATAGTGCTCTGTACGGGAACCCCAAAGTCCATGCAGAAATCCTTGAGTTGGACCACTGTGTAACTCTTCAATTTGGGTGGCTCAAACTTCATTCTTTCAGATGCAGATGCAGAACCACCAATCAGAGGCATGATTTTAGGAAAAAGCAAAAATGCCAATCAGGGAGAATTGAAAAATTAAAAATACCAATTGAAGAGAGTTGGAAAAGATGCTAATGGGGATCAGAGACCATTGATTCGAATTGCTCTAGATGTGGATAGTATTGAACACCAAGTTACTGTAAGGAACTGCACAACAACAAGTTCTATCCTCAGCACTGATCACCAATTACAGAAAACAGATCTCTAGTTAGCAGAAGTTTGCGCCCTCTCCAATAAGAGACCACAATCCTAGTCAGAGTAAGTCAGATACACATCCAAAATTAACCTACGCTCACCTCCAGGTAGTTTGCACAGAGCAGTCAGGCTTATCTTAAGAGGCAATGTGTAAAGTTTTTGTGAAACACCTGAATTACAGCAACACAGAGGAGACACCATAAAAAGACCAGTTCAGAAAAATAGAGAATACTTATCTGAGTTAAACAAGAGAAACTTTATAACAATCCAATAGGTAGAAGTCAAGAAATGATTTTTTAAAGATTAAATCTAAAAGTCAATAGTGCTAAAATGTTACTTGAGGTGACACTAGACTGTGGTAAATCTAAAGTTCAGGTCATCTGTGATGGAGGGCATGCGGGCAGGCTGGCTACAGGACCCGCTTAAAAAGTACCTTGTACAAAGCAAGCACCGGCGTCAATGACTAGCTGTGTCAGTTCTGATTCGTGCAATCAGGTCAATGCATCAAAGTAGAGCCTTGTAGTTGGTGGCAAAGTGGCAATGCTGCGTCAGAGTTGAACCTCGCTGTCATGTCTTTGGATCGGTGCTGCGTTGTTGAACCTCAAAGTCGAGACCTGCCTCGTCGTCGAATCTGCACTCCATCAGAGTGCACTTCGGCAGTTCTGATCGGTACAAATGGGTCACTGCATCAATATTTGCAGAAAAACAGCTGCATAACCCACTTCTGAGGCCAGGGAATGGAGGGGGGCACCTCAAGCAAGGCTGGGACGCACAGAGGGCAGAGTCCAGCTGCACCAGAGGAGTTGGAAGAAGTATGTTGTGCCCTCGAGACTTCGCAGAAGATAAGGCAAGCCAACAAGTCCATTGAGGAACTTGGGCTCAAGGATGTAGACAGCATGTGCAGTCCCACTCACTCCCAGGCAAGAAACAGCAGGCCAATGCAGCACAGCAGGTAGCAAAGTGGCAGGCCCTCCTAGAGCACAGCAATCACCAGAAAGCAGGCCAACACAGCAATGCAGGTAGAAAAGTGACAGTTGCTCCTGCAGCACAGCAGCTCTTCTTTAAAAAAGAATTTCCTTGGTTCCAGCGAAAGTTATCATTTGGCTCAGGACCTATACCCAAATGTGCCTTTGAAGTGAGGGAGGCATCAAAGAGGCCTTTGAAGATTAAAAGGCCTATTGTGTATAAGCCAATGTTACCATGTTTTGAGTATAGAGCATATGCACTTTAGCAATGGTTGTTAGCAGTGGTAAAGTGCCCCAAATCCTAGAGCCAACAAAAATAAATTCAGCAAAAAGGGAGGGAGGACCGCAACAACTTTGGTGGTGACCCTGCAGAAAGGGCAATTTTCAACAGAAAGTTTCAATTGAGGCCCTCTGAAAATAGATGGGCAATTTAGGTGTAAGTATACACTTAAAGAAAGCTCTACATTTGGGACCAACGTTGACATTGTGACCTGTTTTATGACTCATTGGATCTGCTATGTACATTGCCTTGGTGACAGCATTATCATTGTAAACATACTGTAAGACGTACATTTTTGGGAAATAGGTGGTGTCTTTCTATATATATACATTTTCAAATTCACATACTATTTAATTTTTACTGAAGTCCATGACAGGGAAGTGCATTGATACAGTATTAACTTAATAGATTAATTTGGCATATACAAAGAAAAATGTGACATCTAAGATATACCTTCTTCAAATTATATATCTTGCAATGTATGTGGGAGAAATTAATGAATCTTATCAGCTGATATACTGTCAGTTTTCTATGCAGAAATGTCTATTTCATTTCGCAAGTGCTTCTTTAGTCCTTCAGTTCTTTTGACGAGTACGTTTCCTTCCATAGAAACATTAGTTATGTACATGGGTTGCGATATTTTCCAAGCAAGAATTCTTTTGCACTAAATGCATATTTCATTGCATTGTTGTTCATTTTTAGAAATCATAACAGTATTAAAAAAGTAGTAAATTAATGCCATACCTGTAAATAAGGGATCACTTTGCAGAGAGTCTTACCAAAGAACCAGGTTTCTGTAATATCGACAACTAAAGTTGCAGGTAGACAGGTGATGGTCACAAGAACGTCAGCAAGTGAAAGATTCACAATGAAATAATTTGTAACAGTTCTCATGTGGTGGTTCTTCCACACTGCAACACACACTGAAATGAAAGACCAGTGTCAATATAATACAAATGGATGCAACATAAATAACTAAAAGCATTACTTGCATGCAAAATTCCTTTTCATAACTGTCAAACAAGTTTGATGCAGGAAATAACGTTTATTTTATTGGAAGACTGAATCTGTACAGTGAGCATTTTATTAGAAGGGTGAATCTACACCATGAGCACTTGCTAAATGTGGCCTTCCCAGAGATCTTAGGTATTGCATTAGCAGCTAATCCAGTCCAGGTTTTTACTTTGCATTCTGGAACTAACAGTCTTCATTTTATAATGGCATACATGCCAGAAGACCTGATTCAGGTAGGATACTTCTAATTTCAAAATAAAACATTGCACTTATTTAGCTATGGCCCCCCAACATTGTCTGCACTTAATGCAAAAGTAAAAGAGTGAAAATTAATTCCCTCTATTATTTTTGCAAAATGTAGGCACGCATGTAATGGGATAACCAGGATTACATATCCTGGAGTACACAGATATAAAATGGGCTGCAAGAGCTTGTCACTCATGGCCTTTTAAATAAGGGAGCTCTGATTTTTACAAAGCAGCACTTAGGGCGTTTTTACTACTTTGGTGGTCCTCCTGCTGTGCCATTACTGTGCCGTCCATTGGAGGACCACCATAGCTGTTGTGCACTCGGTATTAGGAGTTTTATCGTGGTCAGGTGGGTGGTGCTGAGGTGGTCGCACATGCAAACCGCACCGTGCAGGAACTGAGGGTGCAAATCCAGGGGGGCACAACATATCCCACCATGTATGCACCCACAGGTGTATGAGAAGCAGGGGCTTTTATTGCCTCTCTGCACTCTTTTCATGGTGGGCTCAGGGGACCGGTAACTCTTAATAGGCTTGGCGGTGCAGCAGTGGCACCACCAGCATATTATAGCTCCCTGACCGTTGTGCAACCACTGCGGGATTCTAGATCCCAGACAGGCGCAGCGGTCCTGTGGGGGTCTGACCACCAAACTCGTGGTACTGCAGACGGGCCCACAGTGTGGCAGTGATCAGACCGTCAGCATGAGTATGGCGGTCCTGTGGACCACCATACTCATAATAAGGCCCTTAGTACAGTGTTTAGCTCAATTGAGATCTGCCTTTTATATTGTAACAACAAAGTGCATAATTGTTAACATTTGATGGGAAAAACCTATTTCTTTTTAGCTTTCCTTTCAAATAAAACTACGTGTGATGTATAATAACCAATGTTATTTTGAAATAGTTTTGAAAACTCATTGTACATCAGAAATAAACAGATTCAACATTTACAGCTGTTAATTGTATTCGGCATACTTTTAGATTGTGTCCGGAAATCTGGAAACAAGCAGTCTTTCTCACTAATAAGCAATGTGTCTCAACGTTGGTGTGCCCCAGTATCAGTACTAAGAACATTTGTTTTTTTTCTAGTCAAAACACTAATATTTTTCTCGAATAACTTGAATGTCACTACTATGTACTCTGAAGCATCAAGTCCGAATTCTCTCATTTTTTGTCAGACGAATAGAGACCCCCATACTGTGGGATTTTGTTGGGCTTATGTGCAGCCCTCTTGTTGTGCGACAAGCTAGACAGGATCAGCCAAAGATCTTTCTACTAGTAGAACATAAAAGATCCCCAGTATTAGGACACTGAGGTTTATTCACATTACCTCACCAAACTTTCCAGCCCAAGACCCCTGCAGCCAAGGACACCGTCATCTAAGTCCTGACCAGCGCCCTGCCATGCAGCAGTTTGGATCAGTTCTTAAGCATCTGTAGTTGCAGACAACACCCTGCCAATACTATAGGGAGTTTTTTTTTCACACAGAGCTCTTGGAATCGCTCAGCACATGTTCCCAAATGGAAGTTGTGTGATCTTCTGCACAGCGCACATAATACAAGTATAACATGCTCATTGATGATTACAACATATCTGGGGCTTGTTTAAATCCCAAGAATGCCATTGGAGGGAAGACCACACGCCTCGTGCCTGCGACCAGGTGTGTGCAGATGAGCGCCTCTTCATGACTTATTTCCACATGGACTGATGCTGTGAAAATAAAAGAGCAGTAACAATGCTTAGCGTGGTCCTTTCAAATCAAATTAGGAGGGTCGCCCTGAAACCAGCACTGACATCATGCCAGATTCCCAAGATGTCAAATGCTCCACCCAGGAAGCTAGAAAGTGAGTGGTGGCCTGCTGATTTGTGTACAAGGGGCTGATTTTGCAACACTGCAGCAGAATCGGCACTCAGTAACAAGCCAACACCCTTCTAGCCTCTTGAGGAAATACCTGGTACCAGGTACACACAAGTCCAACCATGACCACTATGGAAATAGATGATTTCCTTTAAAGATCTGACATGGACCATGGTACTACAGGACAAACGTTGGAGCTCTGAGATAGAGGACGGATTGTGAGACTATTGTGGTTTTCAGATGAACATATTCACAGAGGTTTTACCTGCCTTGCAAGCAGATTAAAGGTGGCAGAAATAACAGAAGTGTTGTTTATTGCGGAGGAAGCTGTATGAAACGTTATGCCTCACATTGTGCTTTGATGTCAAAGATTTTGGTTATTTTTTTTTTGCGACAAAAAACATTTGAGAAGTGAGAAAACAACCGACCTGGGTATAAATGCGTTTATGTAAAACAGATAGGTACTGTTGGAAGACAGAAAGAAGTAATAGGCAAGACAGACCCCAAAATGGATTTTATGTTAAATTGGCTGTAATAACCACACCCATAAATAAATACTAAATGTAATAGAAAAGTTTCCAATGTCGGATTCCAACAGGCTTTCCATGTCAGGCTTTCCGACATGGAAAGCCGGTCGGAAATTAACATTGGGGGTACCTAGCAGGGACTGCTTCACCATGGGGCCTCCGAATGGAGGCCAAGGAAGCACCTATGGTGCCTCCTTGTTTATCTCTGCACTATGTGGCAGGCACCCTAAGATGCCTGCCATGCGGTGCAGGGATTAACAGATCCTCCCATTTCTCTAAGAGAGCTTGTGCTGCGGCCCGTTTACTGCTGCAGCTCGAACTCCCATAGACAAATGGGAGAATGCAACCACAACATTTGCGGTCGCTCTGTAATGCAGGAGTCGGGTCTGACCAGAGGTTGGTTGGTCCTGATTCCGCAATGGTGTCAAGCGGACGTGAGTCCGCCCAACATTATATTTAGGCCCCAAATGTACTGTTATGGAATATGACCCTGACAGTGAATAGACACTGAAGCCAAAAATGAACAGAAGTGTCCCTTTTATGGAAAAAGATTGACTTAACATGTAGGAAAACAAGGTAAGGGTACTAATTTCAATGTACCATACAGACTGCAGGAGTAAATGCAAAGGGAATTAACCTTATAAAATAACCGTACATTAGAAAATAGTGTATACCTGCTTCGCAACGCATGTGGTTTGCCATGCATGACCGCACACTGTAGGCATCTTGGAATGGTAACCTTCAGTGAAGACACGCACTTATGTGTCATGATGCCCAATCTGTTTTCTTTTTTACTATACTTTTCCAAAGTGGTTGATGACCAAATGGAAACTTTGCAGCAACCAGGATGTCGGAATAATAAAAAACAAATAATGCAAGATAGAAATGCCCTTCACACATTATCTGCCTTCTTCCCTTACCGCCGGGAGCTGAGAGGAGACGCTTTTCGGTCCACGGGACGCCTGCCTGCTGCCTGCTGACACCCTGGTGGGACCTCAGATCCCAGGGTGCATTGCCTCATTTCGACGGGCCAAAGTGTGCACAGCTGCTGCAGGGGGAGGCGCTGACATTGCGCTACAAAGCGCCGCCTTCCCCCACGCAGCGCGGTGCCCTTCACACATTATCTGCCTTCTTCCCTTACCGCCGGGAGCTGAGAGGAGACGCTTTTTGGTCCACGGGACGCCTGCCTGCTGCCTGCTGACACCCTGGTGGGACCTCAGATCCCAGGGTGCATTGCCTCATTTCGACGGGCCAAAGTGTGCACAGCTGCTGCAGGGGGAGGCGCTGACATCGCGCTACAAAGCGCCGCCTTCCCCCACGCAACGCGGGACGCGCGCGGGTGGCGCCGGGAGAAGCCCGGGACAAGGGCGGGACAGTCTGCGACAGTCCGCGACTGGCAGAGACTGGACTGGGCCAAGGACTCTGTTCAATTTTCCATCTGTGAGTTACCTTCTCTATTAAGTGCTTCCTGAAATATTGGATTCCCATTGGACATAGTGTTTTTTTTTTTCTGTTGTTACACTCAAGGGTGAAAACTGTGATAATTGGGGCAAATTAACGAAATATCTTTTAGAAATGTCAAAACCCAAAACACCCCAAACTGTTAACACACTTGATACTTATCTTGTCCAAGTTGTTACTAAGATAAATAATGAAAGGAGATCTTCCCTGGGTCTGAGTCCTTCCCCCCAAACACAATCACTAGAAATCTTGCCTCCTGATACATCCGTGTTTAACACTAGTAGCGAGGTACCTTCTCAGCCTTCTCAGGAAAACAACTCTCTAACACAGCTAGTAGTGGCCATAGCTGAGGTAGATGCTGATGAAATACCAGATGAAGAAATTGTGCTACTAGAAGATGAGCCCATAGCACCAGTTCCAGCCCCTAGAGGCACTAAGGGGGGGGGATAAAAACCTGCCAAAGAGGAGTGGGCTCCGCTCAGGTAAAAAACTTCCTGACATTTTCCCAGGTAAAAAGAGCAGGGAAGATGAAAGGGACAATACTGAAGGGAAGGTAACGCTGGACGTAGACCAATTCAAGAGGCTGGTAAACACCCTAGAAAATAAAATTAAGAACTTAACCAGACCCCTCCTGACTAAAATTGATTATCTAACGGAAGAGGTAATTAGACTAGGGGGGCTCCTCGAAAAAGTAACCCAGGAAAAGGAAAATTCCCCTAGACAGGAGATCCCAAGAGTTGAGATGAAAGAAACCCAGACACCTCACAGGCTAGAAGCCCTGGTTAACATCCCCCCTATTGCCACGCTGAGTGATGCTCCTGGAGGGGGGGACCCGAGAGGACTGGGCGTAAGCGGGGCTCCTGAGGGGTTGGGAATAAGGGATAGATCTGAAGAATGTAGTATAGAAAAGGGCTCAGTAGAATTGATTGTTGAGGCCTCGCCCCTGGTATTGGTCCTGGCTAATGTTCCTCACTTGGAACCTGAGCACATAGAGAATCCATCCTCTCTGATTAACAAATCTATGCATTGGCTCTCGAGAAATATGGCTTTTTCCCCGGGAGGTATAGACCAATTGGCAAAGAAGTGGTAAGGGCTAGAAGAGTAGATGGATCGGGGGAAGTAACAAGAAGTTCAGAGGGGACTGCGTGGTGTTACATTTCTCTGATCCAGATGTGTTACCTAATGTCCTGGCTAATATATATCCCCCACAGCGCAGATCCACAGAGATAGTCCCCCTAACTCTGGACTTCTTTTATACGAGGAAAGGTAATAAGCATAACCCCTCTGTGCTGAGAACAAAATGGAATACGGTGGTACGGAGAGGAAAGCTTGCCGACGCTCAAAGCAGCTGGAGTATGCTTTTGGAGAATAGATTCTCAGCCCTATCAGGCTTAAACGAGTGCGATTGACGGTATAAGAACCAGAGCGTCATAGTGGATCGCATAGCCAACATTTCATCTAGAGAGGCCGCCATTGTAGAGAGGAGAGCATCCAATCTCAATCTTCGACCTGCCATTAAAGATACAGAAGGGAGTAAACACCCTGGGGGTAAGGTAGAGCATGGACCGGTTAGGCATATAGCCTCTGCTGACAGTTGCCCCAATGATTGTAGGCTGCGTAGCCCCCCAGTTAATTTACAAAATTCTCCTTGCAGTCAAAATGTGTGGATACCACAAGAGTTGGATGGCGTAGCTAGTGAGGACCTTCAACTTCTATCATGGAACTTGGCGGGAATTACAAGTAAATTAGAGTCTCCAGAATGGGGGGAGTTTATTCAGCTCCATGACATATTCATGTTGCAGGAAACCTGGGCAGTGCTCCCTGTCCATCGGCAAGGGTTTCTAAATTTTTTTATACCTGCAAAAAAGAGCCAAAAGGGGCGGCCATCAGGGTGGCTGATTATATGGATACGGCAATCTTTACAATGCACTATAAGATTAAGGCCTGTGAATAACTGTGATATATTATCAGTTGTAATTGTTTGGGGGGATGGCTCAGAGATGGCCCTTTTTAACATCTATGCTAGGGGAATTCCTGGGGGTAGATGTTCAGATGTGGTAACTGCACTAGATAACAACATTGAAGACCTGCCACTGCATACTACAATCTTGGTGGGGGGTGACGTGAATACCACATTTGAACCCTTGGGTTCTGAAGATACTGAACTTTCCCAAGAAGAGGATACCAAATGGGGAATACCGCAGCTAGATTTACCCCCAATAAAAAAGTGGACTGAGGCAGCAGTTCAATTGAAGAGCATGTGTTTATTTAGGGGGTTGAGGGCGGTAAATGGACGCACCCTCTCAGACCTTCATGGTGCTCCCACTTTTGATAATCGTAGGGCAACTAGTAGGATTGATTACATCCTTATAGACGTTAGAGACTGGCACAGAGTTAGGGACATGAAGGTCACCCCTAGAATGGAGAGTGACCATAACCCGTTGTGCCTTCTCCTCCAACTAAGGCATGGGGGATCAGGGCCAGGCTTGGACATGGGTCTCCTGCCCCTGGACTTAATCTCCTCAAACAATCGACGCCATATAAAGTGGGCTGCATTGGTAGATAGGCCTGAAAAACTGCAAGATCTAAAAGCGGTGGTGGCAAATGAAGTGAGTAGACTGCAGAACCATTACAATGACACTGACTTTTATAAGTTAATCGAAGAGACACACCCAAATTCTTTGAGATGATTCCGGGATTCTTTTCAAAGGAAGTTAAGCAGAAAAAGGGAGGGTATCCTTTGAAAAAGGCAGGATGGTATGATCAAGCCTGCAGAAGGGCGAGACAGAATCTAAGTGTAGCTTTGAGAGATAAAAATAGAGGAGACGTCCTGAAGGTAAGTGACGAGTATAGAAAAGCCCAGACTAGAGCAAAACGATCGTGGGATGAATGCCAGTGGCAGGAACTAAAGAATGCTTGTGTAGATAAACACCAAAAAGAATTCTGGGCAATCATAAAATGGGGCAGGGGTGGAATAGCTGAATGCCCAAAAAACCACGTGGCAAAAGAAAGCTGGCTTGACTTCTTTAAACAGCAATATTCGTGTATAATGCCCCTTGAGCCTCAACCCACCCCGCCTATAATATTCTTTAAAGAAGAGGTATTTACAAAAAATGATGTAAGTATAGCACTGGACGGGGTGACAAGAGGGAGGGCACCGGGCATCAATGGTATTCCGGCCGACGTATTTCTATCGGACCGGGATAATTGGTGTCTGTACTTTGCTTGGCTTGCAAATTCTATAGCACACGGAGCAGCTATACCTGCCTCGGGGAAAGGCGCAGAGATTATCCCAGTCTACAAGAAAGGAGATAAGGCCTTAGCATCAAATTATAGACCCATCAGCCTTATCGATTCAGCGCAAAAATTGATGGGTAGAATGATTCAAAATTAAATACAAGACTGGATAGATGAAAATGGAGTTCTCTCGCCATACCAAGCGGGATTTCGCCCCCTTACTAGCTCCATCGATCAGGTTTTCCATTTTATTACTCTGTATTGGAAAAATGTCACCCTAGTAGATGGCCCATTGTTTGCCGTCTTTGTAGATTTAAAACAGGCTTTTGACCTAGTGCCACGGCAAAAACTATGGAATGTGCTAGGAGAACTTGGAATTAGTCCTGAACTACTGTCATTATTAGTGCGCATGCATGAGGGCAACTACGCGAAAATAAGATGGGGGGTACAGGGGGAAGTCACTGATTCTTTCCCCGTAGAGCGCGGGGTGAGACAGGGATGTGTCCTGGCCCCCACTCTATTTTCCCTTTATATTAATGGAGTAGTGGATCATCTTAAGAAATCACCAACTGATGCTCCCATCTTGGATGGGGTGCGGGTCCCGGTACTCATGTTCGCGGATGATACCCTCCTGATATCGCGAACGCCAAGTGGGCTACAAAAGTCAATTAATGCCTTTGGAGACTTTTGTAGGATTCGGGGTTTGGAACTAAATACTGCAAAAACCAAATTTATGAACATGAATCCGGCTAAGTCGTTCAAGGGGGCAATGTATTATAATGGGGTTGCTCTAGAGGAGGTGGATGCCTTCACATATTTGGGCATTAATTTGCAGGGGAACATGCAGTGGAATTTGCACATTAATGCTACGGTTTTAAAGTTCCACCAGCTGTCGGGGGCAATAGCCCTGAAGCATAAATCTTCATTGACTAAACCTATCCAACCTGTTATGGAGATCTATAGCATGAAAGTTCTTGGTGCATGTCTTTATGGAGCAGAACTATGGGGGTTTGCTAACATCAAAGGGTTGACAATTGCTGAAATTTTTTTTTTACGTAGGCTGATCGGCGCCCCGCAGAGCACTCCATCCATTCCTCTCCTTTACGATCTAGGGAGGAAAAAAATCGAGGACCAGGCTCGACTGCGTCCTTTACTTTTTTGGAGGCGCATAAAGGCTACGCCTGAACTGGCCCACTATGCTGCAGCACTTATGGATATTGTCAACTCTGATCGGTTTCATAAAATCATGTGGCTAAAAGAAATCAGGAACCTACTAAATAAGCTCCATCTTGACCACCTATGGACTACTACCGACCCTGCAGCTTTCCCCTCCAAGGATTTGTTAAAGAAATTGTATTGGGACATGACACTGAGTTCGGTTTTAACATCCAACCAGCCTTCAGTGTTAACATCCCAATACTTGGAACATAAACTAGTCCCAAAATTCGAACATTATTGGGACTTGATCACAAAACCATTGGACAGAAAGCTGTATTTTCAGTTCAGAGTGGGATGCCTTCCGCTTAATGCATTTACATTAAAATGGTCCCCTGGCAATGTTAACAGCTGTGCTCATTGTAAGGATCATGTGGAGGACATTCCACATTTTTTGTTTGCTTGTCCCCTTTATGTGGCCCCAAGGCAAAGATGGTTAAAACCTCTATGTAGTAATTTAGGGACTAGAATACACCAAGAAGCTCTTAGAATATTAAGAACAAACTGCTCTCCTAGCCTCGCCATTGCACTAGCCAAGTACTTGGGCTGGGCATGGATTTTACGTAATCGTTTCTTAATCTAATGAATTGTGGCTAAAAATGAGTTGAACATTTTTAGATGATTATTCACTTACTTTTTGTATCAGGTTTCCATTTTTATAGTGGTCGTATATTTTAAATATGTGTTCTGACAGCATTCTATGTTTAATGTGTATTTTAAATTGTTGTAAAATAGAATAGTATTTATTATGTATAGAGTAGGGTGAAAACGCTTTTATGACAATGCTGTCGAATAAAGCTTTGAAACTTGACTTGAAATAATGCAAGATAGAAATGGGTGAGGGAGGATTGGGAAGAAGCAGACAAGCGTGTGGGGAGCAGGACAGAGTGGTTAACCCTTTTGCTGCCTGGCCTCCCCCGTTGCAATTCTTTTTTGGCTATGTAGTGAAGTTTGAGCTTAGGCCCCCATACATTTTTGTCCACATAGGGTATCCATGCCAAATTGGCGTACTTTTCTTCCAACTTGCTGAAGATTCTAAAGGTACCCAGGGATTGCAGAATCTCCTGAAGGGGGTCGAGATATTAGGCAAAATACAGCACACTTTTGGGGTTTTGAGAGAAAATGGGAAAAATGTGTTGCAGAAGAAAACATCTGTTTTTCCTCCGCAAAAGGTATCAACAAAGGGTTTGTGGTGCAAAAATCACCATCTTCCCAGCTTTCCGGAACAGGCATATCTTTGTCAAAAAACAAAATTTAGTGCACAGTTTTGGCATTTTACTGGGATATAGCCTATTTTCACTATTTTTTGTGCTTTCAACCTCCTTACAGTTAGGGGCAGAAATGGGTGTGAAACCAATAATGGGTCCCATAAAGCTATACATTTCTGGAAAGTAGACAAAATTCTAAATTTAGCAAGGGGTCATTTGAGTACACCGTTAAAGGTTTTCCAATAGAAAGTAACAATTGAAATAAAAGAATATTGAAATTTAGTAGGAAAAAAAAGCCATTTGTGTCTACATTCTCACCTGTAACTTCTTCTAACTATGGTACATTTTTGAACGCTGTATACTGTTATGTAGAGGGATCCTTCTGGTTGCAGAAATATATGAGGCTTGTATGTTCACCAAGAACCTGAGGTACCCAGAGCCAATAACTGAGTTTCAATGGTTTTTCATTATGCACCGGTTATACAGTGATATATTTGTTAAAAGATAGGAGTGAAGAATAGGTATCAAGGAAACCTATGTATATCTGAAATAGATACAAGATATGAAGTTTAGAATCAGTAGTTATTTGTGCATCTCTGAATTTGTTGGTACCCTATTAGCAGGTGAATTAGAGGGTATTGTTCAAAATTACTTTTTTACACACTGTCTTACATTTGGAAGGCAGAAATGCGTAGAAAAACAAACAGCAATAACATTTGCTCTACTATGCTGTGTTTCTATGAGTCTCCCAATATAAATGATACATCATTTGTGTGGGTAGGCCTAGTGCCTGCAACATGAAATGGCCCAAAACGCAATGTGGACAAATCACATTTTTTCACTGAAAACCGACCCTTTTTTCTCAATGTACCTAGCTTTGGTTTTGGGTCTTATTTCAGCAGACACCTAAGGAAACCTCGCAAACCTGTCATTTATTTCAAACTACACACCCACACTGGGGAGAGCCACACATGTCACCCCATAGGATGGGGTGACATGTGTGGCTCTCCCCAGTTTCAGTTTCCCAGAATCCTTTGCAAAGCTCAAACTTTGTCCCCCCAAATTTATTTTTCTCATAAATCTGTGATGGAAAGTTCTGGAATCTGTGGGGGCCACACTCTTTTACCCACCCAGCATTCCTCCAAGTCTGCTGAAAAAATTGATACCTCACTTATGTGGGTCAGCTTAGTACCCGCGACAGGACACGTCCTAAAACACAAGAGGGACACATAACCTTTTGCCAGTGAAAACTGACCCTTTGACTGCAGTGTGCCTAGCTTTAGATTTTGGGCCCTATCTCAGAGGGCACCTAAGGAAACCTAGCAAATCTGTACATTTTGGAGAACTAAACACACAGGGGAATCCAGGATGAATGAGGTGACTTGTGTGGCTCTCATCAGGCTCTGTTACCCACAATCCCTTGTAAAGCTCATACTTTGTAAAAAAAACACATTTTCCTCACATTTCTGTGAGGGAAAGTTCTCAAATCTGTGGGGAGCCAAAAACGTCCACCCACCCAGCATTCCTCTAAATCTGCTGACAAAATCTGTACCTCACTTTTGTGAGTAGGCCTAGTGCCCGCGACAAGAAATGGCCCAAAAACGCAACATGGACTCATCATATTTTTTCAGTGAAAACTGAGCCTTTTTTGTACTGTGCCTAGCTGTGGATTTTGGGGCCTAGTTCAAGGGCTCTTAGAGAAACCTAGCAAACACATACATTTTTTTAAAATGAACACTCAGGGGAATGACGTATTGGGTGAATTGTGTGGCTCCCACCAGGTTCTGTTATACAGAATCCCTTGCAAACCTCAAACTTTGTAAAAAAAAAAAAAATCTCACATTTCTGTGATGGAAAGTTCTGGAATCTTGGGAAGCTCAAACTTCCACACATCCAGCATTCCCCCAAGTCTGCTGGTAAAAATGGTTTCTCACTTGTGTGGGTAGGCCTAGTGCCTGCAACAAGAAACAGCGCAAAACACAACGTGGACACATTTTTCCGGTGATAATTTATCCCTTTTTTGCAAAGTGCCTAGCTGTGGATTCTGGACCCAAGCTCAGCCAGCACCTAGGGAAACCTAACAAATCGCTAAATTTTTTTAACTAAATACCCATAGGAATCCAGGATGGGGTGACTTGGTGGCTCTCACCAGGTTCTGCTACCCTGGATCCCTTGCACACCTCAAACTTTGTCCAAAACGTCACCGCGCCGGCACACATTCCCCACCACCCAGCCTTCCCCTCAGTCTCCTAATAAAATTGATACCTTGTGTGGGTGCACAAAGCAGTGCCAACCTAAATGCATATGAAACAAAAACCTGCCCTTTTGGAAACAGTTTGGCTCCCCCCTCAGCATTTCATTTTATTTGTTTTTAGTTTCTCTGCACAATTGAGGTATACATTTTTTCAGGAGACTAAGGGAAATGCTGGGTGGTAGAACATTTGTGCCATCACAGTGATACGACAAATGTTTCACACAGAAGTATGAGGAAAGTGTGAATTGTTAGCTGAATTTGAGGGGTGCAGGGGATTCTGGGTAATAGAATGCTGGAGGATCCACACAAGCCACAGCACCAGCCAAGCGCCATCCACGCATGTCTCCAGCCAAGTAACAGTTCACGCCCACTGCCAGACATGTGCCATCCACGCAGACTGCTAGCCAGTGGGAGTCCATGCACATTGCCAGCCAAACGCTAGTCAACACACACTGCCAGCTAAGTACAAGTCCAAAGACAACGCCAGCAAAATGCAGGTTTGCACAAAGCCAGTTAAACGCCAGTAAACACAGACCGTAAGCCGAACTCCAGTTCACACACCCAGAAGCTTTTGCTAGTGTCTAGTGGTTTTCTACCCCCTTTGGGAGCAGATGTGCCTAAACATATCGCTGATCTGCTCCTAAGGGGGACAGACGCAGCTAAAATATGTCCACAATAAAAGTGGTATAAGAATAACAGGAGGAAACCCATAGACCACGTTGGGATGGGTGTATCGTGTAAGCAAAAACAATTCCCAACAGGTATTATGTAAAGACAATTTCAAAGATGTATGCAACACGCATTACAAGGAAGGAAGAGACAAGGAGTCAATTGATTTTTGGAGGAGGTAGTATTATTTACCAAGAAGCAAGGGAAAAGATCTTTCGATGTCAATACAGTTAAAACAGCACTGTACAGAACGGATCTTGTGACAACCCAGTGACACTTGGTGCAAGGTGCTATATACAATTGGTGATAGTGAATGTGCAAGTGCTAAAAACAACAGCATTGGCGACGCATTAACCGAAGTATTTACATCAAATAATGGCTCCGAAAGACAAGTTATAATCACTTGAAACACAGTTATTTATACAGGAGCACAAGACGTGATATGCGTCGTATAATTCAAGCTGTACAGTCGACGGCGTTTCGATCCCCTTTAGTCGGGATCGTCATCAGGACAGGGTTGTTGATGAAAACAGTGCTGTGGGCAGAAAGGGGAATATTTGAGCGGGGATCACAGGTTGGGACAAGGCTGGGGGTGAGGTGGTGAATCGGTTGGAGATCAGGTTTACATTAAAGGTTTAATGTGCACAGGGTGTGAAATGGGTGGGGGCCAGAGCGGGGGGTCGCAGAAGTGTTTATAGGGGGTGACTAACGTTGAAAAATCAAGAGATGATTGGTATATCTAATTATATCCAGTGATGTTAAATTCAATCACGGTGTCAGCCGGTTTTCAGCAAGTGAATAGTGAGGGCGTACCGGGCATGAAACAGTTTGGAAGAAACTTACAGTTGTACCCAGGCAGACGGGCGAGGGTAGGTGAAGTCCGATTAATCATTCAATGATCGAAAACTGCGGGGGAGCAAGGGATAGGGAATTAAAAATAGACCAAGATCGGCCTGTCACTTAGACTGAAACCACGGTAAGTAGAGTTACCTGATCGTAGCTTTGGTCTGAACAGCGGGCGGGACTTGCTGCGCCTGCGGGGAGGAAACGTACTGGGAGTCAGCACGAGCCGGTGGCGTTAGATCGCATAAAAAAACTCACAGGTTTCGAACGCACCGGAGGTGCAGGGGATGTTCTTACCTGATTTAAGCAGGGCGGCAGAAGGCAAGCGGGGCTCTTCTTGCGGGTGGGCTGCAGGCAGTGAATGCGGGAGCTACCTAGGCACGTGTAGTCCCTACACATAAATCAGGAAGTGCAGGGCAGGGGGCGGAGTCCGGACACCACAAGAGGCGGGGCCGGAGGCGTGTAACAAAGTTACGGAGGTAACATTGGCTAATGGGAAAGCTGGGGGTGGAGTCCGGCCATCACTGGAGGCAGGGTGGGCGTTTAGCAAGGTAACCGTGGTGACATGGACTAACAGGAAGTGGCTGGATCCAGGACATGATTCAGGGCAGATCTCGCAGGCATGACGTGGTGGGGGCGTGCTCGGCGGACGTATGCTCGGGTCAGGAAGGGCATAAATAAATAAGTAAATCTACAAATATATCCACTATACATGTCTTACAGGGTATATAGAAGTACGGCAAGAAAAGAAAAATTCTTATTACCAATCTATATTATAACATGATATGGAAATTTACATATCGAAAAAACTGGTTTGAAACCGGACAGTTAAGTACATGGCAATAGTCTATGTGGATGGACAATGGACTTATACCTAATTGAAGGCTGTGGTAGTAGAATCAAAGGCATAGTATACGGTACAAATTACATCAACTGTACATTTCTATCCAGAGTACATTTCTATCCAGAAAGATAATGAGAGGAGGGATAGATACAAAAGATAGGTGGACAGTGGGATTAGATGGAGATGGTGTTTGTCCATTCATCAAGGGTGTTCAACCCATGGTTGACCGAGTCAACCCGTGCAATCCATTTACACTCAGCTCTATTGAGTAGAGTGGACATGTTCCCACCTCTGATGGGTAGTGTGGGTTTCTCAATGACCATCCACCTCAGGTCTGTGTCCGTATGCGATTTTTCCATGAAATGTGTGACCAATGGAGCAGTGAGTACTTTGCAGTTAATTCTGCTCTTGTGCTGTATTATCCGTTGTTTGACCATTTGGGTGGTCTGGCCAATGTAAATAAGTTCGCATGGACAACGGATAGCGTAAATTACATTTTGGGTCTTGCAGTTTGAGTGGTGAGATAGTTGGTGAGTCTGTCCATTGTAGACAAATTCTTTGGTGTTAAGTGTTACCTCACAGACGCTACAGGATTGACACTTGAAGTGTCCAATTACTGGATTCATTCCCCACGCAGCTGTGATGGTGTGTTTTTCAGTTGTGGTGGTTGGCCAAGTGATGGCTCGAACAAGATGGTTGGCAATGTTATTGCCTCTCTGGTACGAGAATAGTGGTGGTGTATGGAATTGTTCATCAAATCGTAGCACAGACCAGTTTTTTTGATTATTTTGGCTACCTTATTGCTGTCCGGGCTAAAGACAGAGACAAAGGGGATTCTGTTCATAGATTTTCTGTGTTGGTTCGGCGTTAGTAGATCCTCACGGTGGTTGTACCATGCTTGTTTCTATGCTTGTTTAGCCAGACGTCGTGGGTAGCCTCTGTTGACAAGTTTCATGACCAGGATGTCTGCCTCCCTGAAGTAGTCTTTGCGCCATTTACAATTGCACCGAATTCGAAGGAACTGGCCAAATGGAAGTCCATCACGTAGGCTCCTAGGGTGGTTGCTTGAATAATGTAGCAAGGTGTTTCGTTCTGTGGGCTTACGGAAGAGCGATGTTCCAAGTTTCCCTTCTTCTGCAATAAAAGTGGAGCAACCCTTGCCTAAGGGGCTACTCTCTGACATGCGCATAGACATATATTGGTGCCTAGTAGGCTTTCTACCCCCCTGGGGGGCAGAAAGACTGTATCTATTTTTGGGGGGAGGTGGAGCATTGTCATCACCCATTATGTGTGGCCCCCACCTCTCTTTTATTAGAAAGAAAATCCTGGTGTCAAGTGGGCTCTCTGGATGAGGTGGTGCATTTTAGTGCCCGTTTAGGTCAGCCACCACCCCAAAGTACTTCATAAAATAATCCCTGCTGTATAGTGGGATTTTACACCCCTTGGGGGCAGATATGGGGGGGGGGCAAAAAGACTGTCCCTTTTGTATTGGGGGCATTGGCATGCCCATTTTGGAGATCCCTCACCCCTCTTTCATAAAAAAAATCTGTCTGGTGCCTAGTTGGGCTTTCTGCCCCCCCGGGGGCAGGTCGGGGGTAATAATCCCCATCTTCCTCCTGGGGGATGCAGACCAGCTGATCCTTTTTTTATTTGGGATGGTGGGGCATTGGCCTGCCCATTCTGGTGCCTAGTGGGCTTCCTGCATTCCAGGGTGGGTGATTGGGGTAATAATCATCATCTGCCTCCTGGGAGGCAGAAAGACTGACACTTTTGTGTTGGGGGAATTGGCATGTCAATTTTGGGCGCCCCACCTCTCCTTTATTAAAAAAAAAGTAATTACAGGTGCCTAGTGGGCTTTCTGCCCCCAGGAGGACAGATTGGGGACCATTGCCCCCATCTGCACCCCAGGGGGGACAAAAGACTGTGCCAATTTTGGGAGGTATGGGGGATTGTAATGCCCATTTAGGGCAACCCTCACCCCTAATTTTTCAACAACAACTCCTCCCTGGTGTCTAATGTGCTTTCTATCCCCCAGGGGCAGAAAGACTGAATAATGCCGGAAACATTGGAGGGAACAAAAGCCCTTGCCCAATAGGTCGCTCGCCCTCCCTGGTGGAGAGAGTAGTAAATGTCCATCCAGTGTCATTTCTTATTGTAACCGGTGCAGCAAGATCCACTGTGAAAGCAAGGAAAGAATATCCAAATTGTAGAAGTTTCAAATAAAACAGATTACAAATTAGCTCTCGAATCAGGTCCCAGCTGGCAGTGGTTAGAGGTGACTTGGTTTGCCTTGTCTCATGGTAGCTGAAGGGTTTGGGGAGGCGCTGGTAAGGGATATGTTTCAGCCAGGCAGATAACACCAAGAGAACCCAACACTGAGCTTACCTGGCAGCAAGGGGCAGGAACTGGAAAGATATAGCAGGGTATTCTTTTAACTGTGCCTTCTCCTAAAGTGAAAGCCTTGCACAGTCCAGTCAACATATATTTGCAAAATACATCACAACAACAAGCAGCAAACACAAAGTAATGCATCAGTGGTTGGTGTGTTTCATTGAGAGGTGGACTCTTCCCAAGTGGACTCTGCTTCAATTGAGGAAACATAAGCAAGTCCTGGCTTTTTGGCTAAGATTGCTTTGCATTCTGGGACTTGTAGTTTCCATGGTACACATGACTCTCTGGGCCATAAAATGCAAAGAAATGATGGATAAAAAGCCAAGACATTTCACTACACTATCAATCTAACCCAACATAATTCATTTTGGAAGCACTTTTTTTTTAGGATGCTTGGGTGGAACTACATCCCCACGGAGGACACCGCTAGCACCCTTGAGCCCCCAGCAAGGAGGTGGGGCTACTGCTAACTTTGGTGTTGCATAGTGTGCAGGGTGAATAGTTGTGCAGGAGGAACTTATTTGCAAGGACGCTGGGGTGAGACAACATACCAAGCTGACACCTCTGGCACCCCTGAGCTCATAGCCAGGAGGTGGGGCTACTGCTGACTTTGGTGCTACATAGCTCATAGGGTGAACATTGGCACAGGATGTGCTTGTCTGCGAGGTCACTGGTGGAACTACATCCCCCAGCTAACTCCACTGGAAGCCATGAGCCTGCAGGAAGGAGGTGGGACTACTGGTGACTTTGGCACTTTATATATCACAGGGTGAACCGTGTCATGGGACATGCTGGTTTGCGAGGACTCTGAGGTGGGCATTTATCTCACAGCTGACACCTCTGGCACCACTGAGCCAGCATAATGGAGATGGTGCTGCAGCTGAATTTGGCACTATATAGCGTATAGGGTACACCGTGATATGGAATACTACCAGATGGGGACCAGGTGAAGACCTGGCCAAGAGTGCGCCCATCATCACCCATTAGAAGTTGGGGCAGGCCCATCCTCCTTGCAGGTGAGTTCTCCTGGAAACAGCAGCACATTGAAAGTTTCATGACTACTTTTTCTTTGGAGGCCTTGGTCTTCATTAATCTGTCGCTATTTAAACATTATCTTTCACTGCATGCTACAATGACTCTTTTTAACTATCAGGATGGAGAAATGCAAACTACCAGAAGGTGAGAAGCCCAAAGTCTCCTCTACACATGCAAGCACAACTTTGGCTTTTTAGCTAAAGCAGTTGGATTATCTCAAAAGAAATTGACCTGGCCAAGAGGTGCATCTCACTAGATCATGGCAACTTATCTTCCAGCCTTTAGTCTGTTTCTCCCTAATCTTAGAAGGCTCAGAACAGGAACCATAACTCCCACCGGGCTGCAGAGCATAGTCCCTGATGTCATCCTCCAACTAACATGACAAGAAGCATGACCCCTTGCCAATTTGCAACAGCGGCCCATACACCATAAGGAAACACCAGATCAAGGGTACAGGTGGCCCTAGGCTCAGGGTGCAGTGCGTGGACCATGCCCAGGGCCAGGACCCTTGGTTCCCGGCCCAACTGCTGGTTAGATGCCGCCATCCTCTTTGCCCTGAACACTGAACTATCCAGCACACACTGCTACCAAGCCACACCAAAGTCTATGGTAGGACTGTTCTCCTGTGTCAGATGCACATTTTCCTGCACCAGAGCGGCCACCAGCATGCTGCAAAGCACCACGCCGACCTTTCGCTAAACCACACCAGAAACAACCCATCTACTCCACAGTCTGTTCCTCAACATGTGTTCTATGTGCAAGCACTCAAACAAGTGATAGACCTCATCACCTACCTTGCACCCGACATCGTCTTCCTCACCGAGACCTGGCTCAATCCCACATCTGCCCCTGTCATAACCACAGCGATCTCCGACAGATAAAAAAATCACTCACCAGTACCACGCCAACAAACCTGGAGGAGGTGCAACCATAATCCCCAAAGAGACCATACAGTGCACCAGCAACACCACTGACAATACCACCACCCTCATGGAACACCTCAGCTTCAAGCTCCACACTTAAGCGAAGACAATCATCAGAGGCACTCTCGCATACCGACCCCCAGGCCCACGACCCAGCTTTTGCAACACATTTGCAGACCTCATTGCACCTCTAACCCTGTACTCCAAGGACTACATCCTCCTTTGTGACCTCAACTTCCACATCGATGACCCCAGCGGCAACAACACTGCACCCCTCCTCAATAGTTTGACCAGCTTCAGACTGACCCAAATCATCCGCGACCCAACGCACACAGCCCGAAACATACTGAACCCCATCTTCACATCCAGCAACTGTGTCACTTGGACCAATACCTCCATAATTCACTTCAGCATTTCCAGTCCCTGCACCACCACCTCCAAAATGGCCAGTGCCCCCTCAGCAGCTGGAGCAAAATTTCAGAGACCAGCTTGACAGAGGCCCTCAACATCTTCGACCCAGCTACCGCCACCAACCTGGAACAGAGATTTAAAAACTTTAATGCCTGGATCACCAACTGAACCGACAGCATTATCCCCTATCAACAGCAGCATTCAGAAGGGATCCTGCAAAATGGCCAGCTGGTACATGCAAGAACTCAGAACAGTGAAATGTACAGCTGGAGAGGAGATGGTGCACCAGGAAGCACACCACTGACAGGGAGAGGCTTCAAGACCTCCCTCAATATTTACCAGCGTCTGCTGAGGGCAACAGGGAAGGCAGCCCTAGCCGTCTCATCAAAACTAGCACCAAGAACAGCAAGGAACTTTTCAACATCATTAAGGAATTCCCTAACCCAGCTGCCAGCATAAAGAACATCACACCCGCAAAAGAGCTATGCGACAACCTTACTGACTTCTTCCATGATAAAATCGCAACCATATACAGAAAGTTCCAATGCCAACCTACACCTATGTACTTCCTCAACAGATATGACTCATCCACAACTAACACAAACCATAGACTGACCACCTGGAACAACCTCTCCACCCAGGACAAAACCTACATAATAAAAACCATCCACGCAGGAGCTCCCACAGACCTATGCCGGCAACACATCTTCAACCTTGGAAACCAAAGTATCGCCCAGGAAACCACCACCCTGCTCCTTACCTCAATCACCACAGCAACATTTCCTGATGCCTGGGAACACGCCCAAGTCAGACCACTTCTTGAAAAAACATCCATCGACATCAGCAAACTCAAAAACTACTGCCCAATCTGCTTGAGGATATCCTATTGAGTTCTTAGCAGAGCTTTATAAATCATGATTGAGTGATTGATAAGGACAAAGACAAGTCCACAGGCAGCGTAGCTTGCACCAGTGGCCATCCAAACCCAGCATCCTGCCCCTGTGAGGTGAATAATGGGGATACCAACTCGGATTGGATCTTCGAGAAGTTAAAGGCCCTGGTTTACTCAAGCATTATTCCTTAAGTAGAAAACAAATCAAGAGATTAGAACTCGCTATCCAAAAGCTCTCCAGCTCTATTTACCCCCAAAATCTGACCCTTCTGTGACAGCTGAGCCAATTAACACCTCCATGGCAGACACTACCTTCAGCTTGGAAAGTCATTACAGTATTTCCCTTTATGTACAAATGTGATGACTCCCCTGTTTATTACTACAGGAGATGCAGCCTCTTCAGATCTCTGTCGACCATCAGACTGATATGACCAGTGCAAACTCTGTCCCAAACTCTGAAAACATGTCCTCCCATACCGGACCCTCCAATACTAACCATCTTAATCTTCCTACTGAATGTAACCCATAGGTGGTAGTCCTTGCTAACATCCCACACTTGCCTCCAGTCAGTATTGAATCCTGTGTGAATCACAAAAACAAGGTTTGTAAATGGCTAGCTAAAATCACAGACTTCAGCATGACATCCCATTTGTTAGAAGGGTAGGGTGAATTTGGCCATCAAGTAAGCAATTTAGTGGGGACTGTGTGGTCATCAATTGCTGTAATTCCACCTCCGCTGGCCGAATAATTATGAACCGTGCTCAATGTGGCAATCAGAATGCTGATAACAACTGCATAACAGTTCGACAATTGGGGTATTTTTATTACTCAGACCCCATTGAATTCGCCAACAGAGCCTCCATTCCTTCTCACCCTACCTACAACAGATTCAGTCCTCTATCCGACTTGCATGGCTTGAACTGACTGCCAACTGTACAAATGGCCTCCACTGATCCTGTGTGTGAACGAAGGTGGAGGCACAGGAAGACATCTTGAGAAATGAAGCCACCTGGGTTTTGTGCAGATTTTCTGTGGTTGATGGGGCAATTTCAATGCCATGCTGGGGTTATTTGAAACTGTTTGTGATCCCTTCTCAGTAAAAGTCATGCAGTGCCGGGACTTTAAGACAGACCACAGAGGACAAACCCTTATGAGTCATTTGATATAATCTAGCCTCTGTAATCTGGCCGAAATTGGGAGTACCAAACAAAATGTGCACATATCCCCAGTCCTAGAATCTCTTAAATGGTTGCCCTATGAAGCTTGAATCCAGTTAAAGATTGCCGTTCTGACTCACAAAGCCCTCCACTTAAAAACTCCCTGGTACCTGGCACAAAAACTTGAACCATCCTGTGGGGGGTAGAGCCCCAAGAAGCGCTAACACTTTCCTCCTGAGACCACAAATCTTTAGGAAAAAGAGAACTTGCCAGCGAGCCTTCACTTGCCCCGCCCCAAAGATATGGAACTCTCTTCCACGATTTCTTTCAAACTGGTAGTCATAAGATTCTTAATGAACAAATTCCTACCTTAATTGGGCTAGGTTTTTGACCTTCAGCTTGGTCTTGGCGTTTGTGTGACTACAGACCAACACCCCCGCTAGGATCCATGGGATAGGAATGTTCTACAGCCCATAATTTACCTTCCTTCAGACGAGGCTGAAGGTCAAAAAACGTACATTTGCGGTAACTATTGTCACAGGTGTGGGTGCACCTTAGCATGTGCATACTCCTGTGACATACCTGGTCCTGACGAAAGCCTCGCTAATTGCATACGGAGGCTGAAATATGTAGACAGCCCTTCACTTTATGCACTTTAGGATGTTACTGGCCAATGTAACCAGCTAAAACATCCACCATCACCACCTTTTACTCTTGTCTTACATCTCCAATATTAAAATTATTTAGGATAAGTAAAGGTATTTTTAACCGCCATGGTGTTATTTTTCACTTATTTCACATTCCAATTAAAATCCGCTCCGCTGTAATCAGGCGTCGCAGCACACCTGAGAGGCACTCGGCCCCTCGGATGGGAACCCTGTGATGAAGCATGTCACCAACTAGGTTGGTGACTGAGGGTTCCTCTTAAACCCTATTTAACTCCTCAGAAAAAGCTTAGCATTTGGAATCACTCTTTCATTGCTTATGTATTGATTACAAGGGGTTCACAAGTGGCTCCACTATAAATCCTTTTCTCTCTGTGTGTTTCTATTAAAGTAAAGAAACCTCATGTGTATCTGTATTTTTGAAAAACAAAGTTGCCTACGTGAAGGTTACTGTCTGAACTATATGATATCTTGTGTGAGTAAATAAAGAGTGAACCTGTTCCCAAGAAGAACCCTGAAAGATGATTGGACGAGAGGAGGAGAATGTGCAAAAGTAACTTCGACATTGATTTTGCCCATTAATACTAGTATGTGTTCCTAGAGTAGGTTAATGACATTCTTTTTTTTCCTTCTTTCCCAGACTCCATTGCTGATTGCTGTTGCCCCATTCTGTAATTTTGCCAAGGCTAACCATCTACAAGCCCCATCCCATATTAGGGTGCTGAGAAGAGTATCTAGTTCCTGGAAGATGGAATGAGGAGGGACTTTCGAGAGATTAGCAAAGTAGTAGAGCTGTTGCGAGACAAGGATCATTTTAGCTACTGCTACTTTCCCGATGTGGGCTAAGGGAAGGGTTTTCCAGAGACTGACCGAGGAACGAATGCCTGTTAGTACTTTTTTGTGGTTACCCTCATAGATATCTTGTGGGTGATATTTGTGTACACCTAGATACTGTGTTGCTTGCGTGCTCCATACAAGGTAAACTCCTCCAGCATGCACCTGTTGTGGAGGGGGGGTCAGGGAATAGCAGGTATATTGCAGATTTAGCCCGGTTGACCTGTATGCCAGCTAGAGACTCAAAATCTGCAAGGGTGGAAAATATTGGAGTGATGTCTGTAGTGACATCCTGTACATAGAGGTACAGGTCATCTGCTTACAGTGATATGCTATGCATGGTTCCCGCCAGTGGAATGCCCCATTGCTCACCTTCTTTTCGAAGACAGATTACCAACGGTTCCATTGCCAGGGCGAAAAGCAGTGGGGAGAGCGGACAGCCCTGCTTGTGCCTCTCAGCGCCGAAAATAAGATGGCACCTGTCGCTCAAGCCTAATCCTGGACGTTGGTCTTGCGTATACTACTTTAGGAAATATCCTTAAACAGGGCCCAACACCTATCCTGCAGAGCACTGCAAATAGGTTTGGCCATGACAATGTATCGAAGGCCTTCTCAAGGTCCAAGGCCAGGCACACTGTGTGAGGATAATGGCCAAAAACTAACCCTGCACATGGAACAACCGTCAAATGTTGTGGGAGGTATTTCATCCTGGAACAAATCTGCAATGGTCCCGATGTATTAATGTTGGGAGAATAAAGGTGCATCGCTCTGCTAGTATTTGACAATAGATCTTATAGTCTGCAGACAGCAGGGCAATGGACCGGTATGAGCCGAGGTGGTGGTTTTAGAAATGAGATAATTAATGATTCGCGCATTGATAGTGGGAGTGTACCATCCTCTAGTATGGCTTTATACAATTCTACCAGTCAGGGGAATAACAGGGTGGAGAATGTACAGAAAAAATCTAATGGTAGGCCATCCAGACAGACATGGGGCTTTATTTGTGGCCAGGGCTTGTATAGCTTGTCCCATGAGGAACAGGGTCAGACTGAATTGTGTGTGGCCAGGTCTGAACTGGGGTGGTGGTGTGAGCTAAAGAATGATTATGGATTAGACCCAGATCAGTTGACTGGGGGGTGAGTGTTTGATTTGTACAAATGCTCCATCCATCATCCCCTTTTGTATCGCTTTGTTCGCCCTAAGTGTGGCAGGGTATGCTCAGATGTGAGTCCCTTGTTCACCTGGCCACTGGGTTCAAGATAGCCTGGCTGATGAGGATTATGAATCCGAAACCGGTCCCAGGATGCTTGTTTCCGGTCCAGGGAAGACATGGCTTGGCAGTTCGGGCTGGACTGTTCCCGGAAGGCACAGGGTCAGACTGATTTGCATATAGCCATGTCTGCACTGGGGTGGCTGAGTGAACTAAAGAATGGTGATGGATTAAACCCAGATCAGTTGACTGGGGGTGAGTGTTTGATTTGTACAAACGCTCCGTCCATCATCCCCTTTTGTATCGCTTTGTATAGCTTGTGTCACTTCTGTGAGGTTATGTGTTCATCTAGGGTGCTTTTGTCAGTTGCCGCTATACAAGGCAGTGGCAGTGCATCTAACAATCTATCCACTCACTCTGAGTTTACCTGATCAGGGGCTGTGTATAAGGCTGTAAAGTACTTGCGGAATGCATGCATTATGTCTGCTTGGGAGCGGACTGGTGTGCCTGCGATGGTGTACACCTAAGTTATCGGATGTGGGGAAGAATCTTGCTTTAACAGCCATGCTAGCAGTGTGCCAACTCTGTCCCCTTTCCTGTGTGCTCTGGCAGTCTGTGCTCTAAAGATATATCGTCGGAGGGCTGCAAGCACCTCCGTATATGTGGTTTTGACGTCTGCTACCTGTGTCAGTGTTACTTCATTTTTATCTGCTGCCTCTGTCAATGCGGCTAGCTTCTGTTTGTCTTCTAATATGTGCCGCTCTAGGGTTTTACATACTCCAGAGATGTGTTGAATACATGTCCCTCAAATCACCACCTTGAATGTGTCCCATTCTACTGCCCTGGTAGATGCTGTGTTGGTGTTTTTGTGGAAATAGTTATGGATGTGAGTTTTTTGCTCTTGCTTAATTACTCGGTCCTCCAGACATTCACGGGGCAGGCGCATGTGGGAATGAGAGTGAGCGTGTGCGCATCATGAACCGATAGGACCCGACCCAGGTATTCCATTTCCTGGACCATAGGAATGATGTGTGAGGAGCATAAGAAATGATTGAGGCAGTCCCTAAGGTCGCGTAGTATAGAGTGGAATTAATATAGTCTGGTATTGGGGTATTTAGAACACCATGCATCTACCAGTGTCCAGTGCTCCATCCAAGCATTAAAATGCTTTGTTTGTGTTATTGCAAGGGAGGCTGGATGTGGTGGGGGAGATCTGTCCAGGGAGACGTTTTGTGTGCAATTATAGTTTCCACCCAGTACCCAGGGTGTCACAATAAATTGGGCTAGCGTGCGGGAAAGGGAATCCCAATATTTCCCCTGCTCTATGGTTAGTGAATAAATACTGACCAGCAGAATTTGTTGACGTTCGAGGAGCCCCCACTAATAGGATGTAGTGCACTTACGCATCTATCACTCTGGACAGTTTCTGGAACAGGACCCCTGGTCACAGCCAAATTAGTGCTCCCAATGCAAATGCAGAGTATGGCATTGAGCAGAATGTACCTCGCCAGCGTTTGCCCAATTTGTCAAGCTCCCCTGCTGCTAAATACATTTCCTGCAGCATTGCACTCTGTGCATTCTGTCATTTTATGTAAGCGTAAACTGCATATCTCTTGCGTGCTGTGTGCATGCATTGCACGTTAAGTGTGAGGATTTTAATATTGCACCTGATTCACAAAACTAATCTGAGACAAAATCCTACCTTTACGACTTTCAGTATTCACAAAAGACATTTAGCAGTAGTAAAGTTAGGAATCCTAACTTTACTACTCCTAAATGCCTTTTGGGAATACAGAAAGTTGTAAAGTTAGGATTATGTCTCAGATTATTTTTGTGTGAATAGAGCCCATCAACTTTTCGCGCCATGAGGTTTCATGAGTGTTATAGTTCAGGCGCCTCAATGGGGTGTGGGGCGGGGTTGTTGCATATGCATCTCTCTGGGTTTAGTGTTGATGCCACATGAGGGCGCATTTCTCTCATCTATCTGTGAAGATACCAAGAGTGTATTAGTGGGTGACGAAATGGGCGATATCAACTGGGGTGGGAAGTATTCCCAATATTGGGGACCTACCACAAGAGGAGGTATATCAAACTCTACATGTTACGGAAAGTCTAACGTGTTGTGGGGTCTGGTTGCCCGCGTATCTACGCCAATTCCCTTGGTGGCATTTGTAGGGTTGTTGTATATGGGGGAGGCCTATCAGTGGCCCAGCATTGGAGCATGTATGACACTATGGCACTGTTAACTGATTTACAATAGAGATACATGGCCTATAATAGCTACATTTCATATCAACATATTAGGTGTTTGGGGCGACTCCAGTGGTGGCGTCATTGAGCCTGTTTGGGATACAGTCTCATCACTGCAATCCTCTTGAATGTGAAGAGATGGGGCCCTCTGTCGACATCTGTTGTTGGTGAGGATGATCATATTTCCTCTGCTGTCTGTAGGCGTTTTCTTCATTCTGCAATAATTTGATTTAGGTCCGTGGATCGTGTAAGTTGGATGCAGGTCTTCAATTTGGGATCTTTGTTTTTGTCTTTTAGGGCAATGACAATAGCTCTTCAGGACCTTTAGTGTTTTTAAAGGACGAGCTAGGACGATTTTGACAACTTTTATCGACCCAGTCATGGGCCGCCACGGAATCCGTGAAAAAAGTAGGGGACCCATCATGCATGATTTTGAGTCATGCTGGGAAGAGCAATGTACATTGGATTACTTCTTGACAAAGACATACACCTAGATTCATCAAAGTCCCGTTTTGCGAGTCTGAAATAGCGATTATTAAGGAATTGCTATTACAGACTCGCAAAACGGGATTCATGTCCAAATCGCATTTTATTTTGCGATTCCTATAGCTTCCTTATTTGCGATTAGCTAATTGCTAATCGCAAATAAGGAATAACTTCCCATTCATTCCTATGGGCCTAAAGGCCCATAGGAATGAATGGGAAGACATATCAATGTGCGAATCGCTATTAGCGATTCGCATTTTGAGTTTGCGATTCCAAGGGTGCAGGGGTGTCCAAAGGACACCCTGTTGCACCCCTGAAATGATATTGGACGCTGGTGTTACGCACACGCATGTCCCAAGTGCATTTTTCTAAGTTTCCGCTATTTACCACGAGGTTTGACTTTGCGGTAAATAGCGGCCCAAATTTGCGAATTCGCAATTTTTAAATGTTTCATGAATTGCTTTTAATAGAGATTCCTTAAATGCAATTCCTCACAAAATTGCAAATTATATAATAGCGATTTTTGCATTTGGGATGATGAATCCCAAATGCAAAAATTGCGCTCTCAAAGGGCCAGATTCTCAGAATCTTGCCCTTTGCGACCCGATTTTACGTTGATGAATCTGGCCGATAGTTTACCTTCCAAATGAGGATCGTTGGCCCTGTATTGCTCGGGAGTAGTCCCGGAAGAGCATAATGTGTTTGTCCTCAATTAGAATGGGTCAGAGTTGTCTGGTGGCCTGGACTACAGCATCTCTGTCTCTATAGTGGGGAAATTTTGTGAGTAGTGGGCGGGGCGGGTAGCCTGGAAGCAGTCTACAAGCTGGCACCCTGTGTGCTCTTTCTATTGAAAAGAAAGCGGTGAGGTCTGCTTCCTGTTTGAAGGAATGTGTCCGGAAGGTCAAGCACTCAAACATTGCATCTCCTCGACCGGCCTTCGAGGTTGTCTGCACATTCTTCCAGAGCCGCCACCCAGCCTAGTAGAGACTGCAATGTTTCTTGTTGTGTTTTGATGGATAGGTGCAGGGTTGCGAATGTCTTCTCTCCGTCCATCACTCTGTCCAGAAGCTTGCGGTGATCGTAGCGAAGCAGGCTGAGATCCGTGGGTACTTTCCTCCATCGAGACTCTGGAGTGCTCAATAGCCTCCAAAACCTTATACAGTTTTTCTGACATGGTCAGAGCAGGGGGGGCTCTGTGTCTCCTTGTTGTGGTTTGGTACCTGCAAAGCCGATTTGTACTGTGTCAAACGTCAGAGAGCGGGTGTGCGCAGTTAGATTTGTTTTTTTCTGTGGGTGCCCGACTTGATTGCCTATAACTGAGGTCTATTATTTACAACAAGGGGTGGTGATGGACAGAGTCTCTGAATTAAGGAGAGTACTCTCCGAGGTCTGGCCACCCTTCATGCTTTGGTTGGGCCCTGACAGCAAGGGAATTTTCCCCACATGTTAATGACATGATCCTGGGCCGCTCCTTGATGCTGGTGCCGGGTGGTGCGCTTCCTAGTATTAGCATCGCCCTGGGACTGGGTGAGTTCCCTTTCAATGTCAGTTTTATTCATGTGACCTCTATAAGTTGTGAGGGGCGAATCTGTGTCTTTGCAACTTTTGGTAGGTTTTCCTGGGTGCTCACTGTGCTCGTTACAACTTGTAGCGGCGGGTCATGTGATGATCCCCCTTTACTGTTGGCTGCTATTCTGGCTTGTGACAATGATAATGATCAGTTCATGGTGCATTGTTGCCCGAGGGTGCGGGTAGTGCCCTATGATCTACACTGTGGGCAAATCTTCTGGGTGATCACTAGCCACTGCATGGCTCTTATTCCACTGTATTCCAATTTACTCCATTTCTTCCCAGCTTTGCTAGAATTTGTTATGCCGCTGTATTCTGCTTTATATTGATGCAACACTGCTTTGATGCAGTGTCCTCCACTTTGTGAAATTGTTGCCCTGCGTCTTGGGATGTGACACAGTACTATTCATGGGGGGGTGGGTCTTCTTTACAGCCAATGTTCTTTGTGTGCTCTCTATGTCTGTTGCTGTCCCCCTTCGGTCATTCACTCACTTTTTGTCTGCCCTGAGTGTGCTCCTACTGGCTTACAAACTGAGCAGAAATGACTTCTTGTTGTGCCCAGTGTCTCAGCCCTCCATTTTGTGATTCACTCCTTTTGGTGCTGATGCTGCTGCATTTGCCGCTTATTTGTCCCCTTTTCTATAATGTTTATTATGCTCCTCAACTGGGAGCAATGCAGGGCTCGACGGAGCTAGTGGGGGGGCCTACCCCTCCAATGTCTAGTGTTTTCAGGGCAATTTGTTTTGGCAGAGACTTGTTATGCGCTGGGGGTCTCCACTCACCCAATTTCTTTTGTTGTGACAGCCGCGAGCGATGCGTGTGCTTCTTCTTCTCGTATCCAACGCCGCTACTACTTGGCCCCAGCCAGGCCGCACACGCAGCTCTGTGGCTTTTGAAGGGGGAGGGCAGGGGCGGATTGGCAAGGCGGGCATTCGGGCATGGGCCGAAGAGCCGGTGCCTCAGTGCCCTCTGTGGGCCGTTTTTTTCTCCCCTGTCCCAGTCCACAGAGAGTGTACTAGAAAAGGGGAGAAAAAAAACTGGCCCACAGAGTGCACGGAGACCGAGACAGAGAAAATGAAAGCAGCCTCGCTGTGCGGCCAGACAGCGATTGTCAGCTGTGGCCTCTCCTTCACCCCTGCCCGGCCAAGCAATCAAGCTGAGGCTGGGCTGGGGAGGGGTGATTGTTTGCAAGAATCGGCCTCCCTGGGGGCCAGGTGTTTCTCAGGCCATTGAGCCATTTGCACCTCGGCCCCCTGGCGCCCATGCAGCCCAGAAACGGATTTAGTCTTAACACCTCGCCCACAGCCCTTCACATTCAGGGCATAGTGGGCGAGGAAGAATGGGTCTGGCTGTGGGGGCCAGGTGATGTTTGGAATTTTTTTGTTTTATTTATTTATTTATGCGATTTTATATAGCGCGGACTTTACCCGAAGGTGTCAGAGCGCTTCACACTAGGAACAGCAATAATACATGAGGAGAAAAATTACAAGTGGACAAATTACAAAAGCAAATGTTAAGTTACAGGAATCAAAAGTGACAATAGTGAGCAACCAAAATACAAGAGGAGCAAACGATACATTACAGGAGGAAAACGTGATATGTGTGCAGGTTACAAAAGCGTACACAATACAAGTAGAGGTATAATACTGCAATAAATGGCAGACACTCCAGCACAAGAACAAACGTTACGTAGGCAATGGTGGCACTTGTGCAAGTATCTAAAGCAAACAAAAGTGAGAGATAGCAAACAGTGTGTTACAAGAGAAAAGTGACGTGTGCAAGTTACAAAAGGGTACCATACACAGGTACAAGGGTAATACTACAGTAAATGGTAAACACTCAAACTGCCAGAACACACTGGGAAGGCAGTTCCCGTGCACCAGCTTCACCTCAGCCTCCCCCCTGGCTACCTGTCTACCTTGGATGACCCAGAAAGCTGTGTTTTGTGCTCCCCTGCCAGGACATTTTCCCAAGGCCTGGAGGGTTGATTAATTTACTAATTGCAGGGGCCTTACCTCTGTTCGTGTGCTCCTGAGCTGAAGGTCTGGGGAGGGCTAAGTAGGTTAGTAATAGCAGGGGCTTTGCTGCTTTTCAGGTGCTCCTGTGCTGGAGGGCTGGAATCATTTTGTGACAAAAAGGGGCCTTGCTATTTTTTTTAGTTGCTCAGCATGTAGGCCATTGTCACCTTGGCCCTGTGTCCTGTGCAAGAACAGTATCTTCCCACTTTCATTCCTTGTCTGTGCAAATGGTGTTTCATGAAAGGGCACGCCCCTTGAATGTGGGCCACGCCCCTTAAATATGGGCCACGCCTCTTGAATGTGGGCCACTTTTTTCGTCAGTGCCCCGGGCCGAATTGTGATCCCAATCCGACCCTGGGGGAGGGGTAGGCCAACTGTTATGCACCTCGAACCGAGGATCGCCCTTTCAGCTCCTGGACCTCTGCAAGTGCTACTCCACCCTGGATGTGCTTCAACCACCACTGGTCCTTTGCAAAGGGTGCAGCTACGTGCCTTCGCCTGAGATTTTTAGCTGTCTCCCACATGAAATTGCCTTTTCTACAATATAAGTCAATGGGGAATTTTTATTCTCCCGATTTTTTATTTTAAATCTCCCACGTCCCTGTCCTAAAATGTTGGCATGTATGGCTACTGAGTTTGTCATTGCTCCACAGGCGCCGCCATGTTTATCCCGCGTCGCTACGGGCTCTACGACTTGCAGCTCCGTAACTTTTGGGTGAGTACTTGGAACTTGGGTGTTTCCTCTAGCGTTTCCGATCTGGGTGGTCCGATTTAAGGCTCCCCCGGTGCAGATAGTGGGAGAGATTCATGCCAGCTCAAAGAGCCTCAGCCAGACACATCCGCCATCGTACCTGGCTTAGCCACGCCCCCACCCTGCTCCATTCCTTATTGCTTTGATACTCTACTGAGTTTCAATAAATGTGTCTGTAGTGTTCTGTGCTATGCCTCACTGGCACCTGTAGTTAGAATTCTCCACCATGAGGATTCTAGGGCTATTGGGTGGAATGTTAAAGTTTGAGTTGAAGCCTGGTGTTTCCTTGTGTCGCTGTGTTCACTGAAAGCTGCAATAAACCACGACTTCAACAACATCGACGTCTCCTGTGTCCCTGACCTAAATACTACAAATTTGATGGCGACGATCTGCGGACAAGAAACCACATGTCATCCACCTCGTACCTGTCAAGCAAGGCGCTGATCAGCTTATCTTTTTCGTCGAAGGCGCGGAGGCTGCGGAGACCTGCTCTACTTCGAAGAGGAACAGGCGCATCTGTAAGATAAGTCTGGAGCGCGTAAAGCGCCGTTGTATTTCCTTGAGAGACTCGTTGTCTGTTCCGTAAAAAAAAAAAAAAAAGACTGTTTGCGTGATTGGCATTCCGAAGTCGCACATGGTTGGCAACGTTGTCACGCGTCAGTGACGTGAAGGTCGGCCATTTTGTGCGTCCCTCGCACTTTGAGTACACGCATTTGGTTGGCAACGTGTAACGATCTCACATCAAGCCTTCCTTCTCATCGCGCACGCATCGATTGGCAGCGTGCGTTGCAGTTTTCCTTCAACAAGCAAGGACTGTGATGCCATTAACTACGTAGTTATGGTAACACTACACGTTCACTGAGTATTTCGTTTTTTGAGACAGTGTTACCAATCATCAAAAGGAACAAATAATTGAGTCATATAAATAAAAATAAAAACTGTTAACCAGCGTTCTGTTCTCTGTGCAGACAACTATAGGGTTTGTGCTCATCCCAAATTTCACTTCAACACAGCGACACAACACGAATAATTTTGTTAATTTGGGATAAATTTACAAGCAAATAAACCCTTTTAGTGTACCATTCAGTCCGTCTCTCCTCCTCCACCTTTTCTTGAGACACCGGGTAATCCACCAATTGTTTGGAAGAAATGGTTTGATGCATTCGAAACCTATTTAGGAGCAATTGGCGCGTCAAGATATCGCGCAGAAAGGAAGAAATTTTTATTACTACATTCTTTAGGTTTCGAAGGTAGAGAGATTTACAAACATTTACCCCCTCTAGTAAGGAATAACGCAGAAGAAGATGTGGATGAATATGTCGAAGCAAGGATGAGACTAGAATTAAGATTCGACATCAAACCCAGTCTTGTAGTAATTAGACACAAGTTCTTTAAGAGAGAACAATTGCCTGGAGAAGACGTTGAGACTTACGTATCTAGCCTAAGACTGTTGAGTGCAGAATGCGAATTTGAGGGTTTCAGGGAACAACTAATCAGAGACCAATATGTATGTAAGTGCACCGACAAGGCGATACAACAAAAACTGCTTACCTTAGGAAATCCTACACTTGAAGAGACTATCCGAACTGCAAAAAGTATTGAGTTATCTAAGAAAGAAGTTAAGGAGCTAGAAAAGAAGAACGATGAAGCAGTTTCTGTAGTCAGAACTAAGGAGAACAGGGACAACAGATCAGTCCTTAGTCAACAACGCTTCGAGAAGAACAATGTTCCCAATTCTCAACGTTTTGAAAGAAATCCGTTTCCTAGGAGTGACATTTGCTATAGATGTGGGAATCTTTCTCACAACAAGAATAACAAATTTTGTCCTGCCAGGAGTTCTGTTTGTCGTAATTGTGGAAAATATGGTCATTTTGCAAAAATTTGTCAGAATCCTAGGCAGGGAAATTCTACATTTGTCAGTAGGTCTCAGGGTCTAGGCAATGTCAATGGAGTTGGAAATGTTTCAGATATGCAAGATAATACAGGTATGGGTACAAGTCCAGTTAACAGCATCCAAGACGATCTCAGAGATATGATTGTTGTGGTACATGAGAACTCACATTTGATTGATAATGTCAAAGATGATGCAAAGGTGATGGTCATAACTGTGCGTGAGGATGGAGTCATCGTTGGTGAGCCCTCTGATTGTGTTGATCCCTACGAAAATTTTGGTGTGGGTGATAAAGTAGTTTCCCTGCTAGTAGATTCAGGAGCAAGGGTAACCATGATCACCCAAGAATTATTTGGAGAAACATGGCCAGAGAGAAAACTTGAACCTCCTGATAGAGCTCCTGTTTCTTTTGAAGGACGAAGAATAGCCCTGCTTGGTTATTTTGAGGATGTTTTACAATTCAGGGGCAGGAAAATTTTCGGGAAAATATATGTCGCAATTAAAGGGTTGAACATTTTGGGGTGGTTTCATGGAGGTTTGTTCGGATTGATCCTGAGACCAGGGGCAAAAGAGCAAGTCGGCTTAGCTGAACCTGATAATTGTATTGCTAGCCTTGCCGTTGCTGATCCTGATGATTACGTTGAGAGTCTTTCTTCCAGATTTCCCACTGTCTTTGGGAAGGGACTTGGGAGGATCAAGGACTTTAGTCATGAGATCAGGGTTAAAGATGGTGCCATCCCCATCAAACACAAAGTCAGAAGTGTTCCATTTAGTATAAGGGATAGTCTAGAGACCGAACTTATCGAGCTATGCAAGAAGGGGATTATTGAACCGATTGAGTCATCCCTGTGGTTGTCTCCTCTTGTTGTCGCAAAAAAAAGGAATGGTGATTTGCGCGTCTGTGTGGATTTGCGCAGCCTAAATAAAAACATCTGGATTGACTCACACCCTTTACCAAAAATGACAGATTTGTTGTCCCTTACCAGAGGCGCAAAGTGGTTCACTAAGTTGGACCTAGCTTCTGCGTACCATCAAGTTGTTCTAAATGAGTCCTCTAAACATTTAACTGCATTTGTCTCTCCTTTTGGCAGTTTCCAGTACTGCAGAATGCCGTTCGGCCTTGCGTTGGCGGCAGCTGTTTTCCAAAGGTTGATGAGTCAAATGTTTAAAGATACCCCTGGAGTGATTGTCTTCCAGGATGATGTTTTAATTTTTGGCGAAAACAAGGAGGATCATGACAGTTCTTTGAATCAGGTTATGGAAATAATGCAAAACAAGGGCATTGTTCTTAAAAGAGAAAAGTGTGTTTTTCTAAAAGAAAAGATGGAATTCCTTGGTCATGTTGTCTCACACAATGGGGTAGAGCCACGTCCAGGGTTGGTGAAAGCAATTGTGGATGCATCTCCCCCAGTCGACAAGGCAGGTTTGAAGTCTTTCATAGGACTCAGTGAGTTCTACTCCAGGTTTATAAAGGATTATGCATCAAAGGTTCATCCACTTACTAATATGTTGAAGAAAAATGTACCTTTTGTTTGGGATAAGAACTGCCAAGAAATCTTTCTGTGGATTAAGTCTCAATTGGTGAGTGATAGTGTTCTTAAGGCTTTTGATCCCAATAAGGAGTGTGTGGTGACTGTGGATGCAAGTGGATTCGGTCTTGGGGCCGTTCTCACTCAGAAGAGTGGTCAGGTTGACAACACCATTGCGTATGCTTCAAGGGTGTTACGTGGTGCTGAAGTGAATTTCTCTGTGATAGAGAAAGAGCTTTTGGCCTGCTGGTGGGCTGTGAGGAAATTCAACTCCTTTCTCTGGGGTAGTCACTTTGTCATACGCATTGATCATAATCCCTTAGTTTCTATTTTGTCTGGTGAGAAGATTAAAGAACATACCCCGCGAATTGCCAGGTTGTCAACTAAGCTACTCCAGTACAATTTTGATGTGGTCTATTTGCCTGGTTCGAAAAATGTCAGGGCAGACTATTTTTCACGTTTCCCCATTTCTGGTCATGACTCTGATTTTGAAAATGATGATGATCAAGAAGACTGTTTTGTCGCTGCTTTGGATCTTGAGGGGATGTGTGCTGTCAATGAAGCAGAATGGAGAAGAGAGTTGTTGAAAGATGAAGTACTTGTCCAGGTCCTAAATTTTTAAAAAAAAGATTGGCCTAAAGAGAAAAATGTCTCAGGACAATTCCAGACTTTTGTCAAAGTTGCTGATGAGCTCACGATGGCATCCTTATGCGGGGTGGTAGACTCATTCCCCCCGAGAGTTTAAGAAAACGTCTTGTAGATGGTGCGCATGAAGGTCATTTGGGGAAAACATTCACCAAACGTAGACTACGGGATGTATTTTGGTGGCCACTGATGGATGTGTGTGTGGATGTTCTGGTTGATGGTTGTGTTATCTGTAGATCGTCTGACAAAAGCCACAAACCTAGAACACCCCCTTTGGAACCTGTTGTTCTTCCCGAGAGGGCGTGGGAAAGGATTGGGGTTGATCTAGTCGGTCCTTTTAATCTTTTACCCTCTTCTTCACGTTTTGCCATCGTTGCCATTGATTACTACTCCAAATGGCCAGAGATTCGGTTTATCAGTGAGCCTTCCTCAGCCAATGTCATTTCTTTTCTCAAAGATGTCTTTCTTAGGAAAGGGTTCCCTTCTGTCGTTATGACGGATAATGGTGTGCAGTTTGTAAGTTCTGAATTTGAAGGTTTCCTTAAACAAGGTGGTGTTTCACATAAGAAGAGTTCACTTTATCACCCTCAGGCTAATGGCCTTGTGGAGAGGATGAACCGTGTGTTAAACAATTGTGTGCAATGGGCTATTGCCTGCAAGTGTGTTCTTGAAAATGCTGTTCGCTCCATGTTGTGGTTTTATCGCACCACTGCTCATTCATCTACTGGTGTGTCTCCGTTCGAACTTCTAAGAGGGAGAAAACCTTCCACCAAAATTTGTCCAGGGTGGATGTCAAAATGGGTTAAGATGAATGTAATGGACGGGATTCATGGATTTGTAAGGGACAATGTTATGAAGGTTCAAGCAAAACAGAAAGCCTATTTTGATGAAAGAAACAGGGCTGTACCGCATAGTATTCATGCTGGGGATGTTGTTCGTATTAAGAGCCCTGTTCACGTCACCAAGGGAAGAAGCAAATTCTCTGAGTCTTTAGTTGTCGATAAGGTTTGTGGCAATGCCGTACGTGTTAATAATAATCACTGGTGAAATGTCAGTAAAGTGGTGAAAGTCAATGTCAAGGAACCTGATTTTGTAAAAAGTGACCTCTTATCTGATTCTCGCCATCATGCCAAGTGTTCTAACGATGTTAACAATGATAGTGGTGGTTTTCCTGGACTTCGCAGGAGTTCGAGAGTCCCTAGGATTCCTGCCAGGTTTAGATAACCACTCAGTTCTCCACTCAGTTCCTGTTACCTGTTTTAGTTTTCACTTTACTTTTCCTCACTGTCATTTCCCTTTCTTTTCCCTTTTCTTTTTTCCTCCCCACATTTTCTCCTTTCTTTTCTTCTCCGAGCTTTTCCTCTTTTGTTTATAGGGAAGGGGATAATGTAGTGTTCTGTGCTGTGCCTCACTGGCACCTGTAGTTAGAATTCTCCACCATGAGGATTCTAGGGCTATTGGGTGGAATGTTAGGGTTTGAGTTGAAGCCTGTTGTTTCCTTGTGTCGCTGTGTTCACTGAAAGCTGTAATAAACCACGACTTCAACAACAACGACGTCTCCTGTGTCCCTGACCTAAATACTATAGTGTCTTTATGGGAAGTTCTTCTTTGATTGAATATAGATTTGAATATATTTTGGCTTTATGCTTGAGCTCACTCGCTTTTGAACTTGAACTCTTTATGGGTTCTAACTTGCACCTTTTCGTCCCAAGCTTAGAATTGGGATTTCCGTCCTTTTAAGAACACTCGTAATGCACTATGCTTTAAACTAATCATTATTTTCTCTCAATTTTGTAAAAAAATGATTATTTGATACTAATTGCATGAAATTCCTGAGTCTGAAAAAAGACAGTTTACTAAAACTGTGAATGAATAAAACCCTTAACATCTTCAATAACTCTCTTTATTGAAAAAACTTACAACCAGACTGTGATTAGTATTTATTTGATGATTTGTTCCTGATTCTCAGATTTGGCACTCAGGGTCAATTGGCCTATTGGATGTCATACAAAAGGGATCAGCCTTGTGTGTGATAGTAAACCGTGTTTAATTTAAACGGATTCTCACAGCAGCAGAGGCAAAGTGAATGCATGTCAAAAGTTTATCTGAAAGTACTAATTCATGATGAGTTAGGGACACATAATTTGACATTATTTTACTTGTGACACAGAAAGCATTCTGCTTTGGTCGGTATTTATTGACAAATGTGATGTTTAATAGTTTACAATGCCATATTCATGTCTCAGAGGCATGGGCATATAAGAATGATATAAATAAGGCATGTGTGTAATGTCTAGATCTAGGAAGATCTGTCTAACATGTTGGATAACTCTGTTATTAAATTCATCAGGTTTAGAGATCTGCATACATTCATTCCTGCTCAATTTCCAAGTAGATTGTTGTTTCTACTGTAGGATTAATGTTGTACTTGGAGAGGCATGATGCAAAATTATCAGGAAGTATCAGGCAGAAATGAGGAGAAATGCTTTAAATAAAAGACCCTATGTTAAATTACATTATTACATTATTTCTACTAACTGTAAAATCCATGTTTTGCAGCTAATTGCTTTGGAACCGTGCTGTAAATGTACCATTTGGCTACATTTTTTCACAGGTTTTCGGGAATAAGAAAACATGTCAATCATATCTGAGCTTACAGAGTGCACTCATTTAACTGGTCTACTTATTCTTAGGGTTTGTTATAACATAATATCATAATATAATACATTGTATTCTGTAATCCCTGTATAAATGATAGTCTCCAATTTCTTTATAATAATAATAATAAAAATAATAATACTGTAATTTATAGAGCGCAAACAGCTACCTCCTAGGAGGTGTCCCGGCGCTACAGCAGCAGGTGGCATGCAAGATGACCTGCTAGCAACAGAAAGTACAGCAGGTTAATCCAGATTAAAAAGCCAAGTTTTAATTGATTTCCTGAAAATGGTTTTCAGAGGTGATTTGTCATATGGCGTTGGGCAGAGTATTCCAAAGCATGGCAGCCCTAACCGTAAAGGATCTGCCCCCCAGTCGAGCTTTCCTAACTCGGGGGATGCATAGCAGGTACTGGGAGCTAGATCTAAGTAAGCGAGGCTGTTTGTACGCACCAAGCCTCTGCTCCAGATAATTGGGGCAGGATCCATGGAATGCCCGAAAGGCTAAGGTTAGGGCCTTAAACTTTATTCTGTTGGTGACAGGTAGCCAATGCAATTCTTTGAGGTGCGGAGCGATATGTTGCTTGATTGGTACATGTTTGAGCAATCTAGCAGCCGCATTTTGGACCAACTGCAGTTTCTTTATCTGGTACGCAGGAAGGCCTAAATATAGGCCATTCGCGTAATCCAGGCGGGAGGTCACTGTAGCATGAACCAGTGAGCGACGGCAATTTTCTGGGGAAAGGTGCAAGACTTTGCGCAGATTCTTCAAACTACCAAAGCAAGTGCCTGTCACCTGCTGAATTTGGCCCGAGAAAGATAGATCCGCCTGCCATTTTACGCCCATGTTTTTTGCGCATCCTGCGGGGGTGAGGGGACAACCCATTTCCTCCGGCCACCAAAGGTCCACGGAGGTAGGTTGGTTGTTACCGAAGAACAACACCTCCGTTTTTTCGGCATTCAGCTTGAGTTTGTTGTTGTTCATCCATTGCGCTATGTCTTTTAAGCAACTTTTAAAATTCAAGAAAGAGGCCCTCGATAGATCTTTGAAAGGAAATACCAGCTGGGTATCCTCGGCGTACGAGATCGCCTTCACTCCCCAGTTGGCAATCTCTGAAAATAATGGCGCCAAATAAATGTTAAAAAGCAGTGGGCTCAGGGCTGACCCTTGAGGAACCCCACACCATAGGCGCTTGCGTTTCGACAGATGGGGTTGAAGCGCCACCCTCTGCGTGCGTCCAGAGAGGAAAGATTTAAGCCACAGCAGAGCTGTATCTTCAATCACGGAGTCAACGTTTGGGCCCCTAGAGAGTGCGGGTTGGCTGGCCAGCAGCACAGGGTCCAAAAATTCAGCTGTCAACTTTTTCCAATTTCTTTTCATAAAATTGCGGGACCTATCTGGGAAATGGGATTTAGCCAGATTAAAGGAGAAAGGGACGAGGAAGTGGTCGGACCACACCAGGGGTCACGGGGCTTTGCTTTTTAGAGACGGTATATTAGAGAAAACGAGGTCCAGGATATACCCTGCTTTGTGTGTTGGGAGGTTAGTAGATAGGGAAAGGTTGGCCTCTTCGAGGAGGGAAACTACCTGCCTGGCTTGTGTGCAGGAGGGGTCATCTACGTGAAGATTAAAATGCCCAAGTGGCATGAAATTGGAGAATAAAAGAGATTTCTGTGTGATGTAATTGCAGAGTTCTTCGTGGATAGGGGTTAGGCAAAGGAAAGGTCTGTATATTAACAGGCCTGCGAAGGAAATTGTAGGGTGTGTTTTAATACAAAAATTAAGACCTTCCACCCCACCCATATTCGCTAATGCAGAGGATGCAATCTCCCAGGTGTCTTTCAAGATAATCGCTGCTCCTCCTCCTCTTTTTTCTCCTTGTCTATTTGCACAGCAAATTTTAAAGCCCGCCGGGATGGTGAGTGCCACGGCTGTGAGAGCATCGTCTTTCAACCATGTTTCTGTGAGAAACAGGATCTCATACTCCCCCTCAGCCAGAAGTAGCCAAAGATCCTCTGCGTGTTTAGACAGGGATCTACAGATTATTAGGCCTGCCCTAATGTTATCCCTAGAGTCGCTCTGCGCTCTTGCAATACTTATTGGATCGCTAGGGGCCCTGGTCTCACCAATCTCACCTGGCACCCAATTGCACTCCAGACACGGGTTTATAGGCTGATCAAGAATCAAGTTGCACTTGTGAGCTGTGGAGCAAGGTTTAACCTTCAAAGCCATTGACTTGTGCCTTTGTTATGTTGGCCACACGGGCAGCATGGCTGGCGCTGGGCGCGGTCCGGTTATGGACGGGCAGAGACTGGCTTGCCTGTGGCGTGCCAGCGGCGCACCCGCTGAGCGGCTGGACACACATGCTGACTAAATGCAGCCCCCAACCGGAAGTGATTGGTGTTGGGGGGCGGAGCCACGTCCCTCCACACAAACAGCACTCAGCTGCGGTGGAACGGGGACCGGCCCGGTGAAAAGTGCGGAAGCAAGGTAGGAAACTAGGTTTAAAACAGTTTTGCCAAAGATAAGGTTCTGAGCTGGGATGGGGCAGTGAGCTAAATAACGGTGATGGATCAAGCCCTGATCTTTGGACTGGGTAAGAGTGGTCTGCTTAATTCAGACACTCTGTTCATCACCACCCCCTTTTCTGAAAGATAAAAACACAGTTCTGAAAATTACAAGTGCGGAGTGAAATAATTTTAAAATAAGCAGGAGCACCTCTGCTGTAGCTCTGTGCCTCCGAGGAGAACTCGGGTAACTTTGCCTATCGGCACGCTGACACAAGTCACTATAATCAGCGATTTGTGATGCACCCAGGCACTGATTATTGAGGAAGGACGTCAGTACCCGGCTTTTATATTATTACAGTTGACTTATGATGTCACAAAGCCTGCAGCCAGAGAGGAGTTAGTGAAAAGCCCAAATCTTTCTGCATGTTTCTACACATTTGACTTAGTCCAGCTATTTAACTGACTTGTAATGAACTATTTCTAATGTCCGTTTGCCACAAATAACTAATATGTTTTTGAGGTTTTTAATTTTGCTATAGAGGTTTTCTTTTTATTCTTCATGTTTGCAAACATGCTTGCTCTTTTAAATGAAAGAGCTATGCACCAAGAGTTTAAGTGGTTTGTGAGGAAAAGTGATGGTGTGATCATGTATTATATGGGATACAGAACCCCCTGACATACATGATAAGGATATTGCAAGTCACCTCGGAGTTCCATAACTTTATAAAGGAACTGGGCCTTTGGCCTCTTTCCTATATATGGATTAGGAACTCCTCCGTGACTTGAAATGTTCGTCAGGGGGCATTTTATACCTGATAGAACTTTACAACCAGCAATTGGAACCTTCTATAATACGCTGTTTTCCACTACTTGAAAAAACTATCAGAATTAGAAAGATATTTTTAAATATGACAAGGCAAACTGGTTGTGTATCAAATGTAGACTGGTTGCCACTGTTAACTTTTTTAGGACATTATTTACACTTATTATTACTGTATGTCAATCAATTAAATAAGCTTTATTTGAAAACACATAAAATAACATCAATGAATTAAAAGTGCATTGTTAAAAAAAAGAATGAAAAAGGTAACTAAAAATAAAAACGCAATAGATAGAAACAAACGTAGACCTCCCCTGTAAACAATATAATTTCTAAAACTGCTTCCTACGTCTTATAACAACCAATAAATAGCGTGGCAGTACAACGCATATGTACAAGCTAGGTAGCGTTTCAAATAAATAAAAGCTAGGCCATATTTGTAAAAATCCAAGTTGTTTTAGCAGCGGCTTGATACAACTTTTTCTCAACTCTGTAAAACAAACAAAAAACTGAATTTGAATAGTGCTTTGCTTAGAAACTTTGTCACATGGGCATAACTCGAGATCAGAGGCCCAGTTATTAATATTTGGAAAGGTTGTTAAATAATGGAATATATCCACCTGAAATCTAGTCAGGACAAATCTGTGCTGATGGTTATTAACATTAGCTGGGTAGGGTTTCACATCATGGCTGGTCAGAATTAACTGGTTTTTCCGCACCAATGGTTTCATAATCTCAGTAGTTAGCCTCAAATCCTCTAATAGGTTTAAGCATTTTAGTTCAAGAGCTTTCCTTTAAATACTTCCAATAAGCTCCGGATGGTCAAAAAACTGAGAGTGTCCAATGTCGACCAAAAAGCAACTCACGGATCTGAGACAGTCCTCTATAATAGCACAACTAAGCACTATATGTTCTGATGACCAGATCTTGTGCCAGAGCAAAACTGGCTGAACCTTAGTCATGTCTGTAAGGAATAAAACGCACAATTCGGAGTGGCAAATGTAAGTGGAGCAGCTTTTTGGAAGAGCAAGGAACTTCCTTAAGAATACATTTTCTGCGCGCTGTAGTGATTCGACATTATCATAACCCAGAGCTCGGACCCATACATAGCAGTCTACATTTGGCCTTATAAACATACAGCATTTCTTTAGGGTGTGTTATGCTCAATTTCCTGGCAAAGTCCAGCAGAGGTGTAGTACTTTTAACAAATTGAAGCCTCTTTGACATAATTGCTCTGGACCAACTCCCATCTTTGTTAAATAAAAAACCTAAATAGGAAAATTTAGGTGTAGATAGAATCTCAAAGCCCTCTATAAAAATGTATCAACAATTTGAGGACCTGTTCCTGAGCTTCATAATTACAGTTTTACTAATGTTTATTTTTAGGCCCAGACCCTGCATGAACGGGGCAAATTCATCTAATACTCGCTGTAATCCTAATGGGGTACAAGCCCTTAGTACCTCGTCATCGGCATTTAAAAGTGCCAGGATCGGGTGCTGTCCTACTTGGGCTAAATCAGTGCACTTATTTGCAAGGGTACTGCCTAAACTACTAAGGTAAAGATTATACAAAAATGGGGCGAGTACGCATCCTTGGCGTACTCCTCTTTCTGTTGGATATGATTTTCTGCATTCGCCTTTCAGGCCATAACAAATTTTGCCCCGCCCTGTGCATATAAATCTCTGAGGAATTTACAATAGTGATGTTTACACTCATACTAACCATGGCCAACTATAGTTTATCATGTACCACAAAATCTAATGCAGAGGTTAAACCTACAAATGCTAAAAAAAACTCCCTTCTTTAATAAGCACATATTTCTCTGTAAGTAGATTTTAATTAATAGCCTTGTGGAACCCATACTGAAGGTCAGAAATAACACTATTGGATTCTGCCCAGTCCTGCAATATGCCTAAGAGAATGCACCTGCCACCTTAATTAGTGAGTCCAGCAAGGAAATCGGTCTGTATTGCGCTGGGTGTTTGCCTTTCTTAAATATGGGAACTATAAGAGACTCGGGCCAGGTATGCAAAAAAAAACTTTACTCCGACAGACTCTAAAAAGTAGGGTAAAAAGGGGACCCGAAAGGTTGATATCGGATTTGAACAAGTCAATGGAGATCCAATCAGAGCCAGGTGCTTTACCACCTTTACTCGTCTTTAGAGCCATAACTACCTCATTTAAGGAAAAGTCAGGATAGGTTTGATCAAATTCAGAGGAAGTGGAAGAAGAAATACTCGTAGCGGTGGAACTAGGGAGGGACATGTTAGTAACCTCCTGTTTTGAATAAAGAGTAGTAAAATGATTAAGCCATTCGGCTTCTGTGATTGCAATCTCCATGATAGATCAGTCATCTGTATTTAAAAAGGGAGCATTAATGATACACCAGAAGGTTATATTATCTTTTGACAAACTAGCCTCGAGTAATGGGTTCCAAGTCTCCTCCTTCAGGGCCTTTTTACGATGTTTGTTAGCATGCCTGTAGGCAAGTACACACTCCTGCACATCCTGGCTAGACCTTGGTTGTTTGCCTAGTGCCAGCTTTAAACTTCTCAATGCCTTCGAGCAAGTAGTGTCAAGCCAACCGCAATTCTCTTTCCGACTGTATTCCGATTAACAGTAAGGCCTTCATTAATAGATTTTTTTATTTGCTCAAAGGCCATAATGATTTCATCAACAGCTGCATACTCATCTAAACAGGTATCAAAGGCCGCCTTCTGTTTGAAAATTAACTGTTCTAGAAAGGTATTAGGATTGACCAGGGACCATCTTAAGGCATGCCCATTGCACTGAGAGATCTCAGTGTTCGCCATAGTTGACACATGTTGAGTGTCCCTCTGTTGAGAAACTAAATTAATATTCAGAGCTACTCTCTGTGGAAAGTGATCACTGATTGTAGAGTCATAGATGGAAAAGTCTAAGACTAACTCAGAGTAAAGTAAGCAACAAAAAAATCAATAACACTTTTCAAATCCCTACCGGTAAAAACACACTTTACTTCAATTGGGGGATTAGTAAATCCATTAAAGAAAGTCAGATTATATTTCAAAAGTAGATCATTTAATAGGTCCCCATATTCAGTATGCAAAAAAATGAGTAATATCACCGTTATCAATGGCAGCTTTCCCACAGACCTTGTTAGATGGCTGGGGGCAAGTACATCAATTAAAATCACCACCCCATAAAACAATAAGGTCCCTACACCCAGTAGAGAAAGCTGATTCCAAATCAATGACTAGTTGGCGGATAAGAATTTCCCGCAAGGGGGCATTGTTGTAAAAATTTACAATAACCAGGGTGGAATGTTGATTAATTTGCATTAAAATAAAGTGATAGTACTCTCTGGTCACAAGCACCACAATATTCTGTAAGGGCATCTTATTAGACACATAAATGCATAATCCCCCTTTATATCTCCCACAGGTCGAGGGAATTGCTGGGTTATGAAATGTTTTAAAACAGTTGAGGTATACTGGGCCCACGACCCATGTTTCCTGTAAACAAAGGAAATGAATCCTGGACACAGTCATAGTACTTTTAAGACGTAGCTCAGCAACATTCCAAAACAACACTGTAATGGCTCTGTCAGAATGGGTGACCTGGGTAATTAGTGACTGTTTAACTATTAGGTCCTTGTTAGCAGTAATTAAAGGAGTGGAAAGATCACAATCACTATATTCGGGCAAACATTAGGGGGTCGATTACGATGACGGACGGCACCCCCGAGGTGGAGGGACCGTCCGCAGGGGCAGCGGCGTTCCCTCCGTTGGAATTAGGATGTGACCGCCACCCTGGCGGTCACATCCCGTATATTTAACATTGCGGCGGGTGCTGCTTTAAGCAGCACCCGCCGCAAAGTTAAAAATGCATGCTGTGCATTTGCATGCACAAAGCGTCAGGCACCGCGCGGTGCCTGCCGCATTGTGCATGCAACTGCAGTGGGGTACCATAGGTACCCCCATGTGCACCCCCCAAGCCCCCCTTCAACCTGGGGGCCCGCAACGGGCCCCCAAAGCAGGAACCGTATGCCTTTTCGTGGCATCATTGCCACCATGGAAAGGTATTCCTCCCAGGCCATATAATATGGCTGGCGGTGTCTGATAGACACCGCCACCACATCAGGCCTTTTCCGCCACGGACGGTCTTTTCCTCTGCCACGGTCCCCCCCGCCATTGTAATATGGCAGGGGGAAGAAAGGTGGAAGACGGGCAAGGATGGCGGACGGATCGCCACCGTCTGCATGGCGGTGGCGATCCGTCCACCATCCTAATGGACCCCTAAGTTTGGGCTCAGGTAAAATAGTACTCCTATGCTGCATATCCTTGTTTGGGGTGGGAAAATCATTCAGTCAGTGCACTCAATTAAGAGTAGACAGACACTTAAACTTGCTGTGGGTTATAAAAGGGGGAAAAGGGGTGACGAACTGGGTCTGATTAAACTGAGCTGGCTGTTAGAAGGTTTAATGAAAGGCCGAGGGTTGGTAAAAAAGCCAAGAGGTAAAACTACTATTTGATTTATGGCGAGAGACAACGAGCTAGCTCTCTCCAGTATAGTTTCAACTAGCTTTAGAGGTGTAAAGGAAAGCACAACACAGTCATCTTCCATTGCTTCCTGCCCTACCTCTTCCTGTCGATGACGGGTGCAGTATGGGCCCGGCCTTTGCCTGAGCGTGTCCCACGCCACGGAAGCACTGAGCAAGTTTATAGCACAATGAAGATGGCAACCAGGTGCGTACACTGTTGGGACCGCCTCCTGGGGCCCTGTATTTCTGGTACTTGCAGTCTGCCAGATAGTGGACTAAGAAAATGTATGTGAAATAGGTAAGCATTCAGTCAAAGGAACAAAATAATGTATGGCCTATTTGAGCCATATTTTCTAGAGACTGGTAGGAATAGGACACCAACATGTGATAATTAATAATATTGCACAACAATTGTACGAGAACAGTGTTTTAAAGTGAAATAAATTACATTAGTACAGGTGGTGCTGCAGTCAGTATTTTTTGCATATAGTTCAAAATATTTTATAATAAAAGACCATTGAATTATCTTTATATCAAATAGTCAACAGTCAAGTGATTGTGGGCAAAAAGGGTTTCATTACTCAAGTCTATCAGTGTAAATAGTTTGACATTTCGGCCACAATATGTAGGAAGTGCAATAGTGTCTTCCTCAAGAATGATAAACAGAGCTAATTCGAATTTACCAATTTGGTTACAAGACATGGTATCCAGCAGCATCAGAGTAAGAAATACAAAAGTAGTGTTGACTTGGCCTGAACGCACATCACACAGGGTGGTTAGAAATCACAGGGGGAAAAAGTGCTACTCATAGATACTTATAACTAATATCTGCATACATTAAAATTCAGCATGCGATTTACACAATATAAAACATGAAATATGTCAGACATCCAAGCTTAGAGACGACACATATCAATGCTACAGAAGTGCAACCATGTGCAATAACAAATTATGTAAGGAAATGTCACAAAACCATCAGCAAGTGATATATTTTCTAAAGAAAGGAAATCTATTTAAATAACATGAATTCATATAAATTAGTTTATAGATAGGCTTTCCCGTTTTTGTTTTCTATTTATTGTAAACCCTGGTGGGTTTTTTGAGTGTTCTTGAAAAGTTTTCAAAAATTGGAAATAACAGTGGTTATCAGTGTTAACACCTTTTTACTCCACATAACAAAACATTACAGGCAAGTGTTTTTGTCAGTGCTTACTAAGAAGTTTTCTTTTTTGCTTGCTTCTCTTCGTCATTTCCATTATCAATTGTATCTTTCTTCTATTCTATACCCAATTCCCTTCTTTTTAACCCCTACCTTGAATTTATTTTTTCAAACAATGTCTGATGATTTCTCTCACTTCAATGTCTGTCTGATTTCCTAGCATTCAAGCTAATTTTGTCAGCATTCCAGTCCCATTCCGTGTCAGGGGTGCTCATGTGTAGAGATATTTTTGCACCTAACTTGATTTTATTGCAGGAGATAGAAAGTTCTGGTTGACATTTAAGACCTGTCTCTTTCCTGATTATTCTTCTGTCACTCCCCGCTCCTTGGTTAGTGCCTGCGGAACTAGCGTTGGGACGCTCCGTCGCTGGGGCAGCCATGTACTTTACAAATCCAATAACATAACATTTCACATATATATATATGTATTCACTGAAAAAAACATAGGTTTCAGGGCTGTTATAGTTAGCTGGACATTTCACTCGTACAAAACCCTTGAAATTCCACCGTTATAGTTAGTTCTGCTAACTATAACTCGCGTGCCCACAATGCACTGTTGATGATGTCACATATTACATCATTCATGACATGGTCAGGGATATCACTGATGACATCTCAAATGACATCACTGATGACATCATCCAGTGAATGCGGTTTGGTTCGATATTTAAATATGTATTATTTATATAGCAATCTGCACTGAAGAATGAGTGGATGTATACGTGTCTAGATGGAGGATTTAGTAGTAGTGTGATTGACTGTTTAAGTGACTAATTTAAAGTGTCTCACTAAATATATGGGTTAGTGACTAAACTGTGTGAATGTCTATATCACTTTGTCTGTTGTTGTGTAAACTGCTGCATCAGTTGGTTACTAGCTACATGAAAGTCTATATTAGTTATTGATTAGTTAGCTGAGTATTTGTATGGGAGAGTGAATGTGTGTGTGGTTGGGTGGGGGGTGTGACTTTGCAAAGATGTGTGAATAGTTGATTCAGTAGGTATATGGGGTTAAGAGTGCATGTGGAAACAGTTGTTTGGGTGAGTGAGTGTCTTTATGGGTGTGGTGATGAGCAAATATATCTCTCAGTGGTACATGTCCAACGAAGTAGAAAAATAAAAGGCAGTGCATGTGACAGTTGTTGTATATAAACAACTATACATAAGACTCAGTGATTGTATGAGTGACTGTATGGATGACTGTATACTTGAAATAGTGATTTAATAAGACACCAAGTATGAGTTACTATCTGTATGAATAAATTAAGTGGTGTTTGTATAAGTGTGTAGCTGAGTAAATGTAAGTATGATTGATTGTTTGCATAAGTGAGTAGGATGACTGCATAAGTGAGTAGGATGTGTGATGGCGTGTAATGTTGATATAGGTGTATAAGTGCATTTGATAGTGGTCTATTGATCAGTGACAGCATGTATTAGTGAATCTATAGGTAAGTGATTAGATGTTTATGTAGATCTAGGAATCAGTGAGTGGGCTTTTAAGAAACTTGTATTGGTGTGTTAATGGTTTCAAAAATGGTAGTTTATATTTTATAGTGATTGATCAAAGGTTATACTACTGTGTGATGAGGTGTATCAGATTGTCACGTGGATGATGTCATCAGTGATGTCACTCTATTCTTCATAGAAATTGCAAAGATTGGAAATGGAAATGAAGATTTTCTATTCAGAACATGAGTAACATATTGTGAAGTAACGTGGTGCTGTTATTGTAACCCAGTAACACACTGCTATATTCCTTGTCTCAAGCTACAAATAAGGCTTTGGGTTGTAAATGCAATATTGTTTTATGATATGGTTATAGTACAGTAGTCTGCTGAAGAATTAATATCCATGCTGTTACCTTTAAGTCCTTTTGTGACAGCAAACTGTCATGCTGTATGAAGCAGCACATGAGGTATTAAAGGGAGGTCCTGTAGTAAATAACCTGGAGCATGCAGTAGACTTTTAGACTGTGCAAATCACACAGTGAATGGATTTTATTTTACATTGTTGAGCCGTGCCTATGGGACTTTGTGTTTTCTTTTAAGTCAGTGTCAGAACCACAAGGCATTGATGTTTACCAAGTATGTGCACATTTGTTTATTTGAATTGAAAGCAGCACAGGCACTTTGCACTTACTGGGCATGTTTGGTAATTGCAATAGGAACTTAGGCTCTCATTATGATGTCGGGCTGACCGCTACTTGCAGGCCTTTGGTGGCTCTCGGACTGACATCCATGCTATTCGTCCAACTACTGGATTACAATACCGGTGGTCATGGCAATTAAGTTGGGGGGAAGACTTCCACCCCCGACAGGCTCAAAGAGCCCATCGGGGCAGCGTCAGACTCTAATCTCCATAATGGAGATGGTGCCTACGCAGGCACCGCCATAGGGATTAGGATTTTCCTTTCCGACTGCCTGTTCATGGTGGTCCCACCACCATGAATAGACATACAGAAAGGGACTTTGGGGGCCCCAAGCAGGGGCCCCGTCCCTATGGGCCACTGCTTAGTGGCCGGGGGGGGGTACACAAGGTGCATGGGTGTTCATAAATTAATTTTTCTAGTGCGTCTTATGCTGCAACACGTTTTCCGGGGTCTCAGCACTATCCACAATAGAAAAAAAGCATTTTACAACTGTCTGCACAGCGATCATATCCTAATTGGGTGGGCGGGATAGCCGACTCACTGTCGGACGGTCCCTGCCCACGGCAAACGACCACAATCACAATGAGACCCTTAGCTTTGTAGCATGCACTGTTCCAGTATGTTTCAACTTGAGAGAAACAATTAGTGTAGCTCCATATGTTTCAATTAAATGTGACCAGCTATGTTTCTGCACCATATGTACAAGTTTCCTTTTGACACAGAGGCAGCATGAATTGATGCTAAAGTTGGTAATGCTAAGGTTATGTTATAAAATCCCTAATACGCGAGGACATAGGCTCAGATTGAGTCAGTGCATCAGCGAGGCTGAATTAGCACTGTCTAAAGCACATCTTAGAAAACACAGAACAGTCTTTGTCTCTTTAATTTTCCTAACTGTAATGTGTAAAGCTCATTCTGTAACTTGCACATTTTTTTGTGCTAATGTATGCATTGTAGGCAGGGCAGTTTCAGTTTAACCAGTACAATGATCCCTCCGAGCCTCCACAATAGTGCATGAATATTTTAATATTATGGCTACTAAACCTTAAATAAGAAGGCATGTGACTCTTACAGGTGTGATTTCCCAATTCTCACAATGCAAATCAAAGAGCAGTATGTTGGGTGCATTACTTTATGGAAGAGCATTGATTCTGAGGCACCTTTGTTGCTCCACCCTGATTCTGGGCTTTCAAAGAAAAAATCTATTTCCTGCTTTCAGTGAAGAAGAATGTCACGGTGGCACCACTTACCATAGACTCCGACTCTTCTCAAGATTTCATCTGCAGACCTGCTGGCCACTTTACAGCATTGTGTAGTGAGCAGTGAGCTGAAGCCATATAAGATGATTCATGCTCCAAAAATGGGAGTGAATGTAACTACTGAGGATTCAATGGCCTAGCAGATGGCCATAACAGCTGCAACAGATAGGGATTCATGGGGATGTAATCCCAGGGTGTAATCACACGGCTGCCAAGATGGTCCCACGCCTCCCCTCTGCTGTGCAAACTGCACTGGCTTCCTATCAAGAAACGAACAACATTTAAAGGTCTCTGCATTGACCATAAAACAATTTACGGCAAAGCCCTAGCCTACATTAAAGAACGTCTCAATTTCCACTCTTCTCCATCAAGTCTAGAGATTTAGGATGCAAAGATGCAAAAAGGCTTAACCTTTAGCCCGCACATTTCAATGTATATGTGGCACCTTTAGCGAATATAATCACATGTTATGGATACGAGTTGTATCCATATGCAGATGATACACAGATTATGCAATGTCTGGATAGTAAGCAGGATCAATTAAAAATGCCAAGTTGAGGTGGCAAGATGGATAAATATCAACTCCCTATTGTTCAACTAAGACAAAATAGAGGTTCAGGTCTTTAACAGACACTCTTAGTGCTCCCCTTCTTGGTAGCCTGAATCTCTGGGAACATGTCCCATTCCAGCTGCCAATGTATGAAACCTGGGTGTCATTTCTGACACCATGATGTCCTTTAAGCCCTACATAACAAAACACATGACTAGTTGCGTCGCACCAAGAAAGTGTTATAGAATATCCCTTCGAACATCCCACACTTGTCCAGAAAGGTGGAATTTCAATTTCTGATCATATTGATTACTGTAATGCACTATTCATGGGTCTCCCAGCATACTCAATGCATAGATTGTAGTCCATTCAGAATGCCAAGGCCAGGTTAAATTATGAGCACCCGCAAACACAGAAGCATCTGTGGGCACCTACCGTTGGCTTCCTACTTTAAAAACAAGCATCTTTAAGGCCCTCTGCCGATGCCATAAGGAATTTTCTCTATGCATCGAGCAAAGTATATCTTTACAGTGTTGTTCACAAGCTACAAGCCCACCAGACTTTGCTTCTCCTCCTCCAATCTGTTCTTAGTGCCTAAATTTCCAATGACCAGACTGGGCAACCGTGCCTTCTCAATTATCATGGCCCAGCAATGGAACAACCGCTCGTCTGCAGCCCGCACTAAACCTAATTTGCTCAAAGTACCTGAAAATTCACTCGAAAATAATTTTTAAGGCTGTGTATGGACTGGAAACGTGATCTGCTGAACTAGGATCTTGAATGCCCGGGTAAAATAGCATTTTGCCCGCTGGAGATCTCACAAACACCAACTAAGCCGAGGCGAATATTAGTCAGTGAGGTTCGAGGTGGGGTGGGGGGTCAATCTCTAAAAGGCGATCAGCCACAGGCCGTATGGGTGAGGTAACTTTGGCTTGAGATAGACTGTTCAAATAGGCAACAGGGTCAGTACTAATTTGCATTAGGTCGACCTCTGTTTAAAGTGGCGTAGTTGGCGAAAAACAATGTGTTGGAATTAAAGGTGTGCGAAATTTCTGCAATTTGCTTTCTTGTATATTTCCAGTCTTTTCCCCACTGCATCGTCCTTGCCACCCTTTTACCTCCCTGCTTCCTCCTAACTAGCCTTGAGTACTTCCATGTCCTTCTACCCATTATTTATTTTATTCTCCATCTGTCGCATACCGTGTGTATACCCTACCCAACTTCACCTTTCTTTTAGATATTTTTATACACCATATGCATTCTTTTCGTCTGCCCCTCACTTTTCATTATCAGCCTGTACCCCACGAATCCCCTCTGGACTCCAGATATGTGATTATATTCCCCATTCCTTCTCCCTCCCTACTTTTCCCCCCCAGTTGACCATTCCCCACCTCTTTGCTTGCCATCTGTCTCACTATATTCCCGCTACCTTTCTCATCATCAGCACGCTCCTCTCTTCCCTGTTTTTCATATCTTTCTTGTCCTGTATGCTTCTTTGCAGGACAATTGCCACATTAAGGCTAGTGTAGAAACCAGCATCACAGCTGCACCCTAGATTGTCATAAGAGGGGCCAGACTACAGCAAATGTTGTAAAAATGTCCTAAATTCTTAGAGATATACAGCCTGATTCATCAAGCTGATTTGCGCTCGCAAAGGGCCAGATTCTGAGAATCTGGCCCTTTGCGAGTGCGATTTTTGCATTTGGGATTCATCATCCCAAATGCAGAAATCACTATTACCGAAATCGCATATTTGCGAGGAATTGGATTTAAGGAATCTCTAATAGAGATTCCTTAAATGCAATTCATCAACCAATTAGAAATAGCGAAATCGCAATATTTGGTCTCAATTTACCACCAAGTCTGACTTGGTGGTAAATTACGAAAATAGTGTAAAAAGCACTTTAGTGCATTTTTTTCTTTTGCATGTTACACACACACATGTCCTTTGGACATGTGTGTGCGCAACACCTGTTCAAATGTGCATTTAAGGGGTGCTACAGGGTGTCCTTTGGACACCCCTGGCACCCTTAAAATCGCTATCTTATTTGCGAGTAGCAAATTGCTACTCGCAAATAAGGGATACTCCCCATTCATTCCTATGGGCCTTTTGGCCCATAGGAATGAATGAGGAGTTATTCCTTATTTGCGAGTAGCAAATTTTTACTCGCAAATAAGGAATGTGTAGGAATCGCTATTTATTTAGCAATTCCTACATGAATACCGTTTTGCGAGTCCTCAATAGCGATTCGCTATGAATCGCTATTAGGGGCTCGCAAAACGGCCCGTTGATGAATCAGGCTGCATGAGCCTCCCAAACAGCAAAAAACCTTGCACTGGACCTGTCTGTAGATGCCTCTTTGTTTAAGAAGTTGTGTGAATTAAAGTGATGCACTCTTGTCTTTGCTTCTCTGGTCTAACCTCCCATCAACTTCACATACGTTGTGGGTGTTGTGTTGATGTTACATTTTTTGTTTCTGTTATTTACTGATTTATGGATTTGACAGCACTACATTGCTTTTTAGTTATTTCCGCTTTTTTGCTTGTTGTAAGAGCTGAAAGTGTACAGAAATATTAGGGGACAGGAGACCTTGAATCCCTCTCCACGAGTGGAGCTCGTGTCCAATTCTACACTCCCAGCACCTGATCTGCGAGCAGTTGAATGAAGTAGAAAGCTTGAAAAGGGCAATCGTCAGGAGTTTCTTGAGTTTTAAGTGGTTTGGTTTGGATCTCAGGGAGGTCTGTATGCCACTGACAGAGGCTCTATGTTACCAGGCATCTGGCTCAATTTGACATCCTCTTGAATGATCAGGCAGCTAGATGATGATCAGAGATTTCTGAATCCTGTGTAGTGTGTAGCCGGTTACTGCAGGTGTCTTGAGTCTTTGCCACTCTAGGGTTTATGGCGAGTGCAGAGAATCATAAATGTGACCTTTCTTCTCTGGATGCCAGGGTGAAGATTTAATTGCTGAGTCCATGTAGAGGAAATTGAATAGGTTCAAGCACACTCTAGCTGCCTGATAATGTAGTCTTTATTTTTTGCTTATAAATTACGTGTGGAGAGCAGTGTAGATGATTTTGCACTAGCCTGTCATCATAGCAGGCATTCTGTTCAGCTGCACTTAGTGATTGGTCTGGGGAAGGAGTTTCCAGAGTAAGGACAACTGGAGATTGATTCCTTTGGCCACTGTGTTCATCTGGGGGGCATAAAACGTCAAAACCATAAAGTATCCCCTGATGCTTGGCATTGTGGACGGCTGAAGGATGGGTCCCTAGATGTTTGGCCATTCGCAGGCATCAGGGTTCAGATGAACCTGCTACACTAAAAAATAAACCTACATAGCAATGAGTGGAAATGCAACAGGTCGTGCAAATAATTCTAAATTCGGGGAAGTACAATTATACACATTTCTATTTTCCAAGGCAATCAAGCCTTGAAGGTCATTATGCACTCCCATGACACCTCCAACCACACATCTTAGAATGCACATCAGATGGCGGCAACTAATGTAGTGCAGGACTAGTGCATCCCTAAGGTTTGGAAGAAAATGAAGAATGCATAGGAGACCACTACTAGCTCACAGCAAATGAAGCAGTTTGCAGAAACCCATCAGGTTCTTAGTTCAAAAATAAAAAAACGATCAAAGTAGGGGAGCTCCAGAGTGAGGGTAGGCAGGGGAGCATAAAAATGCAACAGACGAGCCCTAGGGGGAATTAGTCAATTACTGCTAAGTGTGTGGGGAATAGGCCAGGCCACTGCCACTTCCAAAAGCAATGCACTGCCCTTAGGTGCCTGGCCCTGGGAGAACTACATTGGTGAATGGCAGACTGGCTGAAGCTGCCAGTCCACCTAGCACATGTCCACCTCTATGTGTTGCGGTCAGTGCACCTCCAGATGACTTCTTTGGATCTGGGCCCGCATCTTTAATAGGCACAGTGTCAACGTTTTTGCTCAATTTTATGGGCATGCTGTATTGAAGTAGGGAATTAAAGCCCCGCCCCCTCTCCGCCCATATTTGTCTTTGGCTTGAGTCATTGCCCTTCGTAACTGCTGGCTTCTGATTCGTTGAGGGGCTTGTTAGTTCCTCCTTAGGACCGCCTTCTTTTCTTATGTAACCTCCCATGAGGACTCGCCCTTTTACTTTGGTTGTCACATGGTACGTCTTTTTTTAGTCTGTAAGCACTAGTTTCTTTAATGAGTTTCTCCTTCTGCAGGTTCGACGTGCTTTCCTGCAACATTCAGCGCGCCGTGCGCACTTTGACTTTCTGAGCAGCCTGGGGCAATGGCGGACGCTTCTTTGAAAAGGTCTCGCATGTAAAAGAGTTTGAGCTATTGGCATTGTAAATGATAATGCCTTTTATTAATGTCTTAATTAGCAAAACAGATAAATAAAAGGCATTGTCATTTACAATGCCATTAGCTTAAACTCTCACAAATGCAAGACCTATTGCATTTTAAATGCTTGTTTCATTTGATTTTGATTCTCGCAGAGTCAAAACCCTTTAGAATAATTGCGCGCTGTACACATTGAAAAATCAAATCAATTCATATTGCATATGCACTGATCCGAATGCACATATTTCCCTCTTTCAATTGTATATGTATATGAGAGCTTCAATTTCACATATTGTTCTTAAAACTGAAACATTAATCCTCATTGACCTAACAAAGTCCTTGCGTGGCTGAATGACATTTAATGCCCTCAAGTTGTACTTATTCTCATGAAATAGAAATGTTTAAACTTAATATGAAATTGCACGCTGTGAACTTAAAAAAATAAACAATTTTTTCCGTTTTGAAAAATTTATGCATTACCTTTTTCAAAGGTATTTTAAATCATGCAGTAATGCTGCAATGAATAAAAAACTTGATAATAATACATGTTAAAAGCTGAATGCTCATTTATTGGCAATAAAAAATACCCATGTTCAGCATCATTTTTTGTAACTCCCAGCACTCGGAGACTTTAATTTCTTTGTGTACCAACAACTTTCTGATTTATGGTTAACTAAATGTGGACGGTTACTATAAGTAATCTGTTATTGTCAATGCCTGTCTAATGAAACACAATCTTATGTTAATGGGTGAAATGCAACCGTATTAGAGGTTAATTACTTCATTCACACAATTATTTATTGTCGTGCATTTGTTCAGAAAAGATTGAACTTCTTGTTTAGTTCCCTTGACGACGATGGACTCTGCTGAGGCAGAGGGAGCACACAGTCTATGAAGGACACAAAATAAACTGTTTAGACAAGAGTACTCTTGCTGTAGGGTGATTAATTATGGAAGTATGTTGAGACAACAGAGGTGAAAACCTGAACGGTTGGAGTTTCAGTTGCAGTAATACCCAGTTATATTTGTGATGCATAATTCACAAATGTTTCAGGAACACATAATTTCCTTTTCTGAATGGTTACCCCAGATATTTATGTTATGTTATGTTATGTTATGTTATGTTATGTTATGTTATGTTAATTGATTTTTGTATAGCGCTAATCACCCGCAGGTCTCTAAGCGCTTTTGAGAAAGTTGCCAAAGGTCATCAACGGATACATGGCCGCAATGTGATGTAAGTTAAACAGTATCCAAGGCCTCCCTGAACAGGATCGTTTTGAGCTGTTTTCTGAAGGGGAGTGCCGGTTCCTTGTGCAGGAAATCGGGCAGTTGGTTTCCTAGTTGTGGGAGCAAGACAGAGAAGGCTCTGCCCCCTTTAGATGCGGTATTGCATTCTAGAGTGGCCAGGGGCAGGCCTCAGAAGACCGCAATGTGTGGCTCGGATCACAGTTCTTGAGACGTTCTTTAATGTAGGCTAGGGCTTTGCCGTAAATTGTTTTATGGTCAATGCAGAGACCTTTAAATGTTGCTCTTTTCTTGATAGGAAGCCAGTGCAGTTTGCACAGCAGAGGGGAGGCGTGGGACCATCTTGGCAGCCTAATGATGAGCCTGGCTGCATTGTTCAGTACCACCTGCAGTTTATTAATAGGTTTTTGGGGAAGGCCGATGTATAAGGCATTGCCGTAGTCTAGTCTAGAGACAGTTATGGCTTATACCATCACTTGTAGAGAGGCAGTTGAAAGGAGGGGAAAAAGTTTCTGTAGCTGTCTCATGAGCCCTATACCCGTTCCGACCACTGTGGTGACTTGGTTGGACATGGAGAGCTCGGAGTCAATCTTTATGCCTAGGCATTTCATGGCAGATACTAGTGTGGGGGTGGCACCCAACTCCTGGGGCCAGAAGGGATCGCTCCAGGGGTTGTCTTTGTGAGGATGACAAGGACTTCCGTTTTGACAGGATTGATTTTTAGTGAATTGGCAGTCATCCAATTCACTGCGAATCTGAGGCTGTTTTGCGCCAACTCCTGGGCATGGGTGGAGTTGTCAATCCGGAGGATGAGTTGGGTGTCGTCCGCATAGTTAGAAAATCGGCAATCCATATGGGCTAGAGCTGTCACCAAAGGCTGTAGATAAATGTTGAAGAGGAGTGGGGACAATGCAGAGCCTTTAGGGATGCAGCAGGTGAGGGTGCCTCTATCTGATATCTGCTCTCCCAACTGGATCCTCTGGGACCGCTCTGACAGGAAGGATTCTAGACACTGGTGTGCCGGCCCATGAATGCCCAGGTCCGTTATTCAATCCAGCAGCCGAGTATGGTTGACCGTATCGAACACCACTGATAGGTCTAATAAAACCAGGGCGCTCAGCTTTTTATTGTCAGCCATGGTTCTGGGGTCATCAAGAACAGATAATATCACCAGCTCCGTGCTGTGATGGGCTCTAAAACCAGCTTGTCAAGCCTGGAGTAAATGGTGTTCCTCCAGGAAGGATGGAAGTGTCTTGAGGACGTGTTGTTCTACCACTTTCGCTAGGAAGGGGAGCTGGGCCTATAATTCTTGAGATTAGCAGCATCTGCTCCAGGTTTCTTTAGCAGAGGGGTGACTCTGGCCTCCTTCAGGTTGGAGGGTAGGTAGCCAGTCTCCAAGCAGTTGTTCAGTAAAGCGAGGATCTGCCTTTCCAGCCCGGGAAGGGCCAATCGGAAAATCCTCAGGGGGCAAGGGTCTGCAGGATTTGGTGCGATTCATCAGTTGTGTCTGTGACATAGAATCCGGTTTAGGGAAGATGGTGAGTTGCTAGCAGGGAAGAAGGGGGCAGGTTCTGGACTAGAGAGCTCTGGTTGATGAGGGTATTATCAATCTCAGAGAGAATGTCCCTGACCTTTTGTAGGAAAAGGTCTGGAATACATTGCAGTCTAGGGGCGCGGCTGTGGATTTCACCTCAGACTTTTGGCTGAGTTCTTTCAGTATTCTGAATGTCTCTTTTTGTTTGTTCGGCGCGTCTGTAATTCTCCCGTCGTATTCAGCTTTCCTGACAGTAATGGATTTTTTATACGAGGTAAGTAAGTTTTTATAGGTTGCCAGCTCTGCTGGGTCATAAGCTTTACGCCACCACCTCTCGGCGTGGAAGAGGCTTTGCTTCAATACCCTCAGAGTCTGAATAAACCAGGGGGCTCCTTTCATTTGTCTCTCACCCTGTCTCTTCGCTCCGGTGCCACTATATCTATAGCTCCATGTGGGGTGTTTGTCAGGGCTTCACTTTCCTGGTCAAGATTCCCTGATTTGAATTTGTGGGGGCCTGAGTAGTGTATCTACTAGGTTGTCGGCCTCAATTTTTTTCCAGCTTCGAGCCGTTCTTCACTAGGGAGGTGGTTGCGATAGTTGGCTGTCTATTGGGACCCAGCAGCTAATTAATGCGCGGTCCGACCATGCACAGGGGCTGATGGCTATTACACTAGACTGTAGTTGCGAGGTCCAAATAAGGTCCAGGATATGCCCTTTTGAATGGGTTGGGCCATCTACCAATTGGTGGAGTCCCTTTGCGAACATTCCTGTCTCAAACTGGCTGACGAGCAGCTCTCTCTGTGCTTTATCCCATTGAAAGTTGATGTCGCCAGCCACTAGGAGTCGTTTGTTCAGTGAACAGAGGTCAGTAATAATCTCCGCGTAGACATCATAAAAACCGGGGGTTGACCATGGGGGCGGTCCTTTATCTGAACCTTAATTATGCGGCTATAAGGACTCTGACTGCCCTGAAAGGCCACACTTGATGTCACAGAAACTGCTACAATGGCATGGAGTAATATGTCAGATCTTGGGCTATGGTGTATGTTAGAAGGTGGTTCTGACACTATGGGCCGCCTGGAGTTTTCATTTTTTGAGCACCTAATTGTTGAGCTTTTACTGTGGGGGAGCCTCATGAATTGGGATTCGCCCACAGTGAACTTAGGATGAAAGAGACTGCATAGGGATTTCACTGGTGTCCCCCTAGAGTAAGGGACACCTGGCTGGTAACATGCAGACACATGTGTACATGCGTGTGCACACGTATAGGGGCTGCACAAGGGAGATTTCTAGTGTGTGCAGTCCAGGAGCAGCTACAAGATGAAGGGTGTGGCAGGACTTGCGTAGAATTGGGTGGTGACATGGAATAGGTTTTAAACACTGGGAAGGAACATGCCAGGGAAAGTCAGTGTATTTTACTGCTTATAACTTCATTATTCCCCTATGGGTTGTGAAGCTCATGTGCTAGATTAGCTTTCATAAGGCCTACATATTCCAGACACTAAAGTCCACAGCAGTGGATGTGAAAAGGAGTATTCTGCAGAGTCCAAAGCCATATTTGTACTGCTTTTGGGTCATCCAGAAATGTCACATTTCTCTGAGTCAGTCATAACCAGGGCCTCGCAGAGGGCTGACCTCAGCTGGATGGATTGATAACCTTTCTTCCACAAGCTAAGGCCTCCCCTTCACGAAGAAAAGATGGGTGGGGCTACATGCTCATCCATCAGCAGCTATCACTTGGTGCCAGGCACCAGGCTGCACCAAGGAGGAGATGCAGTGAGGGGGAAGGGGTTTTTTGTCAGAAACCATGTGGCAAGAGACCCTGGATGACACCATTTTGAACAAACCCAGAGGCTGGACAAGAAGGAGGGAGCAGGGGCAGGGAAGTGATGTGTCGCTGTTTGATAGGACCAACAGAGACTTCCTGCCAGACCCCTACTTAACTTTTAAAAAGTGCTTGCACAGGAAGAGAAGCCCTAACAGTGCCAGAAGAAGAGCCCAGGACCGGTGCGCAGAAGCAGGGGCCTCTGCGCAGGGAGAAGAGAGGCCCAGGAAGAGAGCCCGGCTAAAGGCTGCCGCTGGGTGCCAGTGAAGACCGCTTCCTGCAGAATTCACCCTCTTGGAGACCCAGAGGGCAAAGGAGAGTGCTCCCAGTGACTGTGGGGCGCCACCCGTAGCAAGAAGATGTAAAAATGGGGCAGATCGGACCCCCAGGGGCTAAGATATGGCCCCCAGAAGGTAGGAGACCTTTGACCCCCAAGAAGACTGACGACGAAGCACATGGGGCTCCGCCACCGGTCTCAGAGATGCCCCCGGGGTGGGTCAGGTCCCAGGGGCTGCCCCCAAGAAGAAAGGAAGCCGGGGAGCGCCGTCGCGCCCCTAGGAAGAGGTAAGATGGGGAGCGCTGTTGTGCTCCCCGTGAATGTGCCCCCTGGGGTGCCAGGAGCCCCCCCTGGCTCCCACTGAAGTTCAAGTTGGTGAGCGCTGTCGCACTCCCCGTGATGGTGTGCAGGGAGAGGGGCCCTGGACCCCAACTCCGGGCCCCGCCGAAGTCAGGGTGCGCCATCGAGCACCCCGTGAAATTATGCCCTAGGGGCCCGGTACCCCATTCCCGGGCCTCAATGAAACAGACGGGGCCAGGGACCCGATCCCCAGGCCCTGCAGGGGGGCCAGGAGCCCACCCTGGCCCCCACCAAGAATGGAGGCGGTGGAGCACCGTCACACCCCCCTGTGAAGAGGTAAGACAGGGAGCGCCGTCGCGCTCCCAGTGAATGTGCCCCGTGGGGTGCCAGGAGCCCACCCTGGCCCCCACTGAAGATCAAGTCGGGGAGCGCGGTAGGTGATGGTGTGCAGGGAGAGGGGCCCGGGACCCCAACTCCGGGCCCCGTCGAAGTCAGGGTGCACCATCGAGCACCCAGTGAAATTATGCCCTAGGGGCACAGGATCCCATCCCCAGGCCCCGAAGAAACAGAGGGGGCCCGGGAGCCAATCCCCGGGCCCTGCAGGGGGGCCAGGAGCCCACCCTTTCCCCCACCAAGAATGGAGGCGGTGGAGCACCGTCACACCCCCCTGTGAAGAGGTAAGACAGGGAGCGCCGTCGCGCTCCCAGTGAATGTGCCCCGTGGGGTGCCAGGAGCCCACCCTGGCCCCCACTGAAGATCAAGTCGGGGAGCGCGGTAGCGCTCCCCGTGATGGTGTGCAGGGAGAGGGGCCCGGGACCCCAACTCCGGGCCCCGTCGAAGTCAGGGTGCACCATCGAGCACCCGGTGAAATTATGCACTAAGGGCCCAGGATCCCATCTCCAGGCCCAGAAGAAACAGAGGGGGCCTGGGAGCCCATACCGGGGACCCGAAGAAACAGAGGGGATCCGGGACCCCATCCCCGGGCCCGAAGAACTGCCGGAGGCCAGGGGTGTGCCACCGCACTCCCCCACAGTCCAGCCGGACCGGAGGCGGTGGACGATTCTGCCCCCTGGAGCGGGCAGACCAGAAGTACCCAGCCTGCTCCCACAGCCGCACACAGGGGCTCAAGCTGGAAGGGAGCCGGCAGGGGCAGCCGGAGGTGGGATCCCTGGGCTGCTCTCAGCCTAGCAACTCAAGCGGGGTGCCCGGGTGTGACCGAGCACCCCGCCAGCCAAAAAGACGCAAACAGAGGTGCAAGAGGACAGGTTGGGACCGGGCCCCAGAAAATTGGCAGATCGGCCTGGGATGAGCTCCCCAGGCCGAATCACTCACATGGGGGTCCAGGTGGGACTGGACCCTCCAACCCAGCAGGGACGCGGCCGGAGGCCCAGATCGCGGCTCTCGCCAAAGCAGCCGGTGAGCCGCTGCTGTTATATGCGGTAAAGCCCATAATGCCCTTCAGGCCAGGACCAGCCTGCAAGGGCAACACAGAGTTTTAATGGCTAGTGGTGGCCCCAGGAGGACGGGGTTACCACCACAGGAGTGCAAATGTGCCGGGGGAGCTGCTGGAGAAGCGCAGTCTCCCTCCAGCACGAAGAGAAAAGTCCCACCCTAAGTTTCCTGGGGACTTAAAAGAAACAACCCCTCAAGGGCTCAGCCAAGATTGCATCACCTCCTGGGCTGGAACTTTTGTTCTACAGCTGGGGGTGCATTGAAAAGTGCCTCATGGAGTGAAGGGCTAAGTTGGGGATGTCTGGAGAAGGGCATCCCCTGGAGGTGAAGAGGTGTAATTGCAACAGAAATGCATTTACTAACGGTTATTTCTTTTAGAGGGACTGAAGGTCACATGTGTAATGTGCTGGTGTAAGGTGATGTCATAAGCAAAGTGGGCGTATGTTGCCAGACATTCCTGCTAGGGTGTCTGGCTGTATATGCGTAATCCTGTGATTTCATCTGTGATGCTTTTAGGGGCTGTAATTGCATTGCATTCTAATAATACAAAAATGTGATGAGTATTGTCATTCTAAAATGTTGCCTAAACATGTATTCTTGCTGCTGCTGTTAGGTGAGGAACAAACCAGACTGTTAGCCCTTAAGATGTAGAGATGAATACTTTATGGTCAGTAGGAGATGCTCAGTCCGGGTTATGTGTCACCAAACCGGTGTACCCATTTTTTATGCTGGTTAAGGTAATGGGGTGGGTCGCCACTGGAAAAGTGCCAGTGTGCAGGGCCTCGCTCCAGGTTATGATCAACAAACTGCATTGGGGCAAGATGATGTGCATACATGGGAGTGGTAGTACCAGACCCCACCCCCTCTGCGGGAGGGGTGGAGATGTTATGCAATGTCACAAAGTAATTCCAACAGCTTATGTATATTTGTAAATTGGTGCATAGTATTGAATAGTTTGTGTGTTTAATTAATGTACTCTTACTTTTATAAAGCAAAGTACAGACTGGACAATCAATTATTGAGTGTTATTTTTGTGCACCTGCAAATGGCGATTACTAGCCCACGCCACCTCCCTTGAGTAAGCCTCAGACTGCTCTGCAACGCTGCCCTCTGAGAGACAGGAGTTACAATTGGGTGTTTGGTTCTCAGTGAAGGACAAATGTAGTCATGTTATTTGTGCAGGCTTCACAGATGCTGCCTCGTTTTCCGACAGTGTACATTTACACCCCCCACCTACATGAAAAAAAGAAGAAGCTGCCAGGAGCACCACTGTGCCCTGGCAGGGCTGCAATTTAAAGGCACTGCAGTAACACATGACAAGAAAAAATGTATTTGTAATGTAGGAACATCTATTTACATATATGAATAAGCCATCCTAAAAGTCTGACATCTATGTCCACAAGGCAGGGTGCTTATTATATATATTAAAAAAGTGGCCTTCTACATATTTAAAATGTTAGTATCAAGGTGACCTACAGTCTATAAGCTCTTTCCATTGTATAGGTACAACTACATACAGGCTGAGGTAATGAATAAAATATATATTTTGCATTCAATGAGATAAGAATCACAAATAATGCAATTAAATTAAAGTAAATTAAAAACACATCCTAAAATCCACTCAGACTTAACATGCTGACCATGCAACATCACATATAGGGGAGGTTTAAATGACTCACAACTAAGTGCAAAGGGATCACTGCACCACATGGACTGATGAAAAGGAGCCCTCACAACCATCTGCAAACAGCTCCCATTTGTCTCTCAGGGACAACATCTATATTTGAGGTTTCCTGCTTATTCTAGTCATTCTTTTTCTAAAACTGTGCATGTCTGAATGGAATTCCAACCTTCCCAAAGAGATTCACTGCACTAAGAGGATTTTCCACTGGACTATCTACTCGGGCACAAAACTAGATTAGCTTAATAACTTCTCAACTGAAGAACACGTAGATTCTTACTCTAAGAAGAAACACAAGGTCCTCGTCCTGAGGAGACCCTATAAATGATGTGGGTCAAAAAGAAGCAACACATCAATGCATGTTTCCAGAAACAACAACATATACCGTTGTAGAATTTATCATAGCTCTTAAGGACTTACTTTCCTTCCCCCCACAAAGAGGGAAGGATACTGGAATTGTTTGAACTGTATTACACTACTATGTCTAACACTATCCAATCTGTTGAGCTGGTGTCCAATATACATTCTTTTGATTAAGAAAAAGTGTTCTTCAAACATAGGGACAAGAGGTTATTATTGATAATGAGGCTTTCATAATATAAAGATAACTCAGATCCTTGTTTTGTCTCACCTAAAATGTACATTTCTCTCACAGGTGACAGTAGTGCCCCTTTCTAAGCTTTTGATTTCATTGAGATGTTAATTTTGAGTCCCCAAACATAGCATATATTTTAACACTTTCAATATGTAGTAAAAAATTAGTTTAATTTGAATCAATTTAATTTATTTATTTGTTATTGAGATTCAACATAATGTCAAATCTACCTGTGTAACACAGTACAAAAATATTGGTCATGCACCGATAATCAATAATTACAACATATATATTATTAATTAGAGATACAAAAAGCAGGCCAAGAAAAGAACTGTGCTACTTTAAGAATCACCAGGGAAAAAAAACCATAAATATGTATAATATATAATTCTAGCAGCCCATCGAAAATAGACAATTCAAAACACATAAAGTGCATGCGAGGATAAGATGTGCAAAATATTATTCCTAAAGTATGTAATTATCATTCTAGCGACCCCCTAAGATAAACATTGTTAATCACTTCAAATGCCAAAACGGGGATATGATGTGCAAAATGGCAAAATAATAGTTAGGTCATCTATTCTGACCTTTAATTCTACTCAAAATACAGTTCCTACAGCTTTTCAAAAAGTATGATTCCCCCCATTTCGCTATGTATATAGCCGTTCACTATTTCTGACTTGCTTCATTTTCCGAACTCAATCACTCATTGTTGGAACCTATCATGATCGCCATTTTTGAAGCAAGGGGGGTCTGTCCACCGCCTTTGCAATATATAATAATTTTACCCATTTATCAATTATGCCAATAGATGGATCATATCCCAAGACTTTCAACCAACTATTGGATGCCAGTTTAATTTGCCATTGAGTCTCCAGATACAGAAATATTTCATTCTAGAACCCCTGGACCAAAGGGCACGGAATAATTATGTGCATCCAATTGGCTGCCGTCCTATTTAGGCACTGAAAACAATGACTTGACTAGTTAGAATTAACCTGTTAGAGGAATTTTTAGGTTCCGTGCAGTAGCCATTTACTAAAAAAATAAAATCTGATGCCACTTAACACACTGAAATTAACTTTATTAAGTTCAGTCCACATTTTAGCTGTTAAGTCCAGCCCTTCATAGTTTGTAATTGCTTGCTGGTTAAGGTCAGGGCGTTTTGTAGAAGCCAAGAGTTTTTTCCATTCCCGGGATGTTTATCTATATTCGCTCTAAATAGCGCGACTACGATATTTTTACTCTTGTTTGTCTGACCCGGATCCAATTGCTAAAAGCTTTATATAGCATTCTATAAGAGCCAAGGAGAGGAAAATCATTTTGAATTAATTCATCGATTTCAGAAACGTTGAGCCATCATTCAATTAGGAGAAATTCTGATATTTTCCTAAACCCTACTCTGGGCCATTTTTGAACTATGTCAGATGGGACTTTAGTCCCTGATTCAATAACAAGTTTGGATCAAGGGGATGTGGTATTAAAGGACAGTAATAGCATATCTTCTCAAAATAATCCCAGCGTTTTTTAAAAAACCACTGCATGCTCTTATGTCAGACTTTTTGGGGTGATTTCGCCATTTTTAACAGATTGCTCATCTGATGTTCTGTGTAAATCTGCTGAATAAAATAGTTAAAAAATATTCCCATGTGAGATTCTATTTTAAACCTGAACATATACTATGCAAAATACTAAAAATAATAATCCCTAAGAGTAGGGAGCGCCACCCCACCGTTCTCCAGATCCTCATATAAAGTGCTTAGTGGAATTCTGGGACTCTATCTTTAAAAAAAATTATGCACAGAAAACGCATGTGATAGCTGAAAATGTGAAATTAAATAACGGAAGAGTAGACATCTTAATCAAAGAGATCCTCCCCATGATGGTTAATGGAAGAGAGTTCCAGCGTGAGAATACATCTTGTATTTTTTAAAGCAAAGGGGAGAGATTAAGATCATATAGATCCCCAATCCATGACGAGAACATAATTCCTGAACATCTTTTCGGTTGAAGATTCGCACATGAGGTGATGTCTGTATGTAGAACAGCTGGATTACAACCACACAGTATTATTTTGGTTTTCTTTTAGTAATTTTATACCCTCCCAGTTCCTCAAAATGTGCAAAAATCTCAAATACTTTCTCCTGGACGCCCTTGTTGCAATCAAGGATTAACATAATATCATCCGCAGATAGTTTTATCTTCCCCATGAATGGCACAGGGGGGTTAATATGTCTTGTTGGATCGCTCCTTGAACACTGATTTTCCCTACCTCGGCTGTATTGACAATAATGCAGGCTTCTGCATTATGGTACATCCTTTGTGTCAACCCCGTGATCTGGGAAGGTATCCCGAATCTGGACAGGATATGAATTAACGTTTCCCAGACCACGAGGTTGAATGCCTTCTCTGCATCCAGCCGAAACACTCAGGCAGATATATTGCTAGTTGCGAAATACTCTAATGCTTCAGCTAAATAATGCATGTTTGTCCCCAGCTGCCTCCCTGAAATAAAGCCATTCTGATCAAGATGAATCAGACTTGACGCTATTAAATTAAATCAATTAGCTAAAGGTTTTGTGATCTTTTTATCATCAGAGTTCAATAATGTAATTGGATGATATGAGTTAGGATCTTCTCTGTTCTTCCCCTTTATTAAAACGCTTTCCACATTTCCTTTGTGAAATGATGCAGGTATCGGGCCCTCCTCCATAATTGTATAGGCAATCAGTAAAAAGTCTTCAAGTAAAACCCCTGTGAAGGCTTAAATAAATTCCGCCAGGTGACCATCTGTTCCACAGGATTTGCCATTAGGAAGGGATGACCTCTGCCAGTTCTTCTTTAGAAAAGGGTTGCATAATACTTACCCTTTCAATTTCAGATAGCATATTCTGTTCTAGAAGGAACTTCTCAAGGGACTCATTATTAATTGATTGAGTTTGTCCATAAATGTGTCTATAGCGTTCTAACAGAATTTCACTGACCCCTACTGAATCCTTGTTTCGCATGCCGGTGACAAGGCATTCCAGCCCTTCAATCAGATAATTTGCAGCTTGTTCCAGGGCCTGTCAAGCCAGGAATCTCTCTTTGAAATTACTTTCCTCATACACCTTTTGTGTATAGGTACGATTTATAGATTCACATTTTACAGAATATGCCTCGCTTAGCGCCTGTTAACCTTGTCAAGTTTTCTTTTGTTAAGTACCGATGGACATCTAAATAAACTTTCTAAGCACTGCTGCACATTCCTTTCCAAGGTTTGCTTTTGTACTTTATCTTTTTTGTGTTTTCCATGTGTTTTCCAATCCCATTACCCTCAAATATATGCCTTTAAAGTCTCCCATAAAATGTGTGGGGGAGCAGTCCCATGGTTTATTGCCAAGAATTTCTTATCTCTGTTTTGCAAAATTGCACCCACTTTTCTTCTTGTAAGAACTGTTTATTTTGAACCTAGCGCCTAGGCTATACTAGAGCTTTCCCTATATCAAACACGAGAATGATCATTGCGTGATCCGAGAATTTCATTCAATAAGATTTGTTGGTTGTTAAATACCAGAGTCTAAGATACTAGAAAGAAATCTATATGGCAAGAAGTAAGAAATCAGCTTGAAAAGTAGGTATACATGATTTTAGTAGGAAAGGCCTCCCTATACATGATATTAGTAGGAAAGGCCTCTCTCCAGGGATCAACTAGTCCCAAGGTTTTGCAATAATTTTGAATAACTTTAAAGGTTTTTGGCTTTAATTGCCGTTTTAATTTAGCTGAGGAGTCAATTTTTGGGTTTTGCTGGAAGTTATAATCACCACCTCAATGATTACTTCACCAGGATGTTGTACTAGTCTTCAAAAGGCCCGACATTATCTTCAACTGGGGCATAAATACTAACAAATGTGCAGCATCCTAACCCCATCCTGCAGGCCACCCAGCACCACCTTAAATTTTTGCCACTAGCAAAATTAACCACTTCTACTTCCATTTTTTTCCCCACAAAAATCGCAGTACCATGATGCTCTGCTTGGAAAGATGAGAAACCCCTATATTCTGCCCAGGATCTAAACATGGAAAATTCCAATAACTTCCCTGCCGGAATATGAGTCTCCTGAATTAAGACCTCAGATGGACTTTCAGTTTTAAGTCAAGTTTCAACAGCCCGTAATTTATTTTTATTATTGACGCCATTAACATTCATTGAGACTACCTTCAAAATATTATTCATTGTTGCCTTGTCATACTTATTTTCCAGTTAAAACTGATGCTGTAAATCGCTTGTTCATTAAAAGGTCCCCGGTATAGAATAGAATTCAATTAACTAAGCCATATAGCGACTCTGAATCCCTAGTGTAAATGCTGAGCAAGCTCCCAACTCTTTGCTGGATAATAAAGCATTCAGCACATTAATAATATCCCCATTCTATAAAACTTAGTATGCATGTTTATTTATCAAAACTTAGCATTCTTGCATCTCTGCCCATTATTCTTTGATACATGTAAAAACCAGATACAGATTGAAACATTGAAACATTTCCATTATCAAGTCTCTTTTCATCAAGCATGTTGTCCTGTGCTTCCACCAACCCCCCCGCTTGCCCCCACCCTGCCCTTCCTTCACCTTCCCTTTCCCCAAAGCAGCATTGAGTGGTTCACCTTCCTCCTCACACCCGACATGCTTACCCCTCCCCCCATTAAGACTGGCACAGTGACCTTGTGCAAAGAACTATTGGCCTTCCTCCTCCAGCCTGCATGCTTCAGAACATGTGAATAGAGAAAAAGTGAGGAAACAAAATAAAAATAAGAAAAAAGAGAGACACCGAGCAAAGAGACCCAACTCCTAATCACGCAAAACCATCAAAAAGAAACCTCACCTAACCCCCAGAAGTTAGGAGCTAAATAGCGCACATGCCGATTTTAGGGCTATATCGTTCAGTTATGACTTATTGTTAATCTGCTCCAAAAGTTCCTGTGCCTCAGATACATTGCAGAATAAGTAGAATTGCCTTTTTAATAACACCTTCAGTTTGGATTGCTGCGCAATCATTGCCTGGGCACCCTGCACTTTAAAAAGATAGAGCAGTTTTACAAATTCCTTCCTCTGTTTTGCAGCTGATGCTGACATATCTGGAAATATGTGGCAGAGAGGCACTTCTGATGAACTGAACTGTCACAGTTAAATAGCGTTAGAAAGTACTTGTTCTTTCACACAGAAGTCTCCAAAGTTAACAAGGATCGTTTGTGGGAATTTCTGATTTGGAGGCTGTTGAGCTTGGACAGGATGAGCTCATGTTAGTGTGAGAGACCCACAATGTTCTGGGAGGACATGCATTTTAATAAAGGTATTAACCCATTTGAGCATTTGCTGCCCTCCAAACCTTCAGGGACTCCCACCATCCAGCGATTCCAGTGACACAAACTGTTTTCCAACTCCTCCAGCTTAGACTCTAGTGAGGACGTTTGCTTCTGAAATATCACGACTTTCTCGTGCATAATGGCCACTTGATCAGCTAGCTGAGAAATCCGAGACTCTGCCTCTTTAACCACTTCCACGCTAGCGGTTTTCCCGCTGTGTGCTGGAATTTCAAAATCACCATGTTGAGTGACGAGTTCACCTTGTCATCCGCACAGGGCAGGTAAAGCAGATGACGAGCTGAGCTCGTCATCAGCATGGAAGGGGTTAAGCCTCTCCAGAATGTGATTCAAGATCTCCTCTATTTTGGAGAGTGCAAGATGTAGAGCCACGATCTCTGTGGTTTATGTGGCTTTGAGATGCCTTATTTCCTCAAAGATGACGTTAAGCATTGATTCAACATCCCACTGTATCGGGAGTGGCGGGCCCTCTGAGAGCGTATCCTCTTGTGTCAAATTCAAAATTGTATTCATTCTGCACCTTGCTTTCTTGGGCATTCTGCTCAATTTATCCTATTTGAGGTATGGCTACAGGTGTCTGCACTGATAGTTGTTCCAAGATGATGAACTCAGAATCTGGAGAGACCAGGATAGCTTCCTGTGGAGATTGTAACGCCCCTAGTGGTCCTTATCTGATTTCTCTGGCAACCCCGTGGCAGATTGCCCTCCAGAGTACAAAACGTTTTTTTTTGCCTTTGTGAATAGAGAGTAATCCAAAATTCCCTTCAACTTTGCAGTGCTGGCCTCCCGCTTATCCCTCTTTTATTGGATCTCTGCAGGATTTCCTCAAAATTGCTCGATCTCATCCGATGAGACTGTATCTGTGCAGCTACCACCAAGGCCATCTACCATCTCATAATCTTCCCCTTAAGAATCACTATGAGGCTGTCCTTGAGCACCTGCACTTGCACTTACATTTGCACTTGTGGTTGAGTTGTCTCCATCAGTGTTACTGGACATTATACACTCTTTCTGAGAGGAGGCTGTATGATTGGCACGTACTGTTACTTGTCCCACTAGTTCTTTCACTCTCTGAGTCAAAATTGACGCACCAGGTGGGCTACACTGCCTGATGGTTTAGAATGTGTTAGAAATTAGGGTCTCTAGTTTGCAAGGGTCTGCACCTTTGTCCAAGTAGGGACCCTACATCCTCGTCAGGGTAAGGGGGATACTCTTCTAAAATAACCCCTGCTCACCGCTTGGTAGATTGGAATGAGAAGACAGGCTTATCTCAGAGGCAGTGTGTAAAGCATTTGTACACACATACAGTAATAAGGTGAAAACACTACGAATGGACATCACACAGTTTATAAAACTAAGTAAAACTTTACTAAACCAAACAAGATCAAAAACAACAAATCTCAACAATACATTACTGTAAAAAGTGTTACTTTGCAAGATAACCTTTAAATTGCAGAAATAGCTGAAAACCACAGTTCTTCTGAGCCTGTAGCTCCGTCTAGGGCTACCGCGATGCTGAAAATGACAGAATCTAACAATTCCAGCTGACCCAATAGTGTGGGGTCAGCTAAAGTGAAGAGAGACTCGAAAACAGTACCTTTACTCGTTGCAGCCAAGCTGGTCAGGGACAACCGTCGCGGTTGTATTGCAAACCAATGGAAGCAATGCAGGGTGCGGTGCCCTCGTGATGCGGTACAGGCAGCGGCTCGGTGACGAACGTCTAGATGGTGTTGGTGAGCCCAAGGCTTATGGTGCAGGGTGAGGCGGTGCTTGATGCAGTGCTGGCAAGTTCTGGTGCAGGAGACGGAGCTGGTCGATATACAGGCCGGGCAGCGACGGTGTTGGTGATGTCAAGGCAGGGTGAAGTGAGGTGGGGGGGAATGCGGTGCCCACATGATGCAGTGTGAGCAATGGCTTGGTGACGATTGTCAAGACAGTGTTTTGAGACCAAGGACGCAGTGCAAAGTGTGGCGGTGCCTTCTGCTGGGTCTTCAGGACACGGAATCCTGAGACAGACTCGGTGACAGAGTCGGTTACCCTTGTCTTCAGCAGTGACTGAAACCAGCTGTTCCAGAGATGATGCCCTGAAGGAAGGTGAGGTGTTTGCTGTTCTTGAAACCTCTTGAACAGGGGGCAAGTTCCACGTCCAAGCCTTTGGAGACACTTCTCAAGCAAGATATACACAAACACAGTTCCTCTCCTTGGCATAAACAGCTACTGCAAGCCAACCCCAGACAGCACACAGCAAAGAGGCAGGACTCCTCCTCAACTTTCCTTTAGCTCTTCTCCTTGGCAGAGGTTCCTCTTAAAGTCCAAAGTAGTCTAAAGTACTGGGGTCTGGACCCCAATATCTATACAGCAAAATCCTTTGTTCTCTGGTGGCAGAAAAGTCCTGTGCCCATCCAAAAGCAGTTCTGTCCTCTCTGGTGCAGCTTCCTGGCAGGAAGTGGAGACAGCATTGTCCTTTACAGACCAGGCCCATTTAGGTGTGAAAGAAATCTCCTCCCCCTACTCTTAATACAGTCCAGGACTATTCAACCCAGTCCTGACTCACCCGGGAAAGGCAGGACGCAGCTCAACACCCCAAGTGTTTGTCTGAAGAGAATGCACGTCCCCAGCCCCTGTCACTCCAAAGCCAGACAGTCAATACACAACCTAGCAGAGGCACCCTGGATGGTTAGGCAAGAAAATACCTACTTTCTAAGAGTGGTATTTTCAAACCCAGGATATAAAAATCACCCTCGCTGAAAGATGCATTTTACCATGCTGAGGTAAGTCATATCAAACTTTATTTTCCTATCTTGTTCCCATGGGCAGTAATCCTCATAAGATGTTATGAGCAAACTCCCCATTCTTCCTATGGGGACAGAAATCTCCTCCACCTACTCTGAATGCAATCCAGGTCTATTCAGCACAAACTTGACTCATCCAGGAAAGGCAGGACACACATCAACTTTCCTCCGGTGGCCATCTGATAGAATGCACATCCCCAGCCCCTGTCATTCAAAGTCAGATAGTCAATACACAAACCAGCAGAGGCACACAGGATGGCTAAGCAAGAAAACAAACAATATAAAAATCATCTTTACTAAAAGATGCATTTTTATATTATGAGTTCAGGCATACTAAACTCCAACTTTTTATCTTGTCCCACTGGGAAGTTATATTTAGAAGATATATAAATAAACTCCCATTCTATCCTAATTGGACATATAACCTTACAAAAGTGGAAAACTTAAAGTGGCAGTATTTGAAATGATTACGCACTTGTATAGCGCACGACTACCCGTAGGCATCTCGGCCCTTGTACGAATACCACCGAGGAACCCTTCCTGGCCTTTCCCTGTGAGGAGCCCACTCCTGGGCACCCCCAAGGTGAAGTCAGGCATCCTCAGCGTTGTTGGGGCCATTGTAGAGATTAAGCAAGCTATTGCCCAGCGGTGCAGAGTGGGACTCATGATTAGAATAGGCACCGAGGCGAGAATTATCAGGTCCGAGGAAATTGAGCCTGAGACCCGCCGAGGCGGGAATTGAACCCTGGCCAGACTACTGCATCAGGGTCTGCCGCTCTAACCATTGAGCCACACTTCTCTACCATTACCAAGACATGCCACACACACCATGGCATGTCCTACCTTTCAAAAAACTGCACCCTGCCCACAGGGGTACCTTAAGCATACCTTAGGGGTGACTAACATGTAAGAGAAGGGAAAATTATGGCCTAGCAAGTTGGTGCACTTGCCAGGTTTACATGGCAGTACCAAACTGCGCACAGACACTGCAGTGGCAGGTCTGAGTTACGTTTGAAAGGCTGCTTGTGTGGGTGACACAATCAGTGCTGCAGGCCTACTAGCAGCATTTGATCTACAGGCCCTGGGCACACACAATACACTGTACTAAGAACTTAGTTGTTAATCAAATAACCAATCAATGAAACACCAATCCATCATAACAATTTACAGGGAGAGAATATGCACTTTACCTCTGAACAGAAGTGGTAAAGTGCCTAGAGTCATAAAAATAACAAAAATGGTCAGAAACAGGAGGCCAAAAAGCCTGGGGGTAAACCCCCTGGAAAAGCCAGGTCTAACACAACCCCCTTCCAGCCTAAAGCCAGGGTAGACTAATCAATCCTTTGGTGGGCTTCCCTGTTTGAGGCAATAGATCGTAGAGATCCTAGACCTGGCCCACAACAGCGCGGGCATGTTCTGGTTCTATGCGCTTCTGAGCCCAGTTGGATCCCTCTGTCCATACTCTCAGGGCCCACTAAGCTAACCCATGGGGAACTCTTCTCCTCACCTGTGGACACGATCTGTGTACCACCTAACCGTAGCTTGCTCACTGGTGTGTCCCAACAGGCAGACAGTACCCACATGGCCAACTCAGTGGTGTGGCCTAGTGCACCCCCGAAGTGTGAATCCTGTTCCCTTCCCAGGGGACACTCTGTCCACAAGGACAGCAGGCCACAGTGGCTACTAACACGGGCCAGTGATGAGACCCAGGCCTTATGCCTCTCAGGCCTCTCAAACCTCTGTGGCATCAGAGAGTGGGTGGCTATATCTCCAGGTGCCTGGCACACTTTGTCCACTCCCTTCTTTCAGGTCAGGGATGAAATCCTGACACTGACCCTCCTTCCGGGGGTCTGTACCCTGAGACTGGACAGGGGACTGGCTGGGCTCTCCCAAGCCCGGTCCTCCCCCTTGGAGTTCTGCACCCGCCCACCTGGGGTGGTACCCCTTTTCAGAATTGTCAGGGCACCTGTGGCGGTGTCTTGCATAATTTGCCCACTAGTTCAGGGTGATGTTGCCCTCTCCCTGCCCCTCTACTGGGACCCTGCACCATCTCACCTGGAGCGGTGCCCCCAGAAGTCAAACCGGTAGGGGCACTGTTAGCAGTCATCCCTTCCTCCAGGTCAAGGGGGACACCCTGAACCTGGCCCTCCAACCCAGGGTCTGTACCCTTAGGCTTGACCTGAGCCTGGCAACCCATGACTTCTGGTGGAGTACATCCACCCCCCAGGGGGAACACACTCCTCTGGAGTTGTGCAAGAGTCAGCCTGTTGCAGGTCTCCAGCCTCCTGTCTACCTGACCGAGCAAGAAGACCCCCCTGACCAGAAGTGGCTTCACCAGGGTCAGTCCTGGGGTTCTCTGACCTCATAGCTGACAACCCCTAACCCACTAGTTCTTCATCTGGGGACTGCGTACCCCCTCCCTCTAGACTCATGCACCCTCCAAATGCTGCCAGACACTAGAGCTGGTAGAATGCTCGTTACAGCAGTCTCCCCCAGCTCAATGGACACCTTGAAATCCCCCTCAGGGGATGGCCTCCTGGTACAGACCAAGCTCCCCTCCTGGTGTTCCCTCATAGAAACAACCAGGGCTTGATACTGGGTTTCGGGCACCTCGGGACTTATCCCACTCCCACTCCTACTCCTACTCCTCTGAGACAGGACATGGGACCCTACATCCCTCCCATACTCTGTGACCTGTCTGGGCCAATAGGAACTTCCACTACCTCACTTGGTTGGGGAAAACCTCAGCCACCTCCTTCAGGATCACACCCAGATACTTCTTCAGACCCTCTGCTTTCCACCACAAGGCCTGCCTCCAGTGTGAGCTCCCTGGGGTCAGAGAACTCACACTCCACCAGGTGTTGGCATAACTCTGGAAAACAGGGAGTTAAATTATGCTCCCCAACAATTGAATCACATAGCCCCACACAGGTGTTATTAAAGCTACCTTTTGCCTCACTATCCAGTGCCTCGCACAAGTACCCCACATCACCCTCCTGAGATTGGCAAGACAGTGTCTGACTGTCTCTGTCACTCAACCCACACTCTTTTTGGCGGTTTCCACACTCACAGACCAGGACGTCTACCATGGGGAAACCCCTCTCCTTGCACCTCTCATCTAGAGTCAGTAGAGTGCCCCTCACACCACAAGGAATGTAATCCCCTGTGCCAGTTCCCCAATCCACTTCAGGGACATTGCGCACCACTATAGCTACCTCATAAACCTGAACCCTCTGGTATGTGTCAACCTCCTCCTTCAAGTCAGGTGCCACATCTCTGGGTGTGTGTACTTTTCCCTCAGCACTGGGCTCACAGAATGCACTGGACTAGGGACTTAGTAGTAAATCAAATAACCAATCATGGAAACACCAACCCATCATAACATTGTACAGGCAGAGCATATGCACCTTAGCACTGATCAGTGGTGGTAAAGTGACCAGAGTCATAAAACCAACAGAAACAGGTCAGAAATAAGAGGCCAAAAAGCAAAAAGCCTGGGGAGAAACTCGCTGGAAAAGTCAGGTCTAACAGAATGACTTCACATTGTTCTTTTCTTTTGTCTCTCCTTCCACTTCCTTCCACCCTTCTTTGCGCACTCCATTACCACTTTTTTTTAGATTCTGTATTTTAATAGGTTTCACTTTTGGTGCTGCATGTTGTGTAACTGGGGAAATCTTTCCCTCAAAGTGTGATGTATTCCTATAGGTTCTGTATCGATCCCCCTATTCCTGACCCTATTCTGGTTAACAAGTTAACTAGCAGCCATCCCATGAGGCAGAAAACCCCCATGATGCAGGAACCGTTATCTGATTAAGCCACACTACGGCACAGGAACGTGTTATCTGATTAGGTCATAACGCTTGCCATCTAATTAGACAAGCGATATTCCTCCAGCCCCTGATAAGGCATACGGAGTTCTCAAAACAAATCAAACCTATGACAACCTGGGAAAAACCCTGCGGCCATTGTTTTGATTTCACCGAGAACTTCAGCAAAAGAATGTGCTAACGACCAGGTCGTATGACATCCTTATTGACGTATCTATGTCCATCCTTACGTCAATCTCGGCACCTTAAAGGTATAAATATTACCGATATTGCCCTATGCAAACACACGCGGTGGTGACCAGATCGGAGCAGCCAGACTTGCCGAAGCCCAGAGCAGAGCAGACCCCGCTGGCGCAGCCGCGCCTTCCTGACGCGCTGAGAACGAGACGCTGCTTTCTCCTGCCGAGAAATCCAGCTCCGGCGCTTCCGGGTAGCCCTCGCAGGCAGCCTGGAATATCGAGACCAGAGACGAGAGATACCATCCCTCATTCATCCTAAATTCCAGGTACAGAACTGAATAACCCCTTGCAGAGAATTCTTGAGTCAGTCACTTGGCAAAACAAACTTAACTTAAACTGCTACTTTCTATTCCCGCCCACGTATTAGGCTTAGGTCAGGTACATCTGGGGTAGGCGTAGTTAGAAACACCAGTTGAGTACGATTAGTCAAATGTATATGTGTATGTATCTATTTTATCCATTTTAAACCATCATATGGCTTAGAAACCATATCAATGTTTTTACAGTATTATTTTATACTTCTGCTTTTAATGTATGCACTTTACTTAACCATAAGTATTGCAATAATATCGATCCATTTCTCTTGTATGAGAAAAGAGACTGATCAATAAATACCATCTTTTATTGAACACGCCCGTCTCTTCCTTTTCTCTACAATCTGGTGAGACTAAGAATGCACGTACTGACTGAGTAAAATAAGTCGTCTTTTGTTTTCACACGACTCTAGAGATACACTCTTGATTAGGGGAGAGCAAAGTTGTCATGTTCTATGGTTGTCAGAAACTAAATCCCTTCTTGTCTATCCAGGGAGGTTCAACTCCTCCTTGCCTATTCGAGAAAGTTTCTAGTGAACTCTGAGCTAGCTGGCAAACCCAAAACTTTAAGTCTAATATCGACAGTAGAAGACCTAGTTAACGTCTGGTCTAGGCCTATACTATTGAAGATATTATTCCAATGCGCAGAGCCTATTGGGATAATAGGAACTACACTACATGGCGCCCAACGTGTTTGGATAGGCGATAAAACTAATGTAAGACATTTAGAGTAACTCAGTCGTGCTTTTTCACTCAGACCCCTCTTTTCCCATAATACTCCAAAGACGTCTGGAGTGGGTGAAAGGTAATATCCGCCAGACCTCGCAGGAGGAAACTCCTATGTATGGTCCTTGGTTTAGTCAACGTTGAAGGATACACTGTTCCAAAATATTGTGCATCTAATCTTTGTTTCCATAAGAACCTGATCTGCAAACAAACAAAATAACCTTCTGGACAGTACAATGTCAGACAGTGAAGGAGAAAGAGAGGCAGTTAGAATAGCAACTGAACTCGCAGCAGCTGATACTGCTATGCAAGAAGCAGACCCGGGTATAATAATCATCCCAGTCAACACAAGAAAATCTATAACTTTAAAACTTATAGAAAATGGACTGACACCTAGAGGTGGCACAGTCATATTCGTAATTGAGGCACACGAATATCGGCAGACAGAGGTATTCTATTCATGGATACACTTTCCAGCAGCAAATGCTGTAACAAAGGTCTTCCACTATTACAAAACAGAGGAACCTCCTAATGAGTACACTCCTTTCGAGGAGGTGGAAGTACCACTTAAATTTCAAGAGCATCTGCTCTTATTTAATGGCGCCCTAAAACATAATAATCACATCACCAGGCTCGGTCCATTAGGTAGACCAGGAGCAACGTGGCCGGTCCTAGCCGGATACACACCACATCCAGACATCGATGGGATGTCTGCAGCAGAGCTTTTAACACAGCTAAAACAATTAATAAAATTACATAGACAATTAGTCCAATATGTGATGCGGACTTCAACAATTCAACCAGCAATTAAAATTCCACAGCTGACCCCTCATCAGGGGAACACAAATAAAATTACACCACAGAACATACAATCCTGCCTAGGTAAAGTACCAGCTAAACGGGAACAAATACCATTCTGGTTAGCACAAAAAATCACCCAAATAGAGGCGGTGTTTCCAGACACCACCCCGTTAGAAAAACACAGGATTCTGACTATCTGTCTTCCAATGGGAATCGCACCACACGTGGAGGACTGTGACACTTGGTGTACAGTCTTTGCTTCCATCTACACAAAAACGCACGGTGTTCCACCCATTTCGGTAATACCAGATGTGCTAAAACAAATTCAAGACGAATACGGTCCAGAACCCGCTTTAACTCTTGGTATGAAATTACTAAAAGACTTCAAGCAGGTCTCGGCTATATTATTAGCCAACATAAAGGGAGAAGCAGCAAACGTGGCGATCCGCCAGAGGTTAAAGGAGACAGATATAGCAGACCAACCAGCTGAAATTGCCAGAATTATAGAAAAATCCTATGAGGAACTAGGTAGAGATAGTTTAGGTGGAATACCAGTAAAACCGCACCTGATTGAAAATCCTGAAAAAATATTTTTTAATAATAATTCAACATCACAAAAAAAGAGCTGGGATGGAAACAAACAATCCAATCCTAAAGAAAAGAAATTCCAGTCCAGAGGAAGGTCTCCTCGGCGGAGAGAAAAATCTCCGAACCAAAGACACAGGTCACCCCAAAGTGACCCCTCTGGGAAAAGATATAACCTTAGAAATAGGGATAATATAAAGAAGCCTGATAGATATCAAGACATTGATACACGTCCCTCTCAATCTTTTCAGACTTCCTCGCAGAAATCGGAAAGAAGAGGACGATCAGAACAAAGAGAAGAGCACGCCAAGTCCAAAGACAAGGAATCTGCTCATCTAAAAAAGAAACTACAATTTCCAAAAAAGAAGGTAGCCAGTATCAAGGTAGTTAACAATGCCGAGAATACTGAGGACACAACTGAAAAACGGAGAATGGGCTCAGACAATGCTAGACAGCGCAGCAGAAGTGAGCATAGCTCGCAAAGTCCTTATGAATCTTCTGGAGACAGTGGACACGAATGAATATCTTCAAGTGGAAACTGCAGACACCAGAGTTAGCAAACCTCACAAAATATATGAAATAACTTTACGTATAGAAGGGGATAAGACTAGAAAAATAAGGGGACTATTTTGGGATAATCTCTCCAAGGGCTATGACATCCTTCTAGCTGAAAAAGACTGGCCACCAGAGTTTGTCAGGGAGTGCCCTCATGGCGAAGAAATAATTATGCCTGCCTTCTCAAATCATATCCCAATTCATAAAAAATACACACTTGCCAGAAAGTGGGCAGTAGCTCAAGCTCCTGCTTTATATAAAAATCATGTAGGATGGGATGAGGACTCTCCTCCTCACAAAATCCAGTTAAAATCACAACCTACTGCACAAAGACAGTACCCAATTAAGCAAGAAGCTAAAAAACAGGTAAAAGAAATCCTAGATCAACTAGAATACCAGGGGGTGATTGAAACTTGCACCTCACAAATGAACAACCCTTTGTTTCCGGTCTCCAAACCAGACAATTCATATCGTCTAGTTTTGGATTACCGACACCTTAACTCATGTTGCAAAACTTTTGCAGTGCAAAACTCGCATAGTGCTGCACTAATGAATAACATAGTGCGCAAAAAATACAAAACAACATTAGACATCTCTAATGGATTCTTTTGTCAAAACATAGCACCAGAGAGCAGATATTTGTCTGCGTTCTCAATAAATGGCACTCAAAAACAATTCTTTCGGTTAGCCCAGGGGTACAAGAATAGCCCAGGGGTATTCTCAGCGAGAGTAACAGAATTACTACAAACATATGATGACGAAGCATTATCTTATGTCGACGACATATACCTAACAGATGATGACTTGGATACTCACTTGAAGAGAGTGAACACCATAATACTTGGGTTCGCAGCAGAGGGTTACAAATTCAACTTTAAAAAATCTAGAATTGCCCATCTAACAGTCCTGTTCTTAGGATACGAATTATCAAGTGAAGGCAAAAGCCTGGCTGACAATTTCCTAGAGAAATGTGCCGTACTCCAAGCACCTAGAACACTAAAAAACCAACAGTCAATTCTAGGCTTCCTAAATTTCGGAAGAACATACATTGCAAATTACGCAGAAAGGGTCAAACCCCTTTATGATCTAATAAAACCAGATTTTAAAAGAACCAATTGGACTCAAATACACACAGAAATTCTGAGATCCTTACAAACAGACATGTTAATTAAAACAAAATTAGAAACACGTGATAACACACGCAATCTTGTGATTCGAGTCATCCCAGGAAAATGAGGATTCACATACCTGACCTCTAATGAGGGAGAAAAGGTACCAATTGCATTCAAATCACACTTGTACACAGAAGCTGAAAAGAAATTCAGCATTAAAGAAAACATTGTTCATGCAGTTCAAACCGCAATAGCTAGAGAAAAAGATCAAGCGGACGGTAGATACATCACAGTCAGAACAGCAGAATCAGCCTTTGAGGCATTAACAACACCGTGTAATTTACCAACAACAACATTGAATCCGGAATGGATACAATGGGTGAATTCAATTACAACGGACAAAGTATACTACTACTTTGATCCAGAACTAAAGGAATTGAAAAATCTAGAACATGAAAGAACATTCCCTCTGCCAATCGACATTCTGCCCTTACGACAATACGCTTGTGTAATCTATACAGACGGACATGCTCAACCCTCCGTTTGGGGAGAACAAGCATACAACCCCACATGTGAGATTACAAAAGAAGTGTGGCGCGGAGGTAAACTAAGACCTCTATTAACAAAAACACACTCAGTAGAAACTAATTCAGAACAACAGACTGAAATAATAGCATTGAAAATGGCGCTAGATAATGCGGATCGCGAATTCCCGACACTTATAGTGTCCGATTCATATTACTGCGTCAAAACATATAACAACGATTTGCAGACATGGATTCAAAACGGTTACAAAGATGACACAGGTGCAACAATAAAGCAAAAACTGCTTTGGGAACAAATAGCTCTTTTACAAAAAGAACTACCAAAGACTCACGTGACACACTCACTGAGTCATCAGCGTGATGGCGTTCACGTTGCAGGGAATTCATTGGCTGAAACAGCCACAGCGGTAGCAACTAAATCGGCTTCCGTAGCTCGAAAAAAGCGTACAGTGAAGTATATTGACGGTGAAACAGTGCTGGCGGTGAAAACGTCATCAAAAGGCGACTGCTCAGCGCTACCGATCAACTATCCACTCAATTATACATACATAATCGATGCAAACTCCGTCCCTTTTGCTCGAATCCCTGGAGTGGGGGATAGAGTGATTCCAAACATGGACAGGAGAACCTTGTTAATAGCAGACGCACATATGGGCGAGGGTCTCAGACACCTCAAACTAAAAGATTCTCTGGAAGAATTACAATCAAGGTACTGGTGGCCAGGCATGAGCCTGCATGATACCATGTTTGTAAAGAACTGCCCAAACTGTAACAGAAATCGCAGTGGTGAGAGAAACGGTGTAATACCGTGTTGTTTCACTCCAGAAAAGATCAACAGTAAAAAGCAAAGTGTCCGATTAACATATACAGGCTAGTTTCCACTTATAATGTGGATCACCAGCACTCGGCTGACGTCTGGACTGTTATACAAAGATTTGCGAGTCTAAATGGCATATACGCTAGAAGCATGCTACGTTTGACCATTGTTTTCACTCTAGCCCTCCAGCCTGAGGGGAAACATGGCCAAATGAGCATAGCACAGCGGGACTCTTCTCACTTCCTTCTTGAGGGATACGGGATGGTGTAAAGAAAAAACCAAGGCATAAAGCTATCTATAACAGAAAGGATATTAGGTTCGGGAGCTGGGTGGGTCAAACATCTAATAAGTGTCCAACGTAGTCTAAATAACCTGCCAAGAAATTCTCTGAAGGGATTCAGTCCGTACGAATTATTGTTTGGAACTAGGATGTTAGTCTTAGACCTCGACAGTCAGACTTCAGTGGTGAAGGAAAAAAGCTTTGATATCAAAGATCGTTTGGCTATTTTGCAGGACTTAAACGAAACAAGAAAAGACCTGAGCAACATAAAGTTGAAACAGCAGCCAACAACCACTGAATAACCACCACCTGTCCCAGCAAGACCTGTCTGGATTCCAAAAGTCGGGGATCTAGTCAGAGAAAAGATCGCTGTAAAGAAGGAATTTGGGCCTTCTTACAGAAAAGCAGTTCCTGTCTTGTCCATCAACGGGACAAGATCAGTTGTACTACCGCCGCTTGCTGGTAAAAAGGAGAACCGAGTTGTATCCATCGACCTGGTAAAACCACAATCATGTGGCCGATAACAAATAGTAGGCCAAGTGGACTCCCGATAAGTAGCAGAAAAACCAAGATTTGCTACAAACACAGAGGTTCAATCTAAGAGGCTAATCACATTCGAAACGCCTACAGAACTACAACAAGGACTATGCAACAATGCAATGGAACTAAGACCTCTGAAAACCCAAATAAAAACATTTAGCAGAGACACACCAATCTATAATGAAGTAACAAACGACTATGCAAGAAACAGTAATCCTGAAGCAATTGGAACAATTGACAGAACTGCATCCGGCTACTTCATAAACTTCGATGATTCCTCTGAAGGCTTCACTGAATCAAAAACACAGCCATCAACAAAAACCTTTAAAGATAAAGTTAAAGTACTTTTGAAACAACTGAAAGAAACATATCTGATTTCTCCATGGATTGAATTTTGGGTGGGTTTTGGTGCATTTATCCTCATACTTTGGCTCATCATGGTACTAACTTTGGGACGCTTCATTGAGGGAAAATATGCTAAAATGGACACAGCAAGTCAGAAAATCAACTTGATCCTCAAACCACACACATCTTCACACGTCGAGAAAAGAGAACTTTCTTCAGTCAACTTCACAGCCAATCCGATACCGGGTGGGGTAGCATGGGACAACACTGACTACGAAATGTATGGTCCGGTTGAAATCCTGAAATATCCACACCAAATTAAGATCTCGTTGAGTGACTTTGTAAAACCAAGCTCATTTGCTGATGATTGGGACTTTGAAAGTATAAATAATATGATGTCTGACTTAGTGATGTCTGCTAAATTTACCAAACATGATTATTTGCAGGGTTCGACAAATTATGATAGTATGTACTGTTATAACCACTATGGTAACCATTTTCTACATAGATCTGCACAACCTAGAAATGTTTTAAATTATAATCAATGGGAACATTGTGCAACCCCTCCAAAAGGAAGCTCAAGAACCGTTTATGACAAATATTCATACTTTTCAGGTTTTAACACAAGTAATGCCGAAACATTTTATTTCAAATTGTCAAATAAGACAGGGACAAAGACCATGATAACAAACACGAAATTGATATATTCAGACTCATTCTTTGAACAAATGAATACTTTTGGTTTTGATTATTGGGACAAAAATGTTGAAGTAAAGAGTGTTTGGGGTACAAAAGAATGGCAAGTGCAGGGTATAGAATCTTTGTTTAGAGCCTGCATGATCCCAGAACAAATTATATTTTTAAATGACACTGTTCAACAAACTACCTGTCTTGGCCTAGCCAAAATCAAAGACTTAAATAAACCGTCTATTCCAAAACCAACAATGAACAACAATAGCTCTACAGATGAAGAGATAGACGTAAATTATGTATTAAACCAAAACAGAACACATCCTGATTGGAAAAAGTGGTTGATCTGGCCCACAGATACTATAACTGTCAAGACAGATTCCTGAACAAAACACAGGGGTTCAAAATGACCAGGCCAGACCCTAGATATTCCCAAAGACAACACCCAGGGATAATAACCACCTACAGTGTGGGCAAATTATGCCTTCAGTGGCTACAAACTTCCACACTGGCAGAAATTAAGCAACACCTAACTTTACTTACTGATGGTGCTGACTTGCGTGATTTCATTATGGGACCGCGCAAACAGCGTCAGAAACGTTTCATAGCAGCCTCTGTATATGCAGCATACAACGAGGCCTGGAAGGTGACTCAAATTGAGACAGCAGAAAGTATACGGGAAATTGACCGTATTCATTTGGAAAAATCACTTTCTGTAGTGGACAATGGGTTAATGACTCTGTCCTCCAGAATTTTTTCTCTGGACAGCATTGTGTCTTCAGCAATCGACATATTATCGCAAGACTTACTGTTGTTACAACACGGTCAGTCCCAATTGCGTTCTATTGTACAGCTTGGCTGGACGTTACAAAATCTGCGTTCAGGCTATGTGCCTTGGCGTTTAATCAACACAACGTCACTATTCAATATCTTTAACCTCACTGATAAACAAATCAGTATGGCACAAAAGGGTGCTGATTATACAATCCTGAGCATTGAGAAACTCGAGAGATTACCAGTGACAATGTCAGAACGACCTGTTAGTGAATGGATAATACATGGGATAATTAATATTCCAATATCAACCTTCAGGTTTCAATACTGCCAAAAATATATACAGGCTGGCATGTACGAAAAATTGGGAAAAGGGTACATTAAAACAACATGGAACTTGCCCTATTCACATGCATGTGTCAGTAATAAAGGACAGAAAGTGTTTCTTAGTGGCAATAATTGTGCGATGTCACTGAGCGGTACACTTCTGTGTAATGGAATTAGTTTGCATGGAGCCTGTGAAGGGAACTCAAATAACCTTTCATGTCACCAGCTAGGCGCACCTGCAACAGAGATAGAACCATTCTTTTAAAGACTCTATAATGGGAGTTACGTTCTAATTGTGGACCGCAGATGTTGTAGTCTTATGCCCGGGACTCCTTATCTCGTAACTACGACTGCGAAGGTCAAGTGCTGTGGACGCTTATTGTTCCCCAGCTCCCTTCCAGACAGGGAGGCAAGGGCATGGCCCAACTTGAAAATTACTTCTATTCGAATAGATACTTTAAGCAGAATGAAAACAGTGCTTCTTCAGACGCCGACCAGGCTCACGTCATCAAAAGAAACGTATGATCTCCTAGTCGCAAGGACGACTGCAGAGATTCACTCATTGTTATCAACTAATTCCCCCATACATTTCGCAGAAATCCTGAATGAAATCTTAAATATTTCTGATACCAGTGGAGTCTCAAAAGTATTTAAGACAGTATTTTCGATGGCATTAACACCATTCAAAGCCATACTGGGTATTTTTCCAGATTTCGTCCATTCGATTTTTGGCGGACTTCCCCTGATTTTGGGACTAATTGCAGGAATCCTATTCCTAGTCCTTATATTTCGTTATGGCAAACCATGTCACAGACAAAACACCTGCGACAAGGGCAGAAACAATCCTAGCCATTGGATACCGGGACCGGATATCAAAAATCCTGGGACTATCCCGGCTTAGAGACCTGAACATGACTTGGTTTCTTTCATTTCGACCAATGTGGCAACGATGTGTTTTACCTGTATTAAGGTGCTTGCTATGCGGAGAAGAATGCGTGTTAGACACCTGTCTGACGCTACAATCAGATGCGCCAATGGATGCAGAAACATTGTTGAGTCCAATAAAGGCTCATGCTTTGTGCTGCCCTCAACGGCTACCAATCCTGATGACGGCATTCGTGGAAGCTTCACAACTACGATTGAGGGGTAGTGAAGTTCAAGATGAAAGCAGCATCGATCAAGTACGACCTTCTGTCAGCAATACTAATCAAAACGTCAATGGAGACAATCATGCGCACGAATGCATGGTTACATCCTTTTCCGAGTTAGTGGAACTCTCCCAGGAAGCTGTTGACAGCTTTTTCGACAGTCTAAATGATATGATGTTCTCACCAGAGCAGAAATAGAGACTTTTGAGCAAGCTCGCACACGGCGTTCCCTGAATTTGGCCTTCAACTAGAATAGCAAAATACCATGAACAATTTTCCTTCCAGTTCACGGACAGCGATTTTTCAGCAGCCCCAAAATATTTTTACATATTTTTCGGGACACTTATCTTCTGCTTAAAGTAAGAACTATTCTTAGAGAACTAAAACTTCTAATTTTAGATAGTTTATAGACATTAGCTGCCCGCTGGTATGTTCATAATTATTTTATTCTGCGATGGAATGGTCTCGAAACCTTTTTTCTGTATTAAGAGCCATTTCATGTGTAAATTCTCATATACAAATTAATGATAATGTATAGATATGCGTGATTACTTTAGCATTATTCTACAGCTTGAGTGCATATATTACATGTGACTGTTTTTTCCGTATATTTGATAATTTCAAAATGCATTTATGTATTTTGGGGTGGTAAGGTATACACGATACTCTACAGTATGTTTTACTATGCATAGATTCGTAAATATGTCCATAGTTAGCGTGGAGTGGGTGTGATGTATTCCTATAGGTTCTGTATCGATCCCCCTATTCCTGACCCTATTCTGGTTAACAAGTTAACTAGCAGCCATCCCATGAGGCAGAAAACCCCCATGATGCAGGAACCGTTATCTAATTAAGCCACACTACGGCACAGGAACGTGTTATCTGATTAGGTCATAACGCTTGCCATCTAATTAGACAAGCGATATTCCTCCAGCCCCTGATAAGGCATACAGAGTTCTCAAAACAAATCAAACCTATGACAACCTGGGAAAAACCCTGCGGCCATTGTTTTGATTTCACCGAGAACTTCAGCAAAAGAATGTGCTAACGACCAGGTCGTATGACATCCTTATTGACGTATCTATGTCCATCCTTACGTCAATCTCGGCACCTTAAAGGTATAAATATTACCGATATTGCCCTATGCAAACACACGCGGTGGTGACGAGATCGGAGCAGCCAGACTTGCCGAAGCCCAGAGCAGAGCAGACCCCGCTGGCGCAGCCCCGCCTTCCTGATGCGCTGAGAACGAGACGCTGCTTTCTCCTGCCGAGAAATCCAGCTCCGGCGCTTCCGGGTAGCCCTCGCAGGCAGCCTGGAATATCGAGACCAGAGACGAGAGATACCATCCCTCATTCATCCTAAATTCCAGGTACAGAACTGAATAACCCCTTGCAGAGAATTCTTGAGTCAGTCACTTGGCAAAACAAACTTAACTTAAACTGCTACTTTCTATTCCCGCCCACGTATTAGGCTTAGGTCAGGTACATCTGGGGTAGGCGTAGTTAGAAACACCAGTTGAGTACGATTAGTCAAATGTATATGTGTATGTATCTATTTTATCCATTTTAAACCATCATATGGCTTAGAAACCATATCAATGTTTTTACAGTATTATTTTATACTTCTGCTTTTAATGTATGCACTTTACTTAACCATAAGTATTGCAATAATATCGATCCATTTCTCTTGTATGAGAAAAGAGACTGATCAATAAATACCATCTTTTATTGAACACGCCCGTCTCTTCCTTTTCTCTACAATCTGGTGAGACTAAGAATGCACGTACTGACTGAGTAAAATAAGTCGTCTTTTGTTTTCACACGACTCTAGAGATACACTCTTGATTAGGGGAGAGCAAAGTTGTCATGTTCTATGGTTGTCAGAAACTAAATCCCTTCTTGTCTATCCAGGGAGGTTCAACTCCTCCTTGCCTATTCGAGAAAGTTTCTAGTGAACTCTGAGCTAGCTGGCAAACCCAAAACTTTAAGTCTAATATCGACAGTAGAAGACCTAGTTAACGTCTGGTCTAGGCCTATACTATTGAAGATATTATTCCAATGCGCAGAGCCTATTGGGATAATAGGAACTACACTACAAAAGGATGGCATATAGTAATCAGAATGATGATGGAAGCAACTTCTAGTACAAACCTCTGACCCCTCCCCAGCGATCCCTGACCAGGTATCACCTTACCGCAAACCAATGGCTGCACTTACCCCTGAAGGAAAGCTTTAGCTCTTCTCCTTGGCAGAGGTTCCTCTTAAAGTCCAAAGTAGTCTAAAGTACTGGGGTCTGGACCCCAATATCTATACAGCAAAATCCTTTGTTCTCTGGTGGCAGAAAAGTCCTGTGCCCATCCAAAAGCAGTTCTGTCCTCTCTGGTGCAGCTTCCTGGCAGGAGGTGGAGACAGCATTGTCCTTTACAGACCAGGCCCATTTAGGTGTGAAAGAAATCTCCTCCCCCTACTCTTAATACAGTCCAGGTCTATTCAACCCAGTCCTGACTCACCCGGGAAAGGCAGGACGCAGCTCAACACCCCAAGTGTTTGTCTGAAGAGAATGCACGTCCCCAGCCCCTGTCACTCCAAAGCCAGACAGTCAATACACAACCTAGCAGAGGCACCCTGGATGGTTAGGCAAGAAAATACCTACTTTCTAAGAGTGGTATTTTCAAACCCAGGATATAAAAATCACCCTCGCTGAAAGATGCATTTTACCATGCTGAGGTAAGTCATATCAAACTTTATTTTCCTATCTTGTTCCCATGGGCAGTAATCCTCATAAGATGTTATGAGCAAACTCCCCATTCTTCCTATGGGGACAGAAATCTCCTCCACCTACTCTGAATGCAATCCAGGTCTATTCAGCACAAACTTGACTCATCCAGGAAAGGCAGGACACACTTCAACCTTCCTCCGGTGGCCATCTGATAGAATGCACATCCCCAGCCCCTGTCATTCAAAGTCAGATAGTCAATACACAAACCAGCAGAGGCACACAGGATGGCTAAGCAAGAAAACAAACAATATAAAAATCATCTTTACTAAAAGATGCATTTTTATATTATGAGTTCAGGCATACTAAACTCCAACTTTTTATCTTGTCCCACTGGGAAGTTATATTTAGAAGATATATAAATAAACTCCCATTCTATCCTAATTGGACATGTAACCTTACAAAAGTGGAAAACTTAAAGTGGCAGTATTTGAAATGATTACGCACTTGTATAGCGCACGACTACCCGTAGGCATCTCGGCCCTTGTACGAATACCACCGAGGAACCCTTCCTGGCCTTTCCCTGTGAGGAGCCCACTCCTGGGCACCCCCAAGGTGAAGTCAGGCATCCTCAGCGTTGTTGGGGCCATTGTAGAGATTAAGCAAGCTATTGCCCAGCGGTGCAGAGTGGGACTCATGATTAGAATAGGCACCGAGGCGAGAATTATCAGGTCCGAGGAAATTGAGCCTAAGACCCGCCGAGGCGGGAATTGAACCCTGGCCAGACTACTGCATCAGGGTCTGCCGCTCTAACCATTGAGCCACACTTCTCTACCATTATCAAGACATGCCACACACACCATGGCATGTCCTACCTTTCAAAAAACTGCACCCTGCCCACAGGGGTACCTTAAGCATACCTTAGGGGTGACTAACATGTAAGAGAAGGGAAAATTATGGCCTAGCAAGTTGGTGCACTTGCCAGGTTTACATGGCAGTACCAAACTGCGCACAGACACTGCAGTGGCAGGTCTGAGTTACGTTTGAAAGGCTGCTTGTGTGGGTGACACAATCAGTGCTGCAGGCCTACTAGCAGCATTTGATCTACAGGCCCTGGGCACACACAATACACTGTACTAAGAACTTAGTTGTTAATCAAATAACCAATCAATGAAACACCAATCCATCATAACAATTTACAGGGAGAGAATATGCACTTTACCTCTGAACAGAAGTGGTAAAGTGCCTACAGTCATAAAAATAACAAAAACGGTCAGAAACAGGAGGCCAAAAAGCCTGGGGGTAAACCCCCTTGAAAAGCCAGGTCTAACACAACCCCCTTCCAGCCTAAAGCCAGGGTAGACTAATCAATCCTTTGGTGGGCTTCCCTGTTTGAGGCAATAGATCGTAGAGATCCTAGACCTGGCCCACAACAGCGCGGGCATGTTCTGGTTCTATGCGCTTCTGAGCCCAGTTGGATCCCTCTGTCCATACTCTCAGGGCCCACTAAGCTAACCCATGGGGAACTCTTCTCCTCACCTGTGGACACGATCTGTGTACCACCTAACCGTAGCTTGCTCACAGGTGTGTCCCAACAGGCAGACAGTACCCACATGGCCAACTCAGTGGTGTGGCCTAGTCCACCCCCGAAGTGTGAATCCTGTTCCCTTCCCAGGGGACACTCTGTCCACCAGGACAGCAGGCCACAGTGGCCACTAACACGGGCCAGTGATGAGACCCAGGCCTTATGCCTCTCAGGCCTCTCAAACCTCTGTGGCATCAGAGAGTGGGTGGCTATATCTCCAGGTGCCTGGCACACTTTGTCCACTCCCTTCTTTCAGGTCAGGGATGAAATCCTGACACTGACCCTCCTTCCGGGGGTCTGTACCCTGAGACTGGACAGGGGACTGGCTGGGCTCTCCCAAGCCCGGTCCTCCCCCTTGGAGTTGTGCACCCGCCCACCTGGGGTGGTACCCCTTTTCAGAATTGTCAGGGCACCTGTGGCGGTGTCTTGCATAATTTGCCCACTAGTTCAGGGTGATGTTGCCCTCTCCCTGCCCCTCTACTGGGACCCTGCACCATCTCACCTGGAGCGGTGCCCCCAGAAGTCAAACCGGTAGGGGCACTGTTAGCAGTCATCCCTTCCTCCAGGTCAAGGGGGACACCCTGAACCTGGCCCTCCAACCCAGGGTCTGTACCCTTAGGCTTGACCTGAGCCTGGCAACCCATGACTTCTGGTGGAGTACATCCACTCCCCAGGGGGAACACACTCCTCTGGAGTTGTGCAAGAGTCAGCCTGTTGCAGGTCTCCAGCCTCCTGTCTACCTGACCGAGCAAGAAGACCCCCCTGACCAGAAGTGGCTTCACCAGGGTCAGTCCTGGGGTTCTCTGACCTCATAGCTGACAACCCCATACCCACTAGTTCTTCAACTGGGGACTGCGTACCCCCTCCCTCTAGACTCATGCACCCTCCAAATGCTGCCAGACACTAGAGCTGGTAGAATGCTCGTTACAGCAGTCTCCCCCAGCTCAATGGACACCTTGAAATCCCCCTCAGGGGATGGCCTCCTGGTACAGACCAAGCTCCCCTCCTGTTGTTCCCTCATAGAAACAACCAGGGCTTGATACTGGGTTTCGGGCACCTCGGGACTTATCCCACTCCCACTCCTACTCCTACTCCTCTGAGACAGGACATGGGACCCTACATCCCTCCCATTACTCTGTGACCTGTCTGGGCCAATAGGAACTTCCACTACCTCACTTGGTTGGGGAAAACCTCAGCCACCTCCTTCAGGATCACACCCAGATACTTCTTCAGACCCTCTGCTTTCCACCACAAGGCCTGCCTCCAGTGTGAGCTCCCTGGGGTCAGAGAACTCACACTCCACCAGGTGTTGGCATAACTCTGGAAAACAGGGAGTTAAATTATGCTCCCCAACAATTGAATCACATAGCCCCACACAGGTGTTATTAAAGCTACCTTTTGCCTCACTATCCAGTGCCTCGCACAAGTACCCCACATCACCCTCCTGAGATTGGCAAGACAGTGTCTGACTGTCTCTGTCACTCAACCCACACTCTTTTTGGCGGTTTCCACACTCACAGACCAGGACGTCTACCATGGGGAAACCCCTCTCCTTGCACCTCTCATCTAGAGTCAGTAGAGTGCCCCTCACACCACAAGGAATGTAATCCCCTGTGCCAGTTCCCCAATCCACTTCAGGGACATTGCGCACCACTATAGCTACCTCATAAACCTGAACCCTCTGGTATGTGTCAACCTCCTCCTTCAAGTCAGGTGCCACATCTCTGGGTGTGTGTACTTTTCCCTCAGCACTGGGCTCACAGAGTGCACTGGACTAGGGACTTAGTAGTAAATCAAATAACCAATCATGGAAACACCAATCCATCATAACATTGTACAGGCAGAGCATATGCACCTTAGCACTGATCAGTGGTGGTAAAGTGACCAGAGTCATAAAACCAACAGAAACAGGTCAGAAATAAGAGGCCAAAAAGCAAAAAGCCTGGGGAGAAACTCGCTGGAAAAGTCAGGTCTAACAGAATGACTTCACATTGTTCTTTTCTTTTGTCTCTCCTTCCACTTCCTTCCACCCTTCTTTGCGCACTCCATTCCCACTTTTTTTTAGATTCTGTATTTTAATAGGTTTCACTTTTGGTGCTGCATGTTGTGTAACTGGGGAAATCTTTCCCTCAAAGGATGGCATATAGTAATCAGAATGATGATGGAAGCAACTTCTAGTACAAACCTCTGACCCCTCCCCAGCGATCCCTGACCAGGTAGCACCTTACCGCAAACCAATGGCTGCACTTACCCCTGAAGGAAAGCTTGCTGGGCACTGGTGGGCGCTGTAGGAACGGTCCTGTGACTTCACTGACTCCCCTGATGTTTCCGATGTTGAGTCCTTGAAGTTGGAGTTAAAAAGAAAGGCAGTTCTTTATGCCTCCTTTCGCCTTCCTGCACAAATGTGACAACCAGCCAGAGTTAAAGGCAATGAAGGCAGTAATAGAAATAAGGGTAGTGAGGCAGTAAGGATGGCAAAAAATCCTCACTTTCTATCAAGCTGCTGGAGAATGTAGCCTCAGTTTTTCCCCATCCGTTGGAGTGCCCAAGACGCCGCAACCCAGCCCCGAGATCCACCGTCAAACAACGCAAAACACTGAATGCTGCGCGTAACGTCCTGACGCATCAGTGGAGGAGGAGCAGCGAGCTCAGCCAATCGGCCTAATCCGAGCGCCTTCAGACAGGCAGAGAAATGATTTAGTATTCCTGTCAATTTGGAGCATTTTACTAATATACTTGCTCTAACTCTTTGTGATGCAACAGATGAAGGCGGTCCTATTTTATGTACATTTATGTTACTGTGTCTAAAGTCCCTCAGTATTATGTGGGTGCAACTTCTTCCTGTATTTCAGCAAACAAAAAAAGAAGGCAATGGGGAAGAAACTTGACAGGGCTGTGTAGGGCACATTTTACAGTCATTGCTAGTGCCAGGACAAGACCAGCTCATTTCCGCACCTCTGAAGAACATTTGTGAACTTGGGAAGATAACACCAGTAGATAAAGGCTATACTGGAAGAAAGAAGGCTCCTTACTCCTGCCAGAAGAGGAGGACTGAAAGACACCTAAATTCTGCTGGAACTGCTCTCCAAAGGTCAGCTTTGTGGGTCTCCCAAACTTTCACTCTTAAAATATAATGTCTATAATTATGTACGACATGTGCCTCCCACACCTTATAACACTCATTCCTGTACAGGGATTTACAAACTTGTATGATTTATTGGGCCTCTGTGTGTGATGTAAATCTGTCTAACACACTGCACTGGGATGAGTAGTGATATAAAATAATTAAATTAACAAAACAATATTAGCTCCCATTTAAACAAACAATTGTGTAATTACTCATACAGCCAAATACATCTTACATTCTTACAGTGTATGTACACCTCGTACATACGTAGTTGAACAAAGTTAAAAACCCGCTTCTAAACCATAGTTTCTCTTCAGTAATGGTGAAGGGATAAAATGTGCCAGATCTCGTCCAGAATTACTTGCCGGACCCAGTATCATGTAGGATCCCCCTACTTTTCAACACTGAATCTAACGATGTCTCATAAATGTGGGCTCATCAATTTGTAAATTATATTTACTACAAGCAATGGGTTGAGGTATACTTTAGACCCCCAATCAATATCTCACATTAGATCATTGATAGTCCTGAAGATGACTCTCAGCCAGACCTGTTGAAAACCACAACAATCCCCTGGTTTTAAACAAAACGCTAAATATAATCAATCAGGAGGAATGCTGAAAAGAGTAACATTAAAAACAGGCATACAACCACAACCAGGCTTTCTTTCCACAGTAAGGCCTTAGCGCTAAAAAATACACCGAACACAACCTACTCTGTTTAGTTATCATTCAGAGTTTGTAAGTCCACAATGTCTAATTGGCCTTAGTCATTGTCTTTTCTTTGTTACATCTTTAGGAAAAAATTTGGGTTCATGGGAACGATTTTTGTTCATAGTTTCTTAAATGTTGTGGCTAAAAATCAAACCTTCGTTTCCCGACAGGACCGGAAATATTGGTATTAAAGATTAATTTTGTTTATTTTGACCCGTATAAACATTTCCTTGTTTCTCATTTTTCCCAAAGGTACAATCGGTATATTTTGCGATGTAACTTCTTTTGGATTACAAATCTTTTTAGTGCGAAATAATGGGCTCACGTGCTCTATCATTAAGTTTTAAGTTTTAGAGCCGACATGATGGAACAATGAAATTCGTATCTCAATGAAGCTTTGGAAATGTTCACCTTTTTAATGTTTCATAACGACGCTAATGATTATCACAGCTTCAATCATTCCATTACCGTGTGCCTGCTGAGTGCAGATGTAACGATTTAAATACAAAGCATTAACACCTTTTAACACATCTTGTAACTGCAAAAAGTAGACCATTCAAACTTTGACTATGCAAATAAAACGTTTCAATGTGAACATACTATTCTCAGGGAAAAAAACCTGAAAATGCAACGTTTTGCTTTTTAATTGTTGGAGTTAGAAAGTGCTATATCTCCCGCGTTCCATACCACATCATGAGGTTTTCAAGAGTTTTAAATAACAGGTGTTATTATTAGTTCACATAACGGTACTTAATTTGCCTTTCTTTAAAAAAAAAAAATAGAAAGCTGCGTTGATCTTTTCAGGACTCAAGTTCAAAACCATAAGATCACAGCAAATGTCAGTTGCAAAGGTTTGACTCACCGAGCCATCTTTACATATATGTGTTCTGAAGAAACAAAATTGAACTCTCAATTCTGGTGATCGTGAAAGAAATAATATCTCAAGTTTTATATTCAGCGTTTCTACTGACTATCAATGTAATCAAATGTTTTATCCAGTTGACAAAATACAAATCCCGTACATGTCTATCTGTAGGCTATAACAAAGAAAATATAGATTCATTTGAGTTACAACTTGAAGTTGATATGGCAATTTGCTCTCTTTTTTCTTCTCTCAGGAAACAACTGATCACCCATAACAGTGGAAGGACATTCATCTTAAACAGCAAGGCAGAAGAGCACATCAAACCAGCTCTCCAACCATTGGTCAAGCAGTCTCTTCCTACCAGCAACAAACTTGTTGTTTCCTTACGCATGTTGAGGGAAAGTGTTGTGATGTACCAAATGTACCCAAGGAGTATCTTTGTAGTTTCTTTATTGAATCTTAATTACAGGTTAGCATCCATGTAAAGCAGCCCCACCAGGAGCAGCCTGCCTACTGCCCAGCCCATCTTCAACTGTGACAGCTCACCATACAGGCACCCAAACATCCCATGCCTCTCCATCACACCAACACTCACACTGGCTGATCAGCTAGGAGCAGGTAACATAAGAGACACATTAATACATACGCAGGATAAAACATATCCTCCCCCTTTTAAATGAAACTAAAATAACAATACTAAGTGGGAACAACTATGCACAAAGAATGTACAAATAAAGAAAACAGTCCAGAACCCAAGGATGCTAGGTAAAATACATCTCGAGAGGGACTGAACAACCAAGAAAACAGAGAGGATGTATAAATAGATACACAAGAAATATCACCTACCCTCTCCCATTAAAAATATATTGAAATGTAGAAACAATGTTTGGAAAAACACCAAAAGAAACTAGACAGCTGACTAAAAGTGTAAACATAGGAGAATTGTACCCTATCCAGGGATTCCTAATGTAAGGAATACAAATGTAAGCTATGAAAATGGGACTAAAACTCATCTTGACACCCCTAATGTAAGGGTCAAACTGGAAGAAATGGGAGTGAAACTGTTAGATTTGGGGGTCTCTAGTTGGCACAGGTAGGTACTTGTGACAAATAGGGACCCTTGCCTCTAGTCAGGGTAAGGGGGCACACTCCTAAACTAACCTCTGCTCACCCCCTTGGTAGCTTGGCACGAGCAGGCAGGCTTATCTCAGAGGCAGTGTGTAAAGGATTTGTGACCACATACAGTAACCCAGTGCAGATGGACACCACACAGTTGTATATTGTTAGAATTAGGGGTCTCTAGTTGGCACAGGTAGGTACTTGCGACGAATAGGGACCCTCTCATGTAGTCAGGATAAGAGGATTACAATCCTAAAATAACCCCTGCTCACCCCCTTCGTAGCTTGGCATGAGCAGCAAGGCTTTATCTCAGAGGCGTTGTAAGTTAAGCTTTTGTGACCACATACAGTAACCCAGTGACAACACTACAAATGGACAACACACAAGGTTTTATATCGAAAATAAGTATATTTTATATGGAGTTACCACAAGATCAATAAACGACAAAAAGAATCCACAGTGCTATTAGATTTCAAGAGTTCTGGTTAAAAAAGGCTTAATTCAAGGCTCTGTGTGAGTCGGTAGCCCGGAAGGGCCACAGTGTCGTTGAAATAACACAGAGTCTAGCTAATCCAGCGGACCGCGTCGGTACGGGCCCCCTCAAATGTCGACAGACTCAGTCACAGTACCTTTTACTTGAGGTGGCCGGCACGGATGTGCGAGCCGGTTCCGGTGTTCGTCGCGGTGCAGAAAAGAAAGCGATGCAGGATGCGTTGTTACTTGATGTGGTGCAGGCAGCGGCCCGTTGACAGAGTCGGAGGATCCAAGGCGTGCGTGGCAGGGCGAGACGGTGCTTCGATGCAGTGCTTTCAGCTTGCGGTGCGGCGACAGAGCCGGAGTTCAGGAGCTGGCGTTGATCAGTCCGGATAGCGGTGGGAGTTGGACGGTGCATCGCAAAGCGTGCGAGGCGGTGCCCAACTCCGGTGCGTTCACAGGACTTGAAGTCAGCAGCAGTGACCCATTGGTCAGCCCAGTCTGAGTCAGTGTAGCGAGAGGTTGCACGTTGCGGTGTCCACCCGTCGCGGTGCAGGCAACAGCTCAGTGACGGCGTCTGGATGGAGTCGGTGAGCTCAGAGCTTGTGTTTTTCAAGGCGGACGTTGCTTGCTGCGGTGCCTACAGGACACCGGGACGGTCGTGAGAGTCGGTCACAGTTCCCTGCCTCTGTAGCCACTGAAACAGCATTTCCAGCAGCAATTCACAAAGGCTGGTGAAGTTCACTGGTCCTGGGACTTCGGTCAGTGGGCAAGCTCTCTTCCAAGCCCTTGGAGATCTTTGCACAAGTTGAAAGTAAAGTCCACAAAGTTCTTTCTCCTCTCTTTGGCAGTCAGGCAACCACTGCAGGCCAATTCCCCAAGCAGCAGTTCAGCTTGGGAATAGTCTCTCCTTAGTTTCTTCAGGTTCCTCTCCTCAGCAGAGGTTTCGTCTTGTAAGTCCAGAAGTGATCTAATTTCTTGGGATCAGGGTCCCAATATTTATACCTCAAAAATCCTTTGTTCTCTGAGGGAAGAGGGGCATGTGCCCAGTCCAAACCAGTTCTGAAGCACTCTGTTTACCAGACTTCTCCTTTCCTTTTACAGGGCAGGGCAGGAACATCGGATGCCCCACAGGAGGTGGAGCCAGCATTGTGGAAGGCAAGTACCGACCTGGAGTCTAGTCTAGTCTAGTCTGGATACTTGTATTGCACAACATATCACATCCCGAGGGAGTCTCATGGCGCATGCGGACGATCCTGAGGTGGGAGAGTGAGCCAGAAGATGGAACTAGCAGAAGAGCCAGGTTTTCAATTTTTTGCGGAAGCTCATAAGTTCCGTTGTTGTACGTAGGCTTAGAGGAAGTTCGTTCCATAGGGATGGTGCCATGAAAGAAAAGGCACAACCGCCATTTCTGGCAGTTTGAACTCTGAGCGGCGTGAGCTGTGACTTAGTGCTTGATCTCAGCTGTCGACCAGGCAGGTACCAAGTCAATTTCTGAGTCCAGTATTTTGGTCCTCGACTGTACATGTGTTTATGAACCAGACACATGGTCTTGAAAATAGTTATTTTTTTTACAGGAAGCCAATGTAGGATTCTCAGGCATGGCAATGAGGGGGATCGTCTGGGTAGGCCTAGAATCAGACGAGCAGCCGTATTTTGTACAACCTGCAGTTTCCTGATATGGCACTCGTTTATGGCGAGGAGGAGTGAATTGCCCTAATCTAGCCTATTTACGATGAGGCCCTGAACCAGAATTCTGCGTGCTTCGGTTGGTATCCATTTAAAGACCTTGCGTAGACTCCGCATGATTCCGAAGCAGGTGCCCACCGTATGATCTCCTCGGCCTTCGACCTGGTAAATAGATCTAAATTGTGGGATATCCTCCTGAAGATGGGTATAGATGGAGCCTTGGTAAACTTTATGGCATCATTACATCATGAATTATTTGCCAAAGTTAGAGTCACCAAGGAGGGTAGATGCACGTCCTCTTTTAGGTCCATGCGAGGGGTGTGCCAGGGTTGTATCCTGGCCCCCCTCCTTTTCACAATGTACATTAATGGCCTAAGTAGCCATCTTGAGGAAGTACAGGGTGATTTTCCGCGTATTGGAGAGGTTAAAATACCTGCCCTCCTTTACGCGGATGACGCAGTACTCATAGCCCGCACAGGTGTCGGACTGCAACGGTTGTTGGATGCCTTTGGGGTCTTTATGGACCAACTCAACCTAAAAATAAACACCAACAAATCCCATACTATGGTAGTAGGCCTCCAATGTAGAAAGGGCAAAAAAATTATTCTAAATGTAAGGAGGAGGTGGTTTCAAGAGTGGCTGTTTTTCCCTACCTAGGGGTACTCTTTGACGAGCGAGGCACATGGAGGCCCCAGGTCAGAGCCAGAGGTCTAGCCGTGGCAAGGTCAACTGCCTCACTCATGGGGTTTTCTAAAAGGTTGGGGGCTAGGCCGATGCAGGCAATGCTAAAGATCTATAACTCCAAATGTGTAGCAATTGCAGCATACGGCTCGCCATTGTGGGGTTATATAAAAGATGATACCATCCAGAGGGTGGAAAACAGGTTTTTACGATCACTGCTATCGGTCCCTCAGTCCACCCCAACCTTTTCGACACACGTGGAGGTGGGTTTGGTCTTTGTTACCGATAGGTTGAGGCTGGCCCCAATAATATTTTGGCTTAGGACCTGGCTGAATAGTGAATTATCTTTGAACCACTCTATTATGGCTGATGTCATGTCCTTGGATCATTCCAACAGGGTGCCCTGGCTGGAATACATAAAACGATCTTTAGCGGAGTTGGGCCGTCCGCAACTTTTTCATTCACCTTCTTGTATCAGGAGGGAGGACATTGGTATGATTAAAAAACATTACATGGAGGGGGCCAGACTGGCACGGGAGGAAAGTGAACTGATGAAGCCAACAGTTAGATCGCATTATTTGCTTCTACATTCTCCCTCAATGGAACCATATCTGGCCATTGTCACCAAACCGTTCCATAGGTTCCTGTTGACAAAGTTCCGTTTTAACCTAATCCACTACCAGCTGGGCAGCTATCCTAAATGGACAAAACCGGAGTCAGACCCATTTTGTAAATGTGATGACAGATCTGTACAAAACACAATGCACTTTACTATGTTTTGCCAGTTTTTTACTGCGGAAAGGGAAACATTTTTGTTACCTATTTTAAGAAAGGAAGGCTTTACCCAGGTAAGGCCTGCTGTAATTTACCTGCAGCTCCTAGGTAGCACTAACGTTATTTTTAGCGTTGCTAATTTTTTGTTAGCCGCAACAATATCTAAATCTCGCATAACAAGAACATGATTATATTAACATCGAGCTTGTCTATTTTTACTATCTGAAATGAAATTTTTACAATGTATCTCGCAAATTTTTATACTCTTTGCTGCTAATTTGTTTATCATGTGTTATCCTGCATTTGAAATGTATGTATATATAAATGTTTATACCTTTTATGATTTTAACAATCGAATAAAGTGTATTTGACTGACTGATCCTTCATGGATAATTTGTTGTCCATGCGGAACCCTAAATTGCGGGCTGATTCTTTTGGGATGGGACACTCCCCTAGTTCCGAAGGCCACCAATCTTGGGTTCAGTGTTCACTTGCTCGCCCAAATAGCATGACTTCAGATTTGGTGCCATTCAGCTGGAGATGGTTTTGACCCATCCAGTTTATTACCTCTACCATACACATTCTAAAACGCCTTTTGGTGTCGCTTGCGTCAGGGCCAAGTGTGACCAGTATAGCGTATCATCCACGTAAGATAACACGTCAAACCCGCATGCCCTGATCACTTTGGCCAGGGGGGCCATATAAACATTAAAAAGCGAAGGGCTCAAAATAGAGCCCTGAGGCGCACCTCTTATGACGGGCCGACAACTGGCCAGAGTATTGTCTACTTGTACTGTGGTTGTTCGGTTCGTCAAGTAGCTGACAAACCATTTTAAAACCTGCCCTCTGACACCACACTCCCACAGTCTTCTAATCAAGATCTGGTGGGAGATGGTGTCAAAGGCATCCGACAGATCCAAAAGGACAAGAATAGAGGATTGATGTTTGTCCAGTGCAAGCCTAATGTTGTCGGTAACTTCGATCAGTGCTGTTTCCGTGCTGTGGGCAGCACGGAAACCTGACTGTGAGGGATCGAGTAAGTAGTTTACCAGTTGTTCATTTACAAATGCTTCCAACACTTTCCCTGAGTATGGCAACAAGGAAATAGGGAGATAGTTTAAAAAAGCATTTGCATCAGCGCCAGGTTTTTTTAATATGGGTTTAACTCTTGCCGTCTTCCAAATTTTTGGGAATTCTGCTTCTTTCAGGGATTTGTTTAAAAGGCCAGAAAGAGAGTCTACTAGCGCTGGGGCAAGGATGGCAAATAGTTTGGAAGTTAGTTGGTCACTAGGGGAGCCTGATTTAATTTTCCGTCCTACAAGCATAGTTTTTTCATTGTCCAACAAATCGAAAGTGGCCCATCTCGGGGAAGGATCATTTGTATATACAGATTCTTTCGTGTATGGGTCCTGTTCTGAATATTGAAGGGGTGTGTTATCCAGTTCGAAGGATTTGCATATGTTTATGATTCTATCATCTAAGAATTTAGAAAGGTCTTCCGTCCATTCTTCAGTTTTTGGTGTTGATTGTGGACTTTTAAAGGAAGTGAATTCCTTTAAGATGTGGTGAAGCTCCTTAGATGAGTTCTCAGCTTTAGTTATTCGTTCGGCTAAGTGTGTTCTTTTTGCTGTTTTCATTTCCCTCATATATTTAGTGTGTAGGGTTTGATAGGTTTTTCGGTCGTTTGAATTTTTACTTTTCCGCCAGGTTTTCTCAGCATCTCTTGTTAAGGTTTTAAGGTTTTTTAATTGGTCAGTGAACCAGGGCGAAATGTTCTCCCTACAATGGACCATTCGTAGAGGGGCGATCTTGTCCAGTGCCTTGCCGACGGCAGACTCCAGATGCATAGCTGCAAGATTAACATTTTCCTTCGGATCTGTTTGATCTGCCACAAAATTCTCAGAGAAGGCAGCTAAAGTAATCTTTTTCATATTTCTGCAAGATTTTTAGTTTTTATTACTTATCATTTCTGGTCTGTGGCTGTTTATGGCGAATTTCACCAGATAGTGGTCAGTCCACAGTAGTGGAATAGGGGTGGCCATCGAGACATTAGGAGAGTTAGTAAATAGGAGATCAAGCGTGTGGCCAGCTTGATGGGTGGGACCTGTGATCTTTTGTGTCAAATTGAGGGTGTTCATAGAAGAAATTAATTTTTCTGTGTCAGTGTTTGACGGGTCGTCAGCGTGATAATTGAAATCGCCCAATAATAAGCACCAGGCAGTTGTAACACACGCCTCAAACACAGACACAGATCGCTCCCCCTCATACACCACTCACACCCCCACCACTTCTACCAACCCCCAGACCTCCACACATACCAGCAGCACTCCTCTCACACCTACAGCGGGCATCAACACTCCGCTCACCCCTGACAGCACAGCTCCCCCCCCAACACACCTAACCTAGTCCAGCACCAGAACAACACGCACTTCTACAAATCCCCCCCTTCATCCCCCCCCATTCTCAGTCCCCATTACCCCCTAACCAACCACACAGAACACACCTCCTCTCTTAATCTAACTCCCCCTCCCCACAACATGACCACCACCAATCCCATTTCTCCTCCTACTCTCAGCCCCCATTACCCTTCCGGAACCCCCACCACGACTATCAGTCTCCCAGCCTACACCCTGACCCCCCTGCCTACTATCAATGCCCTCTCTCATATCACCAACCTCCTCCCCTCCTCATCCACACCCCTCCCGCCCAAAACTCCCTCCTCCCTAACACCTTCCCGTACACCAACACAACGCATACCTTCTCGAACACCAGCCCACGCTCCCACCTGCACACGAACTCCCTGGTCAGTCATTCACCTCTGATTGCCGCCCCCACCTCCACCACCTACCCTACAATAGACATCATCATGGCCACCCTCACTCAGATCAAAGAAGACATATACAACATCAAGGAACTACTCGCCACACACCCCATACACCCCTCACCCACCTCCCCTCCCAACTTGTCCCCTACCCCTCTGGCTGACTCCCTCACTCAACACGCCCCAAACCGGGCGTCAATCCCTGCTCATAGGCGCAGTAACTGCCCTCGTCCCCCTCGTCGCCCCTGCAACACCTCACACATCTACACCTCCCCGCCCAACGGGTCCCCCACCCTTCCGACTAACTCTCTCACTCAACTCTCCCCCAACCTGACCTCACTCCCAGCTAGCAATCGCAACAACCGCCCTCGTCGCACCCACAACTCTACTGCTGACCTCGACACACTCACCCTTCTCCGCTCCTATGACCCAGCCCCCCAAAATCACACAACCACCCCACACCTCAACATTCCCACGATACACTCAAATCCCCTTAGACCCCCCACACTAAACAGCAGATTCTCCATCCCCAATAACCTTAGAAAAGTCCCTCTCTCTCTAGAACCGTCTACCACCCTCAACACACCCCTTCTCAAATGCACTCTCCTCAACTGCAGATCGGCCTCGAAACATTCTGCCGCCATTGCCGATCTCCTCTTATCGCTGGACCTTGACCTCATCATCCTGACTGAAACCTGGCTAACTGAATCTTCGACACCTATAATGGACATTCTGGTTCCTCCCAACTACCACATTATCAGGCTAGACAGAGCAGGCAAAGTAGGTGGTGGAATTGCATGCATCTACAGGAATAACCTCTCTGTTCAGAAAGTCAATTCCACCTCCTTACCATCCCCAACATCCTGGGAATACATCTGCCTCGACATTATTAGTGAGGGCAAACGGATATGCTCTCTTCACAGCATCTACCACCCACCCAGGGACAACTTCACCTTTTCCCAACAAATCATGGATATGATCTCAACCAATTCCGGACGGCAGCTCTCCCAAATATACCTTGGTGACTTCAACCTCCACTGGAACGATAGCAATGACGCGGTGGTAAATAGTCTTAAAAACTTCCTCGATGCCCTCAACCTCACCCAAATATGCAACAGCCCGACTCACGAGAAAGGTTCTATCCTCGACCTGATCATCTCCAAAGAGGAGTCTATCCAACTCGAGTCCATCCAACCCTGTGACTGGTCAGATCATCATATTGTCACATTCTTTATCAATGAAAAAGTTAAAGTCAACCCGATTCAATTCTCCAAGCCCAAAGTCTGGAAAAGAGACATGAAAAAACTCAACCCATGCTCTTTGCCCCCTAACAGGTGCAATCTCCTACTGCCACCGACAGGCGATACGGACGTTCAAACACTGACTGACCACTATCTCAACGCTATGACCTCTATAATTAATGAGGCGGCACCTATGCAGCTAAAAAGAGTCGCTACTAAAATCTCCAATCCATGGTACGACGGGAGACTCAATGAAGATAGACGAGTCATGCGAATGGCAGAGCGTACCTGGAGATCAGCTCCCTCGGCAACGCACCTAAAAGATCTGAAGAAAAAGAGAAACGCCTACTTCAGGAAAATAAAACGCTCAAAATCAGACTTCTTCAGCCTCCAGCTCGACCAAGCAAAAAAACGCCCGAGAAAACTGTTTGAGCTAATCAGATCACAATCCAAGGATCAACCCCAACCACTCAACACTGGGCGTGAGGCACCCTCCTGTGAAGAATTCGCTGCTTTCTTTACCCAAAAAACTGACAACATAAAGAGCGATCTCCTCATTGACGCAAGCCTCTACTCCAAACCCCAGTGCCTAGCAGCCACTGAACCAAAAAACAATGCCACATGGTCAACCTTTTTTTTTATTAAGCAAAAACAAAAGCCAATACTGGGATTGTGTTATAACAACGCTGGTAATTTAAAGGCAGGTGGTTTTGATTAAAGCAAAAACAACCTATATATATTTTGAATCAAATTTATTCTTTTTCATGAAAGTATCACTTTTTTTATATATATCAGCACCTTATTTTTCGTGCATGGAAAATACAAAATGTAAATAACAAACAATTATATATACAATATATACACACAAGTAATCAGACGATTTCAAACACACTTGGCCATACATTCATACGTCATCCATTCACAACAATAGAAAAAATATTAGAAAACAGTGCGTCCAAGCAGCGGAAAGTAATTCAGTCCAAAATATTTCATTTCATATTTTTGCAAACTAGTTGTAGATGAAATTCTCACAAGCTCTCTTGTGACCCAAAATAAATGCAAAACAAAGTTGGCCAGATGCTGGACGTGACAAGTGGTCGACGCGTTTCAAACCCCTGTAATTAGGGTGGGGTTCTCCTCAGGACCAGGTAGGTTCTTGCACAACGATAGGAAACGTAGTAAATGGTGGATAGTCAAGTCATTCAGTCAACTTGTATTTTCAAAAGTGTGATCCCAGCAGCCGCTCAGTTTCAGTTCTTTGTTTACCGCTACAAGATTACTGTTCAGGGCGTGGGCTCCTATTCAAAGCGGCACAACGGGAGCGGTCAAACACCTCAGGCGGTTTCCATGTTTGACATCGAAGTTTCCTCGGAAACTTCGATGTCAAACATGGAAACCTGGTTCAGTGGCTGCTAGGCACTGGGGTTTGGAGTAGAGGCTTGCGTCAATGAGGAGATCGCTCTTTATGTTGTCAGTTTTTTGGGTAAAGAAAGCAGCGAATTCTTCACAGGAGGGTGCCTCACGCCCAGTGTTGAGTGGTTGGGGTTGATCCTTGGATTGTGATCTGATTAGCTCAAACAGTTTTCTCGGGCGGTTTTTTGCTTGGTCGAGCTGGAGGCTGAAGAAGTCTGATTTTGAGCGTTTTATTTTCCTGAAGTAGGCGTTTCTCTTTTTCTTCAGATCTTTTAGGTGCGTTGCCGAGGGAGCTGATCTCCAGGTACGCTCTGCCATTCGCATGACTCGTCTATCTTCATTGAGTCTCCCGTCGTACCATGGATTGGAGATTTTAGTAGAGACTCTTTTTAGCTGCATAGGTGCCGCCTCATTAATTATAGAGGTCATAGCGTTGAGATAGTGGTCAGTCAGTGTTTGAACGTCCGTATCGCCTGTCGGTGGCAGTAGGAGATTGCACCTGTTAGGGGGCAAAGAGCATGGGTTGAGTTTTTTCATGTCTCTTTTCCAGACTTTGGGCTTGGAGAATTGAATCGGGTTGACTTTAACTTTTTCATTGATAAAGAATGTGACAATATGATGATCTGACCAGTCACAGGGTTGGATGGACTCGAGTTGGATAGACTCCTCTTTGGAGATGATCAGGTCGAGGATAGAACCTTTCTCGTGAGTCGGGCTGTTGCATATTTGGGTGAGGTTGAGGGCATCGAGGAAGTTTTTAAGACTATTTACCACCGCGTCATTGCTATCGTTCCAGTGGAGGTTGAAGTCACCAAGGTATATTTGGGAGAGCTGCCGTCCGGAATTGGTTGAGATCATATCCATGATTTGTTGGGAAAAGGTGAAGTTGTCCCTGGGTGGGTGGTAGATGCTGTGAAGAGAGCATATCCGTTTGCCCTCACTAATAATGTCGAGGCAGATGTATTCCCAGGATGTTGGGGATGGTAAGGAGGTGGAATTGACTTTCTGAACAGAGAGGTTATTCCTGTAGATGCATGCAATTCCACCACCTACTTTGCCTGCTCTGTCTAGCCTGATAATGTGGTAGTTGGGAGGAACCAGAATGTCCTTTATAGGTGTCGAAGATTCAGTTAGCCAGGTTTCAGTCAGGATGATGAGGTCAAGGTCCAGCGATAAGAGGAGATCGGCAATGGCGGCAGAATGTTTCGAGGCCGATCTGCAGTTGAGGAGAGTGCATTTGAGAAGGGGTGTGTTGAGGGTGGTAGACGGTTCTAGAGAGAGAGGGACTTTTCTAAGGTTATTGGGGATGGAGAATCTGCTGTTTAGTGTGGGGGGTCTAAGGGGATTTGAGTGTATCGTGGGAATGTTGAGGTGTGGGGTGGTTGTGTGATTTTGGGGGGCTGGGTCATAGGAGCGGAGAAGGGTGAGTGTGTCGAGGTCAGCAGTAGAGTTGTGGGTGCGACGAGGAAACTTCGATGTCAAACATGGAAACCGCCTGAGGTGTTTGACCGCTCCCGTTGTGCCGCTTTGAATAGGAGCCCACGCCCTGAACAGTAATCTTGTAGCGGTAAACAAAGAACTGAAACTGAGCGGCTGCTGGGATCACACTTTTGAAAATACAAGTTGACTGAATGACTTGACTATCCACCATTTACTACGTTTCCTATCGTTGTGCAAGAACCTACCTGGTCCTGAGGAGAACCCCACCCTAATTACAGGGGTTTGAAACGCGTCGACCACTTGTCACGTCCAGCATCTGGCCAACTTTGTTTTGCATTTATTTTGGGTCACAAGAGAGCTTGTGAGAATTTCATCTACAACTAGTTTGCAAAAATATGAAATGAAATATTTTGGACTGAATTACTTTCCGCTGCTTGGACGCACTGTTTTCTAATATTTTTTCTATTGTTGTGAATGGATGACGTATGAATGTATGGCCAAGTGTGTTTGAAATCGTCTGATTACTTGTGTGTATATATTGTATATATAATTGTTTGTTATTTACATTTTGTATTTTCCATGCACGAAAAATAAGGTGCTGATATATATATAAAAAAAGTGATACTTTCATGAAAAAGAATAAATTTGATTCAAAATATATATAGGTTGTTTTTGCTTTAATCAAAACCACCTGCCTTTAAATTACCAGCGTTGTTATAACACAATCCCAGTATTGGCTTTTGTTTTTGCTTAATAAGTATAGTTGGACTCAGCCTTTCTGAGCAAGGAGTCAAGACCCTTTTTTTGATTCTTGCACATGGTCAACCTTTGGCACATACTCAGAAGAAGAAATTGGCAAACTGCTCAGCACCCTGAAACCATCCAATCATCTCACGGACCCCCTTCCAGCTACCGCAGTAAAAGACTTTACCCCTTGGCTTATCCCTCTCTGGACTAAAATTATCAACAGTTCTCTCCAACAAGGAAGCATACCTGACTCCCTCAAAGTTGGTCAGGTCACACCTCTACTAAAGAAACCTACAGCCGACCCCTCTGATCTCAACAATTACCGTCCCATTACCAATATTCCCAATCTCGCCAAACTGCTGGAAAAATGCGCACAACTACAATTGACTAAACACATTGAACAATTTGATCTCCTCAACCCTCACCAGTCAGGCTTCCGAATTGAATACGGCAGCATCGCCCTCTGTGGACTCCCCCTAGCTACAACCGCACCCCTAAGAGCTTCTCTAAACGCTGCAGCGAGACTCATCACTGGGTCAAAAAAACACTCCCATATTACCCCCGACTTGAAATCCCTGAACTGGCTGCCTTTTGAAGCTAGAATACATCTGAAAATCGCCTGCATGACACACAAGGCGTTACATCTAAACTCACCCGGATACCTCGCTCAGAAACTGACAATCTCTGGAGGAGCTAGAAACACTAGAGGCACAAACAATCTTCTGTTGAAACCTTGAAGATTCCGGAAGGAAAAAACATATAAGCGCTCCTTCTCAGGAATGGCGCCTAGGATCTGGAACTCTCTCCCGCCCGAGACCAGGCTTATCTCTTCCACCACACTCTTTAAAAATGAAGTAAAAGCTACCCTCATGGCTAAATACACCTGAACTACTATCTTGAACACTGTTAGTACTCTGCACCGATCTATACTACATGTTTGACCCATTTGTTTATTTGTATTAACTGTCTTATTACTCACATGTTTGGCTTTGTAGCCACCTATTTGTACTATTTTGTACACATGTTTGGCTTTGTAGTCACCTATTTGTACTATTTGACCTATTGATTTATCTGTTTGACTATGCTCCCTCATGTACTTCTCTTTGTAAAGCGCTCTGATATCTGCAAGGATCTTGTCAGCGCTATATAAAACTTTCAAAATAAATAAATAAATAAATAAGAAATAGTCCGCTGTCAATACATGAGGGGCTATGGTTTCCAATAAGGTGTTGGCGAAGTCTCCTTTATTCCCTGGGGGTCGATATAGCAAAGTCCCTTTCCATGTTTCTTCCTTTCCCAGGCCATTCACTCTGAAAACTATAATTTCAGATTCATTTACCACAAGGCTTTCTGATTGATTTATAGGCTTTATTTCGGTATACAAATACCATAAAAGCAATACAAAAATACAATATGTAGAAATGTCATATACAATTTTATACACAATTGATAAAAACAAGTACAAAAATTGACTAGACATATTAAAACAAGGATTAAATTGAGACGGAAAGCCTTCTATTGCGAATCAACCAAGCCCATTTCAGGAATTTTGACACAGCACATACAATCACGGGGGATGTGTCAGTCTTTAAAATGCGCATTGCCACTATACACTGACGAATGCCCAGCAGTCTACAGAGTGTCCGGGCATTCAAAGAAAATGTGGACAACTGACTCTACACAAGTGGGACAGGATGCACAAAAGGGAGAACGTTGATTAGGGCCCTTCCAGCGGGCGACTACCTCTCCTACTGGTAAAGTCCCCACCCAAAACTTAAAATACAGAGTGCGGTCAAGCAGGATGGTAATAACGTCTAAGTAGGGTTCGTATGCCACCACCTCCTTAGTTCTCACAAAGGCTACTGTTGTGTTGCAATGGTGTGAGTCTAGATGTAATTTCGCAGAGACCCAATTCCAGTACAACTTTTTAATAGTAGCCTTAGGTGGGGCAGATTTTGTAGACCAAGCGTCAGGTAGCCCTATCTCCATTAGTAGTCTTTTAACGACCCTCAACCATTTGATCCTAGACCACCCTGCCATGTCCATAACCTCAGACAGAGCCTCCGCGTAAGAGGCCAATTCGGGCACACGCCACAACCTTGCCCAAAGAAGCAGTGGGCGAAGTTGCGCTTGGTCCCCGATAGGTCTACAGCCTAAATCCAAAAGCACTGGCACAGTTGGAGTGCTTCGTGGCAAAGCCATCAGGTCTTTTAGAAACTTGTTCTCTGATTTGACTATTGGGTCCAGGTTGCAAATGCCCCACAGCTCTGCCCCATATAAAGCGGCACTGACCCCTCTCGCTTTGTATATGTCCACTACTGGGGCAATGGGTTTGCAGGATGAGGAGCGTTGTCTTTTGAGTAACGCTCCTCCTACCCTTTTGTGGCCCAGTAGCATTTTATAGATATGTGAATTCTAGGAAATGGAGTCGTTGAGGCGGATACCCAAATAGTCAAATTCAGAAACTCTCTCTAATGGCTCCGAGTTCAACGTCGGAAGTCTGCCAAGTTTCCTGGAGGGATTCATGACCAGAAACTTGGTTTTGTCTGTGTTAATTACTAGGCCTCTCGATAGACAAAACTCCTGAAAGCTATTTAAGAGACTCTGCAGGCCCATGGGGGACTTTGAGATGAGGAGAGTGTCATCCGCAAAAAGCAGTGTAGGGATCCGTTTGCCCGCCAAGGAGGGAGCATCCGAGGGAGTGTCAAGCAGATGATCAACCACTCCGTTTACATAAAGCGAAAATAGAGCGGGCGCTAGGACGCATCCTTGACGGACCCCCCTTCCCACAGGAATTCTTTTTGTTTTCTCGCCCTTCGTGCCCCAGCGAACCTGTGCAAAGTTGCCATCGTGAAGTTTTATCAGTAGGGAGAGAATGTAAGATGGCAACCCTAAGTCTAACAGGACCTTCCATAGTTTCTCCCTAGGAACCAGGTCGAAGGCAGTTTTTAAGTCTATAAAAGCCAGGTATAGACTGCCCCCTCCCAACACCACCACCTTCCAGTGGAGAAGAGTTAATCTGATGGCCTGCTCGATGGTCCCGGTACCAGAACAGAACCCAGCTTGGAGGTCCGACAGAATGTTATTGTTGTCCATCCATTCGAGCATCCTTCACAAGATCACCTTCCCCGCCAGTTTTTGGGTGGAGTCGATTAGACTTATTGGCCTGTAGTTGGCTGGGTTGTCCCGGCACCCCTTCTTAAATATCGGGACAACCTCTGCCCCCTTCCAGGATTCAGGAATGGGCGCGCCCTCATTGATGGCATTTAACAGTGAGGATACGAGAATCCCCCACTCCTTGGGACTTGCCCGTAAAATATCTCCAGGTAACCCATCTGGCCCTGCTGCTTTCAACGGTACCAGGGTTTTAATTACGTCCGTCACCTCTCTGACGGTAAAAGGAACAATCTCTAAACCCGTTAAGCATATTCCTGCAAGGGGAGTGTTGTTAGTAGGTGGGTCACTTGCAACATAGAGGGATGAGAAGTGATTGAACCAACTCTGGGGGGGATATTACACGTCATTAATGTACTGTCTGGCATGTCCCTAGATCTTATAAGGGCCCAGAACCCTCTGGCATCCCTGTCCAAACATGTTTTCTTCAGATCCTCCCAGAAGCAGTCCTCCCATTCCCTTTTTGCTGCAGTCACAGTCAGTGTGTAGTTTTTCCTTGCCAAACGTATGTCGGTTAAGGACTTGCTCTTCACAGCCCAAATCAAGGAACTTTTCATCTCCCTGCATTTTTTTGTGTACCAAGCATAGGGGTTCTGTCTAGGTTTGGGCTTCCCAGCACGAGAAGCCATGTTGGGAAGATAAAAGAGTTCACTCAGAACCTTAGTGGTAGCGCAAAAGAGAAATGTTACCTCCTCTGGGTGTAGCGAGGAATCAGCTGACCTGGACTGGGCAGAGGTCAAAAGAGTTGAAATGGATAGTACTTTCTCTTAGTCCATGATAATATTACCCCATTTTAAACGCCTGCCACAATTAGAAGGGTAAAGCGCCTGGTGAGCTAGCACTAAGGAAGACACATCACCTCTCGAATGCTCCGACCAGAAGGGGCGAAGAGCAAGAGAGAACAGGTTATGGTCGCTCTCTCCTGAAGGAAGAACCTCCATGTCCAGCAAATGGTCCCAGGAGTTAGCATCAAGAAGAATATAATCTATTCTAGACGTGTGGTCCACCCTATTGTAGGTATGCGCTCCGGAAGGATCCTGAGACGTCCTACCGTTCACTGCCCTGAGGTCGAATTCCAAGGTTAGGGAGTAAATTTGGACTGCCACTTGGGACCACCTTCTAATAGGAGGTAAGGTCAACGCTGGTATACCTCTCCTATTATCGTCCTCAACTGTCCCCAGGGAGTCCTCCAGCCCAAGGGGCTCGAACGTGCAGTTGAAATCACCTGTGACTAAGACGTGGGAACTTACGGGGCCCCCTCTTAACCAGGCTTCTAGCTTGGCAACAATGGGTGACAATGGACCTCCCTTTATACCCCTAACATAGATGTTAAAAATGTCTAGGGCTGGCCCTCTCCTAGGTCCTGTGAGCGATATACTCAAAAGATCAAGGGAGCCGGTCACACGCGGGATAACCTGGGAACCAAGCGAAATAGCGACCCATATAAGCAGACCTCCAGAGGGGCGGCCCTTCCCAGAAGGGGAAGGGACTGCTGGCAGGAAGAAGGATGAGTATCCTACCTTGTGGCATGGTTCCGTACTCCAAGTTTCTTGGAAGATACAGGTGGAGAAACCCTCCACCAAGATGTTCCAGTCCGGAACAGCCAACTTCCTTGCAATCCCAGCAACATTCCAGCTAAGAATTTTTATGACAGGATCAGCCGTAGTTGGCTCCACATGGGGGACACAAGTAGTATCCTGCCCTTCTCCAGGGAATAAACAAGAAGCTCTGCTTCCCCTTTCAGACCCACTACCAGGACTGTCGCCCTGAGGCTGGGGACCGCTCTCAGTGGAGATGGACATCCTACTGTTGAAGATAGTCTCCAAGGAGCATGGAACTATCCGTGGGCTAGTGCCCGGGGAAGCGAGAACTGTCCCAGAGAGGATGTCGTTTCAATAGCCTGCGGTTCTTCCATAAGTCCCTGGCCATGGAATTTGCTGATAAGGCACAAAGAAGGGGTCGAGTCCGGAAATGGGAAGATTGTGATAACAATTTACTTCTGGGGTGATACCAAAATGAATGCCAGCTGGTCTCGGGTAGAAGAAAGTCAGATCGACTACTTCAATGCCAGCACTGCTAGTGCCTAAATTCTGCCTAGAAATTAGCTGAGCTACCCTAGGATCCTTGAAATTAACTACCACACAGTCCCCCTCAAAGCGCTTGTGGCTGCTACCTACCCAACCTACCCTTCTAACACCTAGAATAAGCCCATCAACTTCCCTGGACAGTGGTCTATTAATCCTTAACCAGTGCATGGTTTTATTTTTTAGCATCTGGAAGGATTCTTGCTGCCCAACCAACAATGGTGGTACGTTGGTAAGGATGGCAACAAAGGGGTAGCACTCTGGGGGCAGGTTCATGGGAGGTATCCTGCGAGGCACTTTAGGAGGAACTGTGTCGGGTAGGCTAGAAGGGAGAGGAACGGGGCAAGTCAATGGGGTTTGGGCTGAAGCTTTGGAATTATTATTGTTGGATCCAGGGTTCCCAGTTTTGGATCTATCAATATTGCCCGTGGCCTCGATAGCTAAGCGCTTCTTGGGTTGGGATGTGTTTACCCGTGAATGGTCTGGAGGGTAGGGGGTGATCTTGTGGATTTGACCTGGAGGACGAGACCCCCCTTTAGTAGTAATAACAACAGGAGGAAGGGGCTCTGGAACAGGTACCCCACTTGCCAACCCACTTGTGATAGAGGAATCATGTGGAGTGTTAGAGGTTGACGTATCTGCTTGGGCCCCCCCTTTATTACAGACCCCAACCTAAAGTGTGTTTTAATTAAGGATTTAGTTGAGAAAAAGTTGTCTAAGGTCGCTTGTTCAAAGCTGTCCAAACGGTCCGCCAACCTTTTAACTCGTTCTACAATAGGGGTCAGTAGAGATTTCATCAATTTCTCTATCTGCTTGAGTAGGGGTGAATCTGGGGATATGATCTTGGCAGGAGCTATCGCCAGAGAGTCACTCGGGTTAGATGGTGAATTACCCGAGGACACACCATCCTTGACAGCTTGAGCCCCACCTGAACCAGCCCCTTTTGGCTTACAGGAAGCTCCCGCTCCTATACCAAGTTTCCTGAATTTCTTAGGGGGTTTAGGGTGGCAACCTTTCCGGGGACTAGTGTATCTTTTCCTTTTAACATGAGGGTTTTTGGGGACTGCGTGGGGTAACACACCCAATGGGCAGAATTTTCCTCGTCAGTAGAAGTGATAATTAGAGTAGTTAGAGTAGTAGGCATGGGGGGAGGCAAGTTGCTAGAGACGGCGACCGATGGCTCGTTTCCGATCGGGAAGTCAACACCTAACGTACCTTCCACCCTGCCCAGACTCTGCGACTGTGAAGAAGCATGGGGCATGTCCCCTGAGTCTGGCACGGTTAACGGAGAAGAAGAAGGGACCGATGCCAGAAAACCCAGGGGTGCCCGCTTCTCTAAAGGGAGTTTAAGGAGTTCGATAGATTGCCTGCGTTCAGCACGTCTCTCAGCTAGGGCAATCTCTTTATCAATATCGCGAGTGGCCCTAGTGAAGTACTTGTCTAAGGGACCCATAATAGCAACCCCTACCGTGGGCGGAAGGGAACTCAATAGGGAAGTAGTTGGAGGTGAAGACATGCTTGGTGGTCTTTACAGCACGAGGGATAAGCAGGAACGATGTAAACTACAGCAGGACCACTCAAGGCTAAACAAAATAACAGTTCGCTTCACCTTAAGCAGTAAGGTCCAATAGATGACGCTGGATGACAGAGAGAGGGCCTAGCCCAGCCTCCTGCAGCCCCTGACGGCCACAGACGGCCCGCCCTTGTCCCGGGCTTCTCCCGGGACGCTCCCGCGTAGCGGGGGTAGGTCTTGTTCTTATTGGGTATGAACCGTGCAGGGGGCGGGGCTAGCAGGGAGAGCGGGCCAGGTGTTTCAAGTTGGCCAAGCAGAGACTCCTGGGAGATGGAGTCCCCGCACTATCGCTCGCAGCCCTGCCCTGCCCCTGCGCTCCCCAGTAACAGCAGCAAGTTCCCTCGTAGACCTCCTCCACAAAGCGGGACCCGCGAAGCGGGTTCCTCGAGCAGTAGGCTAGTAACACAAAGAGCAGCCCAGCAGGATCGTCCAACGGTGCAGCAACCTCCTAGGACACAAACGCGATGCAGAGAATCCCGTCGGTCAGCAGTTAGGGAGAGTTTTTCAATGTCCTGTGTGCAGGGGGCGGGGCTAGCAGGGAGAGCGGGCCAGGTGTTTCAAGTTGGCCAAGCAGGGACTCCTGGGAGATGGAGTCCCCGCACTATCGCTCACAGCCCTCCCCTGCACCTGCGCTCCCCAGTAACAGCAGCAAGTTCCCTCGTAGACCTCCTCCACAAAGCGGGACCCGCAAAGCGGGTTCCGCAAACAGTAGGCTAGTAACACAAAGAGCAGCCCAGCAGGATCGTCCAAAGGTGCAGCAACCTCCTAGGACACAAACACGATGCAGAGAATCCCGTCGGTCAGCAGTTAGGGAGAGTTTTTCAATGTCCTGTGTGCAGGGGGCGGGGCTAGCAGGGAGAGCGGGCCAGGTGTTTCAAGTTGGCCAAGCAGGGACTCCTGGGAGATGGAGTCCCGCACTATCGCTCGCAGCCCTGCCCTGCCCCTGCGCTCCCTAGTAACAGCAGCAAGTTCCCTCGTAGACCTCATCCACAAAGCGGGACCCGCGAAGCGGGTTCCGTGAGCAGTAGGCTAGTAACACAAAGAGCAGCCCAGCAGGATAGTCCAACGGTGCAGCAACCTCCTAGGACACAAAGGCTTTCTATGATGTGAACATTCATGCTCTCCTTAGCTGCTATCGGTACTCCTCCCCCCCTTCCCCCTATTCTATCAGACCTGGCTATAGAGTACTGCTGGGTAAAGGCTATGTGAAGGTCGGGAATGGCGTGCTCATGCAGCCATGTCTCAGATATAAAGCACAGATCTGGCTTTTCGAGGTCAAGAAGGCCCCATATCTTCAAAGCGTGTCTTGGGATGGATCTAGCGTTGAAGTATATGGCCGTATATTTTGCCTGTGCGGGGCTAGTGGGAATGGTCTGAGCATCATCTGTCTTAGTGCACGTCTTCACTAATGGCTCTAGGTTGACAGCACAGGGGGCCTTCCGAAGGTCAGTTAATAGTGTCTCTGATGCCATAAAAAGAGGACAGTTTAATTCTAGAAGTTCATTACGTGCATACCTGATATGAGGTGAAGTCGTTGTAACCATTTTCAAAGGGTGAGGGTGACTGGGTAAAATAAGAAGACCGGCCAGAGCTGACGATAATGGTGTGGCAGCTGGCAGCGTTCTGGCGCGGACGGGCGCAGACGGGCTTGCCTTTGGCACGCCTTCGGCGCGCCGCTGCGCGCGTCCGCGCCTCCCTCGAGGTTAAATAGGGAAGGGGGCCGGATCTGCTAGAGCGCTAACTGTCTCTTCCGTCTTGGAAAGCGGAAGTGAGTATGCTGCCTGTGTGACCCTCCGCAACAAACGGCATATGCCGCGGCGGACCGGGGTCTGGGCAGGTGAATGCACTAGTTAATCAGTGACATTTTAAGCAATTTTTAAAAGTAGATTACAGTCAATTGTTACGGCGCAGAAGGAAACAAAGACATGGGGATTTTTAAAATTGAGTACAGAAATCTATAATAGACATCCACAAATAGCGTCTAACAGTTTTTAACCACTCATGTAGATGATTTGTTCCAAAAGGGACTCACCCTCTTAGTCAGGGTGCCGCTGCACTTTGTTGACAGTCTTCCTTCTCTTCTTTCAGTGTGCAGGGGAGAGATATCAGCCCCACCACAGGGGGTGGAGCCGGCATTGTAGAGGGAAGGCCTGGACCTATTCAGGTCCCAGGTGCAACTCCTCCCTCCCATCTAGATGCAGATCTCTCTATTCACCACTGGGCTGTCTCATTCTGTCTCTTGGAATCCCCCAGCCCTGTCACTCAAAAAACCAGACAAAGGAATACACAACCTAGCAGAGGCAGGTTTAAATGGTTAGGCAAGCAAATAACTACTTTCTAAAAGTGGTATTTGCAAACACAGAATATTAAAATAAACTTCACTAAAAGATGTATTTTATTATTGAGTCCAGGCATACTAAACTCGAATTTCTACCATGTTCTCTGAGTCTGTTAGGATTATAAACATGTAATAATCTAACAGCCCATTCTGGCCTATGGAGAACAGATAGCCTTGCAATAGTGAAAATCAAAAATGGCTGTAATTCACTATTAGGACATGCCACACACATCAGGGCATGTCCTACCTTATACTTACAATTCAACCTGCTCATTGGCCTACCGTAGGGGTGACTAATATGAAGAAAAGGGAAGGTTTAGGGACTGGCAAGTGGGTGCTCTTGCCCAGTCAGCATGACAGTACCAGGCTGCACGCAGGTTCTGCAATGGCAGACCTTAGACACAGTTTACAAGGCTGCTTCTGTGGGTGGCACAACCAGTGCTGCAAGCCCACTAGCAACATTTGGATTTACACGCCCTGGGCACACTCAGTGCACTGTACTAGGGTCTGACAAGTAAACCAAATAGTCAATCATGGAGTCACTAATTCATACATCAATTTACAATAGGGAGAGCATTTGCACTTTAGCACTGATCAGCAGTGGTAAAGTGCCCAGAGTCAGAAAATAGCCAACAACAGGTCAGAAAAAATATAGCAGGAAGGTAAAAAGTTCAGGGATGACCCTGAAAAAAGGGCCAAGTCCAACATATATTCTACATAAGTATTCTTTATATAGACTTAACCCAAGACCACAAATGCCAACAATCCACAATACTATTCTTAAAATGGTAGTTTTAGCTTAGTTCAGTTCCGTTCTTAAGATGCAACACTTTGTGTCAATGTACCTTACGATGCGTTGCGCTTCCACAACAAACAATGTTGCAGCGATGGAAATGCGACAAAGTACCGGTGCAAAGAAATAAAGACGTGAAGATCTTCCAGATGCGGCACGCTTCTCCAAGGATGCGAGAAGCTTCCGCACAATGCGACAACTACAGCACCGACATTCAAGATGCGATGGCAGCAGTAGCTCCTTACGACACAATTCTTCCTCATTGAGTCGCGCTTCCAGCTCCTTATGACACGCAGTCCCTCAGAAGGCCTAAAACAGCACCAGGCACTTCCGAAAAACTCTGGGGAGCTGGGGTTTGAAGTCTGCTGTCCCTGAGACTTCAGCAGGAGGCAAGCTCTTTTCCAAGCTCTTGGAGATCATTCACAAGTTGAAAGTAAAGCACACAAAGTTCTTTCTCCTCTCTTTGGCAGTCAGGCAACCACAACAGGCCAATCCCCTAAGCAGCACTTCAGCTTCGGAATAGTCTCTCCTCAGCAGAGGTTTCTTCTTGTAGTCCAAAAGAGATCTCATTTCTTGGGATCAGGGTCCTAATATTTATGCCCCAAACTCCTTTGTCCCCTGAAGGCAGAGGGGCCTTTGCCCAGTCCAAACCAGTTCTGGAGCACTCTGTTTACATGACCCCTTCTCTCCTTTCACAGTGCAGGGCAGAGACATCAGACGCACCACAGGGGGTGTAACCAGCACTATGGGGGGCAGGCACAGTCCTATTCAGGTTCACCACTGGGCGGACTCACCCATTCTCCTGGAATCCCCCAGCCCTGTCACTCAAACCTCAGACAAGGAATACACAACCTAGCAGAGGCAGGCTTGGATAATTAGACAAGAAAATACCTACTTTCTAAAAGTGGTATTTTCAAAGACAGAATGTTAAAACCAACTTCACTAAAAGATGTATTTTATAATTCTGAGTTCAGGCATACTAAACTCGAATTTCTACCATGTTCCCTGAGTCAGTCAGGATTATAAAATGTAATAATCTAACTGCCCATTCTGGCCTATGGAGAACAGGTAGCCATGCAACAGTGAAAAACAAAAATGGCTGTAATTCACTATTAGGACATGCCACACACACCAAGGCATGTCCTACCTTATACTTACAATGCACCCTGCCCTTGGGCCTACCATAGGGGTGTCTGATATGAAGAAAAGTGAAGGTTTAGGGACTGGCAAGTGGGTGCACTTGCCCAGTCAGCATGGCAGTACCAGACTGCACACAGGCTCTGTAATGGCAAGCCTTAGACACACGTTTACAGGCTGCTTCTGTGGGTGGCACAGCCAGTGCTGCAAGTCCACTAGCAGCATTTGGGTTTACAAGCCCTTGGCACACTCATTGCACTGTACTAGGGTCTGACAAGTAAACCAAATCAGCCAATCATGGAATCACTAATCCATACATCAATTTATAATATGGAGAGCATATGCACTTTAGCACTGATCAGCACTGGTAATGTGCCCAGAGTCATAAAACCAACAAAAACAGGTCAGACAAAATACAGGAGGAAGGCAAAAAGTTCAGGTATGACCCTGCAAAAAGGGTCAAGTCCAACAGTAACCCATAAAGACATACCTCATGTAAGGTTTATCAATGTAAACTGTATACATAGGACTGACACCCATTGAGCCATCCCTATTGTGAGGGTCTAAACGAGCAGAATTTGGTCTGTAGCCCTTAAAGACATCCCCTCTGTAAAGCCTTTTGGAGTACACTGTGTAAACAGGACTGACACCCATTGAGCCACACCTCATCTAAGGTTCATGCGATGTACTGTGTAAGAATGAGACTAAGACCCATTCCCGTCTCTCATGTAAGGGAGAATAACTTACAAAGCAGATATAGACAAATTCCACTTATATTACGATCCTTACAGAAAGAGTGTGTAACTACAAATCAAGAAGCTGGTAACCAGCACCCAACAAAACCATAAGACCGGCCTCATGTAAGGGAGTGTAAGAACATGAAATGTAAAAATAAATGGGCTAACAATACCCATAAAACAATCCCATGTAGGATCTGTGCATGCTGTGTAGCCATGTAGCTCCAGAACTGATATATAATGTAAGGATAACATGCCCACAGACATTATGAACATGGAGGCATACACATATAATCAGAATCACCAAAATGAAGTGCAGCCATATGGTGTACAATGTATAATACAAGGCTTCGTAAACCCTACCCCAGGTAAAGAAATAGAGACTCAAACACATGGTTATTCAGCCATTTGACAATGCAGGAGAAGGCACAGAAAAATACATTTGTATGCTGCTTCTGTGTAGCCACTCATTTCTTAACACTCAGTGACATCCAAAAACCCAAGTTCATCACCCTGATGCTTCGTACTGGCATACATTTTGTTTTTCCAAGGCCCTATGAAAAGCACTATGAAAGTGGCAAGCTGTATCTTGTAGCGATTAAGTAGCTGTAAATGTTATTGTAGTAAGCGTACACCAGCATGGTGTAGCTTGCCTTGAAAGTATATTGTCTAGATGATGTGAATAAGTGCAGCATGCCTAGTCTGGAGCTGTCCGCTTTTCAGGACACTGTTGGGGCTACGAGGCATGGTGCTCCAGTTTCTCTGCTTTCTTGTGGACAATTGTGCTTTTCTGTGAATAACTTCTTGGTTTCCTGTGAACTCTTGCGTTTTTTTGTGAACACTTCCTTCTGGAAATGTACTTTACGCTGTCAGCATCTGTAGTTTCAGTATGTCCCTTCATCATTAAAATCTTCTTTACCAAGTTATCTTCATCTTCAGTAAGACCAGTTGTCAAGCATGGGTCTGTCTTCAGATCATCGCCAAAATCATGTTGTGATGCACCAAACATAGCCGAGGAGTATCTTTGTGTTTCTTTTTTATAAATCTTAGTTACAGGTTAGCATCCATTTAAAGCAGCCCCACCAGGAGCAGCCTGTCCGCTGCTCAGCCCATCTTTAACTGTCACACCTCACCACACAGTACAAAATAGGCAAAGCCGGCTGTAACTGTAAATAATGTTTTGAGGCATCCAATGTCATTATCTTTCTCTCTCACCCCCACTGAGTGCACATTACCTTCTCCCTTTTCTTTCCCCCCACCTTGTGGGGCACTTGGATTGATGTTTTTCCAGACATATTGCTGGATTTTGAACATCAATTTTGATGCTCGATATGAATGAATAATATTGAAACTATCATTTTGATGTGTAATTAAGTTAATGCCTGCTGGCATTTAATTAAATGTGTTTTTTTCTGTAATTGTATGACTGGGACCCACCCTATGTTGTACTGTCTTCTACCCAGGTCCCAGTGGCTTGTCAAGGTTTCCCCTTTTTGTAACTACACCTCACCACACAGGCACACAAACATTCCATGTATCTCCATCACACCAACATTCCACTCAGAACACTCACACTGGCTGAGTAGCTAGGAGCTAGGTAACACAGGAGCCACATTGGTACATAAGCAGCATGTAATAGAAAGGCTACTGTGCTACATTGTCCTCAATGCCCTCTCTTGGTCACGTATTCATGAGTACTGCATTTCACTGCACTCACCCAGCCTGATGCTTTGTATGCTGAGCTCCTCAGCACTCATCTATGCAATAATGTGCTCAGCAATAACATGACACGCATATACTCATTTAGCAATATCAATTCTCCATACAATCATGCATGGGATTCCACTCATCATGATACAACTGAGCCTGAAGCCAGTGGAGTGGAGAATTTGATGCACAGTGCATCAAAGGCCAGCTCTTTCAATCTCTTTGAGTGAAACACCTTCTTTTCCCACAGGGTCAAGATTCATTCAATTTCTCACTCTTCCAAGAATCCCCGTATTTATCTTCCTCAAAGGCCAATAGTTTAGTCACCATGTGTAGATTCTCTTGTTCCAGTTTGCTGGTGGCTGGGCTCCTTGCAAAAATAAAAACGTGCATTGCTGTCCTTTAAAAGGATCATGGGAGCGCTGGCGGATAAGGGCATCTGGAAATTTGATGATCTGCTTAAATGTACATTATTTTCCAGCACTCTGCTCATCATGAGAAAGCTCTGGGCCCTCTTAAGACTTTTTCTCCTCTCCTAAGATTCAAAAGACTTTTTCTAGCTCTGATTTCTGTATGTTTTAGGACTAGGAATGACAGAGCTTGAACCTTCAGGACATTCAAGAACGCATAATAACCTTTGCAATGGAATGCTGAGTTTTTCCTGCTAAGACAGTTTGGTGTTATAGGGCCATATGTATCAAGCAAATTTGTTGTCGCAAATGCTGCGAATCTCAAAAAATAGCGTTTGCGACAAAAAATTTGCTATTTCCAATGTATGAAGCACAATCTCATAGCAAAATAAGGAATCGCTAAAATAGCGATTCCTTACCTTGCGAGACCCAGAATTCTGCGATTTTCCAAGTGATTCCTTTTTTTGCGATTAGCAGATTTTGCTAAATTCGCAAATGGGGTAATCGCAAAATAAGGAATCGCAATGGAATGTATGGAAAAACGCAATTTGCGAATACACAAAATTCGCATTTTAGTGAATCGCAATTAACACCAACTAGGAGCAGGTGGTAACCAGGTGCAAACTATATAAGGAGTCCCGTAATGCAACATACTTTTTTCCACAATGGCTGGGCTGTACGTGATAGCCAGGAGGCTGTGACTCAGAGCTGCTGCACAGAGGAGGAGACGCTAGGAGAGGATATTCCGCGCGCGCATTACCATCTTCCAACGCACTGAGGAGGACATCCATACACACTACTGGCTGGATGAAGAGAGCATCCTTGATTTATTTGAGGAACTCAAACCCTTTCTTGAACACCCCACCCACATCCAGGTCCTGTAGTCACTCCACCTCTTGGCATCTGGTAGTTTCCAGAGGGTGATTGCCTCTGTAGAAGGGGTGTCACAGAGTGCACTTTCACCTTTTTTCCACATATTTCTTGATGCCATGGTACAGAGGCTGCCACACCACATTCACTTCCCAAGCACCCCACAGGCACTAGACCAGACCAAACAGGAATTTTATCAAATAGCCCAATTTTCCCACGTCATAGGATGCATAGATGGGACACATGTTGCAATATCCCCCCTCCCAGAATGAGTACGTGTTCAGGAATCGCAAATCCTACCATTCCCTGAACATACAGGTGGTGTGTGATGCCAAACACATCATCACGGACATTGTAGCCAAATTCCTTGGCAGCACCCACGACTCTTCCATCTTCCGCCACAGTGGGATACACCGTAGACTCCGTAGACTCACAAATGGGGAGTTGGCGAGGGCTATCTACTAGGTAAATACATTTGAACAGAGGCCACATTTGTTAAGGATAGCATGTGCAGGACAGTGTTTAACCATATACCTTCCGCCCCACAGGTGACAGTGCGTATGCGGTCCGTGACTTCACACTGACGCCCTACCTGAATCCGGCCAATGCAGCGGAGCGGCGGTACAACAGCGCCCACATCGCAACAAGAGCAACCATTGAGAGGACATTTGGGATACTGAAAAGCAGATTCAGATGCCTTCACAAAAGTGGAGAGACACTACAATACAGCCCACAGACCTGTTGCAAGATAGTGGTAGCATGTGCCATGCTGCACAACTTCGCCACCAGGAAAGGCACACCGGTGGAGCTCAGTGAATCTGACATATCAGATGTGGAGGGGCCTGCTCCAGGACGCATGCCAGCCGCTGTACATGGTGCAGCTGCTGGGCGCCAGAGGCGGGATGAGATCACACGCAACTATTTCTAGGTAAGACAAAGTGACACAATGCTATATATATCATTTGCCAGACTGTGTTTTTAATTCCTTAACATCAGGATTATTAACGTCACACAGGCTGAGTGATACACAATGTCCTTCAAAATGTCCTGCACATGTTCCTGCACTGTGCAAATATCCCATAAGGGGCAAGTGTCCATGTGCAGTGGGTAGCTGCACCCATCCTGTGGTCCCATGTACATCTCCTCACTAACGGCGGTGGTGGGAGGAAGCCCTTGTTTTGGGATAAACAGTGCCTCCCTCACTTGGTCCACTAGGCCTGGTGTTATGGGCACTACGGCGCCTCTCCATGGTGGGTGGGGGGGTGGTGCTGCTCCGTACTGATAGGGCGTCCTCATCAGTGACAGTCAGGACTCCTGGCCCAGTAGTGCATACTGCACGCAGCTCATCCACAGCCGTGGTGACCTGGAGTAGGGCCCTTGCCACGTCCTGGCTATTGTGCGCCACCTAGCGCTGCATGCAGATGCTGCGCCTAGCTAATACACTGGTGGCAGGCGGTTCACAGCCCGGGTATACAAGTCCAGGCGCTGCATCTCCCTATGCCGAGCTGCATGGTTGCCCTTAGTTCAGCCACAGTGCCTCCATGGCGCATGTCATGTTCCTGAAGCCTGCCCTGACTTCCCTTTGGTGTGACTTGATGTTTTTTGCTTGCAGACGCTGTACCTGCAACATGTTGAGCTCCAGGCCAGCAAACACGGACCCATTCCCTGGATCTGCACCACTGCTGGGAGCATGGGACCTGTGCCTGATTGGGACAGCTGCAATTGGTTCTGCACGTGGGCGCTGTTGTGGTTCTGGCTGTGTGGTATCAGTTTGGCCATCACCATCAGTGTCCTGGCCCTCGTCCTTCAAAGGGGGTAGTGGGCACACAACATTCCGCCTGCGGTGCTTGGGTGGGTTCACTGGGCTAGGCTTGTCCTCAGATTCATACTCCTGCGCAGCCGCTGGTCTTTTAGGGAAATTGCCCTGTCTCTCACTTGCTGTTGGCAGTGTTGCAGTTGATGCTGTGGACGTAAAAGCACACATTTATTTTCTGTTCTGACTTGCACTTGTAAAGTATTAAATATCACTATTTGGGATTACATGTATCTTGTTTTTTCCTTTCATGATGTGCACAAGCCTTTGGGTATTGGCTTGGCGTAAATGCACCACTGTTATGTGCATGTGACTACGTCTCCCATAATGCATTGCAGTGTGTGCTTGTGTACCTGCACTGGCCTTCTAGTTTTCTTCTGCCCCTGGGTCGCTGCTGGGTGTGTGGGGGTAGTTGGGGGGGGTCAGGGGTGTGATGGCATGCCTCTTACCTTGTCCTGGTCCCGGGAGGTCGGAGCTGTCCAGGTCGGCCACGCCCATGACGCTTTCAGGAAGTAGGGTTCCCTCCACCAGTACCTCCAAAGGCGTTGAGTCAGTGGCTGTGGAGGTCCCTCCACCAGTCTTCCTGGCTTCACCCAACCTGGCAGCCACCTTCTCCTTGGAGCACTGGCGCATGTCGTACCAGCGCTTCCTTAAGTCTTCCACACTGCTGTGTGTTACCCCAACAGCATTCACCTTTTGTTGGATGTCTGCCCAAGTGCGCCTCTTCCTTGTCTCAGGCACGCTGAGAGATTTTTTGCCAAACAGCATTTGATGGCTTGTGACCATCTCTTGAATGATCACTTCTAGCTCAGCTTCAGATAATTTTTGTTTTCTTTTCCTCTGGTTGTCAGCCTGCTGCTGCTGGGGGGTGTCCTGGCTGGGCATGTCTCCTGTGTCCTCCATTTTTTCAAACACTGCAGAGCTCCCTCTCCAACACTCCTTCTCTCTGTGATTCCGAAATTCAGGTGCAGCATGGGTAGTCACACTTCCTGGTTGTGATGTCATCAAGCTGCACCTGAGTTTCCAATCCTCAGATTAGCGAAATTTGCAATTTAGCGATTTTTTCCGTTAAGGAATTGCAGTTTCAGACATCGTAAAAAAAATTGCGATTTTTTGGGGGAATCGGTATTTTTGCTCGATTTATTTCATACATACCGTTTTGCGATTCTGAATTTGCAATTCGCAAAAAATCGCTATTTCAGAATCGCAAAACTGCAGCATGATACCTATGGCCCATAGTCATGTGAGATGAATCCAGTACAGAACTCCAAAAGTACAGAAAGTGAAAAATCTTGGGAAACGCCATGGGTATATGGAATTTCTTCCACAAACATTCTATAAAATATAAATAACATAGTTTGTTAATACAAATAGTGATAGAATAGCTTCATATATTTTTGGCTCAGCATAACCCTTGTGTGCCTAGGACATAAGGGTAAATGAACACTAACTTCAGGAGCTCCATTTAATGTGGTCTTTGATGCAAAATCCTTTTTTGCAACTTGCATGTCTGGTTCTGTTGAGTAGCATTTGATGTTGGAGTGACTAGTTACAACACCATACTGTTGTAATTTCTCCCTATGTCCATGGTGGCGGTACTGAGAGAATGCTAATTCTGTCAAATAAAACCTGCACCTACAAGAGTACATGGACTATAGGGGTTGTATGTATTATGACATATAAGCGCCATTCAACTTCAGGGTAATCACTGTGTTCATGACTCCTGCTGCATTGTGTGATGTGAAAGTCTAACCATTTTATCAATTTAAACCACTCATTGCATCCATTCTCTCTGTCAAAGTATAGTACAGTGAGTCAATAGCCACCTCCAACTAAAGCCATCACATACTACACCTATAAAAAAATGTGTGTTGCTTATGCCACAATGTTATGATATTGGTAATGTCACCAAATGGTGTTCTGGCATCTGCATTAGCATGTTCCTGTTGATTAATAGGCTATCCCAATGAAATACATCATTGTGTGATGCTGACCTTCCATATATGGCCTCATATGCATTGCTAGCTGTGTCCTGATAATGTTGAAATTAGTTATAGATCTATTTGTCATCATTCCACTGTCCTCATTGCTTAGTGGATCTCATCACTGCATGTTTCCCAATAAGGTCCTCGATAAAATACTACTTTTGTCTCTGTAATGTACGAGGAAGACCAAGTGCAACAAGGACTTCATGAAACTGCTTTACCTGTTTCTGTTCCATGTAAGACCAATGAAAACCACCCACAGGAATTTTAATTGCACCCAAGAAACATGGAGTTTTTAAAATAGGTATTCTTTTTTCTTTGGACTGTGTTAAGAGGTCGAGATATTGTTCTATCTGTTAGAGGATGTCGTTGTGAGGACCATGTTGGGGGGCATATGGGTGTGTGTGTGGGGGGATATATCTTTGCTGATCATGTTTATGGTGACTAGCCTGTAAAGGCTGATTGTGAACATTTATCTATTATATTTTTAGGTCCAGTATTTGATTTTAGTGAAATTGTATTATATATGGTTTCAGCTATCCCTCTTCATCTATTCATCTGTTTTTGTGTCATTGTCATTTGTCTTCTGCCCACTTGCTAAAAATTGGGTTGTTGGTGGGGTGGAGTGTGAGCCCCGGTCAAGCAGTAACCACAATCCTTGTCAAGGTGAAGCACAAGCCAACGCTAAATGAACCTGAACACGGCCTTCTGGTAGCTTGGCAAAAAGCAATCATGCTTAACTTAGAGGCAATATGTAAAGCAAGAAACTGGTGTGGGAGCACACTGCTTCACCTCCCAGCAGAGTCGCCCCTGGGCATCATGGTAGATGCAGTTCAGATCGACAAGCGAGTACACTTGGAAAGTCTTGAGTGTTTCACCAGGTGGGTGCAGATTAGTGCTGGCCATCTCTGGAAACGTGTTTCTGGATTATTATCCGTCATCAGCAGAGATTAGGCAAAATTATTTAGGGTTGCTGAGCAGGCTGCCGTCTTCTTGGAACGCAGTATCTCTCCAGGCACGCAGGTACCTCTCCACGAGCTCGTCAGTTGAAAGCGGCTCGAGGGAGCCTTTAAGTAAGAAACTGGTGTGGGAGCACACTGCTTCACCTCCCAGCAGAGTCGCCCCTGGGCATCATGGTAGATGCAGTTCAGATCGACAAGCGAGTACACTTGCGCACCTGGAGAGGTACTGTGACCCAAGAATACTTTGGCAGCCTGATCAGCAACCCCAAATAATCTTATGCCTTATCTCTTCTGATGACGGATAATAACCCAGAAACATGTGTCTAGAGATGGCCAGCACTAATCTGCACCCATCTGGTGAAACACTCGAGAGACTTTGCAAGTATACACACTTGGCGAACTGCATCTACCATGATGCCTAGGGGCGAACCTGCTGAACACTGCCACTGTTAGAAATAACCATACTGCAATCTCTAATAAAATATTTCAGATGCAAGCTCTAGAGCATCTTTTTGTGAAACTTCATTTCGGTTGCTCAGTGACTCTATTTTTTGCCATTTTAGTCTGAGAAGATAATTTCTCCTCTTTCTTTCTTCACTTGGAAAATCAACCTCTTTCTTTAAGGTGGTCTCAATTTCCTTTCATCAATTTGTGTAGCATCTACTTCTTCTGATTATTTGCTTAAGTCTAAATTCTCTAATTCTTCCAATATTACATAGGTCCACTCCGGGTCCTTGTATTTATTGTTCAAAATTCTCAGTTTTTGGCTTCTTCATGTGGCTCTTACAGTTGACTGTTTAGACTGAGTTTGACTAGTAACCTCATTCACTTGCTCCGGTCTTTCAATTGTTTTTCTCAGATAGTATCTATGTGTTTTCCCTCCACCTGGCCAGTTATCACCTTTTCTGACCCTTTTAACTTGAACTGCACTTTCACCCTCTCTGTCTTTTTCCAGAGTTCTTTTATTTTCAGTATGTCTAGGCACGATCTGTTCTTGTTCTGAATCACTCTCTACCTGTTCCTGTTCAGCTCTTTTTATTGGTATTTCATCCGCCTGAACGTGTTCTCCTTCCTCTATCTGGTCCTGTTCGGGTCTTATCTCAAATTGATCTTCTTCTTCTGCCCGAACTTGTTCTTCTTCATCTTACTGGTCCAGGATGTTCAGGTCTTACTACAATTCGCTCTTCTGCTGCCTGAACGTGTTTTTCTTTTCCTGTCTGTCCCTGCTCAGGTATTTGAATAGTTCTGCTTGCCTTTGCCCGAGTATATTCTTCTTTCCCTGTCTGGTCCTGCTCAGGGTCTCAAATAGCTTTGTTCACTTCTTCCTGAGCGCGTTCTTCTACACCTATCTGATTCTCAATATTTTCCTGTCTCTCTTATATGGTTCGTCTTTTGGTCTGAATAATAACTTAAGGTATGTCAACCACTGGTATCTAACCCTCCTAACTTGTGCTTGTTGTTCCTCGTCTATCACTTCAGAATCTATCACTCTAGATTCTTTGACTTCACAACCTTCAGAGGTTTCAAATGGTTATACAGTTGCTGTTCTTCTTCATTAGCGGTACAAAAGGGGGTGGTGATGGACGGAGCATCTGAAACAATCAAACACTCACACCCAGTCAAAAGATCTGGGTTTAATCCATCACCGTTCTTTAGCCCACTCTGCCACCCCAGTTCAGACATGGCCATATGCAAATCAGTCTGACCTTGTGCCTCTTGGGAACAGTCCAGTCCGAACTGCCAAGCCATGCCTTCCCTGGCCCGAAAACAAGCTTCCTAGGACCGGTTTCTGGAATTACAGCCGTCGTCCGCCAGGCTTGCTTGAATCCAGTGGCAAAGTGAGCAAGGGACTCACGTCTGAGCATACCCTGCCAACTTATAGCGAACAAAGCGGTACAAAAGGGGGTGGTGATGGACGGAACATCTGAACCTATCAAACACTCACACCCAGTCAAAAGACCTTGGTTTAATCCATCACCGTTCTTTAGCCCACTCTGCCACCCCAGTTCAGACATGGCCATATGCAAATCAGTCTGACCCTGTGCCTCATGGGAACAGTCAAGCCCGAACTGCCAAGCCATGCCTTCCCTGGACCGGAAACAAGCTTCCTAGGACCAGTTTCTGGCATTACAGCCATCTTCAGCCAGGCTTGCTTGAATCCAGTAGCAAAGTGAGCTAGGGACTTGCGTCTGAGCATACCCTGCCAACTTTTGGCGAACAAAGCGGTACAAAAGGGGGTGGTGATGGATGGAGCATCTGAAACAATAAAACACCCACACCCAGTCAAAAGATCTGGGTTTAATCCATCACCCTTCTTTAGCCGACTCTGCCACCCCAGTTAAGACATGGCCATATGCAAATCAGTCTGACCCTGTGCCTCATGGGAACAGTCCAGCTCGAACTGCCAAGCCATGCCTTCCCTGGACCGGAAACAAGCTTCCTAGGACCGGTTTCTGGCATTACAGCCGTCTTCAGCCAGGCTTTCTTGAATCCAGTGGCAAAGTGAGCAAGGGACTCACGTCTGAGCATACTCTGCCAATTTATGGCGAACAAAGCGGTACAAAAGGGGGTAGTGATGGACGGATCATCTGAACCAATCAAACACTCACACCCAGTAAAAAGATCTGGGTTTAATCCATCACCGTTTTTTAGCCCACTCTGCCACCCCAGCTCAGACATGGCCATATGCAAATCAATCTGACCTTGTGCCTCATGGGAACAGTCCAGCCCGAACTGCCAAGCCATGCCTTCCCTGGACCGGAAACAAGCTTCCTAGGACCGGTTTCTGGCATTACAGCCATCTTCAGCCAGGCTTGCTTCAATCCAGTGTCAAAGTGAGCAAGGGACTCACGTCGGAGCATACCCTGCCAACTTATGGCAAACTAAGCGGTACAAAAGGGGGTGGTGATGGACAGAGCATCTGAACCAATCAAAGACTCACATCTAGTCAAAAGATCTGGGTTTAATCCATCACCGTTCTTTAGCCCACTCTGCCACATCCATTCAGACATGGCCATATGCAAATCAGTCTGACCCTGTGCCTCATGGGAACAGTGCAGGCTGAACTGCCAAGCAATGCCTTCCCTGGACCGGAAACAAGCTTCCTAGGACCGGTTTCTGGCATTACAGCCGTCTTCAGCCAGGCTTGCTTGAATCCAGTGGCAAAGTGAGCAAGGGACTCACGTCTGAGCATACGCTGCCAACTTATGGCGAACAAAGCGGTACAAAAGTGGGTGGTGATGGACGGAGCATCTGAACCAATCAAACACTCACACCCAGTCAAAAGATCTGGGTTTAATCCATCACCGTTCTTTAGTCCACTCTGCCACCCCAGTACAGACATGGCCATATGCAAATCAGTCTGACCTTGTGCCTCATGGGAACAGTCCAGCCCGAACTGCCAAGCCATGCCTTCCCTGGACCGGAAACAAGCTTCCTAGATCCGTTTCTGGCATTACAGCCGTCTTCAGCCAGGCTTGCTTGAATCCAGTGGCAAAGTGAGCAAGGGACTCACGTCTGAGCATACCCTGCCAACTTATGGAAAACAAAGCGATACAAAAGGGGGTGGTGATGGACGGAGCATCTGAACCAATCAAACACTCACACCCAGTCAAAAGATCTGGGTTTAATCCATCACTGTTCTTTAGCCCACTCAGCCACCCCAGTTCAGACATGGCCATATGCAAATCAGTCTGACCCTGTGCCTCATGGGGACAGTCGAGCCCGAACTACCAAGCATGCCTTCCATGGACCGGAAACAAGCTTCCTAGGACCGGTTTCAGGCAGTACATCCATCTTCAGCCAGGCTGGCTTGAATCCAGTGGCAAAGTTAGCTAGGGACTCACGTTTGAGCATACCCTGCCAACTTATGGCAAACAAAGCGGTACAAAAGGGGGTGGTGATGGACGGAGCATCTGAACCAATCAAACACTCACACCCAGTCAAAAGATCTGGGTTTAATCCATCACTGTTTTTTAGCCCACTCTGCCACCCCAGATTAGACATGGCCATATGCAAATCAGTCTGACCCTGTGCCTCAGGGGAACAGTCCAGCCCGAACTGCCAAGCCATGCCTTCCCTGGACCGGAAACAAGCTTCCTGGGACCGGTTTCTGGCATTATAGCCGTCTTCAGCCAGGCTCGCTTGAATCCAGTGGCAAAGTGAGCAAGGGACTCACGTCTGAGCATACCCTGCCAACCTATGGCAAACAAAGCGATACAAAAGGGGGTGGTGATGGACGGAGCATCTGAACCAATCAAACACTCACACCCAGTCAAAAGATCTGGGTTTGATACATCACCGTTCTTTAGCCCACTCAGCCACCCCAGTTCAGACATGGCCATATGCAAATCAGTCAGACCCTGTGCCTCATGGGGACAGTCCAGCCCGAACTGCCAAGCATGCCTTCCTTGGACCGGAAACAAGCTTCCTAGGACCGGTTTCAGGCATTACAGCCATCTTCAGCCAGGCTGGCTTGAATCCAGTGGCAAAGTGAGCTAGGGACTCGCGTCTGAGCATACCCTGCCAACTTATGGCAAACAAAGCGGTACAAAAGTGGGTAGTGATGGACGGAGCATCTGAACCAATCAAACACTCACACCCAGTCGAAAGATCTGGTTTAATCCATCACCGTTCTTTAGGCCACACTGCCACCCCAATTCAGACATGGCCATATGCAAATCAGTCTGACCCTGTGCCTCATGGGAACAGTCCAGCCCGCACTGGCAAGTCATGCCTTCCTTGGACCGGAAACAAGCTTCCTAGGACCAGTTTCTGGCATTACAGCCATCTTCAGCCAGGCTTGCTTGAATCCAGTGGCAAAGTGAGCAAGGGACTCACGTCTGAGTATACCCTGCCAACTTATGGCGAACAAAGCTGTACAAAAGGGGGTGGTGATGGACAGAGCATCTGAACCAATCAAGCACTCAGACCCAGTCAAAAGATCTGAGTTAAATCCATCACCATTCTTTAGCCCACTCTGCCACCCCAGTTCAGACATGGCCATATGCAAATCAGTCTGACCTTGTGCCTCATGTGAACGGTCCAGCCCGAACTGCCAAGCCATGCCTTCCCTGGACCGGAAACAAGCTTCCTAGGACCGGTTTCTGGCATTACAGCCGTCTTCAGCCAGGCTTGCTTGAATCCAGTGGCAAAGTGAGCAAGGGACTCACGTCTGAGCATTCCCTGCCAATTTATGGCAAACAAAGCGGTACAAAAGGGGGTGGTGATAGACGGAGCATCTAAACCAATCAAACACTCACACCCAGTCAAAAGATATGGGTTTAATCCATCACCGTTCTTTAGCCCATTCTGCCAACCCAGTTCAGACATGGCCATATGCAAATCAGTCTGACCTTGTGCCTCATTCGAACAGTCCAGCCCGAACTGCCAAGCCATGCCTTCCCTGGACCGGAAACAAGCTTCCTAGGACCGGTTTCTGGCATTACAGCCGTCTTCAGCCAGGCTTGCTTGAATCCAGTGGCAAAGTGAACAAGGGACTCACGTCTGAGCATACCCTGCCAATTTATGGCGAACAAAGCGGTACAAAAGGGGGGGGTGATGGACGGAGCATCTGAACCAATCAAACACTCACATCTAGTCAAAAGATCTGGGTTTAATCCATTACCGTTCTTTAGCCCACTCTGCCACCTACATTCAGACATGGCCATATGCAAATCAGTCTGACCGTGTGCCTCATGGGAACAGTGCAACCCGAACTGCCAAGCCATGCCTTCCCTGGACCGGAAACAAGCTTCTTAGGACCGGTTTCTGGCACTACAGCCGTCTTCAGCCAGGCTTGCTTGAATCCAGTGGCAAAGTGAGCAAGGGACTCACGTCTGAGCATACCCTGCCAACTTATGGTGAACAAAGCAGTACAAAAGTGGGTGGTGATGGGCGGAGCATCTGAACCAATCAAACACTCACACCCAGTCAAAAGATCAGGGTTTAATACATCACCGTTCTTTAGCACACTCTGCCACCCCAGTTCAGACACGGCCATATGCAAATCAGTCTGACCTTGTGCCTCATGGGAACAGTCCAGCCCGAACTCCCAAGCCATGCCTTCCCTGGACCGGAAACAAGCTTCCTAGAACCGTTTCTGGCATTACAGCCGTCTTCAGCCAGGCTTGCTTGAATCCAGTGGCAAAGTGAGCAAGGGACTCACGTCTGAGCATACCCTGCCAACTTATGCCAAACAAAGCAGTACAAAAGGGGATGGTGATGGACGGAGCATCTGAACCAATCAAACACTCATACCCAGTCAAAAGATCTGGGTTTAATCCATCATCATTCTTTATCCCACTCTACCACCCCAGTTCAGACATGGCCAAATGCAAATCAGTCTGACTCTGTGCCTCATGGGAACAGCCCAGCCCGAACTGCCAAGCCATGCCTTCCCTGGACCGGAAACAAGCTTCCTCGGACCGGTTTCTGGCATTACAGCCGTCTTCGGCCAGGCTTGCTTGAATCCAGTGGCAAAGTGAGCAAGGGACTCACGTCTGAGCATATTCTGCCAATTGATGGCGAACAAAGCGGTACAAAATGGGGTGGTGATGGACGGAGTATCTGAACCAATCAAACACTCACATCTAGTCAAAAGATCTGGGTTTAATCCATCACCGTTCTTTAGCCCACTCTGCCACCTACATTCAGACATGGCCATATGCAAATCAGTCTGACCCTGTGCCTCATGGGAACAATGCAGCCCGAACTGACAAGCCATGCCTTCCCTGGACCGGAAACAAGCTTCCTAGGACCGGTTTCTGGCATTACAGCCATCTTCAGCCAGGCTTGCTTGAATCCAGTGTCAAAGTGAGCAAGGGACTCACGTCTGAGCATACCCTGCCAATTTATGGCGAACAAAGCGGTACAAAAGGGGGGGGTGATGGACGGAGCATCTGAACCAATCAAACACTCACATCTAGTCAAAAGATCTGGGTTTAATCCATCACCGTTCTTTAGCCCACTCTGCCACCTACATTCAGGCATGGCCATATGCAAATCAGTCTGACCCTGTGCCTCATGGGAACAGTGCAACCCGAACTGACAAGCCATGCCTTCCCTGGACCGGAAACAAGCTTCTTAGGACCGGTTTCTGGCACTACAGCCGTCTTCAGCCAGGCTTGCTTGAATCCAGTGGCAAAGTGAGCAAGGGACTCACGTCTGAGCATACCCTGCCAACTTATGGTGAACAAAGCAGTACAAAAGTGGGTGGTGATGGGCGGAGCATCTGAACCAATCAAACACTCACACCCAGTCAAAAGATCAGGGTTTAATACATCACCGTTCTTTAGCACACTCTGCCACCCCAGTTCAGACACGGCCATATGCAAATCAGTCTGACCTTGTGCCTCATGGGAACAGTCCAGCCCGAACTCCCAAGCCATGCCTTCCCTGGACCGGAAACAAGCTTCCTAGAACCGTTTCTGGCATTACAGCCGTCTTCAGCCAGGCTTGCTTGAATCCAGTGGCAAAGTGAGCAAGGGACTCACGTCTGAGCATACCCTGCCAACTTATGCCAAACAAAGCAGTACAAAAGGGGATGGTGATGGACGGAGCATCTGAACCAATCAAACACTCATACCCAGTCAAAAGATCTGGGTTTAATCCATCATCATTCTTTATCCCACTCTACCACCCCAGTTCAGACATGGCCAAATGCAAATCAGTCTGACTCTGTGCCTCATGGGAACAGCCCAGCCCGAACTGCCAAGCCATGCCTTCCCTGGACCGGAAACAAGCTTCCTCGGACCGGTTTCTGGCATTACAGCCGTCTTCGGCCAGGCTTGCTTGAATCCAGTGGCAAAGTGAGCAAGGGACTCACGTCTGAGCATATTCTGCCAATTGATGGCGAACAAAGCGGTACAAAATGGGGTGGTGATGGACGGAGTATCTGAACCAATCAAACACTCACATCTAGTCAAAAGATCTGGGTTTAATCCATCACCGTTCTTTAGCCCACTCTGCCACCTACATTCAGACATGGCCATATGCAAATCAGTCTGACCCTGTGCCTCATGGGAACAATGCAGCCCGAACTGACAAGCCATGCCTTCCCTGGACCGGAAACAAGCTTCCTAGGACCGGTTTCTGGCATTACAGCCATCTTCAGCCAGGCTTGCTTGAATCCAGTGTCAAAGTGAGCAAGGGACTCACGTCTGAGCATACCCTGCCAACTTATGGTAAACAAAGCGGTACAAAAGGGGGTGGTGATGGACGGAGCATCTGAACCAATCAAACACTCACATCTAGTCAAAATATCTGGGTTTAATCCATCACCGTTCTTTAGCCCACTCTGCCACCTACATTCAGGCATGGCCATATGCAAATCAGTCTGACCCTGTGCCTCATGGGAACAGTGCAGCCTGAACTGCCAAGCCATGCCTTCCCTCGACCGGAAACAAGCTTCCTAGGACTGGTTTCTGGCATTACAGCCGTCTTCAGCCAGGCGTGCTTGAATCCAGTGGCAAAGTGAGCTAGGGACTCGCGTCTGAGCATACCCTGCCAACTTATGGCAAACAAAGCGGTACAAAAGGGGGTAGTGATGGACGGAGCATATGAACCAATCAAACACTCACACCCAGTCAAAAGTTCTGGGTTTAATCCATCACCGTTCTTTAGGCCACTCTGCATCCCCAGTTCAGACATGGCCATATGCAAATCAGTCTGACATTGTGCCTCATGGGAACAGTCCAGCCCGAACTGCCAAGTCATGCCTTCCCTGGACCAGAAACAAGCTTCCTAGGACCGGTTTCTGGCATTACATCCGTCTTCAGCCAGGCTTGCTTGAATCCAGTGGCAAAGTGAGCAAGGAACTCCCGTCTGAGCATACCCTGCCAATTTATGGCGAACAAAGTGGTACAAAAGGGGGTGGTGATGGACGAAGCATCTGAACCAATCAAACACTCACATCTAGTCAAAAGATCTGGGTTTAATCCATCACCGTTCTTTAGCCCACTCTGCCACCCCAGTTCAGACATGGCCATATGCAAATCAGTCTGACTCTGTGCCTCATGGGAACAGTCCAGCCCGAACTGCCAAGCCATGCCTTCCCTGGACCGGAAACAAGCTTCCTACGACCGAATTCTGGCATTATAGCCGTCTTCAGCCAGGCTTGCTTGAATCCAGTGGCAAAGTGAGCAAGGGACTCACGTCTGAGCATGCCCTGCCAACTTATGGCGAACAAGGCGATACAAAATGGGGTGGTGATGGACGGAGCATCTGAACCAATCAAAAACTCACACCCATTCAAAAGATCTGTGTTTAATCCATCACCGTTCTTTAGCCCACTCTGTCACCCCAGTTCAGACATGGCCATATGCAAATCAGTCTGACCATGTGCCTCATGGGAACAGTCCAGCCCGAACTGCCAAGCCATGCCTTCCTTGGACCGGAAACAAGCTTCCTAGGATCAGTTTCAGGCATTACAGCCATCTTCAGCCAGGCTTGCTTGAATCCAGTGGCAAAGTGAGCTAGGGACTCACGTCTGAGCATACCCTGCCAACTTATGACAAACAAAGCTGTACAAAAGGGGGTGGTGATGGACGAAGCATCTGAACCAATCAAACACTCACACCCAGTCAAAAGATCTGGGTTTAATCCATCACCGTTCTTTATCCCACTCTGCCACCCCAGTTCAGACATGGCCATATGCAAATCAGTCTGACTCTGTGCCTCATGGGAACAGTCCAGCCCGAACTGCCAAGCCATGCCTTCCCTGGACCGGAAACAAGCTTCCTAGGACCGGTTTCTGGCATTACAGCCGTCTTCAGCCAGGCTTGCTTGAGTCCAGTGGCAAGGGGAGCAAGGGACTCACGTCTGAGCATACCCTGCCAACTTATGGCGAACAAAGCGATACAAAAGTGGGTGGTGATGGACGGAGCATCTGAACCAATCAAACACTCACACCCAGTCAAAATATCTGGGTTTAATCCATCCCCGTTTTTTAGCCCACTCTGCTACCCCAGATTAGACATGGCCATATGCAAATCAGTCTGACCCTGTGCCTCAGGGGAACAGTCCAGCCCGAACTGCCAAGCCATGCCTTCCCTGGACCGGAAACAAGCTTCCTAGGACCGGTTTCTGGCATTATAGCCGTCTTCAGCCAGGCTTGCTTGAATCCAGTGGCAAAGTGAGCAAGGGACTCATGTCTGAGCATGCCCTGCCAACTTATGGCGAACAAAGCGATACAAGAGGGGGTGGTGATGGACGGAGCATCTGAACCAATCAAACACTCACACCCAGTCAAAAGATCTGGGTTTAATCCATCACCGTTCTTTAGCCCACTCTGCCACCCCAGTTCAGACATAGCCATATGCAAATCAGTCTGACCATGTGCCTCATGGGAACAGTCCAGCCCGAACTGCCAAGCCATGCCTTCCTTGGACCGGAAACAAGCTTCCTAGGACCGGTTTCAGGCATTACAGCCATTTTCAGCCAGGCTTACTTGAATCTAGTGGCAAAGTGAGCTAGGGACTAACGTCTGAGCATACCCTGCCAACTTATGGCAAACAAAGCGGTACAAAAGGGGGTGGTGATGGACGAAGCATCTGAACCAATCAAACACTCACACCCTGTCAAAAGATCTGGGTTTAATCCATCACCGTTCTTTATCCCACTCTGCCACCCCAGTTCAGACATGGCCATATGCAAATCAGTCTGACTCTGTGCCTCATGGGAACAGTCCAGCCCGAACTGCCAAGCCATGCCTTCCCTGGACCGGAAACAAGCTTCCTAGAACTGTTTCTGGCATTACAGCCGTTTTGAGCCAGGCTTGCTTGAATCTAGTGGCAAAGTGAGCAAGGGACTCAAGTCTGAGCATACCCTGCCAACTTATGCCAAACAAAGCAGTACATAAAGGGGGTGGTGATGGACGGAGCATCTGAACCAATCAAACACTCACACCCAGTCAAAAGATCTGGGTTTAATCCATCACCGTTCTTTAGCGCACTCAGCCACCCCAGTTCAGACATGGCCATGTGCAGATCAGTCTGAACCTGCGCCTCATGGGGACAGTCCAGTCCGAACTGCCAAGCATGCCTTCCTTGGACCGGAAACAAGCTTCCTAGGACCGGTTTCAGGCATTACAGCCATCTTCAGCCAGGCTGGCTTGAATCCAGTGGCAAAGTGAGCTAGGGACTCACGTCTGAGCATACCCTGCCAACTTATGGGAAACAAAGCGGTACAAAAGGGGGTGGTGATGGACAGAGCATCTGAACCAATCAAACACTTACACCCAGTCAAAAGATCAGAGTTTAATCCATCACCGTTCTTTAGCCCACTCGGCCACCCCAGTTCAGACATGGCCATATGCAAATCAGTCTTACCTTGTGCCTCATGGGAACAGTCCAGCCAGAATTGCCAAGCCATGCCTTCCCTGGACCGGAAACAAGCTTCCTAGAACCAGTTTCTGGCATTACAGCCGTCTTCAGCCAGGCTTGCTTGAATCCAGTGGCAAAGTGAGCAAGGGACTCATGTCTGAGCATACCCTGCCAACTTATGGCAAACAAAGCAGTACAAAAGGGGGTGGTGATGGACGGAGCATCTGAACCAATCAAACACTCACACCCATTCAAAAGATCTGGGTTTAATCCATCACCGTTTTTTATCCCACTCTGCCACCCCAGATTAGACATGTCTATATGAAAATCATTCTAACCCTGTGCCTCAGGGGAACAGTCCAGCCCGAACTGCCTAGCCATGCCTTCCCTGGACCAGAAGCAAGCTTCCTAGGACCGGTTTCTGGCATTATAGCCGTCTTCAGCCAGGCTTGCTTGAATCCAGTGGCAAAGTGAGCAAGGGACTCACGTCTGAGCATACCCTGCCAACCTATGGCGAACAAAGCGATACAAAAGGGGGTGGTGATGGACGGAGCATCTGAACCAATCAAACACTCACACCCAGTCAAAAGATCTGGGTTTAATCCATCACCGTTCTTTAGCCCACTCTGCCACCCGAGTTCAGACATGGCCATATGCAAATCAGTCTGACCCTGTGCCTCATGTGAACAGTCCAGCCCGAGCTGCCAAGCCATGCCTTCCCTGGACCGGAAACAAGCTTCCTAGGACCGGTTTCTGGCATTACAGCCGTCTTCAGCCAGGTTTGCTTGAATCCAGTGGCAAAGTGAGCAAGGGACTCACGTCTGAGCATACCCTGCCAACCTATGGCGAACAAAGCGGTACAAAAGGGGGTGGTGATGGACGGAGCATCTGAACAAATCAAACACTCACACCCAGTCAAAAGATCTGGGTTTAATCCATCACCGTTCTTTAGCCCACTCTGCCACCCCAGTTCAGACATGGCTATATGCAAATCAGTCTGACCTTGTGCCTCATTCGAACAGTCCAGACCGAACTGCCAAGCCATGCCTTCCATGGATCGGAAACAAGCTTCCTATGACCGGTTTCTGGCATTACAGCCGTCTTCAGCCAGACATGCTTGAATCCAGTGGCAAAGTGAGCAAGGGACTCACGTCTGAACATACCCTGCCAACATTTGGCGAACAAAGCGATACAAAAGGGGGTGGTGATCGACGGAGCATCTGAACCGATCAAACACTCACACCCAGTCAAAAGCTCTGGTTTTAATCCATCACTGTTCTTTAGCCCACTCTGCCACCTAAATTCAGACAAGGCCATATGCAAATCAGTCTGACCCTGTACCTCATGGGAACAGTCCAGCCCGAACTGCCAAGCCATACCTTCCCTGGACTGGTGATGGATTAAACCCAGATCTGTTGACTGGGTGTGAGTGTTTGATTGGCACCACTCCCTTTTGTACCGCTTTGTTCGCCATAAGTTGGCAGGGTATGCTCAGACGTGAGTCCCTTGCTCACTTCGCCACTGAATTCAAGCAAGCCTGGCTGAAGATGGCTGAAATGCCAGAAACCGGTCCTAGGAGGTTTGTTTCCGGTCCAGGGAAGGCATGGCTTGGCAGTTCGGGCTGGACTGTTCCCATGAGGCACAGGGTCAGACTGATTTGCATATGGCCATGTCTGAACTGGGGTTGCAGAGTGGGCTAAAGAACGGTTATGGATTAAACCCAGATCTGTTGACTGGGTGTGAGTGTTTGATTGGCACAGATGCTCCGTCCATCACCACCCCTTTTTGTACCGCTTTGTTCGCCATAAGTTAGCAGGGTATGCTCAGACGTGAGTCCCTTGCTCACTTTGCCACTGGATTCAAGCAAGGCTGGCTGAAAATGGCTGAAATGCCAGAAACCGGTCCTAGGAAGTTTGTTTCCGGTCCAGGGAAGGCATGGCTTGGCAGTTCGGGCTGGACTGTTCCTATGATGAGGCACAGGGTCAGACTGATTTGCATATGGCCATTTCTGAACTGGGCTTGCAGAGTGGGCTAAAGAACGGTGATGGATTAAAACCAGATCTATTGACTGGGTGTGAGTGTTTGATTGGCTCAGATGCTCCGTCCATCACCACCCCCTTTTGTACCGCTTTGTTTGCCATAAGTTGGCAGGGTATGCTCAGACGTGAGTCCCTTGCTCACTTTGCCACTGGATTCAAGCAAGCCGGGCTGCAGATGGCTGAAATCCCAGAAACTGGTCCTAGGAAGCTTGTTTCCGGTCCAGGGAAGGCATGGCTTGGCAGTTCGGGCTGGACTGTTCCCATGAGGCACAGGATCAGGCTGATTTGCATATGGCCATGTCTGAACTGGGGTGGCAAAGTGGGCTAAAGAACGGTGATGGATTAAACCCAGATCTGTTGACTGGGTGTGAGTGTTTGATTGGCTCAGATGCTCCGTCCATCATCACCCCCTTTTGTACCCCTTTATTCACCATAAGTTGGCAGGGTATGCTCAGACGTGAGACCCTTGCTCACTTTGCCACTGGATTCAAGCAAGCCTGGTTGAAGATGGCTGAAATGCCAGAAACCGGTCCTAGGAAGCTTGTTTCTGGTCCAGGGAAGGTATGGCTTGGCAGTTCGGGCTAGACTGTTCCCATGAGGCACAGGGTCAGACTGATTTGCATATGGCCATGTCTGAACTGGGGTGGCAGAGTGGGCTAAAGAACGGTGATGGATTAAACCCAGAACTGTTGACTGGGTGTGAGTATTTGATTGGCTCAGATGCTCCGTCCAGCACTAACCCCTTTTGTACCGCTTTGTTCGCCATAAGTTGGCAGGGTATGCTCAGGCGTGAGTCCCTTGCTCACTTTGCCACTGGATTCAAGCACGCCTCGCTGAAGATGGCTGAAATGCCAGAAACCGGTCCTAGGAAGCTTGTTTCCGGTCCAGGGAAGGCATGGCTTGGCAGTTCGGGCTGGACTGTTCCCATGAGGCACAGGGTCAGACTGATTTGCATATGGCCATGTCTGAACTGGGGTGGCAAAGTGGGCTAAAGAATGGTGATGGATTAAACCCAGATCTGTTGACTGGATGTGAGTGTTTGATTGGCTCAGATGCTCCGTCCATCTGTGGAAAAGTAAATTTTGCCATGTTATATGTGCCTACGTGTTCCCCATCTTATGCTATATGTGCATGATCAATATGCATGTATTCCCCTCTGATCGATTAAAGACGCAATTACAGTTGTGTCCATCTCTAGTATGCCAGTTTCCAGTCATCATGAAAACAACGAATATCAGGCCTATGTAAACCTACGTTGCCATATTTCACAGTGTGCACGTTAATTCATTGAATTGTCCCCGTTTCTAGGCCTCAAAAGGGCCCGGATTCAGATTCAGCTCCAGTCTTCTGAACCCTCTCCGAGGAGCGATACAGCCCCCACCTGCATCCCTGACCCTTAGCTTACTTCATGCCTCGCAGTGCCCGGCCCGGCCTGGCTCTGCCTCCCAGTCTGCCAAGATTATGTTATGCTTCTAGTTATCAGTCCAGCCCTCCTTCTCTGCATTCCTAAGCTACTGAATCGCATCAATAGTTTCCGTCATGGTCTAGCCTTTATGTCTCCATATAAGCGAAATACTGTATTAATATTCATAGAATATTCCTCGCACACGCAATACATATAGAATTATGCACGCATCAGTCCTAATGTCTATTAGCCTTTGCCCTGATAACTTTTGGATTCTATCAATATGTACTCTAAACACCAGATACCAGATATGCCTTGGGTACATGTCGCTCTGACACTCCAGACTTTAGTCTCCTCTTCTAGCGCAGAAGTCATAGCCCCCAGTTCTCCCTGGTAACACGTCATTGCCCGTTTGCGCGCACCACTAGGTTAGAGGTCCCAGCTGCTCAGGTAGCCCCCTCCATGTTTCTGCCTCATTTATGACACTTCTGTTACGTTTACATCACATGTCTATGTATACGCCCTGTACACGCCTTCTTGTTACATCATTTTGCCCTTATCTTTCGCGACTGCTACGAGTCACGCCTACTGCTACGCCTACTGTATTGAATGTAATGCAATTGTTTTGATATATATACTATGAACTGTTACAAAAAGTTGCCAATTTGCCAATTGCCATTTCCCAGTTTCCCTTGTCCCTTCCCGTGCATTTGCCGTCCCGTGCTTCCAGGCTGTTCTGTCCTTTTCCCTTATGCCTGATTAAAGCCTGAAGACTCAAGATACCTCGAATCCTGACTCTTATTTATTGAGCTACCTGTTTTATTGCTTATACTGAAAAATAGTACCGGTAATTAATTATTTATTTACCACATAATGGCGCCCGAATAGGGACTTGCCCTTTCCCCACGCGCCGGAGAAGCCACGCAGGCCCCCTGATCCTCTGCAGCCGTGACGGAACCATACCGTGCACGTGCAGATATTTCTGCTTCAAGTATCCCTCAGGCCCACGGAGGAGACGGAGGTTGCGGTCCAGCATCCAGACGAGGCGGTGAGGAACGCGGCGAGTCCCGACCAGAGCCCAAGCCGAGAGTCCAAGGTCCGAGGTATCCGGAGGCCCACCTGTAACTGAAGTCCGAAGTTCGTAGTCCGTCGTCGTAGCAGTCCAGTCCAGTCCGAGGCCTTCCGTTCTTGCTGCCCGGTGAGTACCGTTGCTGGGGTAGTATCTAGACAGGGTCAATTAATTTGTCTCTGGTCCGTGGGTTTGGGTACACAGATCCAACACGAAGTGTTCACCTAGGTGGACGCGGGTCCTGACGTGTCTCTTTATGGGACCGGTAAGTTTCGTGCATTTTTAGCAGTGCATCTAGTAATTCTAGTAAGTTCCGTTCTCGAGAAATTCATGTGTTCTGTTCCCAGTATATCAGGTAATATTCTGTCCGAACTGTTATTTTAAATGTTATTCCATGTGTTTTCAATGTCGTGGTATGAGTGATTTGTTTTCCCAGTTATTATTGTGTTTATCGTGTATTGTATTGTGTCCAGACTCCAGCCTAAACTATGCCTCTATTCTCGAAGTTACGTCAGTTAAAAACCAGAAAAGGGTTATTAGAGGAAGCAGTTCCTGTCCCGCCTAGGGACAGTCCAGGTCATTTTAGGTATCATAAGCATGGCTTAAGTGCCATATTATATCTAGACTTATGGGTGGAGTACACCAAGGAATTAGAGGAGAAATATAGATGGCCCATGTCAGGTACGTGGGATGCCGAGTGCATCATGCGAGTAGAAGAAGCATTATGGAAAAAGAAATCCAGACAGTCCCAGAAAGATGCCATCGAGTTATGGCGCAAAGAATCTCACAGAAGAACGGAAAAAGAAATCAGAAAGACAGAATTAAGTAGAGAATCCTCCGAAAGAGCCCAAGAAAGGGAATTAATCGAAGTAGGTGAACGAGTTAAAGCCGAACAGTCAGACAGACAGAGAAATGCCCTTATTAAGGGTATGTATCCTCTTCTTGCCGAGGGCTTGCCGAAAGCAACCCCGGAAGCACCATGTAATTTTCCGCCGCCATTAGTTCCGATTAAGTTACGTCACAAACCAACCGCAGCTGATATTTTTCTCTCGTCCTATTTGGACGACACAGTCCCAGAATATGCAAATCCTGTTCCGCCAGCTCCCGTAAATAATGTAATTCCTGTTCCTCCAGCCACCGGGGCATCCGTTACAGCACCTGTTACGGTACCCCCGGTCCAGCCTACAGTACATGTACCTGCTACATCAGTCACTCTCCCAGCACGTACAGTACCCGTTGACGATTCTAGTCTAGGGGCCACGGGGGGAAGTCCTCCTGGAACCCCGCCTCAACCCAGACGTATCACGCTACTCGAGCTACATGCACGAGCGTTACAGCGTTAGCCCAAACTTCAGTCAGTCGCCGATATCAAGCGAGCCCTTACCGAATGCCGTTATGATCCAGTCCCAGGCGATGATGATATGGTCCTGTATTCATTGCGTGTAAGACGGGTGACCGAATATTTGGACACCCTACCGAATATGAAAGGTTATCTAGACAGAATATATCGTTTCATCCGTACAGGAGCAGATCCAGGAAGTATTGGCGAGGCCATGGCTCAAAGAAAAGTCGAGATTCAGCTCATGCTTTTAAAGTTTCTAATTAATTGTTTAATAAGAGAACAAGATTATCCGGATAAAGATCCGGAAGAAATGAAAGTCCTGACCAGGTGGAGTGACCATATAGCCGAGGGAAGACACAAGACACAGAACTGTATAGAGAGTATGTACAAGAAAATCCGTAGGGAAATAATAAAGACACACGAGAAACGAGAAGCAGCACGAGTAACCGAGAAAGAAGACAACTCTTCTACTGAAGAGGTAGACGACAAGAATCCCTCCAGGATAGCGTATGTAGGTAGTACTAGACTTCCCGACCGACATTCACGCCTAGATCACAAGAAAGTTTTCCCTCCTCCAGCACCAGAACAAGGTTCTCTTGAGAAAGTATTTCAAGCTACCGATCACATTCTGAAATCACGAATCGGTTATAGTGAACTTAGTACCATGCATGAACAAGAACTAGCCCGATCAGCAGTCCGATGGACTACTGATTCTACCACTTTTCCAGACGAAATAGTGGCACAAATGTTTCTGAAACTGCCCCCAGCCGAGCAGCGACTGGTGGGTATGTATATGATCCAGCACCTCATTACATTGTATGAGGGACAGCATTCTGATCCAGGTCCGTTACATGATGTTCTGAACGAGTTACTCCAGTATAGATGGAGAGGTCTAGGTACTGATTTAATTAGTATCATTCTAGAACAGCGCCACAAATATCGAATGTTTCTGAATCCGCATTTTGTTCATGTCTCACCTCCAGAAAGTAAATCATTTTACATAGATAGACAGCATCCGTTACGAGAAGTACACCCAGTTAGGACAACGGGTGGTGATCTAGAACGAGTATTTGTTTACACCCCTATCACAAAGATGGAACTCTTAGAGATGAAAAAGTTAATTCCCTGTCACGACAAAGATCCAGCAGGGATCCATCGAGAATTAAAAGACATGCTCCGTATGGGAGAATACACGTATCCTGATATCATTAAAATGTTAAAGGTCCTGTTGCCCGCAGGGGTATATGAAAAACTCAAGGAAAAAGAATGGGAGGTGGGAGAGAAAAAGATAGATTGGACAGCTCTAGAAGCTGAAGATACTTCACGAGTACCAGGTACCGGTCTTGGGGGTAAAGTTAAAGAATTGCCCGAGTTATTGATCCAGGTTTTGCCAAGATTACTAGCCACTAAAAAGGAAGATTGGGATGCAATCTCAGCTTGTAAACAGAAACAGGAGGAAGACACTAGTGATTTTTATTCTAGATTTGAAAAATGTTTTATTATTAATAGTGGTCTGAAAACGAGTAGTGAATCGTACCCTCATCTTTTTGTTACCAAACTAGTCGAGAATTCAAGTCCACAAGTTAAGAACCGAGTTCTGAAAGTAGAAAGTAGTTGGCAAGCTAATACCCCGTCCCAGATGTTGCAAATGCTCCAGTATCACCAGAATAGAATCAGGGAAGAGCAAGAACACGAAAGAAGACGTATGAAAGACACGAAAATGAAAGTATTAGTTGCACAATCTGTTCCACAAGACAGTCAGAAGAGGGGTCTGAATCAAGCCAGTCATCCTGCAGCTCCCGTTAAAGGGACCTGCAATTACTGTAAACAGCCAGGTCATTTTATAAACGAGTGTGCAGTTCTGAAACACAACATAGCTACTGGTAAGACTAAAGAAAGACCACGTCCGCCTAGACATGAACAAGTTTCACAGACTTCTCAGCCACCCCAGAATGCACAACAGACAGTTACAGCACCGCAGCCTATCGCTGCAACACAGCATGTTACACAGCAGATGTACCAGTATGCACAGACAGAATATCCAGATTATCAGCCATATTCATGAAACAGCCTAGAGAGGGAGGTAGGCTTGCCTCTCATCGAGATACCTGTAGATCAAGAGGGTCCCTATGTACACAGTCAAGTATTAGGGAAAGACAGAACGTTTTTGATTGATACAGGGGCAAGTAGGACTACTATCAGTCATGACGAGGTTCCAGGGGCTCCGCTCTCAGGCTCTAAAAATGTTTCCCTTGGATTTTCAGGAAAGCCGATTGTTAATGAAATTTCGAAACCAGTTTCTCTAGAAGTTGGTCCATTGTCCCGAACTACTGATTTATTACTCACGAAATCATGTCCAGAAAATTTGTTAGGCATTAAAACGTTAAAAGAATTAGGTGCAGTAATTTGTTGCTCCCCAGAAGGAGTCCGTTTGTTCCTCAGAGACTTTAAAGGTCACTATGTATTACATGATTTTGATCCAAGATTATTAAATGTACCACAGCATTTATGGGCGCAAGGTCCAACTGATGTAGGCTGTATGCACATCACACCCCATCGTGTGACTCTCAAACAAGGTATCGTCTTGCCACGAATCAGACAGTACAGATTGCCACCTGAGGCTGTAGCAGCCTTATCCAAAATTATTGACAAGCTTATTGCTCTAGGAGTGGTTGTAGAAACTGACTCCAATGTATGTAATTCTCCTATCATTCCAGTTCTGAAACGTACTGATCCAAATGCACCTCCAGTATATCGATTAGTGATTGACCTTCGAGAGCTTAATAAATGTATCATTCCTCAGTATCCAGTAGTCCCAGATATTTCTTCCCTATTGACAGCCATTGATTCTGAAGCTACGTTTTTCACAGTTATCGATCTCAAGAACGCATTTTTCAGTGTCCCCATTCATCCAGACAGCCAGTACCTTTTCGGTTTCTGTTTAAATGGAAGGAGCTATAAATTCACACGAGCTCCTCAAGGTTTCACAGAAAGTCCCAGTATTTACAGTCAAGCACTTAAGAGACAACTAGACAATATTCACATGCCATCTGACACTGCCCTGCTCCAGTATGTCGATGATCTACTGATCACGGCCCGTTCTGAACGTGACTGCGAGCGAGCGTCACTTACAGTTCTGTATTTTCTGGCCGAGCAGGGGCACAAGGTGTCCCCTTCCAAATTACAATTCTGTGTCCAGCAAGTGGTATACTTAGGACACTTACTGTCCAAGTGGGGTAGGCAGTTGACACCAGACCGTATCCAGTTAATAGCGAGTCTTCCACAGCCCAAGACACAGAAGGAGGTACGAGCTTTTATCGGCCTCACTTCTTACTGCAGACAATGGATTCCTCAGTATGCATTTCTAGCCAAGCCACTGATACAGTTAACGACACAGGAGGCAGCCGTATCGACTGTCCTCCCTTGGACCCAGGAACATACACTTGTATTCAATGAATTAAAGAAAGCCTTATGTCAAGCACCTGTTCTAGCAACACCGAACTACAGTAAGCCTTTTACACTTTTTGTCACAGAACGTGATGGTACTGCATTATCTGTTCTCACACAAGATCAAGCAGGACAGTACAAGCCCTGTGCTTATTTCTCGAGCACATTAGATCCAGTAGCCCAGGCTCTGCCTGCGTGCCTCAAGTCAGTTGCAGCCACAGCTCTAGCTATCAGACAAAGTGATTCCATAGTGTTAGGACACTCCCTGACAGTACAAGTTCCACACTCCGTGGAAGTTCTTTTAAACCGAACACAGACTCAGCACTTGACAATTGCACGTTTAACAGGTTATGAACTGACACTGTTCCAGCCACACATAGAAATCAGACGCTGCAACATTCTAAATCCAGCCACACTGTTACCGTCAGTTACTTCAAATCCGGCCACACATGACTGTGTGGAAGTTGTCAACACTATGACAAAGCCAAGACAAGACCTGACAGACATTGCATTACCTAACCCCGACCTGACACTTTATGTGGATGGTTCATGTATGAGAACAAGTACAGGAGAACTAGTAGCCGCGTATGCAGTGACTACTGAAACCGAAGTTATAGAAACACATCGTATTGACACCCTGTCTGCTCAAGCAGCAGAGCTAGTTGCTCTGACCCAAGCCTGCATACGTGCTAAGAACCTGAAAGTAAACATATATACAGATTCACGTTATGCATTCGGAGTCGTACACGACTTTGGAGTGCTCTGGCAGGAGAGAGGTTTCATGACTTCTCATGGAACCAAGATTCAGCATGGTCTCCTCATTCAAGCTCTGTTAGATGCAATACATTTACCGACAGCTATCGCTATCATGAAGTGCAAAGCACATACGAAAGTTACTGACATCATTTCCCAAGGTAACGATCTAGCAGATCGAACAGCCAAGCTTACAGCTCAGAACCCAGACATTCCAGTTAACCCGACACAGACACTCACTCCAGATCCGACTATTTGTATGACAGTCAAGGACCCTACACAAGATGTCATAGACATACAGTTACATGCTACTCCTGAAGAAATCAAGAAATGGTCCGAACAAGGAGGGGTCCAGACAGATCAAGGATGGTTGACGAAGGGAAAAGCCACATGGTTTCTCCCCGACTCTATGGTTCAAGTCATTATTAATACCGCACATAGTCCAGCACATCTAGGAGAAAAAGCTATGTTAGACAGTATCCAGAACCTTTGGTTCAACAAGCACTTACGAGCTGCAGCCAAGCAGAAAGTCCGTACCTGTATGATATGTTGTCAGTTCAATCCAGGTAAAAGTGTCCCGGTGGAACAAGGTGGATTCCAACCTCCTGACCACCCTTTTGAAGTCCTCCAGATGGATTATATTCAGATGGAGCGATGTCGAGGTTTCAAGTATGTCCTAGTAGTTGTATGCGCTTTGTCCAGGTGGACAGAAGCATATCCAGTTCCAGATTACACAGCCGCGACCACTGCCAGGCAGTTGGTTCGTGAATTCTTTCCCCGCCATGGACTCCCTAGGGTCGTGTATTCAGATAACGGCCAGCCATTCTCATCTGAGCTCATGAAACATGTTTCCCTTCTGTTAGGGTACCAGTGGAAGTTCCATTGTGTGCGCCATCCTGAAGCAGCCGGTCTCGTAGAGAGACATAATCAGACTCTGAAAATCCGCATTGCGAAAATATGTAAAGAGAAAGGTGTAGACTGGCTAGTTGCCCTGCCAGTTGCAATATTCTATATGAGGATGGTTGCACATTCTGTCCCCGTATGAGGTCGTATTCGGCCGACCCCCAAACATGTGGGGTACACCTAGACCCCGCAGTATTACCGATGTTTCCAGTAATATGCTGACAGATTACCTAGCTTCCTTGATGTCTGCCCTACACTCTTGTCGTTCACAGGTTGCCGCCGCATTTCCAGACAACACCGAGGTGAAACCGCATGAAGTCATTCCAGGCGACCTGGTGTTGGTGCGGAATTTTGATCGTTCAAGTCCGCTGGAGCCCCGCTGGAAGGAGCCCCGCCTCGTCTTACTAACAACAAGGACCGCCGTTAAACTCAAGGGCCGGAAGGGGTGGGTCCACCTGACCCATATAAAGAAATTCCATGGACTACCAGAAAAGACTTTTGCTAAGGACTGCCTCATTCCAAAAGACTGCCTAAAAACAGACTCTGAACTTGACTCTGAACTCAAAATTCCCTTGTTAGAGAAAACTCCGCAACAGGAGTATAAACAGAAACTCCGGTCTAGTAAAATAAGTCAGCCAGTTTAATTGTCTAAGTCCCTCTCGGGTGAAACGGTTAGACAGGTCCCTGACATGTATGAGATAGACCCCCATAGTGAGAGAGTTAGTCAAAACTCTAAAATATGTATTATTATTCTAAGTTTCTTTTTATTTTTGAGTCTTATGGTTACCTGCACAAGTTATGCTTTACATTTATGTTTTCCAGTTTCACATGTAAATATGTTTTCTAATGCTACAGTAGAGCACACATTTAGTGATCTGCCTCCTCACGAGCTATCCTATCGTCTTGCTATGCGTAATAATACATTCATCCGGATGTTGCATTATTCACACCAGACCAGCAATGCCACTAATTGTTGGGTGTGTGGTCGACTCCCCCCTTTCCAGACTCCGAAGGGAGTTCTGCCACTCTTTCCTTATCCGTTTTCACATAATGGTTCGTGTGGAGCATGGTCCACGTTAACATCATCCTCAAATGATATGTCCCTTCTGAATCAAACATGTTTTCCAGGCAAGCAAGGTCTCTCCCATAGAACAGGGTTAGATCTAGAAAATGAAGTATATGATTTAGGTAATTATTCTTCAAATTTCATGGTCCTGAATGTTCAGTCAGATACTATTCCAGATTTACCTGCCATTTCAGTACTACCAGTCAAAGGCGAATTATGTGTCAGAAAGAATGGTTCCGCACATGTAGGATATAGTGATTGTACTACTACTATCGAGTATAGTGACAGTGGGAAATCTATTTTCAAAGCCTCACGTCATTCTTATTTTGTCTGTGGTCAGACCGCATATGTTCGTCTGCCCCTCGATTGGGATGGAACATGTTATATTGCCTTCCTACTGCCACCAGTTTTCCTAGCCCCATCTGATTATCACAGAAACACACATCTAGTACACGTCAGACCTAGAAGGGAGATCGAGTCCCCAATTGTCGATCAAACTGAAACTACTCTAGAACAATATCAAGACTTCAATAAAGGTTTCTTCTTCTTTATAGGACCTATCCAGAATAGTAAGTTAATACGTAGGTTAACCAGAACCCTTGAAGCAGTAGTGAATGAGACTACTTCTGCTCTAGGTAACTTAACCGAAGAGCAATCTGCTATGAGATTTGTCGTGCTCCAAAATCCTCTCGTTCTTGACGTCATACTGGCCGATAGAGGAGGAGCATGTAGAGTCATCGGATCTAGTTGTTGCATTTTCATTCCTAATAACGCGCCGTCTGTTTATTCAGCTATAACCAGACTTCATAAAATTGCCCATCAGTTGCACCAGAATCCAGGCACCTGGACATGGTCCGGTTGGCTCTGGAGTATTATATCTGCCTGGGGATGGAAAGTATTGTCATTCCTAGGTATTGCAGTAATGATCATATTCAGTTGCTGCCTCTGTATACAATGTGGCCCTGCGATTTGCGGCATGTGTGCTACCTCTTGTATTCCTAGTCCTAACTCCCGTTCCAAGACAATTCGAGACGAGCAAATGATGCTATATGAAATGATAGATGGTATCATGAATATAGATGTTTCCTGATGGAAACGTAGGGCACAAGGAGGGAATGTGGAAAAGTACATTTTGCCATGTTATATGTGCCTACGTGTTCCCCATCTTATGCTATATGTGCATGATCAATATGCATGTATTCCCCTCTGATCGATTAAAGACGCAATTACAGTTGTGTCCATCTCTAGTATGCCAGTTTCCAGTCATCATGAAAACAACGAATATCAGGCCTATGTAAACCTACGTTGCCATATTTCACAGTGTGCACGTTAATTCATTGAATTGTCCCCGTTTCTAGGCCTCAAAAGGGCCCGGATTCAGATTCAGCTCCAGTCTTCTGAACCCTCTCCGAGGAGCGATACAGCCCCCACCTGCATCCCTGACCCTTAGCTTACTTCATGCCTCGCAGTGCCCGGCCCGGCCTGGCTCTGCCTCCCAGTCTGCCAAGATTATGTTATGCTTCTAGTTATCAGTCCAGCCCTCCTTCTCTGCATTCCTAAGCTACTGAATCGCATCAATAGTTTCCGTCATGGTCTAGCCTTTATGTCTCCATATAAGCGAAATACTGTATTAATATTCATAGAATATTCCTCGCACACGCAATACATATAGAATTATGCACGCATCAGTCCTAATGTCTATTAGCCTTTGCCCTGATAACTTTTGGATTCTATCAATATGTACTCTAAACACCAGATACCAGATATGCCTTGGGTACATGTCGCTCTGACACTCCAGACTTTAGTCTCCTCTTCTAGCGCAGAAGTCATAGCCCCCAGTTCTCCCTGGTAACACGTCATTGCCCGTTTGCGCGCACCACTAGGTTAGAGGTCCCAGCTGCTCAGGTAGCCCCCTCCATGTTTCTGCCTCATTTATGACACTTCTGTTACGTTTACATCACATGTCTATGTATACGCCCTGTACACGCCTTCTTGTTACATCATTTTGCCCTTATCTTTCGCGACTGCTACGAGTCACGCCTACTGCTATGCCTACTGTATTGAATGTAATGCAATTGTTTTGATATATATACTATGAACTGTTACAAAAAGTTGCCAATTTGCCAATTGCCATTTCCCAGTTTCCCTTGTCCCTTCCCGTGCAGCTGCCGTCCCGTGCTTCCAGGCTGTTCTGTCCTTTTCCCTTATGCCTGATTAAAGCCTGAAGACTCAAGATACCTCGAATCCTGACTCTTATTTATTGAGCTACCTGTTTTATTGCTTATACTGAAAAATAGTACCGGTAATTAATTATTTATTTACCACACATCACCACCCCCTTTTGTACCGCTTTGTTCGATATAAGTTGGCAGGGTATGCTCAGACGTGAGTCCTTGCTCACTTTGCCACTGGATTCAAGCAAGCCTGGCTGAAGATGGCTGAAATGCCAGAAACCGGTCCTAGGAAGCTTGTTTAAGATCCAGGGAAGGCATGGCTTGGCTGTTCTGGCTGGACTTTTCCCATGAGGCACAGGGTCAGACTGATTTGCATATGGCCATGTCTGAACTGGGGTGGCAGAGTGGGCTAAAGAACGGTGATGGATTAAGCCCAGATCTGTTGACTGGGTGTGAGTGTTTGATTGGCTCAGATGCTCCGTCCATCACCACCCCTTTTGTACCGCGTTCTTCTTCATTAGGCCTGGAACTCTTTTGGTATGACTCGCATGAATACAATTGGGTAAACCTGCACACTTCACTGCTGATGTAGTGACCAGTATGTCTTGATGTGGTTTATCCCGCCTGGGTGCTAGGTACTACTTTCTGGCGTGTTTCTTCACTACCACCAAGTCTCCAGGATTCAAATCATGAGCCTGGGTTGGCTGCCTGGCAACTGCGTCTTCTCCAACCTGGTGAGAGGCAGAACACACTAGGTTAGCCAATCCTTTGCAATAGTCTATTACCAAGTCATCAGTTATTCCCATCAATTTATGACCAGGAATAAATGCTTGTCTCATTACCCTTCCCATGCGTATCTCATGTGGACTCAATCCTGTTTTTCTGTCAGGAATACTTCGGAGTTTCATCAACACAAGAGGCAATGCATCTGGCCATTTCAGTAATGTGGATGCACACATCTTCCCTAACCTTGACTTGATTGTGCCATTTAGTTGCTCAACTATTCCAGAAGCCTCTGGATGGTATGCACAGTGCCTCCACCCATCGTGAAAACAAATACACTATGACAAGGATGTACTTCATTCCGTTGCGTGGAGGCAACTCTATGAAGTCAAGCTGCAGTCTTGTGAATGGCCCTTCTGCTTTTCCAATTTTTCCCCAACTGACCACTGTCTTCCTGCCTTGTTTTAACTGCTGACAGATCAAATATCTTTGGCAAAGGCTCTCTGGGACTACCTTGAACTTCGGATTGTACCAATTCTGTCTGAATAGTCTAATCATGGCGTCCCTACCAACATGTGTTTCTCCATGATACATTCTTGCCATTTGAGAGTTAGCAGCCTGGCATGACTGGTCTGCCATCAGTGTAAACCCATACATCATCTTCTGGCCTTCTTTCACAACCTATCTTTATCCAGGTTTCCTTTATAATTTACCTCAACTTCATCCTGCAATTGTCTAACCTCATCTCATGTTTCTAGAGCTGAGAAAAACATAAGTTGGCAGATGGTTTCACTTGTTTCAACTTTTCTGTTAAGTGCCATGTTATTTCTTGCACAATATTGAGCAATATGGTCAGCATATCTGTCACTTGCTGCCACATAGTCATTTTCTGACTGGTGAGCAGCACATTTGACCACTGCTACTTCCTTTGGCAATTGTATTGCTTCTAACAATTCTTTTACATTTTTGCCGTTTCTTATAGGAGATCCTGAAGAAGTCAGAAATCCCCTCTGCATCCAGAGCTGGCCAAAATCTTGCACAACCCCAAAACCATAGTGACTGTCCGTGAATATGGTTATCCTCCAATTTTTCCCAATTTTGCATGCCTTTGTTGAGGCCACCAATTCGGCTACTTGTGCAGATTTGACACCCTGTATACAGGATGCTTCAATGACACCCAATATTTTACATACAGTGTAAGCTACACTGAGTACTCCTTTCTCTGTTCGCATGCATGACATATCTACAAATAGTTCATGATCTGATTCTTTCAAGGGCACCTCTTTTATATCGGGACGAGGCTTGGTACACATCTCAGTTACATCAAGACAATCATGATCTACTTCATCTTTCACTTCCTCACAACATGGGTCTGGCAATAATGTGGCAGGATTAATTATTGTACATCTTATTTCTGTCACATTTTTCACTCCCAGAATCACTCTTTTATACTCAGACATCCGACTAGGGGTAAGGTGCTGTGTTTGAGTTCTTGTTAAAAGAATCTCTACTGAATATGGGACCTAAACCTTGACTGGATGTCCCATCACATCGATTCACTTTGTTCCACACTCATACAAGTAGCAGATACTGCTTTTGAGCAGCCAGGTAATGCTGAAGCCACAGGATCCAGAGTAGCAGAAAAATATGCCTTTGAGTCAAAACTGAATGTGTACAACCTTCTCTCTCACAACAGAACAGTGCAAATTTGCTCGTGTAATCAGGCATACCTAAGTCAGGGACCTCACACCGACAATATTGCAATTTCACAAACGCTTCCACGCACTCATCATTCCAGGCAATCAGAGCTTTTGCTTTTTTCGGGGTCAACTGAACTAATGGTTTTGCCAGCAGGGAAAACCCAACTATCCACTGTAGGGGTGGGGGGAATTTGCTTAATCGCGTTACGCAAATCTCTGCGAAATGGTAAAAAGTCCCTGCGAACACGTAGAAATTCCGCGAACACGCGGAATTCCTGTTCACAATTGTTATTTGCGTGCTCGGGGGGAAATATCTCACGAACACTCATTTTGAGAACGCGAACAAGCAAAAAAGGTGGCAAAGTCGCAGATTACAGAATGTGGGCAATTACTCATTCTCTGCGAACGCGAAATTATCCAAATTCCGCAAATTACGTGAGTGGAACGGAATTTACCACCCATGCCTAATCCACTGCCTACAGTACTCAACTACTCCGAGAAACATTCTCATCTCCTTTTGTGTCTGGGGCACTTGTATTTGCTTGATTATCTTTTTTCTTTCTGGGGTCACTTTTCTGACTCCCCTTTCAATTTTATGCCCTAAGTATCAAACTTCTTGTTGACACAATTGCAATTTTTCTGGAGACACCTTGTGTCCTCCTTCAGCCAAATGGTTCAGTAATGCAATTGTGTCAGTGACACAATCTTATCGTAATTTTGATGCCTCAAGTAGGTCATCAATGTACTGAAACAAGACTGAATCTCTGGGCATGACCAATGTTTCTAGACACATTTTAAGGATTTGATTAAAGATCGAAGGGCTCTCTGTATACCCTGAGGTACTCGGCACCATGCCAAAACACAGTCTTTGAACCAAAAGGCGAGCAAATACTGGGTGTCTGGGTGCAAAGGAATAGAGAAAAAGGCTTGGCATAAATCAATTACTGTAAACCAGCCTGCATTCCAGGATCACTGCTGGATTTGGCACTACTGGACAACGAGGCACTACAATTTTGTTGATCTTTCTCAAATACTGCACTATCCTGTCTTTTCCGCTAGACTTTTTAAGTCCTATTACTGGTGAATTACAAGGGCTACTCATTATTTCTTTTAAAATGACTTGTTTAATCTTCTGATCAATTTCTGTAGCAACTCCTGCTTGTACTTCTGGACTCATTTTGTACTGTCGTGTGTTTGGATAAACTGCACCTTCCTTCACTGTCACTTTCACTGGATCTACATTTGACATTAGCCCAATATCTTTTCCTGTAAAATCCCACACTTCTGGATTCACTGTTGTTCCCAACTCTTCTGGTAATTCATTTTCAGTCATCAAAGAATACATCTCCTCTTTTTCAGTGCCTTGCTTAGCAAGCATCATTTTATATATAACATCTTTATCAGGGGTTTGGAAAGCAACACCATTTGGTGTACAATAGATCGTCCAAAAATATAATGGGAGTGACCCACCAACCAAGAGACTGGGTACCAACGTAATCAGCAAAAGAAAAAGACCCTTGGGGAGATATTACTAATGCTAACTTAAATTCAAACACACTTCATTCATACTGGTGTCCGAGATCAGAATGCCCCAAGATTATACATAGCCAAAAAGTGAATTAAAGTTATTACAGGAGAAAAACAAAATTTTGCAAATTCTAGTACAATTTTATTGATACAATTATTAATCAGATGATAAAATAAATAAAGCCACAACATTAAAAAGATGTTCCTACAATAGATCGTGCAATTCATTTTGCACAATAGATCTCTTCCCAACGGATTTACTGGACTGGAATTGCAAACTACAAACCAATGCATGTCTTTAAAGTTTCCAATATGTACCTCCACTGGTTTAGTGATCGGGGTTCTAATCTGTTGATTCAAAACTCCTACAACTTGGATGGAATCTCCCGAGAAGGGTAGGTTTGGGATGTCTGCTGTTCCTACAGTAGACCGGGTAGCACCAGTATCCAATAGAAAAGTGATAACACTACCTTCCACTTTCCTGTCAATAAATGGACCTGACTGATCTACCAGCAAGGTTGCGCCAATCATGCGCTCCTCTTCTCCCCCCTCAGACACCGTCGTTGCGCAAAGTCCATCTCGCCATCATCATTCTGTAAAAAATATTGTGTACACATTCATATTCTCCAAATCCTTGTCAGTAAACTCCACTCTATATGGTTTCTGTAAAGATTTTGATTTCCCTATATCTACTCCAATCTCTGAAGCAAGTATTGTCAATCTCTCATGAAATAATTTTGCGTTTCTGGTTATACTCCTGCATATAAACAACAACTCTTCATCATTGGAAAGGTTCAACCTTTCTATTCCCACATTTCCAGCTATCATCTCTTCCAATTCCATTTTCAATCTGTAAATATCTAAGATCTTTGGTGTTGAGCTTTGTTTTCTATTCCCAGTGCCCACCGCTCTAAATCTTCTTGAGTGACCGCTGTTGAGCTTCTAGTTCCTAAATGTACCAAAGACCCTTTTTCTTTTGAATTTCCGGATGTGGCTTTTTTGGGGGTTTCAATTATGGGTTCTCCTATTGGAAGGTCCATTCATGAAATGACCGAATCGCACTCATTGGCCTGATCATCAGATAATATTATTTCTTTTCTGGGATTACTCAAAGGAGTTGTTACAGCTTGAGGTTTTGGGCAACTCATTTTATCTCCATATAACGGCATAACAGGACCTATATTCACTGTTACGGTCAAAGCTTCAGTATTCAAATTCAATTGACTTATTTTCTGTACTATTTCCTCTCTAGTTTTACTTAAGGCTTCTCTCCCATTATCTTGAAGCAACCTATTAACTGACGTAATATGTATAATTTGAGGAATGAAGGGTGTTTCCATTACTGGGGAACTCGGGGTGACTCTACTGGGTCCTTCATGGTATGGTGGAGGATTTTTTGTTAAAATGTCCACCAACAATTCATCATCTGATACACCATACCCTGAAATATTCATGTGTTTTGTCTTTTCCTTACACTTGCTTGCAGACTGTTCCTTGGCCATTAGCACTGGCTATAAACCTTCTGATACCATAGTTCATTTCCATTGCTTCATCTGACCTTCACTTGACTCTCCAATATCTAGGAAAAAAGCCTCTATATGTCTTACTACCTCTGCACTTCTTTTGTTCAAATGACTCAGTTTCCCATTCTTCTAAAGCCTCATACTGAGTTAACCTAGGTCTTGGTTCCAAATCATTCATTCTCATCCTCGAATTCTGAAGAACTCTCCCATTAAATGTACCGTATTCTGGAAAAGCTAGAACTCCATCACCTTTTGTATATTCTATCCAATTCTCCAACAATACACAAGTATGATATCCTCTTTCCATCATCCTAAAGGAAGCAGATGTTTTCGGTGGCGGAATAGGAATTCCCTCTCTAGTCAACACAGGCTTATCTTTCTTAAATAAATTCTTGATTTTCTTTTTCCATGACATTTTTCTTTTTTCTCCATACGTTCTGGATGAACGATATATAAAAGGATATTCTGCAAACACTTGAACTCTACTATCGGCGCGACTCACACCAGCAGTCAAATCAGAATCCAACATACAATTCCCTTTTATCCAATCCTAATTCAGCTTCTATCTATTAACCGATCAGATTTTGGCTCACGCTCGTGGTCTGACCAATGCCAAAGCGGCCTCTTGTGATGTCAATATCACTCCTCACTACTGACCCCTCCTTTATAATCTGCTTCTGTCTCACGCCCGCTGTTTCAATCAATCCCAGCACGGCTCTCTGTGACGTCAGCACAACTCCGGCGACTGACCCTCCCTTCACAAGGTAATACGAAAACATACTTCTTTACTTTTCTTTAAAATAAAATCTGTAAGTAACAACGTAAAAACATTTGCCACTCTGTCAGTTCCACTAAACAAAGGATGGATTTTTGACTTATAATGGAGGCTCAGAATTGCTCCTCTTTTGCTGCGAGCAAAACCTCTGTTTACCCTTCATTCAAGCTCAGGCGAACCTGTTACTGCTTCAGTGTTACCCCTACTGGGAAATAAGACCAAAGTTTCACCAGCGAACCCTTTTGTATCACTTACACTCTGCTTTTATACGAAATAGTCCCTAGTTTAATACTGCCAGCCCTACGTAGCTTCTCAGTATTATTCCAACAGGCAAGTAAGCTCACTGCAGTGTGGCTTCTGTCACCACCCGCTATTCATTTCCCTGGGATTTCCAAACAACATAAAACAAGACGCTAACTCTTTTGTTAAACATAAATCAATATTCAATACTTATCACCAAACCAGTCAGTTAATAACCATAACCAGTAGTTCAACAACAACAGATACTCCACTACTATATATTCACTTGGACCCCTAAACTCATGAGTAGTCAAAACCACTGGGGTCAAGTTTATAACTTTCCAGTTTTCAAGATTCGTTATTTAATATTCCTAACTAACCTTTCACTTATCAAAAAGTTCTTTCCTCTGGTCGATGGACCATTAGTTGAACTAGTTGATGGTAAAAATTACATAAGCTAACTTTTCTTTTAATCAATATAAATAACCACAGACTCAAGAACATTTTAAAGCTTTATCTAAATTAATGCAAGTGAACCATCTCAAATACACAGTGCAGTCACCATCATTCTTAGGCGAGAAAATTCAATTAAATCATCAAACATATACTTTGGAATCATGCAATGATCAATGCTCAGAAAGAGAGAGGACAGAGATAAAGAACATCTGCAAATAGTGTGAAAATATAATTACCAAGAATGGTGTGAAGACCAACCCCCTGACCAAAGGGCTCGTAAGGGTCCCCGGGATAGATCAGGTGACTAAGACTTCAGGACAGGAATCAGGACAGGATATATTACCTCTCTAGAATACCGAAGATTGTGTAGCACCCCTCTCTGACACCCTCTTCCTCCTTGAGATTCTTCTGCGTTCTTCTTATCTAACCCATATTAAATTAAGATAGAAGGTTCTGGATTTGATCCTTCATCAGCAACTCACAGCATCTCTCCCAGCATCAGCATCTCCAGAGCTCTCCTTTCACTAACTTCATCTGACTAACTAACTAAAGTTATCTTAATTATACCTTTCTCTCTTCATGTTCAACCCACTAAAGTTTCAATATCGTAAAAATATGAATTTTAATTGGTCAGTGTTAGAACTGGCTATTTCTGGTAGGCTAAGGCTGACGCCAAAGCCAGGCAGAAACCACCATTCTAGTCAGGGCAAGGGAGTCACACGCCAATATAACCCCTGCTCACCCACTTGGTAGCTTGGCACGAGCAGTAAGGCTAAACTCGGAGGCAATGTGTAAAGCATTTGCGCCAGCACACAACAGCAACAATCATACTAGGCACACCACAAAAGGAACTCCACACAAGGTTATATAAAAATAACTTCTGTATTGTCAAAATCACATCAGATAGAAATCACACATGTACATTGTGCCAACTGGCACGGGCAATATTCACAAGGGATTATTTACAGGACAGGGCCACATGGGCCACTGTCAGAATCAACACTTTTAGAAATAGAAATACTGTCAGAAATTAGAATATAGGATATAGAATCACTGTAGCACAAATTAGTAAGTATAGCACACAACCAGTAACTACTGGTAACAGGTAAGTACCACCTTCGCAACCCTAACCACCTTAGGAGAATGTCACGCAGGGGACCAGGACCTCACTAGGACCACCTGTACTGGAAAGAACAACCACCTAAGAATAAAATACATTTAGGGGTATCAGCAAGAACACATTACACATGATGCATCAAAACACATTCAGAGGTGTAGGGAAAAGGTAAACACATGATGCATAAAAACACATTCAGCGGTGTAATAACAAGGCACATCATGCATCAAAAACACATTCAGAGGTGCAGGGAAGGAAAAACACATGATGCATAAACCAAAACATTCAGAGGTGTAAAATCAAGGAAGACACATGATGCATAAAAACATTCAGAGGTTTAAGATCAAGGTGCGTAATCATATTAAATGCATTACATTTCCTAGCACCACATCACATTGCGCAAAACTCACATTAGGCAATTACCATCACATAGATAATCACTTTGCGCCTAAATAAAATCACATACTAGCCCCAATCTAATAAAGGGACTAAAGAGCCCTGCGTCCAGAATGTCAGGGCGCGCTGCCAATGCAGCGCCAGTCAGGGGTGCGCCACCGGCGCAAAACCTAAACGGTGCAGCTGCCAACTAATTGCTGGGCAGCTGGGAGTCAAAACTGCGACAGGGTCCTCACTGACCCTAGAACAGAACCGCGCCAACTGTTGGAGCCACACAGGCCCTGAAGACACATATGCGCAGGCTGTAGCCACACGGGGCTCTGTAAATAAAGATGTCCCCCAAGTCCCTTGTGGGGACACTAAAATCACTGTTGCCTTGGAGCACCTTGGCTCCTCTCAAAAATAAGGGGGGCGGGGGGAGCCAACTCAGCTCCTTAAAACAAACATGCCCCTGCACCGGTGGAGCCTCTCGGGCTCGAAATACAAATTGCGCCCTCTGAACCTTGGGGGCTCTGAAGAACGAATGCCGCCTTCGTTGGAGTCCCTCTCGTCAGCAATGAAGACAAAGCGCCAGGATGCTCCCTGGAGTGACAGAGCGCTATATAAAAACCACCAAACATCAAACATCAACCATCGGGGGACTCGAAGTAATATATGCCCCCAAGAGACTCTCAGGGCTCCTCACCAATGCCATCTTTCGTCGGAGCGGCCCGCTATCAAGTGGGGCCGCTCAATCACACAACCTGCCCCCGACGTTGGAGCGCCCCCCTAGCAGGCGGGAGCTGCTCTGAATAGGATGCTGCCCTGCCCCCTGCTAAGCCCTCACTTACCGGGCTTCGGGGACTTCTCTATCCGGCAGCAATCGCGGGGCTCTCCTTGGGGGCAGCAGGCGGGGCTCCTCTTCCCTTGCCGGAGCCTCGCTAGGATATCGCCTCACTGCCTCTTCCCCCGGGCCCCCTCCTGGGACCCGGGGCTTCACTGCGCCGGCAGGGCTCTCTCCTCCCATGGGAGCCCTGCTACTGCCGCCATCTTCCTCTTCTCTTCCCGGGCGCTGGCCAATCCCAGCGCAGCTCGTCGGTGCAGCCTCCAGCGCTGCACCAATCACAGCGCGGCCTTCCAGGGCGAGCCTCCCGCAGCCCGCCAATTACAGCGCGGCATTTACTGAGGGGGCTCATCGCTCTGAGCCAATCAGGGCTCTGCTCCTTCGGTCTCTCCTTCGGCAGTCCCAGGCAGCGGCGGTGGGAACACGGGGCAATGCCGGGTGGGCACTGGCTTCAAATAATTAAGTAAAAACGGGTAAATAAGCGGCAAGGTCCGCGGCAGCACTAAATGCAGGGTGGGCACCTGCCTGGATTAGAAAAGCGCTCCCAAGTGCGATAACAGCAGAAAGCGCTCCCAGGTGCTTAGGACAGGAAAAACAGCGCTCCCAAGCGCTAGACTATAAATCAAGCGCTCCTAAGCGCTAGCAGGGACCCACAAAGTCCAGGACAAAGAGAGGGAGCACCAACAGCTCCTATCTAGGAAAGTCCTCCAGATTTCCAGGGGCTGGGCAGGGCTCAGGGAGACAAGCCTTCCCCTGAGCCCAAGCAGCAGCACACCCCTGGCAGGATTCAAGTTAGAAACAAGAACATTTTTAGAGTGTCACAGCACCCTTTTTATACCCAAAATCCTTTGTCTAAAGGGTGCAGGCAGTGTGAGAACCAGCTAGAACTGGTTATGGGAATTCCTTTCACTGACCAGGCTAGGGACATCATACGCACCCCAGGGGGTGGAGCCGGCATTGTGTGGGGAAAACCCAGCCTCACTCAGGACCCTCAGACCAGACAGTCAATCCACAAGCAGGCCCAGGCTCACTCCTCCCCTCACATCAGCATGCTAAACACTCCATTCACCACCGGGGCAGACCCTCCCAGACTCTTGGAGCCAGGCTCACCAGCCAGCCTCAGCCAATCACACGCCACACACAAATTACACAAATAAGCCAACTTCTAAAAGTGGCACTTCTGCACTAGACACAATCATGCCGCATATACCATTGCACAGCATTCAATCTCACGAGTTCGCACGTACCAAACTCGACCCTGCACTCCCCACACATCAGGAACTACCATGGGCATACATATTCCCCATTCATTCCTATGGGGGGGCAGGTCACTCTCACCACAAACACAGAGAGCTCACGCACTTTACACTGTACCACAGTGAAAAAGTGCGCAGAGGCCTAAAATCACCAACACTAGGTCACAGAAACAGGCTAGGAAAAAGCAAAAAGTCTCGGGGTGAACCTGCCAAAAGGGCCGGGTCCAACAGTCAGGCAAAGGGGAAGATCATATCACCATGCTTACATGTAATTTAATTCAGTTAAACCAATGTTCGTAAACCCATCCCCTTAATTTGTATTCAAAATGTTATTCTCATCCACTACATGTATTCATTTTGGAACATTAATGACACTTCGATGAATGAAACATCTCATTGCTGAACTCTGCACCATCCTTTCCCAGGGTAGGACACTGGTGACCTTGGCTTCCATTCAACCTCTTAAGTCATCATTCCGGGTTAACTTTCAGTGGTCATGTGCAGTAGTCATGTGACTCAGCATACTTCGGTTATACATGAGAGGCCCAAATATGCACTAGTGATAAAGTCAGAAAGACAGATGTTACTTTAAAAAATAAATGGTTTCACTGCATACCACCTACTTCTACTCTATCCTGGATTATTTATTAGGCCTATCCCCGCATTAGCTTTATTAAAAACCACTCGATTTAGTACAAAAAAGCAGACGCCATGCACATGAGTCTCCTAGACTCCATTTTAGTACCTTCTGCTCATGCGCAAAAAGTTTCCATCCAAACGATAGCTCGTCATACTGCGTAAATGCAGTTGGCGCATGCGCAGTAAAGATTTCCCCGTTTAAAGCAGTTTTAGTCCTTCGTTCATGTTATTCTTGTTAGCAAACACAAAAGCAAGCTTCACTAACCCGCGTACTGGTGTGGTGCTTATTCGTTTTACACAAAAGAATTTTAATAACTTGTTAGTGAGTTAAAGGAGTGGATTGCTTCTGAGCAAGTCTCTTTTCTACGAGTCCTTGCTCCATCAGTACTGTTGGTGATAAGGATATGGGACATTTTGTGTAACAGTTTGTGTATGGTCTGAAACCGGAGATTAGTCAGATAATTCAGCAGCACAAGTTGTGCTGGCAAAACTAATCAGAAGAGAAACTTCTAAGTGGTGGCAGACTATCACTCTCGAAAAATACTTGTAACATGGAAGAGTACTGAAAGGCCTAATAATCTTAATTGCTCCCTTGTATGAACAACCAGATCCCGAACCAACTAAGGAATGGGCCACCAGTTTAAGGACTGCTCAAACCACATGATGTCCATACTTGCATGGAATGAGTGTTATGCTCTTCTAAAAGCCATTAAACAGATATAGGAGGAAATCCTGAAAGAAGAGAGTAAGGAATCACATGAAGCTAAATGGGAGGAAATAACAAAATTAAAAGACAAACATGAAGAAGAAATTATCGAAAAGAAGCAAAGAAAAATCTTCAGAGACCAACAGAATTATCAAGCAGGAAGGAGTTTCATATTCAGCCATAGATATGATTCTATAAGAAGCACGGAAACCCATACCGTAACAATCTCCTCAACTGGTGATTCCCAAAATTATGCCAGTGAAAGTGACATTTCTGAGGATGGTACACTGGCAATAGATAAGGATACTACATACCTGACAAATATTGGGGAGGAATTTCTCTAGTAGAACCAAGGCAAGAACCAACAAATGCGGCAGAAGGATCGAGGCTGAGGCAGGGGAAGAGGCAATGGCGCAAGATGCAGAGACAAAATAAGTGATGAAAAACTACCTCCACAACAAAGAAACAAGGAGTGGCAGATGGAGCAATAGCAGCAGCATCCTCAGTAGTAGTAGAAACAAGGGCCCAAAAGAAAGGACATTGAAGACCAATGTGGTAAATGTATCTAAACACCTTCTTAATCATACAGAGTTGAAACGTTTGCATTTTGGGTCACTTTAATTATACTCAAAGCAGGATTGACTAGTTCAACTATGTGAGGAAACTAAAACTACATAAATTGCACAAGCTAAAAGTTAAGACAACTACTAGAATACTGAATAAACCCAGACCTGACTATCTGACCTTTGGAGGCATTGATACCTTAATCACTCTCACTGAATTGAATAGGGATGATCCAGATCTGGCTCCCATTGACACAGCTACGTTGGGCTTTGAAGTAAGTGATAGTTGACCAAATAATTTCAAGCCAAAATTGATATTCAATCCATCCCTTCCTCCTTGGACCATTAATACATTTGAAACATTAGTGATCAAGGAATTCAAACGCCTAGCCAAGAAACCTAACTGGAAAAATGAAAATGTCTCTAGAAAGGAAAGATTGCCTCTGAAAACACCGTAGACGGACCAAAGTGTGGTTATCTGACACAATAGTAGAGGGGGCAATGCTTTGGTCCAAAACAAGGAAGAATATCTCTTGGAGGGTATGAGACAGCTGAAAAGTCCGGAATGTTACATCAGAGTCTCAAAGGAAGCCATAGATGAATGCAATGCTATGTATCACCAAATGCTAGGTACTTGGCATAATAGAGGACTTCTTGAGTGGGACGTATTTCCTTCCTGCTCAACAGGTTTCATAAACATTGTGCTGTATTACACCTGTTATCCAAGCTTCATAAAGACCCTTTGAAACAACCGGGGAGACCTATTATGTCATCCATGGGCTCCTTGATGGAACATAAATCTAAATACATTGATTTTTTTTCTAAGTCCATATGTGCTGTCACTAATTTCTTACTTTCAGGACAGCAAAGATGTTTTGGACAAAATACAGAACATAACATCGCAACATGATTTCTTATGGATGATTTTGGATGTTTGCAGTCTGTATACCTCCAATAAACACTCTTATGGTGTACAGGAATGTAGACACTTTTTGAAATCTTGATCCATTTCCTATCTGCACCACACTGACACGCTGGTCACTATGATTAAGTCTGTTTGAATAATAACTTTTTTTGTATTTAATTAGACCTTTCTTCAGACAAAACCAGGGGGCCACCACGGGCACCTCTTTTGCTCCAAGCTATGCCAATCTTATGATGGGATAGTGGAAGCAACCGCTGTCCAGGTCCTATGAGGAATACAGTACCCATACCATGCTATGGGCATGGTATATAGATTATATTTTTATTGTCAATGAGGGCAGTCATGATCAGGCTACCAGGTTCATCTCCAAGCTAAATGATAACGAGTATAATCTTGAACTTGAAGAAGATATAAGTGAAACCCAGACAGAGTAATTTGACACACAAGTAATGCTGGTTAATAACAAACTTTTTACAAAGAAGGGGTTTGGCCCAACATATGGACCATCTTGTCCGCAATTGATGCAAAACATCGTTCTCCCAGCATCGAAAGTGCATTGTTACGCAAAGAAGCGTATTTGATTATGAAATTTGACAGCATAAATCGAGGACTAAACTGTATGAGTGAGCTTAATAGAGTTTAATTTTCATTTTAACTCTATGCCTCCGTAATACTGTGGACCATGAATGTGGGTTCCATTGGTGCAGGCTAATTGCGTGAACTTCATATAATGGCCATAGATGAGGAACTACTTTTGTTCGTTTGAAATACAAATACCATAATCCTTTGCTTTGAACAATTGGGTAGCTCCGCCCCCTTCACGAACACGTGTTGTTGCAACTCGGTAAAGAAGACTGGAGAATGGAGGCCAGTTCTCGCTCCTACCGTGGTTGAGTTATTCACTTTGAATTGACATGAGGCGTCGATAAATGGTAAGCGTTACCGTGTGGCTCAGGAAGAGGGTTACGCATAACTTTTAAGTATGCGAGGTCCATTTTTTGTAACGCGTTGTATTTGCACTCCGTTTTCAGAACTCCAAATCGGCAGAGATTTGAACACGTTAGAGTCGTGGCTCCCTGACTGAATTAAAATCGACCTTAGTGTAAGTACATGCAATGCGGTTGCCGGGTGTGTTCGTGGAATATCAAGGGGACTTGTTATTGATGTACTCTTTCGAACCGCTTCCATTTTTTAGAATTTGCGAACCTATGCGCCACGACCCCTGTCATATAACTTGAAGTCTTGAGACCAGTACGCCCGAAAGAATACTTTAAAGGTAATTCTTTCATTTTGTGAAATAGTAACACAAGTGGTTACCAATTTCTTTATGCACATAAAATGACTTAGCCTTTGCTACTTTGTTGCAGAGTGGCGAGCACTGCATGATTTTACATCGTAAAGCCTTAAATTGCGCTGGTGAAGGCCAGGTAGCCAGGTATGTTGGAATTTACCTAAAAAATGCGTATTCAGTTGGAAGATTAAGTGGGAAGCGCATTACAATTTAGTTTTTTTGTTTTTTCACTACAAACAGTTGGCCTTTATGGAAAGACTCATCCAGCCCTGATGAGAGTCCGGCAATACAAAAAACCAGGACTTGAAACGCGTCGGCCACTATATTAAGTATAGGTTGATCCTTGGTGATCTTTGTATAATAGGAGTTTTTGTATAAACTTGTCATTGCACTTCAGGAACATGATGCATTGTTTATATGTGTAAAAGTGATTCTATTTCACATATTACAACTGTTTGGTTTTTATCTGAGTGATTGAATGTCATTATATTTGTCTTTTTTTTGATAGTATTGTAAATGTTCTATTTTTGATGAAATGTTTGTCGCATTATTGTTTAAGAGATTGCACATAATGTGATTGTCTGTTCATTAGACTATGTGTTCTTTTTTGGAATTTATTGCAATATGATGAATAATTAAAAATTAAAACAGTCAAAATTGATGGCTAGGATAACGCATTTATTTTCGTTTATTTCCTCATAGTAATAACTTCTTAAAAAATTGGAGGTGATGGTATAATCTTTTGTTCTGGTTAATAACAAACTGACATCGAAATTGAATCACAAAAAAGCTGTGGGGAATATGCTGCTACCTGCTAAAAGCAGCCATTGCAGGAATCAAAAATACAGCATCCCATATGGTGAGCTTCTGCGGGCTCGTAGGAACTGCAGCTGTGAACCTGATTTTATGACAGGATGTAAGATCATGTCTGGTAGGCTAAGAGGGCGTTTATTGACAATGCATTAAAAAGAGCGACCAATACGAGTCGAGATGCAAATTCTAACTCCCAAAATTGTGAACGATGCTCTGGATAAGGTCATCCTGAGCTTTGTTACCACTTATAACATCTGCTTACAAGACGTAAGAAAATGTCATCAAACACTGGGGCATTTTAAAAACTGAAATAACTCGGACTGATGTAACTGCTGATCACTGAGCATCCCTTATAGGAAAGGAAATTCCTTAAGTGACAGACATTTAAAAAAACAAAAAAACAAATGTGAAAAAAGTGGTACCTAACATACAAGGTTGTTTCACCTGCATGACATGAAAAGCATGTAAATTTAGCACCAGTATCAAGAAATCTTTCTCCCCTTTAACTAACACTATAGGAATATTGAAAAACATCTTACATGCCTATCAGATTGTTGGGTGCATATGCTTACCTGCCCTTGCAATAAATCATATGTGGGCTTTACTATGTTCCCCACAAAAAAATGGATTTTGGACCATATGTGGGCAAATCAAAACAGAGATAACCAGTACCCATTCGTCCGACACTTTAAGGAGGCCCATAGGAGTAACAGGAACCTCCTACCGCTTCTATGTTGTTGATCGCATCCTGAAAGATTCAGGAGAGGTGATAGAATACGAAAAAGTCTGTCAACTAGAGTTAAGATATACATTTGAGCTGGATACTAGAGTACCCCAGGATTTGAACTCTGATGTAGAAATGGTCTATGATCTAGGGGAGTAACGTTTGTCCGCTCAAATATCGAAGGGTTGCGCTATTAGCATTATGGTGTTTTCAGCACTATGGTTATGTCAGTAATGTGTTGATGTCATCATTTTCCCATTCCTTTTCTATTCTTTTTTTGTTTCTTTTCCTTGCTCTTCCCTTTTTCCCATTTCTCTTTTCTTTCTCTTTTCTTCTTTTTTCCTCTTCTTTTCTCCTTTCTGTGTATGTTTAATTTTTTCTTTCTTCTCTTCTTCTTTTCCGTGTGCACTACATTCTTCATTTCTTTAACCCCTTCTCCTCCTTTGCAACTGTTACCTTTTGTAATATAGACTGAAGCCTTTATGGACAGTACCAATCATTTGCTATCTTCTATGAAATGTATTTCAGTTTTTTAGTTTTGAGTTTTTAAAATTGGTAGTGTTATAGTTTTTAACCAGTATTTCTCATTTTTTCTATTCTTTTGTATAGGACCTACTGAGAGAAGGTATGTGAACAGCTGTGCACATAGAGACCGTAGAAGCAACATTTGGTTTGAGTCCCACATAGAAATGTGGTATTATGTTTTTTTAGTTAAGGTTCCACTTAAAATGATTAATATTACCTATAGGTGTAAATCAAGACTGTTTTAATTTATTTTACCTGAAGCAAGTAGGATTGCCCTAAACTGCCCACCAACCATAGTGGACTCTGCCAAATCCCTTGGAATAACCTTGGACAGCAGCTTGAATATGCATGACCACGTCAACCCGATGGCCAAAACCGCGAGGTTTCACCTGAGCTATCAAAGAAAACTAAAACCTTTCCTTGACACTCCTTATCTAAAAATGGAAGTCTAGGTACTATCTCCAGACTTGAATATTGATGTTCCACCCTTTCTAGCCTACCCAAGAACTCCCTGACACCCCTCAAAGCCTGCCTCAACGTCGCCGCCAGCCTCCTAACAGGTTCTAAAAAATTCGGTCACATCTCACCACATCTGAAAGCTCTGAACTTGGCTTCCTCTAGAAGCTAGAATCCAACTTAAACGGGCATGTATCACTCACAAGGCTCTATACACTAAATCCCCTGCATTTCTTGCCCAGAAACTCGTGGTGTCCGGAGGAGCCAAAAACTCCTGGCCCTCCAGAGACCTATTGCGCCAGTCTCCGCGCTTTCGAAAGGAAAAAACTATAATTGTGCATTCTCTGGGGCTGCACCAAGAATGTGGAACTCCTTCCCGCCCGCCATTTGAAGAATTCCGTCTCTGGCACATTTTAAAAAGGAAGCCAAAACCTTCCTAATGGGCAAATTCCTTTCCTAATTCTTGCAATGCACTCACCTTCAGCGACCTTGTTTTTGTTCTATTACTACTACACTTTGGACTGACCAGATGCTATCCACCCGGCACCTCCTGGCATTCCACCCTTATATTCTTGGACCTTTGTTCTTATAAAATGTTTGTACTTGTCTTTATCCCAAATGTTCCACCTCCCAACCTAAGTCTTATTTGTATACAACCTGTTAACCCTGTAAAGCTTTCTGATACCCTAACGGGTCAAGTCCGCACTCTATAAATCACTCATTAATACAAATAAATATAAATTATGGTGTATTATCTGCATATTACACTTATGTGTGTTGCCCACTGGGGCTAAAACCATTATGATTCCTTTCTTCAGGAGCAGGCGGTCCATTGGAGCTGAGGGGCCATGCCTCTCCACCTTTTGCCCCTCATGCACAGTGTCTGTCAGTTTGTACAAAGGTCAGCCTAACAGACACTGTTCACTTTCAGTTCAAGCAGCTAGGAGACAGACATGAGCATTTAGCGCAGGCTCCTGGGTGCCTGAGCTGAACTTTGCTGGACTGGGAAAGTCACAGTTCCTGTGGGCGTGACGTCCTCAGCTCAGCAAAGGTCCCTGAGGCCCTCCCATCAGTGACGAGGGGTAGCGTCACTGATGGCCTCGCACCTGAGTGCTTTAGTTTTAAGCCCTGAAGCACCCAGGGTTGAGTGTCAATCAGTGACACTTCATCACAGAGTGGGGTGGGGTCAGCAGTCTCACTGACCCCATCCCACTCTGTGATGACATTGGGACCTTAGGTCAGCAAATAGGGGAAGGCAGCAGTCCAAAGCCTTCTGGAACCTCCGAGGCAGAGCAGGCTGCAGGTAAGTGTTTGTTTTTGTTTTAAACTGTTTGGTGCATGCTTGTATGTATGAATGTTTGGTGAAGAGTGTTTGAATGGCATTTGCGGCCCGTGGAGGGAGTTACGTGGGGTGGAACGGTGGGGCGGGTGAGGGGCAATGTGGGGGTAGTAAACACAGGAATAGGGATGATTGCTGGTATGTTATGTTATGTTAATGGGCATTTGTTGAGCGCACTGTCACCATGAGTTTCCTGGCGCTGATAGGACACTGAGACTGTACAAGAGGGATTTTATTGGGAGTGTGAGAAAAGCAGAGTTTTTAAAGATTTCCTAAATGATAAGAGGGAGTATGAGGTCTTGAGTAAGAGTGGAAAAGAATTCCATAATTTGGGAGCCAGATGAGAGAAGCTACGGCCACCTAATTTGATAAGTTTGAACCGGGGAATGACTAGAAGCTGAAGATGAGTGGACCTCAGAGTGCGGGAAGGGCAGTAGGGGATAACCAAGGACTTCAAGAAGACAGGAGAGGGCCCAGTCAAGGCTTTAAAGACCAGGCAACCAACCTTGAAGGCTATTCTTTCACTGACTGGTAGCCAATGTAGTTGATGTAATAAAGGTTTGGCCGACTGCCATCTGGGGATTTTAAATGCCAGTCTGGCAGCCTGGTTTTGGATGATCTGTAGCCTAGACAGCAGGGATTTGGAAAGGCCAAGATACAAGGAATTGGAAAAATCCAGACGAGACAGCACCAGTGCTATTAGGACTTGTAGCAGAGCTTCAGGGGTCAAGAGGTGGGCAGCTTTCCGTATCCTGTGTAGCTGGAACATACAGGAAGATGTTACGGCGCTCACCTGGGCCTTGAGAGTGAGCTCAGAGTCAATAATGACACCGAGACTCTTTACACAGCCAGCAGGAGAAGGAGACGGACCAAGCTCAGATGGCCAGTACTGGGGGCCCCAGTGGGAAGCGCTTCTCCCAGGGAGGAGGAGCTCAGTTTTCCCAGGATTGAGCTTTAATTGATTTTGATTCATCCAATGCTGGATGTGTATCATGACCGCCTTAAAGTTGGTGACGGCGTCAGGGGAGGAAAGGGGAAAAATAATTTGTAAGTCGTCGGCGTAATTGAATACGGTGACGTCCCAGCTACCCAGGGAGTGAATAAGAGGCTGAAGATACAGATTGAAGAGGAGGGGGGACAGGGAAGAGCCCTGGGGAACCCCGCAGGATGATGGTGCACTGGTGGCGCTGAAGGGACCCAAGCTAACTGCTTGGGATCTATCCTCTAAGAAAGACTTAACCCAGGACAGGGCGAGCCCGCGGACTCCGGCGGACTCGACACTGTGGAGTAAGATGTTATGATCCACCGTGTCGAATGCCGCCGACAAATCCAATAGGACCAATGCCTGGGGGCGTCCGTAAACAATTAAATGAATTAAACGAATTTCGTAGCACATGCTGCATCTAATTTTGCAATGCAGGGTGCGCAACGAAATTCGTTTTAATAATTTAATTGTTTACTTACCTGCAATCATCCATATCCCGGTGCTTACTACCCCCCCACCCTGCCCCTCCCCCGCCTCCTCTTTCCGCCCCACGGAACTTCGTCCACCGGTCGCAACTGTTGAATGGATTTGTTTGTGTGCATGAATGTATAAAAGTTATGTGCTTGTGTGTATGTGTTTGTGTGCGTGCGAGTGTGTCCTGTCTGCCCCCTCCCTCCAAAACTTACTGGCCGCCCCTGACTTTCTTTATTATACTTTGTTCTAAAATTTGATCACACACTCTTCACTATTAACCACATCCATGCTCAGGACGGCTCCCGGCCGTCATGAGTCACAGTAGGCATGTGCTCATGACAGCCGGGAGCCGTCCGAATGTTGCCGCTCCGCCCACACACAGTTAATTCCCCGCCTGTGCGGGAGAATTAATCAGTGGGCGGAGTTTGGACGGCTCCTGGCCGTCATGAGCACACGCCTACTGTGACTCATGACGGCTGGGAGCCGTCCTGGGTACCTGAGCGCCACGCCCAACCCCCCCCCCCTCGCACCCCTGCGGAAATTGCCACGCGGCAAAGGGGCTAATATCAAGGAATGTCATATTATGAGACAAGTAAACATCTTTGAAAATTTGCCCACTGGGGCACAATTGTGTAAAATGTGATCATAAGAACTCAGGCTGTTATGTATCACCGATACCGCTATTTATTGAAATATATGTGATATTGGAGGGAATAAGTATTAATTATTAGCCAATCTATTATTACTACAACATCATTTACATTACTGACTATACATAAACTGTGTTACAGCTGATATGATGTTATAATGTGGCAGTATGTGTGAAATCTATAATTATAATATTGACTTTTGAACAAATTCAAAGATAACCAACATAATCACTAGCTTCACAATGATCTCAGGAGGTAATGTCCGCCTTCTATGTTGTTTTTTTCACATTCTGTTTAAACTGTGCCGGTAACATTTCTTTCCTACCCGTGATCAAGGCATTAAGATGCTGAAACGCATTAGGTTTTTCAACTATGGCAAAATAAATGTATCATCAATATTCTAGCTAACAAGTATTTGTGGAGAAGAGTGCACGTTACTAAGCGTTTGTCATTCTTTTTTGTAGTAATAAAGCCGGACACGTTGAGGTATTTCAAGTTGGTTTATTGAAGATAAGTAATTGAGTCCAGAAGTATTAATGTATAAGCCCCACCAGGAGCAGCCAGCAGGCAGCTCAGCCCATCTCAACTGAACCTCTCCTGAGAGACACCCAACATTCCACAGAGAATCATCACACTGTAACATTCTAGAGGCATTGCATGTGATGAAAGAGAAGAAAAAGTATGGGCAGAGGTGTAAGATACTACATTTTTCTGTGGATTTTATACGTACAGGGATCCTGCACCTTGGTCCCAGTATACTTGTGAGGATTGTGGTGGTGTTCTATGCTTATAGTTTATAAACATAGTATAACTTGACTAAATTGTACTACAACATAGTGAACACATTATTTGAAATGCATCAGACACTCTCCTGATTTTCTGAAAGAATGGCTTTCTAGCAACTCAAAGCCAGGTGCACATACTTCACACGGCTTCCTGGCAGGATTCCGGGAAATCCTAATGAACAGCGAACATGTAAATGAATGGACTCCAAATGACCTATACTAAGTATCTTTATTTCACGTGCACCCTCTCGATTATCATGAATTATCAGCTTCAAAAGCAAAATCCAATAAAAAATGAAATTTTAAATGACGAGGCATGCATATTTTGTAAGAATAATTGGTTAAGCTTTATTTTTCTATTTTAATAAAATCAGAGAGACCTTTAGTTTAGAGGAAATCTCGACTGTGATAAGATTGAAAACAAACCGTAAACTGCAACTTAGGGAGGCAGCAGCTGCCTAGCAAAAAGTATTCACGTAATTACACTAATTCCACAGTAGGGCCCCACAAGAGGCAGTCAACCTGACTCCTCACTGTCCAACAAGCATTGGCAACGCCAATAGGTCTAGATCAGAGGTCTTCAAACATTTTGATACAGAGACCACCCCTGTCAAAATATTTTAGGCGTAAGGACCCCTTCCGGACAAACATTTCTAGAACCTGGTACTCCTCATCATTGACAACCATTAACCACGATAAACACTCCCAATTCCCACGGCAAATCATTTTTACGGTGGGGAAATAATATTGAACAATATTTAGCAAACCAAAGGTTTATTGGTGACTGTGGTGTGGTGTCAGAGACTTAACACACAGTTCAAACAAAAAGAATTACCCAAAAATGCATGATGGTACTTTCATTTGATAACCTTTATTTGGATGATTACACCTTTCTAAACTAATGTGATGGGTGTGCCTGTTTTTCTCCAGAGAAACGGTCGATCTGTGTTTGCACCTCACCTGGGGGCATATTATGAAGAAACAGCGTTAAAATTATCGTCCCTTTAGCGGCAGGAAACTGCCGCTTAAGCGGCGATAATGGGCTTGATAATATGCCCTTGTAAATTCCCATAGAAGCCCATGTTCTGGTGTGAACATCAGGAACATGGGCTTCTATTGGAATTCTCAAGGGCATATTATCAAGTCCATTATCGCCGCTTTAGCAGCAGTTTCCTGCCTCTAAAGCGGCTATAATTTTAACACCATTCTTGATAATATGCCCCCTCATTAGTAATAGTTTAACACCCAAATATAGCAATAAGATAAATAAAATGTTACTAGTCCGGTTTTGCAAAGGGCCTTCTCTTACGTTGCAACATGTGTTGCTGCTTTTTAGTAACTTTTGAACCGTTTGAGTAAGACATTATTTTTGTTAAAATCAATAGCTTATGCAGCAGACGATAGATTATGTGGCAAATGTGGCAAATCTATAATTATGCTGAAATCGCTGTGGCTGCACAGTCACATAATTCCAGTGGTCCTGGATATAATCGCTGTAATTATGGGCTGCAAATTTAGTGCATGGCATTCAAAGAGAACCAGTCTATGTTTCATGGTATGCTGACGGCTTGACTTTTACAGTTTCATGGAACTGGAGGTTGATGAAAATCATTTATCACAGTTTAAACATACCATGTACAATTATTAATGATGAACTGCAACATCCAAGTAGGATCCTTTCCTTAATTCCAGTAGAGGAAGTGGCTCCTTAATCTTCATTCATACTGTTTTTTCAAAAAGGGTTTTATTTATCACATTTTGAAAACAGACGCTTCAATATTAGTAAAAACTGACTCCTGGTTATATTAGTTTGTTGCTGTTGTTGACTTCATTCATGTCTGGGGGGATGGGCGGCAAAGGCAAATGTGTGGATAAAAACAAAGGGCCTAATTTACAATCTTTTGACATTGGTCAGCACCCAAAGCCTTCTTGCTACTTCAAAAGAAAAGGGCAGAAATGCGCTGTATCTATCAGATATGGTGTATTCCTGTCCTTTTCCCCCATGCTGGCCTACAAATGGCTTCCATGCACAAATGTAGGAACTCTTGTGCCATGTTGCAAGGGTGTTTGTGTTTTAGGGGTGATTGTTTTTGTGCAGGAAGTAGCACCTTCCTACACAAAAACAAACGATGCAGGTGATTTCTCCTTTCTATGTGTGCTGCTGAATACAGCACACATAGAAAGAGGAAATAATGAGGAGAAATAATGTTATCTCTCCTCATTATGCCTCCCTTACACAAACCCTGTGGAGACAGAGACTTTTGACGCATTCCCAGGTTTACAAAATTTCCAAATCTGGTAATGTGTAAATTGCCATGGGCGTTACATTGGAACAACCTCAATAATGCCTATTGCATGCCTCTCTATTGCAAGGTGAAACAATGCAGCGAGTTGCACCGCGTTGCCTCAATCCATATCTACAATGTAATGAAAAGCCACGCAGAGTGGCTTTGATGGCTTTGTAGACATAGCACTGTAGTGTGCACCACCGAACTATCACTAAAAGTAACGTTCTGGCATCACAGGTGTCTTGTATATGAGGCCCAAAATACTCCGTACGTTTTTTAGGGCTTTCACCATCATGTAGCTACATTTAAAATAACAGGCAGCTAAAATGAAAAATAAATTAAAAAGAGTTGCTACTCAGTGCAAAATGCACTCTAGTACTTTATGAAGCCTGTATCATTTAATGCACGGCAAAGATCTGTGTGTAATCAAAGAGCCACAGAATTAAATCTTGTTTAGTTCACTGGAGAATTAAGATTTTTGTATTTTTAGTGCTAAGAAGACAGAAAGCACTGTGAATATGTATACTTGCATTTCACACAGTATAAGATAGACTGCTACAAAACATGCAAAATGTTTCATGATCAGATGGTCCTTCCAAAATATAGATTTTAGTAATACCCAGAATGTACACAAAGCAATTCTTTTACATAACTCTACCCTCAACACCTCCTCAGAGATAGTAAGCACTATGTAATAACAATGACAATTAAAAGCACACACTTAACAGCTCTTTTGTAAACTCTTTACACTACCACTCAAAAAGAATACATCTTTGTCATCACAAAGCTTCCAGAGATTCATCAATTAAAGCCAGTACCAGCTCCAAGCATCCTTTACATTTGCAGATTGTGGTGTACTATTACATTTCTTTCAGAGAGGCAGCACACTGGCAGAAGGGCACGTTTAGCTATCTGCCCAGCTTCAGTTTCACAGCACAGGAGATTCCCTGAATGACCCTTCAGCTGAAACAGTTTAACTATCAGAATGAACTGTCTGGGGACAGTTGTCTTTTTCCAAAACAAAGAGCTAATGTTTTGGATTCAAGGCAGAAGTGAGGCAGATGAATGTGTGTCCCCCTTCCCATGACTCCACGTCGCCCCTGGGGGCCTTGCCCCACTGATTGCAAACCTCTGTTCTGAATTGTGAAATCTTTTGGGTTTTCCAAAACGTGCTTGTCCAGGGAGGTATTGGTTTGGACTTATGTTGTGGTGCACTATGGTGGAATTAGAATATAATTCAAATGTGGTTTCCGTGGATAGAATTGCATCTCTTGTGCCCACTTTGGAATGTATTTGTAATATTTGAACATACCTATTCAAAGGTTGCTTTGGTGAATGTGCTCTGATCCCTTTGAGTGGCTTGGCTTTGTTCAAATAATTTCTGCCTGCGTGCATACTTGAGGGTATGCCTTCTTGGAAAAGGGTTATAACCCTTTTTAAAATGGCTTTGCGAGTAACTAAATAGGAAAAAAGTTGTAATCTGGTGGATTAGGAGGATGACGAGTGGGGAAGGGTAAGGGAACAACCAAGGAGTGATGTAGAAATATTAAAAAAATAAAAGGAATCGGGCAAATTTAACAGATATTATGGAGAAGCAACATGGAGAACATGGACTAGTTGGGGAGTTTATAGAAAATCAGAGTAGAGAGAGAGGCGGGCAAGATGCAAAGCGAAGGGAGAAGTAGTACATGGGGAAAGAGAAATAAAACACATGCACTCCAGTGTAGTGTTTATGGGGAAAGAAAAGATAGATCTCTGAAATGCAGATACACTCAGCAGTGGAAGGATACAAGGTTTTTTCCAGTTTTTTATTGTATATGATTTTTATTGACTTTGACAAAGTAACATCATTAACATCTGCATGACGATTCAATCCAGCAGTTACATTACAAAATAACAATGATTTGAATGGCACAGGCAGGGTCCAGAGAAAATACTTAGCTAGGAAGCACTAAAGTCCACCTTTTTGGCCTTGTCACTGCTTCACTCTACAGCGCAGTGTGATTATGAACAGTCAATTAGATCAGGACACGAAAGTGGAATCCGCCATTGTTCCACAGAGCCATTTCTCCATTAAGCCGCATACAAAGTAATTAACTTGAACAAGAGGAACAAAAGGAAAAAGAAAAAAAGAAAACGATCTCTTTGTGTAACTGCCAGTGTAAGTGCGCCTGTCAGTCTAGTATATCAGTGAGTGACACACATACAGCTGTATGGGCATGGTAGGCCATTATTGGTGAATGTATCAGGAGGGGGGGTGGAAGAGAAAAACGGAGGGAGAGGTGAGCAGGGTGCGAGAGGAGGGTGTGGAGGGTGCGGAGGGCCAAGGCACCTGGCGGACGCGAGTATGCATGTTCATGGGTGGATGTTGGTCCAAATAGTCCAAGGAAGACAAGGGTCCTATGCCAGTGAGTAGGTGTAAGATGGAGGGGATGCTGCGGACAATTTAGCTTTGATCACTGACAAGTAGTCCTGTCATTGTTTCAGGGTCAGTCGCGGAGCACTGTTGCTTGCGCTGCAGTCGCCTTTTGTTTGTGTGTTCCGACACAAGTGCCCTGTGGAGACCAGGCATCCACGCGCACACATTGGGCCCAGGGGCACCTTCCACATCATGCTTCTCTTACGTTTGGCGAGGCCAAGGGCAAGATCTAAAAAAGTATTCAGGCCTTTAAGGGACGCGTTGCGTCTTGAAATGCCCAACAGAAAGTGAAGGGCTTTGGCCTCTACCTGAATATCTGCTGCTTCCAAGAGCACAACGGCCACCATGGTCCAGAATGTTTGGATACCGGTGCAGGTCCACACCATGAGTGTGAATGTGGCTCCCTGGTCCCGACACCTTAGGCATATGTCCGCGGGAGTGGGTACATGCGCGCCAACCTATGGGGTGTGAGATACGTGTGGTTGAAATAGTTACATTGAGAATACTTCAATCTGGCATTGGTCGAGATAGTTTTTGGGTGATTAAGACATTGCAGCCACTGCTTATCAGAGAGGGTGATAGACAGCTCGGCATCCCAATACTCACGGAGTGTCGCAAGTGCGATTGTCTAGTCCGAAAGAAGTGTAGATGGTTGTTACGGAATGCCTACCTCGACCGTGCATGAGCAGTGTTTGCAGTAGGAGTGACGTGGAAAGTTCTGCTAAGTCGGTATCCCATGCTGGCAAGGAGTGGCGTGTAAGCAAAGCGTGTAACAGAAAGGAGCCCTGTGGTACCTCATATGTGTCTACTAGACCCTTGAATGTTTGCAATTGCGAGTCTGCATAGATGTCTCGCCATGTTTCTAACCCTCTCTCCTTCCACAGTCTCAATTCCAGGCATCCATGATGGGCGAATGTACCGGGGAGGATCTCCAGCGGGAGGTCAGGGGAGTATGGTGCCGTACGGACCTTAGGCATCACGTATTTGGACCAGTGCAGTCTGGCCGCTGTTAGTAAAATGTTGCCTCGTTGTGTTTGAGTCAGGCTAGTTGTTCCTGACATCCAGCCTAGCAATGCTGGTGGATCCCAAGCCAACACCTCCATGGCCATCTAAGTGAGATTGCTCTTAGGGGGCCACCGCATTGACAACTGTAGTTGTGCCGAGACATAGTATCGCTTGTAATTTGGGACGCCCAAGCCGCCATCCGATAATGGCAGGTATAATTTATGGATAGCCAACCTGGCCCTTGAGTTCCCCCATATCTGGGAGACTAGTAAGGATTCCAGCTCCCTGAAGATTGCCATCCACGGTGTCAACTCCTCGATAATACACCTGGATCCCCAGGTATTTAAAGGTGTGAAAAACCCATGCCAACAGCGTGTCCGGTGTTGTCCTCTCTAGGTCGGCGACATTGGCATCATTGGGAATACCACAGACTTAGACCAGTTAACTTGGAGCCCAGAGACTCTTGAATGTGTATTCTGATCCTTATAGTCGACGTTCAACATCGATAAAGGGCAATATGAGGCCATTTGGAGAGGATCACGGCCTGGCTTCGGCAAGATCCATGCCTCCCTCAAAGTGGGCGGTAGTGCATCCATCTTGAAGGCTTTGACATACACATTGGCCAACATAGTTGCTAGTTGAGCGGAGAAGGTGGAGTAAAACTCCGATGGCCATCCGTCCGTCCCCAGTGTCTTGCCAGTTGCCAGTTGCGTCAGGGATCTCACTGACAGGCATGGGGTCCTCTAGGGCATTGCAATGGGCTGGCATACTCTGTGGGAGTTGTATCTCTGTGAGGAAGCCCTGAACGGAAGCGGAGTCATGCGTGGCTGGGACCATGTACAACGTTGTATAGTATTCATGGCTTCCTGTGTGTTCACTAAGGTTCAGGCATTTACACTTTTAGCAAAATAATCTCTTACAAGAAATTATATATACATAATTGCATTGAAGATCATTCTCCGACAAATCACAATTCATAAATATAACTTGTTGCTTTTGGCGGTGATAGGGGGTTGTGTAGTGTCAGATTGCAGTAGCCACGCCAGCATGCTTGACATGTTTTGTAGTCTAACGTGCAGAGGTCATCCATTGCGCTCTTGTATGCCAAGCGGGCTTGGGCCTGAGAAGGGCCATTCTGGGGGTCAGTGGAAATGAGCTGTACACAGCTCTGTATTGCTAATTCATGAGTGTGAAGCGCAGCAGTCAATGTTTTTCAGTCGCCGAATGTGGTCTTGATGGCGTGTCCACGAAGAACAGCCTTAAAGGTGTCCCATTCCACTCCTGCTGACAAAGCAGTTCCCTCATTCATCGAAAAATAGGATTCAATGGTGGCTGGGAGGGTGGCCCGGTAGGATGAGTCAGTGAGCTCGGCACTCGGTAGTCGCCAGGTCGAAATCTCAGGGTACCTCATGCCCCAGGTCAAACTCAATTGTAGAGAGGCATGATCAGAAAACGCACACACCAAATAGTCAATGTGTAATATACTGTGGAGGGCATTGTCCGAACAGAATACAGTGTCTATCCGCGTATATACGTAATGAGGTGCCGAGTAGTGCGAGCAAGTGCGCGTCTGGGGATGCATTCTACACCATACGTCGTACACCTGCATATTGGTCACCCACTCTGACATATGTTGTGCCAGCTTAATAGATTGTGGCATTGGGAGGAGGAGGCGAGAACAGTCCAGATCGAGATCTTGCACCCCATTAAAGTCACTGCCCCAGTACATGGGGGCCATGGGATCCGTGTGTAAGGATGGCGTGTGTGTATGTAAGACGGTGGACTGGCCTGAATTTGGAGCATAGAGAGACAGCACTGCCAATGGGGACCCATTCAGGAAGCCTTCCATGGTGACAAAGTGGCCCTGTGTATCCATTCTAGAATTTGTGATATGCAGGGGGGTGCCCGGTGTGACCCAAATAAGCGCTCCTCTGGCATATGCCAAATATGTAGTACCCAGGATCATGCCCCTCCAGCGTTTACCGAGTGATGTAAGTGTTTGTGCGCTGAGATGTGTCTCTTGCAACAGCGCAAACGTGATCTTGTGACTGCGTAAGTACTGATAAACTTTGAGGTGTTTAGCACATCCCGCAACCCCCTCACATTCCAGGTCAATAAAAGGTAGTCCCCAGCTTCCATTTGCCTAGTTGTGAAGTGAAGATGTGGTGCGGAATAGGTCACAAACTGCTAGTCTCCACCCCCCTGACCAGGTACAGCCAATCCATGTACCCCACTGTTTTCAGGCAGACAAAGAGATCAACATATTAACCAAAAGTTCTCAACATCCCACCCCAGGCCTGCTTGCCAGCAGGCAGGGGCCATGCACACTAAAATGCGGGTCAAATAAGTCACAAAATATAACATAAAACAAATAAGAACCAATAGAGTGCTCTATCAGCTACTTATCGCTTGTTGGGGAGAGTGTAGCAGAGCTGGTGGACAATGTCCTTGCCGCCTCCAAAGATTCAGCCTGACAACCCGCAGATGTGTGCAGACCTTCCAGTGACTGCAGTAGAGGGCATCACAGAGTCTGGAAAGTTCAACCCGGTGCGTCTGCGGTTTGTGGGGTGAGGGCTGTGCCACCCCCGACAACGTCTCAAGCTGTGAGGCCTTGATGAGCAATGTCTGATCCATGACCATTTCGAAGTCTGAGTTCTGTCTAGGGGAGGAAGCTGGGCAGCCCATGTGCTCTGCCGTCTTGATGGCTTGTGCCTGTTCCTGGGCCGTCTGCGCCTTTTATTGGACAACGTATCCGGCCTTTGCTGTGACCCCTTCGTGATTCAACCAGTATCCAGGATTTGGGAGAGTCCGTCGTAGGTTTGGGGGGCCTGTGTGCCAGGCCCTGCTAGTCGATCCAGGTACATGCCTCCTCGGGTGTATTGCAGAAGATTGTGTCCTCCTTATTGCGAATGTGAAGATGTACCAGGTATTGGAGGGAGTATTGGATATCATGGTCTGTCAGACATTTCATGACCTCCAGGTAGGAGGAGCGGCGGAGCTGCACGGACAAGGTATAATCTGGATAAATGTGGACCGTGGCTTTGTTAACTTGCCAAGGGCCCCTGGCACAAGTGACCTGTAGTATGTGGTTCCTGTCACGATAATTAAAGAGTCTTGTCACCACCAGTCTAGAGAAGGCACCCGGGCAAGGGGGGTCCCCGGTACCCTGTGCGTCCACTCAATGGAAAAGAACTTTGACATCTTACCCTGCGGGACGTCTCGGGAGAACCAGTCTTATTGCTAGAGTTCCATGTTGGAGCCCTTTGCTCGTTCGTGAAGGCCCAAGATGTGCACATTTTTCCGGTGTGAGCACCCTTCCTGGTCCTCCACACACATGTTCCCTCAGGAAGTCTACCACCTGCTTGAGGGATTGCAGTTGGGTGGTCGCCACGGTCACCGTGAGGTACAACCACACCAGTGTAGACTCAGACTCCTTCACTTGGCCCTTCAGTTTCTTGTGGTCCTTCCATAGGTACCCCATATAGATGCTCAGTGAGTCAATCTTCTTGCCCAGGGTAGATTTGATGTCGAGTATTGCCTCCAACAGCTCTTAAAAGCAGTGCGAGTGGTCATTGCGGTCTCCCAGGGCAGAGGGCCCCAGTTGGTCCGCACTCCTAGTGCCCCGAGGCGCCGATTCTACCTCCAGAGGTTGTACCTGAGACTTGTCTGCTCTAGGCTTGCCCATTACATGGTCTGCAGGAGGCAAGGGGCCGTGTGCTGGTCTGTGTGTCCCCTCTGAGTTATTAGAGTTTAGGAGCAGCAAACCTGGGGGGTACAGATATGGGTAGATAAGGTGTCACAGGTAGCTAGTTCGGGGGTATTCGGCTTACTAGTAATGGGGTGTCTCACCTTGCTGGCCACTGCAGCGACTGCTGTATCAGAAAGTCTTCAGGAGGGCCCTCCGCCATTCAATGCCAACATTAGGCCCAGACCCACGAGGCTCGGTACATGCAAGCGTGCAGGCCTTTCTCCCCTGACACTTACCATATACAGCCTTCAGGCATGTCACAGGATTCTGCTGGACCGACTCCCCTGTAGTGCCCAATGGAGCGTGGATAACTAGCACAGTATTTGGGGGTGTGCAGCCTAGGCTGGACGTCCCCGCATGTGCACAGTTGCGCGGAACCCCCCAGCCTGGGCCACCATGCCCAGCGCAGAGATGAGGGGGGCGGGGACTCAGTTGTGCCCTCACAGCCTCAAAGGGGAGCCACACAGCAGTGCAGTGGGCTCTCATCATCGCAGGGATTCCCTCGGTCTCAGGGAAGGCCACCACAGGTGCAGGCCGCATAGTCGAGCGTACCTGCACCATAGAACGGCGTCACAACCTGCTCTTGGATGGGGGCTACGTGTGCCTCAGTTCGGGCCCCAGTGCTTTGGCAGCGTGATCATGAGAGACTGGGGGCCCCGTCCACTGTTGCCTGGCAGGACTTGTGAGCAGGCCTAGTGGGCAGCGTCCCGTGCCGAGCTGCTACGTCTCTGAGCGGGGTTGCCGAGCCGCAGAGACATTGCGCTGCAGCAAGCAGGATTCGGGATTCGCAGAGCATTGTGACCACTCTCCCGCTATCTTGGCCACGCCTGCGTGGAAGGATACAAGTTAGCCAATCAGAACATTGCAATAACTAAATGCTCCTGGGTGGGAAAAACACAAGAATATAGAAGAAAGCCTCTGAATCCTGAGACAGACATCCAAGCCATCCACTTAAGAGAAAAGGCTTAGCAAAAACTGTCTCTTTGTATTTTAGAAACAATCTATAACCAAGAACACAAAAGACTGTGGGGCCTATTTGCTAAAAGGTTCTCAAGTGCAAAGTAGACTTGTTTTGTGTAAGTATTTGTATTACATTTTATATTTTGTTGATACAATCGATAAAGAGAACACATATAGCATACAATTATCTAACACTGTTGTAAAAGAAGAGAGTAATAGACAAGTAATAAGCAGCACAATAACAAGTGACCAATCAACCACCGGATACATGTCCATTTGGGATGTCCCCCTTCTCCTCTAAACCCCACAGTTGGATGGGCCAACATGCTCAATCCAGCAAAGAAAAATACTTGCTAACCGAGGATTTGGTATGTGTACAATGTCTGCATGTATTGCAGCAAATGTCGCAATTGCCTATGCCCATTAGTCAAATTTTAACCAGCAATCATAATAATGAAACAATACCCCACCCCATCCAGCTTGTGCGTGTGAGCGTGACCAGAACACCATCCAATTGTACACCGGCTCCAACAGATAAATAAGCACTCAGTACAATGTCTCACAACAGACGTCAGTCACCTTCACCGGGCTCCCAAATTGGCTCACCACTAGACTACCCAACATATCATCCAAGGTGCGAGGCTCAGCGGTGCCTGCCTAGAAGGGAAGAGCTTGCCTGCCCATTCTCTCCTGGAATAAAGATTAGATGTTAAGGATGGGGGGAGATCAACCATACCAGCCTCAAGTCGTTCAAGGTAAGTATCCCAGCATACCAGCAGATCTAATACCACACCCGTTGTGTGCAATCGCTTGTGCACCACTAGCTCTGCAAATGCCCAACGGAGCATGTCTGTCACCAACTTTTCAATGAGGTTGCCTTGGTAGACTCAGGCCATAGTAATACATAGTAATACATCACTTATCTAAGATGAGCAATACATTCTGGAATCTGATCAGATCCTTGCTTTTCTTTGTGACACACCCCATATCGAACAAGTATCTAAGTGGGACCAGCAAAAACAAATTATTTGTCACAGCTCATACCACCTGCTTCCAACCAGGACAAATTAGTGTACTGAACCACACCATGTGTTGGAAGTCAGCATCAGTAGATTTACACCTTGGGCACACATCAGATGCCCCACGGAACATCTTGCTAATTCTGTGTGGGGTGAGATATACACAGTGCAGAAAGTAAAACTCAGTGAGTTGAAACCGTTCATTTCGCGTCCCCCTGTTTGATGGATCCCACTGTTTACCTGTGATATCAGTACTGAGCGCCAATTTCCACCAATCCTGTAACCGCACATGTTCCATAGTTGGCCTGCTCCGCAACACGGTGTATACGTGTGCAATGGCACTCTTGGTGTTTCGTCCCGTTAAAACCTCTTTGAGGGGTGCCCTTATTGGAGGTAGTTACCCATCAGGCCCCCAGGTCTTATGCATGACATACGTTAAGGCAGAATACAGTAAGAACTGCTCCAGACAGAGCCCATGATCCAGCACCAAAACATTGAAGGCGTGGAAACCCTCCTTGGTCATCAAATCTGCCCAAGTCAGGAGTCTCATTGCTTCCCAATCCCGGACCCAATTTGCAGTCCTCAAGACTGCACACTCTGGAATGGTCCAGATAGGAAGACTGGGTGCATAAGATGTATGTTGTTGCCCATCTCCGATGTAGCAGTACACTATCAATGTCACGAGGAGGTGTAGTGTCAAAAAGCTTATGTAACAATGGTATCACTGCCAATTCATTCAAAATGCCAATGTGTTCCAGGGATGGTTCTCCTGCAATCCACTGCATCAGCCACTGCATTTGTGCTTCAGCAGAGTATGATTCGCAGTCAGGGGCCCAAAGGCCACCCTCATCCAAGGGGGCTCATAGCTTATGTAGATCAACCTGTCTTCGACCGTTGCTCCAAATCAAGTCTGTCAACACCTTTTTGAGATCTAGGAAGAAGGCCTTGCAGATAAAGAAAGGGAGGGCTGCAAATAAATAAAGAAGTCGGGGTAGGACCAACATTTTGGCAATGGCAACACTGCACATGGGAGACAAGGGTAGTTTGGCCCAAAAAGGGAGGGGTGGTGAATCACAGCCAGCGCCTTCCCAAGATTCCTCTCCATTAAATCATGTGAATCTTAATACACCTGTATTCCCAGACATTCAATGAAGTCAAATTGTCAATTCAGCTCTCAACGTGACAGAGCCTCCTGATGGTCTTCAGAGATAGGTAATAGTGGAAATAAACAGGATTTATTTTAATTAACTGGAAGGCCGGCCATGATTCCTGGTAGCACTGCTGGCTCTGCTCTCGAATAAATCAACGTATCTTCCACTTAAAGGGACACTATTTGGCAATGTCCAAGCCCACGAGACTCCCCTGTGGTGCCCAATACTGAGGCATACATGCCAAGGGCCCCAACGCTAAAGTAAACAGCAGTGGAGAGAGTGGGTAGCGCTGTCTTGTACCCCTAGCCATCGAAAAAGAGGCAGATAATACATTTCTTGTGTGCACCCTAGCAGTCGTATTGGTGTACAGTTACACTACCTAGTGCAAAAATGAAGAACCAAACCCCATGTGCACCAAAACTGCTAGCACGTAAGGTCAATCCAAAGTTTTGAATGCCTTCTTTATGTCAAGTGAGGCAGCCTGACCCTCCGTTCCAGTGTTCATAACATGAAAGAGCCAATGCAAATTAAGGAAGGTGTTGGGCTTGGGTAAAAATCTGTTTTGGTCAAATTGCATAAAAGAGGGGATTATGGTGCTGAGATGATTAGCCAAGACATTCCCAAGAACCTTGTAATCCAGATTTTAGAGAGACAGGGGACAATATGATTTTACATTTAGGGGATACTGCCCTGGTTTGGGTAGGACTACAATCACCGCAACCCTCAAAGAAGTCAGCAAGACCTCATTGGCCAGTGAGCATTCATACACCTGAAAGAGGTGTGGTGGCAAAGAAAAACTGGAATGTTAAAAAAATTTGATCTTCAACCAGTCAGTACCAGGAGCCGTCCCTCCGGCAATCTGGCATATATTGCGTCTTGTGGCTCTAGTTCCTGACATTGGAGGGGTTAACCTAAGACATATGGGCTCATGATAAATGCACTGTGGGAGCATCTGGATGTATTTTAGAGGGTTCTCTGTGCAGTGACAGTAATAATTTTCAAATTCTCCATTGATACCCTCCTGTGTGTTTAATAACCGCCCAGACTGCTGTCGGATCACGGTACTCGTGTATGTGTGGGATTCTCACCATAACATCGATGCCATTAGACGACTTGCCTTATCTCCATGTTCATGTTGTTGTTGTGTTTATATCTAAAATCAAATCTGGGCAGTCGACTGACCAATTGTCGGTATTCCCCTAGTAAGCAGAAAGAGCCTGAATCCAGTCATTAGATTTAAGCATAAACGGCCTCACCAATTTGGGAGTGAACCCGATGTCGGTCAAGGCATCTGTAAGTTCCAAGTGGGAATTCTCTGCCTGGGCCTCCCCCACTTTGATGAAACCTACAAGGGATTGTTGTCCAACATGGTCTTGCCCAGATATTCTCCTTGTGTGCACAGTTGAATTAGCGCTTAAGGAGCAAAGATCATATCTAACCTGGAATGTATCTTGTGTACCATCTAGTAATCAGAATAGTCTATGTCAGTGTGGTGCAATGAATTCCAAATGTCCCCTATTGTTTATTATAAGCCCACATGTTTAGGTGTTGTTATATGGTGCACAAGTGTGCCCTTGGCAGGGAGCGGAGTGAATCTGTCTATTGCCAGGTTAAGCACCCCATTGTAATCCCTGCACCAAAGTGTATGTGCTGCTGTATCTGGGAGCAAGACAGGTGTTAAGGTTGGATAAATTGCTTACTGCCCTGCAGTTGGGGCATAAACTGCTACAAGCATTAGGGGTATTCCATCAAGCATACTTCCCACTATGACATAGTGAAGTGCAGGGTCAACCCTAGTGTGGGATGTAGCAAAAGGCACCCATATCAGCACATCCCTTGCATAACTAGAGAATGTGGCATCATATACGCCACCCCACCATCGTCTACCCAGTCCTGTGAGTTCCAGAGAGGTAAGGTGTGTTTCCTGGAGATAAGCAAAGTAGGCCCAACTTCTCTTCAAGTAAGCATATATCTGGTGGCGCTTAGCTTAAGAACTCATACCTCTCACAATCCACATCTAGAACCTGTATACTGGTACTGACATGACAAAATACAAATGTAAACATGGACGTACCCTAATGACCCCTGATGACTCAAGCACAAAACACTGTACACATGTAGTCCTGATGCCCAACAAAGTCTTGAACTCTCTTCCCTGGGCCATTGCGCAACAGTGCAGCAATAGGCTAGCAGCTCCACAACCTGTGCATACTATATCTTAAAGAAAGCCATGTAGATCGAAGGGGAAAATACGTAGTCATCATTAAAGTGTATTGTCAATAAATCTCTCAACATGCCCAGTACCACCAGAACAAAGGTGAGCACTGAGACATACTGCAGCCCTCCCTTAAGTATGCTCCCAATTGGAAAACAGAACACCTAGTACAGTGGACCCCCACACAAAGAGGAAAATGACGTGGATACAAGAGATTCAGCCATTGTGGTCAGCTGTCATTGATGTAATCACACTGTCATGGGGAAGGGAACAATTCAGGGACAGAGAGTATGCTGCCTCTATGGCTCCGGCACTGGCCCCTGAGCTGAGGGACCACATCTGGACCAATGTGGCCATCACCTGGGCCCTCTCCTCTGCAGCTTGGTCCCAGGAGTGTTGGAGGCGGTATTTATGATTGGATTGATGTCAATTCCAAACTAGAAACAAACTCTTCTCTGTGTCCTGTCAGTCCGATGAAGGATGCTCAACTTTGGTCTTCAGCCAGTCCCCTGCCTCATGTGTGTATTGAAAAATTAGCACCTGGTCGTCATCCACAATGTGTAGCTTTGATAGAAAAATTTACGAATATTTGATTCCCAGTGGTTGAAGTTTGAGTTTCACAGTGTAGTAGAAGGCAGGGGTGGTTTCTCTATTAGGGCTCAGGGCTGCGCCCCTCTGAAATTCCTACACATTTTCATAAAAATATATTAAATAGATCACTTTATTTAGAGATGCGATTGTCTGCAATAAATGGAAGATGAGGCTGCATCTTCCATACCCAAACTAGGTCAAAGGAGGCCAACAGCAAAATGCAACATGGGACTCATCCCAAGGGGTGGAACCAGGGGGCTCGGCGTTGCCCATCATTTGAGTGTTGTGTAGCTTTACAGAAAACACTTGAAAGGGCCATGCAGTTAGTCAGTCGGGCGACCCAGTTTAGTATCTGCTGTCTCATGTGCTCACAGGGTCACTGATACCAAAAGGCACAGGGCAAAACCCAGATTAGCCACGTGTTAGAGTCTCTCCTGTCAGTCGTGCTCTGAGGAGCTCCATCCGGTTTGTGTAATCATTTTCATTGAGGGAGTCCTCTGCCATCTGATCCCTGACCATGGGAGCCGCTGACCTTGAATGCCTGAGGTTACGTGTGGATTTGTTGGTGAGCTTGGGGTCCGTAAAAAAGGATGTCTTGCCGGAGTGGAAAACTTGGAGCTTTGCTGGGTATATAAAGGAGTACTTGATTTTTCGTTGCTATAGCATTCTTTTGACCGATACAATTTTTCGGCATGCCGCTTGGACAGATAGGGTAAATTCGGAAAAGAAAAAGATCAAGTCGCCTTGGTACCTGGTTTCTTGTTGATCACCAGCCTTTCGCGGACCAACATCGCAGTCCCTATAGTTTAGAAATCTTGCAATAATTGGACAGGCTGGAGCACCTGGGGTGTCTCGGGCCGACGGATCTATCGGAACGCTCCAGTATGCATATCGCAGATAGGGCCTCGCCAAAGAGGGATTGTAACATTTCCTCAATGTAGTCCACTTGGGTCAATGCAGTGGTTTCAGGGATTCCGAGGATGCATGATCTGTTGCACCAGGACCAGGCTTCAATATATTAATTATTATTTCTTATGACCTCCAACACCTTCTCCATGTGGAGCAGTTTCTCTCGAGTCACCACGTCTTCATCTTCCAATGTGGAGGTCTACTGTTCGACCTTTGTGATACACTCTTTGTGATTCGATACCTTGTCTCTGAGACAGTCCAGTCAGTCTGACAACGAGTCGATTTTCAAGTCAATAGCTGACAGAGTGTGTTTCAGGGCTGTGAACATTTCATGGATGTTTGGCTCAAGGGTCAATGTGGATGCCATAGTTACTTCAGTCTGCTCTTCCAATGAGAGGGTGACTCCCTTGGGAGATTTTTTTGCTGGTCAAATGAGATATTTGGCTGTCTCATGTATGCCTTGCCCATGGCGAACTGCCTGGACATGCAACCGAGAATGGCCTCCCATGGAGGTGGGTCCGTCCAGTCCCGACTGGTCCAGACTCAGTCTGGTAGCGATGCAGATGCATTCTGAAGCTTCGTGCTCGGGGTAGTCTCCGTGCCCTCCCAATGACTAGGTCTTGTGGCTTTCTGACCTGGTATTCAGTGTGTACCATTAGCATCCCTTGCGCTGCTCAGTGTGTTCCTGGCCTGTCAACTTCATTCCCCTATCCGTGGGCCCTGTTGGGGCTCTTCCTCCTAGCCACAGTCAGATGCTTTTTCCCTTGCAGCTGTTCCCGTTCTGAGGAACCATCTCAGTCTGTGTTAAGGCACCAGCGTGGTTTCTCTCCAGAGCCTATGACACCAGGGTAACTCGCCCCCCAAGGTCAGTTGAGCCCACCCAGACGCAGCCCCCATGCCCAGGGGTCTCCATGGTCATGATGCCCCAGGGGGAAGTGAGTCTTAACTGAGACCTGGGGGGTAGCCTCATAAATAAGGCTCTTGTAAGATGGCTGAGCAACGCACCAATATGCTAGACCTAATCAGGGCCTCTGCTTTTCACTAGTTAGCGGGTCTCCCCAGAAAGCAGGCCCCCACGTCCTACAGCAGCTGCGTAAGTCCCAAAATCTGTCAGGTTCAGGTCAATGGGGCCTCAGGGGCCTGGCCTCGCCGCTCGAGTGCACTCCCAGCAGCTGAGCGGTCCTAGGAAGCGAGGCGCCGTCCACCCCAGCCCGTGCTGCCCACTCAAGTTGGCGGCAGGTTCCGTCAGCAGTCCCCTCAAGTGCCGCAAACACAGCACCCCCCTTCCTGCGGTGCCGCCACACTATGCCTGGCCTTCGCTGTTCCTAATCAGTATGTGGCAGCACCCTTGTGGGTCATGGGTGATCGATCCAGCCCGGTAGGGCCAGGCCTGGAGTGGGTTCCGCAGGTCCGGCCATAGTCCCACAGTCCTCCGGGCCGGCTACTCCCTGCAGGTGACCTCCCAGTGATTCCTGCAGCACCCCACCGGGCGACCTCCTGGCCAATGGCTCCTCACCTGCTCAGGTTCCTGCAGACTTCTGCGACGGAGGGCCATGCCTCACTGTGGGTCCTCCGCACTGTGCACACCACCTGGGCCCGAAGTGGAGTCCGCCGGCGAGCGGCGCCTCACAGGTCCAAAGTGCTCACAGGGCTCCAGTCGCACTTTTCACAATTTCAGTCTCCCCAGCGACATCTCCACGTATCAGTCGGGCTGCTGAGTTCTCCTCACACCTTTGTGTCAGGTCCGGCACTACTGCTCCAACTCCACCCAGGCCGGGACCGTAATTTTCTTCCCACAGGCAGCGCCTGAGTTTGCACCTCTCAGTCACCACCCAAGTGCAGCAAACTATTGTTCAGAGGCAGCTGAATGTGGTTATGAGCACTCACATGCTCAAATCACGATGGGGGCATGGTCTGGCCGTCAGGAAAGATGGCTGCTTGAACAAAAAGCTCCGCTGTGGAGTGGGCCCCTGACGAAAGCTGCTCGCTCCTCTGACTTAAGAGAGTTTCTTCCTTTGTGCCAATCACGTGGGGAAGTTGCGGGGGCAACTTTGAGAGACTTCCCGACGAGTAACGTTGAGGTTTCTTACCCCTATCTTGCACCAACGGTGGGCCTCTTGTGACCTTCGTCATCTCCTGATTCCCGCACACCACACTGCCGAAGCCGCACCTCCTGCGTTCGTTGAGGCCGCGCCTCCTCTCCCAGTCAAGGCAGCACATCCTGCTGGCAAAAACAATGTTCCTCATGGGATTTATAGCCTTAGTTTACAGTTTCCTCAAGTTATTTCCCAGCAATTACATTTTGAATTTTGCTCTCACTTCAAACTTGCCTCTCTCCTTATGCAACGTCTGCGCTTTTGCTCACACAGAATGTATTGTAATTTAGAGCTTGAAACCACAGGAGGAGGTAAGCAACGATATTGCCAATGATTTACTATCTTCATTCACATGTTCCTTGTGGAGATTTTAATTCTCTTGCTGGCATCTTCATAATGTTGCTTCAGAACTGGCAATTGTAACGTATATGGGTCTATGACAGGAATATTTCTCTCCTATCAATCAGCTGTTTTAACTTAAACTTGCCTCATTCCTTTTAAAAAATTCAGCACTTTCACTAAAATGGTACTTATGTTTTACTACAGCGCTCAGGACTCTAGGAAGAGGTAAGCAACTTATTATTTATTTATACAACTCTTCAGAATATACTCTACGCTCCTGATATTATTTATTTGTGAGATAAAAATATGACCTGTCATTTTTTCCTCATAAATTTAAGGCAAGGTTATTAATATCAGGTGTATACAGATAAGTTGAAGTTGAAGTTGAAAAGCATTTGTTGAGCGCACTAACACCAAGCGGTTACATGGCGCTATACCCAGAGTTCAAAACAGAAAGAAAGAGAAAGTGAACAGAAAAAGTTATTACAAGGGGAAAGCTAAGGCAAAGAGATGGGTTTTAAGAGCTTTCCGAAAGTCCATATAGTTGGTTATGGACCGGATGGGAAGGGGGAGGCTATTCCAGAAGGTGGGGGCAAGAATGGAGAACCGGAGGCCACCATGTTTTTTCCTCTTGAAACGAGGAACTACCAGAAGGATTTGGGAAGAAGAGCGAAGGTCTCTCTTGGGAAGATAGGGCCGAATTTTAGAATTGACAAAACCAAGGGCAGTGCCTGTAAGAGCCATGAAGGCGAGGCAACCCAGCTTGAAGAGAGAGCGCTGGGGAATCGGGAGCCAGTGAAGGGATTTAAGAAGGGGGGTGACATGGTGATACTTGGGGAGTTGGTATATCAGGCGGGCTGCCTGGTTCTGAATGAGCTGTAGGCACCGGAGCTCATATGCCGGGATTCCTACAAAAAGTCCATTGCCATAGTCCAGTCGTGAGATAATCATGGCCATGACAATGAGATTAAGGGCCTCTACAGAAAAGAAACGGGAGATTTTCCGGATGATACGTAAGGATAGAAAACAAAATGATACTACAGCGCTGATCTGAGGGCGCATAGTCAGATCTTGACTAACTAAAATACCTAGGGTTTTAGCTTTAACAGAAGGGGAGGGGGGGGGGCAAGGGCAGGGGGCCAGAAAGCAGGGGACCAAGGACTAGGGAGACAGCCAGTAAGTAACAACTCCGTTTTGTCCGGATTCAATTTGAGCTGGTTGGCATTCATCCAGTCAAATATAAAGGTAAGGACAGAGCAGAGGTTAGAGCTGGAGTCAGGTGAGGGGGAAAGATTGAAGATGAGCTGGAGGTTGTCTGCATAGTTATAAACAGACACCTCCATGTTTTGTAAAGCCAGGATGAGAGGGTGGATATAGAGATTGAAAAGAAGGGGGGAGAGAGCAGAGCCTTGGGGAACCCCACAAGTGATCGGACAGGGAGTGGCCGAGAAGCCATCGAGATGGACGGCCTGAGTCCGGCCACTAAGGAAAGAGGAAAGCCAGGCCAGGGCAGATCCCCGAATGCCCGCTCCCTCGACACGGTCGATAAGGATGGAATGGTCGACCGTGTCGAAGGCCGCGGACAGGTCGAGGAGGACCAAGGCCTGGGAAGAGTTGGAGTCGGCACATTGCCTGAGCTCGTCCAGGACAGATAGAATCACGGATTCCGTCAAATGAGCTGGACGGAAACCGGCCTGGTGGGAGGATAAGAGATGGTTGTCCTCGACAAAGGTCGAGAGGCAAGAGGTGATGTGGTTTTCCAGGGTCTTTCCAAGGAAAGGGAGAAGGGAGATAGGGCGGAAGTTGGGGAGGGAAGAAGGGTCATTCCCAGGTTTTTTCAAAATAGGAGTGATAATAGCCGATTTGAAAATGGCTGGAACGATGCCTTGTTGAATAGAAGCATTTAATAGAGTGAGTGGGGGACCTGGACAGTTGGAAAAGACTTCCTTAAGTATGCGGGCAGGGCAGCAGTCCGAAGGGGACCCAGATTTAACCTTCCTTAAGAGACCAAGAAAAGTCTCTTCAGAAAGTAAAGGAAATGAGATAAACACTATATCTAATAGCTGCATAACTATTCCGGCACTCCAAAGGTCTCTTCAGCATTTATTCACGAGTAATACATTCTACAGTGAACTAAACTGGTATTCATGTGAATCCTCACTAATGAACTGTCATTTTAAATTACGTCTGTGAATTAATATACCTCTCTTGACCTGTGCATTTACTCTACTGAGTCAAAACTACTACTAAGTCAACTAAATTTGTCGCAAGGCGTAACGCTATTTTCATCTACTTATATTAGAACTCAGTACGCTGCATTTACATTATCTGGAAGGGTTGACATATTATAAGTTGAATGTCTACTAATATGTACGGGAGCAAGCCCTCTAAACAACCTGTCTTTGCAGAAGTCCTAAAAAAATCCAATACCATGCCTATAAAAGGGAAAACTTCCACTGTAATGAGTTCGCCGCAGGTTGCATCTCCTGATGCTGAACGCACAACAACAGAAACCATGGAAAAATGTCAGGCGTACCCGTCGCCTGGAAAGCATGGTGATCACTATTGCATCTTTGGCAACCGAAACCAAGTCAATTAGAGCAAACATTGCAGGCTTTCATACTAAAGTTGAATGACTTGACTCCAGACTGGTGGTGATGAATAATTGTCTCGACTTATTGCACAGCAGAAACCAAGAACTCATATTTCATCGTAGCAAAATAATTGATTTTGAAGATCAATGCTTGTTTCCTCTGCCACAAACAAACAAGGCAACTGCTGACTGCAGCCTATTCACAAAGTTCCTTTTCATATAATGGCCACCCTATACACTTGGCAGCTGATTTTCCTAAAGAAACAAATGAGCGACGGAAGGCATTTTTTTCCATGCGACCTTGGCTTCAACAACTGGACATTAATTATTGTTTGTTTGTTTGAACCCACACGTTTGCGTATTACCATAAATAGAGACGCTAGGGACTTTTATGACCCAGCAGACATTCAGAAATTTCCAGACTGTATGAAACTCCAAGACATGGAAACTCAGTCTCCGTCACAAGATTAGCAACATTCACCCCCTCACTTTTTCCAAACAGTACCAGACAGCAGCAGACGAAATATCACCAATGCAAGAAACCGTGGCTGAGACTTAAAAAGACTTAACCGCTCTCAAGAAGACAAAAACTCAAATCTACAACATATCTCTGCTTCTACCCAAGACTCACATAGAGATACATCTAGGTCTCCTTTTAAATCCACACTGGACGTGAGTTGAATATAACATCACTTAGCCTCTTGTTATCTTATACAAATATAACAGTGTTAGGACCTTGATATGACTCTTGCTCCTTTTTCATTCAAATGATTACTATTATCACATTGTGTATTCTTACATGTCATAATATTCACGTTTTGTTTTGTATATCATAGCATATTATATTTCTTTATCTTATACTAATGTTTTGCCTCCTCGTTATTGTGTGAAAAACGGGCATATTTTACATGAAACTCTGTTTAAATCCTACTTAATTTATCATAGTAGATTCTAATATTTTATTTCATATTAATGCAACTCTAGTTTCACGATGCTCTTTAGCCTCAGGTTTATTATTTGCCATTTTCAGCATGTTCTGTTACATTTTAATATTCTACATTGAAATGTCCTATATTAATCTATATTATTCTATTTAATGTTTATACCGTTGATTAAGAATGAGTTTTAATACATCTTAGGATATTCTTCCACCGACTTAATGCTATTTACAACTCAACCAATCAATCAATCAATTCCTTTATTCGGTTTTCAAGATAATACAAAAACCATAAAAGTACAATTTTAAAAACATTGATTAAAAAGTATTACATTTCATTCTCTACTGACAATAAATAATTTAAAAGATTACAAATTCAATCAGTGAGGTACATTACAGCGATAAAAGATGCCAAAATTTAGAGACCGTGTTCAAAGACAACTAATACATGATTAAAACACAAATGGAGAACATCTTATTCTCACACAGAGTGTACGGCACCAATCTCTACTATAGGTTTTTTCTGTGCCTGACACAGAGTTTCAGAAATTGGGCAATATTTTTTGTAAAACACTCTGCGTCCAGGAATTGCAAGGCGAGGTATGCTGGGCGGCATTGTCTCATGCCCCAAATTTTTAGGATAGGTATTATCCATCTTTTCCTCAACTCTTTATAAAATTTACAGAACAAAACCACATGCATTAATGCTTGAACTGATACATCGTCGCAGGGGCAGATTGGCAAAGTTTTGGCCAATCGTTCATTTTGGGGAAGATTATCAGATGATGGAATCTATTCAGCCTAATCCGTGTCAGAACAAACTTATCATATCCACTCAAGTTAAACGTTAGATATGGTTGCATTGTTAAAGTAGTTTGAATCATTAGGTTATTTTGCACTGAACATTTATTTGCGTCAATAGCTAATCTAACCCCCTCCAAATGACTCATGCACTTTTTAAAAAACATTTTTCTAGGAATCTGAGCTATCAGTAGAGGATTGTAGTAATACTTTGACAGACCCAGATCAAATAAGAGATATTTCATGTACATGAGCCACCCAATTTTATGTACATTTTCAAGGCCAAGACAGTTCTTCAGAAGTGCCTGGTTAAATAATGTTTTCGGGGATGACCAAATACGGTGCCATAGTAAAACTGGTTTTACTTTTACTCTGTCAGTAATATACAGTATTCCTAATTCCGAATGGCAGTTAAATGTCGAGGTACCTCGTGCAACTGCTAGCAAATACCTTAAAAAGGCATTCTCAACTTTCTGGAGTGCATCAACCCCTTCATAACCCCACACTCTAGCCCTGTATATCGCTGTGCTGATACATTTAGCTGGAGCATCTCCACGGGAGGCCTCTTACCTAGCCTCTGCGCAACGTTAACCAGTGCCGTAGTAGTAATCATAAAAAGCAATTTCCTGGCATTTATTGCTTGTCTCCACGAGCCCTTATCATCAATTAAAATGCCTAGATAAGGATATGTGGTAGTCGGCTCTAACTTTACATTTCCAATACAAATGTCCTTCTGTTTCTTTCTCCCTATCCCACAGCTCATTACAAAGGTTTTTTTGATATTTATTTTTAAATCTAATTTGGCCATGAAATTGTAGTACCTATTAAGGCCACGTTGTAATCCTATTGAAGTTGGGGCCATAATTACTGCGTCTTCCGCATACAGTAGGGCGGGTATTGGACTCTTCCATAGCAGAGGTAGGTCCTGGCACCCCTCCAGCATGGCCTGTTCAAGGCATTTGTATAGAGTGTAAAAAGGAAGGTGCCAGGCCCAACCCTGCATAACCCCCCTCTCCACTTTGAACGGTATCGTAAGCTCCCCGTCTATGCCAAACCGCACCCTGGCCGTAGCACTCGTGTATAGTTCTCTTAGTAAAAATTATTTCCTTAATCCCCAAGAGATTGGAGATATAGACTATCATTCCCCCCTTGGCCCTCCCAGTAATAGAAGGAATCGCAGGCGTAAAGTAAGTCGTGTACCTCTCAATGTGTATTACCGTGTTGGCCCAAGTCTCTTGTAGACAGAGCACATTAAATTTACCAGCAAAATCAAACCATATGTCATTAGTAATTTTTGATCATAGGCCCGCTATGTTCCAGATTAAGATATTTTAAAATAATTCCATTAGAAATTCCTGCCCGTGTGATCTCATTTACAGCGGGCCCAAGTTGGAGTTCAACATTCTTCGTGTTCCCCGATATTCCCTGTTCTTTCTCCATATTTATGTGTGGTACTACCTGCAGACTAAATTTGAAAGTGGTGTCTAAATAGCTCAACCCAACTCACATTCGACTATAGGTCAAATGGTCTTCATCCATTTTCAATATATCAAAACTCATTATAAGATTATATTTTGCACCTCTAATGTTTTATTATAGTAGATCTTTTGTTTGTTACTCTTAAAATAATATGTTATAATGTACCACTATAAGTCTTATTCCATTATATATTTAACTATTCATCTTAATATTTTTAAACCCTCATTTATATAGGTTTACTATTCTCTCATCTCACTTTATGCATTTATTACATACATCTTCAGAATAATCCATGAAATTAGCATCTTCCCTTTTTACTCACTGTCCCATTTTTTATTTCATATTACTCTATTTTGTGTTTCTCAGATGAATTACTGTGCTTTCATAGGTGTTTCTTTTATACTTTCCATTAACCCTCCTCACTATCTCACTTTCTGATGGGCCCAGTGGCGTTGCTCCAGTGAGCCCAGACCCGCGGTTAACAGCTCTGAGTCCCTAGTTCTGTTTCATTCCTACTCTCTCTTAAATTCAACTTTCTTTTATATCCCTACATAACTTATCACATCATATCTAATTTACTAATTTTCTAGACTATTTTCTCTCTCTACTTGATTGCCTTCTAATATCCACATACTGCTATCTTCGTGGTAAGCCAGAGTACCCCCCCTTTTTCTTTTTCCAATCTGCCCTCGATCCTCTTATTGCATTCTCATTACTTTATATTTTTCTTTATTTTGATCAATATATTGAATCTTGTTCTATTATTTCTTTTGATAGTATTTCAACATGACAAACACTCATCCATTACCTACCATTACATGGAATGTCTATTGCCTCACCCCCAACATAAAAAGGAAAAAAGTACTTTCTTATCTTCAATCCAAACATGTAGATATAGCCTTATTACAAGAAACTCACTTAGATAAGCTAAAATCTGGCAACATTTGTAGAGACTGGGTGGGGAAGGTCATTCACAGCAGCATCCGAAAAGTTGAACCAGCATATATTAGCCCTGTTCGCAAATGTGGAGTTGCAATTCTTATCCGCAAATCACTACCAGTTATGATCTCTAAAACATGGACGGATCCTTATGGCCGTTATGTGTTCGCTAAACTACGTATTGGTAATTCTTACATCTGCTTAGGATCAGTTTATGCTCCGACAAGCACTAAAAAATAATTCTTCTTCCAGCTGAACTGTCTACTAACAGAGATTGATGCATCATAATATCTCATTGGTGGGGATTGGAATTTGGTACAAGACCCTATACTAGACAAAACAGGTCTGTTGGATAAAGGAAATACGGCAGATAGAGCTATATTAAATTATATACTTTCAGACCACGGTTAGTTGATCATTGTCGTCTTAGTCATTCAGCGGACACATAATACACATTCTTCTCTCCCACCCATGGCACGTTTTCTTGCTTAGATGACTTTTTGACATCACATAAAGCAGTTCAATCGGTGACGGAGTCTCGAATTTTAGAGGCAGCTTTATCTGATCATTCGCCTGTCCTTCTATCTTTAGATTTAGGACTCTCTCAGCCAGGGCACAAACCATGGTGCATGAACATCCAACGACACAGGACTCTGAAGGGTAAACTCCAATTGCAATAACATCTTCAAGATTATCGCTCTGTCAGTCAGTGGTCTGCAAACTCCATCAGGACTATATGGGCTCCAGCTAAAGCCACTATCAGAGGCCAACTCATGCGTGATGTAGCACTCGCATATAAGGAAAATGCTGCAAAACAAACAGAATTAGAAGAAGACATCCAATCTTACTCCCGCCTATAAATAGCAACTCCAACCTTGCATAGTCATAAATTATTTGAGCAAGCATGCATGTCCCTAAATAGTCTTTTTACCTCTAAAGCTGAATATGCTTTGCAAAGAATGAAGGGGCGGCACTATGAGCAGGGGGAGAAGGTCGGCAGATTGTTCGCTGCACAATTGCGTCAAAGAAAGGCAGCAATGGCCATCACAGCTATTTGTTCAACACACGGTGACATACTCACAAGACCTCTAGAGATAGTCAATGAATTTGCATCTTTTTATCAATCCCTATATACCCCAGGTAACCAAATAGACCTAGATAAGATGTCTTCTTACCTCGCAGGAGTGGCCCTTCCCGGTGTCTCTGATGTTGGTAGAGCCCTACTTGAAGGTGAAATCACCAAGGATGACATCTCTAAAGCCATTATTGCTCTACCCTATCATAAAGCTCCTGGGGAGGATGGATTCCCTGCTGAATTCTATAGCAGGGCAGGACACAATATTATTGATACACTACATGCTGCATTTCAGGAGGGAGATGATAATTCCTCATTAGGTCCCCTTTGAAAATAAAGCGATTATCGCTGTGTTACCTAAGCCCAGTAAAGACCCTTTGCTTTGCATTAGTTATCATCCCATCTCGTTATTAAATTGCCATACCAAAATTCTAACCAGCATCCTAGTGTCTCGCCTTCGTACAGTCTTTCCTTCTCTAATACATCATACTCAAGTGGGCCTTGTCCCGGGGCGTTCCTCTCGGAATAATCTCCGTATGTTGGCTCATACATTGTGGTCTGCTAAACACCTTTCAGAAGATGCATTAGCCCTCTCACTTGACACAGAAAAAGTGTTTGATTGCATTGAATGGGAGTTCCTTTTTACAATAATGCAACAATTTGGATTAGGTGATCAATTTATAACTAAAGTACGTTTATTATATGATAATCCCTCTGCTCTGGTGAATTTGGGGGTTTTCTATTTGATGCATTCCGGATTTGGAGAGGAACGCACCGGGGTTGTCCACTATCCCCTCTTCTTTTTCTTTGAGCAATGGAGCCACAAGCTGCCGCAATCCACCAATCTACTGAAATCATAGGTGCTCCTCTCCCAATTGGACATTCTAAAATCTACTTATACAGAGATGATATTCTACTTACCCTTATAGACCTCCTTAGATCTCTTCCATCTCTTCGTCAAGTTATTAATGACTTTTCCTCTTTCTCAGGTTATAAAATCAATTGGGACAAAAGTGAAGCTCTACCTATTTCCTATGGAACTACAAAGGCAGCTGTATTGGTTTTCATTTTCATTGACTTCACACCTCATATCTTGGAATTTTAGAAAATAAGGGTTTGGAAAACATGGTTACAGACAATTTAGCTTCTCTGCTTTCTCAAATGCACCATGACTTTGACAAATGGAAAGCTTTGGGGCTATCTCTATGGGACAGAGTTCAAGCAGTCAAAATGGTCACTCTTCCGTGTTTCATCTATATATTAGGCATGCTCCCCCTTCAGATTCCTCTAGCTACGCTTCGCTCAATAGATTCCAAGATTTAGGGCCCGATGTAGGTAAATTAGATTTACCGATTCATAAATACCGAATTTTACCGATTCGGTATTCACGAATCGGTAAATCTAATGTAGGTAATTTTTCGGTAACAAATACCGAATCTGTAGGATTCGGTAATTTTACCGATTCTGTAATTACTGAATCGGTATTTGTCATTGATTCCTATGGGCCTTGAAGCCCATAGGATTCAATGGCAAATACCGAATCGGTAATTACAGAATCGGTAAAATTACCGAATTGCCAAGGGGGACAGGGTGTCACTTTGACACCCTGTTGCACCCCTGTTTGAGGCTTGTGTGCCATGTGACACACATACATGCCCTTAGGGCATGTATGTGTGCCACATGGCACAGGTGTACATGCACAGATGTGCATGTACACAGGTATTCGTTATTTACCATGCAATAGTATTGCATGGTAAATAACGAATCGGTAAAGGCCTGTGGCACTGTTTTCAGTGCCACCTACATATTGATTTACCGATTCGGTAAATTTACAGAATCGGTATTTTACCGAATCGGTAACTTTACCGATTCGGTAAATATACAGAATCTGTCAATTTTAAGGCCCCTACATCTCCATTTGCAAATACCAGTCGGTAACGGCCGAAATCGGCCGTTACCGACTGGTATTTGCCGACCTACATCAGGCCCTTACAGCCTGATTCATGTACAGGCCGTTTTGCGTGGCCCTAATAGCGAATCATAGCGACTCGCTATTGAGGACACGCAAAACGGCATTCATGTAGGAATAGCTAATTAAATAGCGATTCCTACATGTTCTTTATTTGCGAGTAGCAATTTGCTACTCGCAAAAACTCCCCATTCATTCCTATGGGCCAAGAGGCCCATAGGAATGAATGGGGAGTATCCCTTAATTGCGAGTAGCAATTTGCTACTCGCAAATAAGATAGCGATTTTAAGGGTGCCAGGGGTGTCCAAAGGACACCCTGTAGCACCCCAAAAAGCACATTTGAACAGGTGTTGCGCACACACATGTCCAAAGGACATGTGTGTGTGCAACATGCAACTTAGAAAAATGCTTTTAAAAGCATTTCTCTGAATTTTTGCTATTTACCGAGAGGTCTGACCTCTCGGTAAATAGCGGCCCCAAAAGTGCTAAATCGCAATTTCTTGATGTGTCATGAATAGCATTTGAGGAATCTCTAATAGAGATTCCTTAAATGCTATTCCTCGCATATTTGCTAATTCTTAAATAGCGATTTTTGCATTTGGGATTGTGAATACCAAATGCAAAAATCGCACTCGCAAAGGGCCAGATTCTCAGAATCTGGCCCTTTTGCGAGCGCTATTGGCTACATGAATCAGGCTGTTTGTCCTTTATATGGAGTTCTGCTAGACCACGCCTTGCAATAGCAAAAATAAAGGTGCATCAATTATATGGAGGAATGGGTCTCCCATCTATTGAACACTATTCTCTTGCAATGCACTTATCTAAATTCTCTTACTTTCTGCCAGTAGTCAAAGATAAAATGCAATGGGTTTTTATTGAGCGTCATCTTTTATCCATGGATTCAGGTCTCTCTCTTTAATATAGCAGCGTCACTAACCGTTCTGATCCCAAAAACCCGATTTTATATAACATGCATAAATCCTGGCAAAGAAGTCATTGTTTATTAGACTCTAACCCGCATATCCATGTCAAAGTTCCCTTAGGGAACATTTCACCTATATGCATTAGTGGTCGCACTTTATCCTGGCCTTTGTGGCGAACACCTGGCATTTTCTCCCAGGATCAACTGCTTCATAATGGCGACTTCAAATCCTTCCCACAATTAAGTGAGGAATTCAATCTTCCTATACAGCAATCTTCTAAATATCTTCAACTTCAACAATGTTTGAACTGCACCGCACGCCACAATGTTAAAAAACAAAAGCACGCCTTTGCACAATCGAAGTGGCAGGCACTGCGCAGTGCCTGCCTCTTCGATTATGCAAAGGCAGGGGGTACCACAGGTACCCCCCCGTGTGCCACCCCCTTTGGCCTTCACTCTGGGGGCCCACAGGGGGCCCCCAGAGTGAACACCGCATGCCTTTCCGTGGCGGCATTGAAAAAAGCCCATAGTAATATGGCGGGCGGTGTCTAACAGACACCGCCTCCATGTTACTCGTTTTCCGCCCCGGTCGCAAGGCGACCGGGGCGGAAAACTGGCGGGTGGTGTTTTTCACCGCTGCCTACCCCTCCGCCATCCTAATATGGCGCGGGGGGGATTTGGGCTTGCGATTGTGGGGCGGTTTGCCTCCGCCAGGCCGGCAGTGGCCACCGCCAGCCTGGCGGAGGCAAACCGCCCGACATCGTAATGGACCCCTAAGAGCAGGGATGCCAACCATAGGATATGGGACGGGTATGGTCAGACGTGAGTCCCGTGCTCTCCACACCACTGGAGTCAAGCTATCCTGGCTGATGATGGCTGTAGCCAGAAACCGGTCCTAGGATGCTTGATTCTGGTCCAGGGAAGACATGGCTTGGCAGTTCGGGCTGGACTGTTCACATGAGGCACAGGGTCAAGGCTGTTTTGCATATGGCCATGTCTGAACTGGGGTGGTGTAGAGTGCAAATAAACGATGGATTTAGGCCCAGATCTCTGTACTGGGGTGAATGTATGACATGGTTCTGCATTCTGTCCATCAACTGTTGTTTTTACATTTGTCACCCCGAGTGGGACGGGTATGCTCAGACGTGAAACCTGTGCTCTCCACACCACTGGAGTCAAGCTATCCTGGCTGATAACGGCTGATAGCCAGAAAACGGTCCTAGGATACTTGATTCCGGTCCAGGGAAGACATGGCTTGGCAGTTCGGGCTGGACTGTTCCCATGAGGCACAGGGTCAAGGCTGATTTGCATATGGCCATGTCTGAACTGGGGTGGTGTGGAGTGCACAAAAACAATGGATTTAGGCCCAGATCTCTGTACTGGGGTGAATGTATGACATTGTTCTGCATTCTGTCCATCAACTGTTGTTTAGGCACCATAGGGATGGCCATGCCCCCACCCCAACAAAAAAAAATAGTTGTTCTGCCTCCCATTGGAGTGAATGAGGAAATTACCCCTGATCTGGCCCTCCCAAGGGCTGGAAAAAAGCCCACTAGACACAAGGGTCTATTTTAAAAATAAAGAAAGGGGTGGAGGCTGGCCACAATTAGCATGGCCATGCCACCACCCCAACAAGAGAGATAGGGACAGATTTACAAGGAGTTGACGCATATGCACAGATGCGTTAGTTTCCTTGCGATAGTGCTAAATGTTCTTGCGCCACCATGGATGCGTTGTATTTACAATACAGTTCTCCATGGAGCAAGGATTAACAGATGCACCCGAAATACTGACGCATCTGTTGGCACAAAAGTGAAACATTGCTGGAGTTGCTGCTTGAAAGTAACACAACTCCATCAATGTGCCACAACAGATAGGGTAGTCTCGTACAAAAAGCCATGGTCATTCCTTACTCCTGGTCTGAGCAGGCATAGGGATTTTGACACAGTGAAGGCATATAGTGACACAGTGAAATGTTGTACATTTCACTGCGTCAGTTCTACATGGCTATTTGCTTGGGAACACCTAGCCTGCATACATAACACCTGGCGCAGGTATAATGTGACTCAGGGCTTTACAACGTGATGCATCTCCCTAGATGCGTCATGTTGTAAGTTTACCGCATTGTTTGGTCTGCCATAGCGTAAATAAATTGACACAAAGGTGGCCCAAGAAGGTGCAAGGGGCTTGTAAATCTGCCTCATTGTCTTTCTACCCTCCTAGAGGGTGGATGTGGGTGATTACCCCCAATGTGCCCCCCACCCCAGGATGGCAGAAAGACCACCAGACAGCAGAAAACTTGAAATTTAAAAAAGTAAAGGGTTTGGGACATGGAGAATGCCATGCCCCTCCCCTAAAATATTCCATACAGCCTTTTCAAACCCTTGCAGTGGACTGGGGTAATTAGCCCAATTTGCCATCTCTCCACCCAGCAGGAGGAATTCTCACTAGAAACCAGGTAATACATTATGCAGTATTTTGTTGAGGGGGGATGACCATCCTGGCCATGGGCCCGGTTCTCCCCCACCTCACAGCCCAATAGAATTTCTGCCGTCTTTGGAGGTGGATAGGGTGATTCACCCTAATCCACCTCCGCACCCCCCCCGGGACAAAGCCCACTAAACACCAGACATTTCAAAGGGTCAAAACAACAAGAGAGTGTGGCCTACCCTGGCATCGAGCCATACCCTCTCCCCAGAAGGGGAAATGGTGTATTTCAAATGGCAGGTAGAAGGTTTGTCCCAAATAAGCCCCAGGGAGGGTAGAAAGTCTTCATGACACCAGGGATTTTGCCTTTGTGCCAAAAGAAAGTGCTGGGTGTGTTGCACTCTGGCATTGGCCACAACCCCACCCCCTCAAAAAGAAACAAACCACTCTTTTTGACATCATGAGACAGACGGGAGATTTGCCCCAATTTGCCCCTGGGGGCCAGAAAGCCCACTGTATGGCAGAAATATATATGTTTTAATAAAATAATGGAGTGGGTCTGCCCATCCTAGCATCCATCCCACCCTTACCCCTAAAGCCTCAATAGTCTTTCGGCTCCCCTGCAGACTAAGAAATGCCATGCCAATTGCACACAGGAGGCCATTTGATTCCTTTGAGTGTGATTTTTACATATGGGCCATAAAACATGGATAACTCTCAGTATTGTTCCACTTGTAGTGATGAATGGCTACACTTGTCGGATCTGGGGAGGCTGCCTCCTGGGAAAACTTACCAGACCCAGACAGTTCAGAAAACTAGACACTGGAGGGAGACCAAGGTGTTATGATTCATCTGGATCTCACAACATTTTCTTACCCACAATACCCTGCAAACATTGACTAAAAACACACACGTTTTTTAAATCTGTTGGAAGACACACTTTTCCTACACCCAGCATTCCCCCAAGTCTTCTGATAACAATGATACCTTACATGTGAGGGTGGGCCACGAGACCTTGACACAAGAGGCTCTAAAGCGCTAAGTGGAGAGATCAGTAATAGGGCTAGGTTGGGGATTTGGGGCCATGTTCTGCTGCCCCCGTTGGAAACCTACAAACCACAGACATGTTTTAAAACTAGACAGCCAGGGGATTTCTTATTTTCCTTACATTTATGTGATCAAACCATGGTCAATGGGAGTCCTTGCGTGGAGACTACTCCAATAGACCTCGGTAGGATTTGGTTACTGTTGTGGTCACGCAGGTAGTGCAGCGTTTTCATCGGCACCAGTGGGGTAACACTGGGTGGTATGATTTTTGGAGGATTCCAGAAGTTTCTATCACTGAACTGTAAGAAAAATGTCTGATTTCAGGCACAGTTTGAGGTTTGCAGGGCATTGTGGGTCAGAAAACCTCAAGGGATCCACACATGGCACATCCCCCTGGAATACCCTCATTCTCTAGTTTCAAAAATGTCTGTTTGGAAGGTTTACATATGTAAATGTAAATGTATTTTGATTTATATAGCGCACGATTCACCCAGGGGTCTCAAGGCGCTTGCTTAGGGAACCCGTCCTGGTATTCCCCTGTGAGAGATACCCAGCAGGGTATTCACAAGGTGAAAGCCAGGCATCCCACCGCGAGGGGCCGTAGTGGAGATTAAGCAAGCTATTGCCCAGAGTCGCAGAGTGTGACCCCGTGAGTCGAGTGGGCACCGGAGCGAGAATTGTCGAGTCCGTGGAATTTTTTGAGCCCGAGACCCGCCGAGGCGGGGAATCGAACCCTGGTCCACGGCTGATCTCAGCTTCCGGGTCTGCCACCTCTAACCACTGAGCCACACTTCTCCACATAGGAGTCACCAGAGCACAACCCCAAATGCCAGAGCTACCCTGATTTTTTATCTCCCAATGTAGTGTTTTAGGGCCTTTGTGTGTCATGGTCTCATGGCCCACGTACACAAGTGGGATACCATTCTTTTTGGGGGACAAGTGGAAACTTGTGTGGTAGGAAATATGTGGCTCCCCGCAGATTCTAGAACTTTCATTCACAGAAATGTAAGGAACATTTTTATTTTTTACCAAAGTTTGACATTTAAAAGGTCGTCTGGGTACAATTACCTAGTGAGAGTCTTGCAAGTCACCACACCCTGGATTCCAATAGATGTCTAGTTTTAAAAATGTGCAAGTTTGCCAGGTTTCCCTAGGTGTGAGCTGAACTAGGATCCAAAGTCTACATCTAGCCACTTTGCAAAAAAAAGGTAAGTTTTGAGTGGAGAATTATGATGTATCCATGTTCTGTTTTGGACCATATGCATTAGGGCTACTGACACATTTGAGATATCATTGTTATTGGGGGAATTTGAGGAATGCTGGATGAAAGGAAGTTTGTGGGTCCCCACGGATTCTAAAAGTTTTCACCACTGAAATGGGACATAGTTTGAGGTTTGCAAGGGATTTTGGGTAAAAAAAGAGAGCCATGCAAGTCACCCCACCATCGATACCTCAGGTGTCTAGTTTTCAGAAATGTGCAAGTTTGTTAGCTTTTCCTAGGTCCCGACTGAGCTAAGGCCTGAAAGCCACAGCTACCCACTTTGCAAATCTCTTGGTGCAGCATTTTAGAGCCTCTGTGTGTCATGGTCTTCTGGCCCACATACACAAGTGGGATACCGTTCTTATCGGGGGACAAGTGGGAACTTAAGTGATAGGAAATATGTAGCTTCCTGCAGATTCTAGAACTTTCCTTCACAGAAATGTAAGGAAAATGAATGTTTTTTTTTATCAAAGTTTGATATTTACAAGGGCTTCTGGGTAAAATTACCCAGTGAGAGTCATGCAAGTCACCCCACCCTGGATTCCACTAGATGTCTAGTTTTCAAAATGCGCAGGTGTTTCCAGGTTTCCCTAGGTGCGAGCAGAAGTAGGGTCCAAACACTACATCTAGCCACTTTGCAAAAAATGGGTCAGTGGTGAGTGGAAACATGTGATGTATTCATGTTGTGTTTTGGGCCATGCACTAGGCCTACCCACAGAATTGATGTACTATTTTTATTGGGATAATTGGGGGAATGCTGGATATAAGGAGGTTTGTGGTTCCCCACATATTACAAAACTTCCCACCAGAGAAATGTGACATAGTTTGAGGTTTGCAAGGGACTTTGGGTAAAAAACAAAAAAAGACCAGGTGAGAGCCATGCAAATTACCTCACCCTGGATTCCTCAGGTGTCTAGTTTTCAAACATGTGCAAGATTGGTACGTTTCCCTGGGTGCCGACTGAGCTAAGGCCCAAAAACCACAGCTACTCCCTTTGCAAAAAAAGGGTCCGTTTTGAATGGAAAATATGATGTATCCAAGTTGCATTTTGGGATGTTTACTGTTGGGGTACTAGGTCTTCCCACATAAGTGAGGTACCATTTTTATTGGGTGACTTGGGGGAATGCTGGATGGAAGGACGTTTGTGGCTTGCCGCAGATTCTAGAATTTGACATCATAGAAATGGGAGGAAAAGGTGTTTTTTATATAAGTTTGAGATTTCCAAGGGATTCTGGGTAAAGCATTTGTTCAGTGCCTTTCCCATCTCCCCACCCTGGATTCCCCCAGTGTCTAGTTTTCATTAATGTGCAGGCTTACTGGTATTCCTAGGTGCTGACTGAGTCAGAGCCTAAAATTCAGAGCTTCCCTCTTTGCAAAAAAAGTGTCAGTTTTCAGTGAAAACATGTGATGTGTCCTTTTTGTGTTTTGAGCCGCGTCCTGTCACGGTCACTAGGCCTACCCACAAAAGTGAGGTGTCGTTTTCATTGGCAAGCATGTCGGAGCATAGATTAGTAGAACATTTATTATTACCAATTGGGTTTTGCTGCGTTTGTGCCTTCCAAATGAACGTCAGCGTGGAACAAAGAAGGCATTATGAAAAATCCACTCTAAATCATATGCTATACAGGTACCCACAAGTTAAGAGATTTACAAATAAACAACTTCTAAACTCCCATTGTGCGCCCATTTCACAAATACATAGGTTTCCTTGATACCCATTTTTCACTCTACCTATTTCACCATATAAATTGTCTATACTCAGTAGACAATGGAAAACCATTGTATCGAGCAGCTCAGTACTTGGCTCTGGGTGTGTGGGTTCTTGGAGAACCTGCACACCCTATATATCCCCGCAACCAGAAGGGTCTAGTGGACATAATGATATGTGGCAAATTGGCCATTGTGACAAAAAGTTACAGTTGAAAACATTGTGACAAATGACCATTTATTCCCACTCATTTTCAATATTTCTTTGTTTCAACAGTTTCTCTGGGAAAACGTTGACAGATATACACATAAGACATCTTACTGAATTCACAATGTCGTCTACTCTTCAGACATTGATAGCTTTCCTGGATGGGTTGCATATCATTTATCACCACAAACTGAAACTAGATTGAAAGCACATATAATAAAAAGAAATGAGCATCCTCTATAAAAAATGCCCAAACTGTGGTAAATAATATGTTTGATTCAAATCTGCATGTTCCTAAAAGCTTGTGACTTTGGCACAGCAACTATTTAATGATGCAGTTTTTAAGGGAAAAACTGACACTTTTTTGCAAAGCACTTTATCTCATTTTTTCAAGAATAAATTAAAATGTAGCTATATTTTGACAATTTTTTCAGCCCTCTCCTGGCAAACCCACAAACACTAGGTACCTTTAGATACCCCAGGATGTTAGAAAGAAAGGACACAAACTTGGCGTGGATTCCTTTTGTGGGTCAAATGTTATGGAGGTCTCAGCATGAACTTTCCCAAATAGCCACAAAAGGGCTCAGTATTGGGGGCTAGGGGGTAAGGGGATCTTCAGCATTTAAGGGGTTAATATAGCGCAGGAGACTACTGAGCTAAGGTGTTCGTGCCCTAAGTTTAAACTTAGAAACAGTGGATAATGGAATCACTTTCTCAGCAGTTGAACAGATCCAATCTCTAACTACAGTCCCCAACCTCTTCCACATTCCCCTTAGCCTCCATCATAAGCTGCAGGTTATGCTTTGAATTTTTCATAAGATCACAAAGCTCTTCTCTGTTCACTTTTAACTGGAGGCAAACCTGAGTTGAAAAAGAGGGAGAGCAGGGCTCATCCCAGTTAAGCATATCTCCACAGAACCTGCTAAGAGGCAGGCAAGTCGGTGCAAACATAGGGGCCGATTAGGATGGCGGTGAATCCGCATCCTCCGGGCCGGCGGAAGCCACCGCCGGCCTGGAGGATGCGGATTCACCGCCGGGGCCACAGAAAACACCCACCGCAAGATTAGGATGGCGGTGGGATTGCGGTGGGACCAGCTGCGGACTGCAGGTCCGTCCGCCGCTGATCCGCGGGGTGTGGAGTGCTATTTGGTGACGGTGTCTGCAAGATGCCGTCAGCCAAATTACGATGTGCATTGAAACATGCTTTTCCGCGGCGGCTTTTAGCATGTGGTCTTTGGTGTTTGGGGGCCCGTTGCGGGCCCCCAGGGTGTCGGGGGTGGAGGGTGCACATGGGGGGTACCTATTACCTATGGTACCCCCCAGCATATACATGCACAAAGCGGCAGGCACCGCGCGGTGCCTGACGCTTTGTGCATGTAAATGTAAAACATGCATTTTTAACCTTGCGGCGGGTGCTGCTTCAAGCAGCACCCGCCTCAAGGTTAAAGATATGGGATGTGACCGCCAGGGTGGCGGTCACATCCTAATTGCACCGGAGGGACCGCCGCTGCCCCTGCGGACGGTCCCTCCACCTCAGTCCGTCCGCCATCCTAATAGGCCCCTAAATTGGAAAGCACTGGGTCCAGTAGATGAGCTACAAAATACTTGGGCCCACTGACCACCTGGAGTAATTGATTAGCTTGCAGATCAATAATCAGGTCAATGGCCCAGCTAGCTACCGGGTGGGCAACATGATAGTTTGGGTCCCATAAGTTGGTAAATTTTGCAAGAGTAAAAAATGGGGTTGGTAAGGAGTTCATAGAACTTTCCCTTCAGGCCTGGAGGTCAATAAATTAGGCACCCAAAGAATGAGGAATTCTGACAGATTTGAGCGAGAAAATAGCCGCCTCATATTCCACTATTTTAAGTTCTGACATATCACAAGTAAGTGCATCCTTATACACAATAGCATTGACAACCACTCTCTTTCCTATATGATCTAACCTAGGAATTAAAATGTCCGGGGTAATGTTACCGCAGCAAAAAGAGCCATAATGCATTTTTTTTACAGCTTAAAATTGCGTTTTCAAAAAAATGTGCACTGGTATGCAAATACTCTCAGTTAAATTTCACTTACATATTCCAAATTCAACCAGGCGACCTTATTTCATTTGTCCTGCTGTTATCTTTTGTTGCGCTTCTGCACGACTTAGCACACTGTTTAATACTTTGAAAGTTGTCTGCTGCTGGTATGTCAGTGGTGGGTCATGAGCTCCCTTTATTTTCTCCGCAGTGTTCTTTGTTTAAGTACCCAGCAGTTCCCACTCAAATTCTAGCATTTACCCCCTGCTCGTCTTAACCGATTCGCCTCATAGCTTTCTTTGCTCATTTCTCAGTTTGCTCCTTTATACTTCACATATTAAAATCTACTTGTGAATGATAAACACGCTTTAAACACTGTTCTTGTTGCCATGCTCCGTCTGGAAATGCTAGACAAGAAAATAATAGGTATGTTTTATAAATGTCAAAGACGCCAAATTAAATGGAGTATTATGTATTGTCAATTTAGAAAATGTGTGCAAATAATTCGAGCAGAAGGAATGAGCCAATCGACTCCTGCGAGAGATAAAATTCACATACTGCCTTTGGCCCCAGAAAGAGAATGAGGCAATCAGCATAAAGTTCAATATTGAGAGAAAAATAACCCTCTCTCTTCAAATTTTTCCACCAACTGACCAGTGCAGAAACAGCTAGTACAGCGAATGATCGTAAAGTATTATTGACACATTACATTTTTACAGTAGTAGACTGATGCTAATGTTTTTAGTTAGTGTGTGCAGTTTGAAGCACAAATGTATACTGCATGTTGGAAATGGGATTACTGGTTGAGGGGGTGAGACCCTACTCAAGCGGCAGGCACAATTTCTTTCAGGGTGAAGTCACTAGCAAACGCCAAATTAACCTGTGCTTCAGCCTCTGGTAGTTTGGCACAAAGCAGCCAGCCAGGCTGAACTTAGAGACAATGTGTAAAGCATTTATGCAGCATTTCAACCAGTAATGAAGTGAAATCACAATACAAGAAAAATGTCACAACAATTTAGAAAAATAAAGAAAAATTTAATAAATTATTTAAATCCAATCAGTCAAATCGGAGATATGCAATTTTAAAGATTTCGTTAAAAATAGCGCCTTGAAGCACAAAGCTCCACTCTCGGCCATGTTTTTAAAAGTTTGCGAAACTGCATTAACGAAGTACAGTTTCCTATATACTGAGGTATAGCGTTCCACAGTTTCGGCCCTAAATAAGCATAAGAATGTCCGCCAGTTCGAAAGTAAATGAAGTAGCTGAAGAAATGTGGAGCTAGTGTGCAACTCAGATTTCCAACCTTGGTGAGAGTTATGCACGATAACAAGATGCACAATTTCACAGTCACAGACGAGAGTGATACTTTTTTTCAGAGCATCAAAACTCATGAGGGTAAGACTCCAGTTTAAGAGTGTACAGCAGGTGAACGCCAGAAGGAGGAGTTTAAAATAGAGGCATAAGTTATTCCCGGGGGGGAAGGGGACTGGAGGGGGTTTGCACAACATGGGGAGCTGATGGTAAGAAATAAAAAAAAAAAAGGTCATATACCAGTACCGATATGTTTGTTGAACATATATCCAAGTCTAAACCAGTACTAGAACATTGGAATGTTGGAAGCTCAATTGAAAACAATGGAGTGCTCCGGGCTTATAATGGCTGGTATAAGCCTTGAGCTCCAGCATTCCAGTGTTTCTTTGTTCACAGCTCTGGCTGTGAACAAAGGCTTCAAGGAGCCTGAGGGGAGTCCAATCTCCTCACACTCCCATAAGGCTTTGTTCTTTTTTGTTAGAACATTCTACCCTCTAGTGGCAGAATGTTCTAATAGCCTTATAGCCCTTCGTAGCTGGGCTATACCGGCTATTAAAGTCCCTCTCCCTTGTTAAAGGCCCTCGCCTTCGACTCGGGCCTTTAACGCTGGAGAGGGCCTTTAATAGCCGGTATAGCCCTCTACGGCGGGTTATAAGGCTATATTAAAGTATCAGGTTGGGACTGGGTAAAAGGTCCTGATAACAAAAAGTTCTGTCTGTTCTCTGTTGGAATGTTAATGTTCTCAGCGTTAAAAGTAAGCAAAGACAGATTTTGCAGTGTTTAAAAAAAAGCAATGCACTTGAAATTCCGCTACAGGAGACTCATCTACTAAGGAAGGAGTGCAGAGAGTTAATGCTAAGGCGGAGATGAATATAGCAGCTGGTGGCCACTGACCTAGTGCATTGTACCACAGGGGTAGTGATCATTATTAGGGAAAATGTTGCTATAGAGTACGGTGCAAGTACAATGAAGGTGGGTGCTGGGTAATGACAGAGATTAAGACTAAAAAAAACTCCTAACTATGGTAGGCTATTATGGTCCTAATATTGATTATGTAGAACCTTTAACAACACTCTTTACAGCCCTGTTGGGAGTTCAGGTCCCTGGTTTACAGGGTGGATGGAGGTTTCAATATCGTATTCAATAATAACTCAGACAGATCACTGATACGTTCTCAGGGAAATTCCCCAAAAATGTGCACCTATCTCTTGTCATTGATGGATAATGTAAACCTATGTAATATATGTCAAAAGAAAGAGAGGGGCTGTAGAGACTTACACATCCAATACAAAAAGGTATGGCCAAATTCTAGGATGGAATATTTTCTTGTAGAGAATGGGGTGTAGAGTAAGATCCAAAAGCTAGAATATCTCCCAAGCCATCTGTCCGATCATGCTGCTATATACATGTAAACTGAATTATCAGGAGAGAAAAGACCAACAAGATGGAATCTAGACAGAAAACTCTTTCTAAAGCCTGAGAAAGCTTTGGTTTGGAGATCCAAAGTACAACTGAGGATTTATTCAGGTGGATTATGGGCTGTTCTGATTGAACTGCTATGGATAGGTCTAAGGCCTACCTGAGAAGGGTGTTGAGAAGCCTGGTAGTGTCCACAAATAGAGGAGAAAGGCAAGAGGTAGAGAAGTTGGAGAAAGAGATAATGGAGATAAGTGGGATATTGAAAGTATCATTGGTAGAGGAGAGGGAGATAAGCAAGATCAAACAATCACTACTAAATTGCCAGGTAACATTTAGGGTAAAGTTGGAGGATCGGAAGAGGCAGCAGTGGGAAGTGAGTAATATTAAGAATTTTGATTATAGAGAAAGGTGTTGAAAACTACTAGCTTGGAAGGCCAAACTAGACAAGAGTAAGAATTATATCAAAGGAGTGGTGGACGGTAAAACAGAACTACCTCTCAAGGATAATCTAGGTAAAAAAGAGCAGTTTGTTAAGTTTTTTCAACAGCTATATTCTGAAGCCTCTGCTTTAGGTAGGGAGCAGTGGGAAAGTTGGCGGGAGAATAAGGAGTTGCTTAGCCTCTCACTTGAACAAGAACAGTTGCTAATTCAGGAGATAAGTGTTTCTGAAGTGCTTGCCACAATATAGAAACTAAAGAGAGGAGAGCAGCAGGACCAGAGGGAAACGAAATGTAGTGTATATTGGTCTAGCCGATTGTATAATTCACTTCGGGCTAAGGTTATTCAAATCGTTCCTTTTAGAAGACTCTCCTTTACTAATCAGGGTAAAGAAGTGGTGTTTGTTCATTTTTTTAAAGAGCTATATTCTGAATTCTATGCTCTAGGTAGGGGGTAGTTAGAAGGTTAGCTGGAGAATAAGAGGTTGCCTAGCCTCTCTCTCAAACAACAGCAATTGCTAAGTCAGGAGATAGGATGCTCATAAGTGCTTGACATAATGAAGAAACTTAAGAGAGGAAAAGTGGCAGGACCAGACAGGATTCCAAAGAGAGTGTATATTAGTCTAGCCACTAGCATAATTCTCTTCTGGTTAAGGTTATTCAACTCATTTCTGTTGGAAGACTCTCCTTTACCACCATCCAGGAATAAGACAACTTTCTACCTGATTTAAAAAAACCAGATAAGCATCCCCGTGAGTGCAAGTCATAACACCCTATGTCACTCATAAAATGTTATTATCAGGTCTTCATGGATATTTTAGCAAACAGATTGAATAAAGTAGTAGGGAGCGTGATATATCTAGATCACAAGGGTTTCCTGTCCAGAGGGTACTTAAGCAAGTTAACGCACACTTACATTGGTACTATTGACATAGCGATTGCATTTTCTCTTCCATCATCCATCTTTACACTGGATGCAACCAAAGCCTTCAACCGGGTTAACTGGGAGAACCTCATGATTGTATCAGAATGTTTTGGGATTGGAAGGGTACTCTGTGGCTTACTATAGAAGATCTACAGATCCCTGACAGCAAGGGTGTTGGTGAATGGGAATCTGTCATTCATACAATGACATACCCAAGTCTAACACTGAGAGCAAACAAGGAACCTAGAATATTAGAGGAGTATTCCTTAATTAGGACGAAATCCCTCACCCTCCAGAGGTGGCATGCTTCATCATAGGAATTCTTTTCACACCTTGACAGTAAATCACAATGCGGAATACATCCCCCTTTTTAATCAGGAGGGGCTCCTTGGATGTTTTAGTATTTGGTAATAATCCCTTTGGAGTCATGAGGGTTGTGAGTTTAGAAGAGTGACCAATATGTAAACAAAAAGTTATGTGAACAATGTGATTAAAACTAACTTCAACTTTATTCTTGTCTGCCTGGATCAGGATTAGAAAAAGTGAAAAGACATGGCAGAATTCAAATATCCATGCCTTGTTGTGTGATGGTCAACATGCTTCTGCCCCCAGAACCCTCAGCCAAGGTATACAGGCATTTGTAAGGAGCTTGGGAAAAAACACTTCTGCTTAAAATGTGCAATGGTAAGAAAATAAATACAGAACCATAAAGGTGGTCACTGATGCTTCATCAGCAATCTACTTTACAACGACCTGTAAGGTGAATGAATGAATGAATGGGGGACTTATAGGGCGCAACTTAGCCCAAGGGCATCAAGGCGCCATCCACAACAAAATGGAGGAATAAAAGGCATATAGACTCACAGCACCAAATCCAGGATCTACGGATAAGCCTCCAAGAACAGCCAGGTTTTTAATTGCTTACGGAAAAGCCCCGGCGAGGATTGACCAACCAGCTCTGGGGTGAGGGAATTCCAGAGCTTGGGCGCCAGAGTGGAAAAGGCTCTGCCTCTCCATCTTGCCTTTGAGAATCTCGGAACCAAGAGAAGATTTTTAGAAGAGGAGCGGAGAACTCTGCTGGGACTGTAGGGTTGAAGGAGAGACCTTATGCCTTCAGCTCCTGAACCATAGAAGGCCCCATGAGCAAGGCAAAGAAGTTTGAAGGAAATCCTGGACTGAACCGGAAGCCAGTGAAGATTTTTCGGGGCAAGTGATATTGAGGAGAGCAGAGGAAGATCCAAAACAATCCTGGCCGCGGCATTTTGTACCATCTGAACACGGTGAACCGAAATCTTATTCATACCCCCATACAAGGCATTACAGTAGTCCAGCCTCGAAGAGACCAGAGCCACTGTGGCTTGCTTCCGGGCGGCAGGAGAAAGATAGGAAGCAATCTTTCTGAGGATCCTGATGATACCACAGCAGGTAGAAACAGTCCTACTGACTTGGAGGTCAAAGGAAAGGGACATATCAATCAGGACCCCCAGATTTCTGGCCGAGTGAGAGGGAACAGGGCAGTCCCCAAGGGAGGGCGGCCACCAGTCACTGGACCAGATGTCCTGGTTGCTCCCGAAAATCAGGACCTCTGTTTTTTCTCCATTCAGTTTTAGAAAGTTTCAGATCATCCACTGCGAGACCCCTTCCATACAAGCCCTGAACTTAGAAGAAGAGTCAGCCACCGACTGGGTGAGTGAGACCATGATTTGGGTGTCGTCAGCGTATGACAACACCTCAAACCCAAAGGATCTCACAACCCTAGCAAGGGGGGTCACGTAGATGTTGAACAATAAGGGACTTAAAGAAGAACCCTGGGGGACCCCATATTGCACGGCCTTGGTAGGAGACAGGAACCCACCCAGCTTGACTCTTTGTTCCCTTTGGTGAAGGAAGGAGGACAAAAGGCTAAGGGCCGAGCCTCCGACCCCTATCTCCCCCAGCCTGGAAACCAAGACCGAGGGAGACAGGGTGTCGAAGGCTGCCGTGAGATCAAGAAGGACTAAAAGAGTGGTGTGTCCCCTGTTGACCCTAGAACGAATGTTGTTAATCATGACAGCGAGGGCGGATTCCGTGCTGTGAGCGCGTCGGAAGCCATGTTGTCAGCTATCCAGAAGGTTAAAGTCATCCATAAAGGGGGTAAGATGGTTGTTTAGATGGGCCTCCAGGATTTTAGCAGGGGCTGGCAGCAGGGAAATTGGGCGAAAGTTATTCAGGGCTCCAGGGTCCAGAGAAGCCTTCTTCAAAAGCGGTTTAACAACTACCATTTTCCATGGAAGGGGAAAGATTCCCTCGGAGATTGCCCTGTTCATCACCTCAAGGAGAGGAGGGACAACCACCTCCCTGCAGGCCTTCAGGATTTTTAAAGGACAAGGGTCCAACGGAGACCCTGATGTGGTGTTGTCCTGGGGCGGTAAATCCCATCTAAAGTAAGCAGAGGGAAATCAAGAAGAATAGCCGTGGGTTTCGCAACCAAAGGGACAATTTCATGCACGGAAGACAGGGGGGCGTTGACATCCAGCTCTACATTAAGGAGTTCGAGAGATTTATGGATATCGACGATTTTAGTATGGAAAAAGATTGAAATGTTGTCACAGAGCTCCTGGGATTCCATTATGGGGTCCATGATCTTAGGGACAGAGAGGGAGTCAATGATCTTAAAAAGATCTCTAGGTGATTTTAAAGATGCCATGAGATTGGCATAATAGGCCTTCTTTTCCTCCATTATCGCTAGTTTGTATGCTTTTAAGAGACCTTTATGTTGTGTCTTTCCGGAGGGCTCTGGGTGGGCGTGCCGATATCTTTCCTGCTTTCTACAGCCCTGCCTCAACCGTCTAAGCCGATCTGAGAACCAGGGCATAGAGGGACTCTTTCGAGCGCAATAATGAGGCCTGGCAGGGGCCAAGATCTCAACAGCCCTGGAAATGGTACTGGACAGGTCATTGCAACAAAATGTATGTCCTTCTTAGAATAAGTTCTGAATTCATTCAGAAATGGAGCCAGGGTTTCGTTACTGATCTGTTTAAAGTTTCGTCTGAGTTTCCAATTCTTGGTGTCTAGAGCAGACGAAAGTGAGTGAGGAGTATTGAACTCGAAGGGCACTGCAAGATGATCTGACCAAGCCAGAGGGATCGGGATTCCTGTATTTATTCTAATATCGTTGGTAAAGATGCCATCAAGTGTATGGCCGGCTAAATGAGTGGGACTACCCACAAGCTGGGACATGCCACATGCGGCTAAGGACTCTACCAGAGAGGAGGTGTCTTTAGAGCTGGCATTCTCTAGGTGAAAATTTAAATCGCCTAGGAGAGTAAAATTGGGCCTATCCAGGAAGGGTTCAAGAAGATTCATCAGGTCCCGGGTAAAAGAGGTTCTAGGACCTGGAGGTCTATAGCATAAAATGCCTGAGAAGGAGACAGTGGAGGTGGAATTAATAGAAAAATATAAGGCCTCAAATGTATCAGACGGTACAAAAGGGGGGTGGTGATGGACGGAGCATCTGAATCAATCAAACACTCACACCCTGTCAAAAGATCTGGGTTTAATCCATCACCGTTCTTTAGCCCACTCCGCCACCCCAGTTCAGACATGGCTATATGCAAATCAGTCTGACCCTGTGCCTCATGGGAACAGTCCAGCCCGAACTGCCTTTTGTACCTTTTGTATCAAAGGCATCAGAGGCAGTAGAAAGGAAATCAAAGCGGCATACGAAAGAGGCCCTATCCAAAATTCATAAACCACCACCCCTTCGCCCAGTCCTATCCATCCTAGTCAAAATGTAACCCGATGGAATGGCAGCAACCAGGTCTGGGCCTGAGGAATCAGAGGCCCACGTTTCAGTGATAAAAACCCACAAGGGTTTCCTAAGCGAAACAAAATCATTAAAAGCAATGTTATTTTTAGACAAGGATCTGGCATTAATGAGGAAACCTTTTTCTGCTACCAGGGTAGATTCCTTAGTTGCCTCAGTAGCCACCGCCGCTTTCCAGGGTACAATGTTCTAGTATCCCCAAAGTAACTACTGCAACAAAGGTCAGAAGATATTTCATCAGGGGAGAGAGTATGCTGGCAGGATTTAGAGGGTGGTCTTAAAGAAAGTAAAGTATTAAAAGAGTACAGGATCTTCCCTACCGATAAGTTGAAGCGAGGAGCAGCCCGCCTAGCCTCTAGCGGGAACTCAGCGCGGACGGACGCAGACGGGCTAAACTTTGGCGCGACTTCGGCGCGTGACCGCTGCACGCGTCCGCTGTACGCGGCGAGAGGCATTGAGCCTAAATAGGGTGTGGCCTGAGGGTGTAGCCCCGCCTGCCTGTCAGGGTCCAATCAGGTCAGGGACACCAAATCTATGCCGGCGCCCTCCACAACAAACGGGAAGACCCTTGGTGGACCGGGGCGCTGGCAGAAGGGATCAGGTCAGGTAAGTAAGCGCGAGATGGTGCGCACAAAGACAATGTCAGAACCACATTAAGGGCTACAATGTTAAATTAGCAGAACAAATCAAATCGGCATAGTAATCATGCGGTACATACATTTTAAACAGCGGTATTTAAAAACAGAGCGCCGTGTTAATGCACTCGGTGCTCAAGCCAAATGTGAACTTGAACGTGTATTTGAACATGGTCAATACAACATCTAGGTTATAGCAAGATTGTAAGTCACACTTGTCAAATTATAGTGCCAAAAACAACCCAAAAAGGGGAACAACAAATTCACCAATAAAGTGTCTGACTATATTTCAGATGGGACATCTGTTGAAATCTCACAGAGCTTACCCACAGAGGTTGGGTGTTGTGTCTCAGCTGATGATGCCCTAGTGTGGGGCTCAGGATGTACTCTACCCTTAGGGGAAGGATATGAGGTGTGTGTAACATGGCATATATGGGAGAGACTCTGTGATAAGACTGGTCTGTTGCGGACCAAACCGTCAGAGCTGGAACAACACACAAGAAATTAAAACAACATTTTAAGAATTATGTCACAAGCTCTGGCTGTACCAATGATTGGCAAAGATCAGCCATCTGTCTTGAGAGGCTGGTGGGAGGGCAAGTTCTCTTGGAGGTTTTGGCGGGGGAAGGTGCAGGGGGAGCGTGGATGAAAGGGGGTCTTGCACATGTTTTTTAAGGAGAGGGAAGAGGTCCGCAAATTTGTTAAGGTCTTTAGGTGGAGCTTGGATCAGGATGATGCCGCTTTTGTATAGGGTAATGGTGAGGTTGGCATGCATGTTAGCGAAAGTTGCGATCGTGAGCTTGGTGCCGTGAGGAATGTTTCTAGTATTAGGAACGTTGAGGAGGATCGAGAATGCGTTGCGCCAGACGGACAATCTCCTAGAATAGAAGATAAGGTCATTGATGATTGAGCCCTTGTCCACGCTGGATCGATGGTCGGAGACCAGGGTCTCAGGGTGCCTTTTCAGGATGGAGTGTTTAAAGGATTTCGTGGTGGTTTTAGAGAGTTTGGAAGGATAGATAACGGTGTATGCATTGTCGCCAGAGGGGGTCAGACCTGGTCCGGCCATGTTGAGGAGGGTGTGAGAACTTTCGTCCCGGAAGTCAGGTGAGAGTAGTGCAGAAAGTGGTGAGTCGGGGTCCACAAAAGGTCTGTCCTATAACGAATACTTGACTAGTGCACCATAATGACCGGACTTGTCAGTGAGGTTAGGGAGATCAGATGTCCGTGGGAGTGATTAGAGCTGGGGAAAAAAAATCCAAGATGGCAGCTACAAACACTCCAAAATTCCTCTTTCTTAGATCCAGGTACATTTAGAGCAGTACTCTTTTGCTTTCCATGAGGGTGGGTTTGAAAGGATGGAGAGATAGATCTGTCCTCTATCTAATTCCATGAGTGCTTAGGAGCAGTCTGCTTTTACTTTCTATGAGCAGCACCATTAACAGGCTCCCAGAAGCACAACAAAGTAGCCCTATTCCTTAAAATGGCTGACCCGGACTGCTTCAGAGGCCGCCATGATGGGCCCAGGCAGCATGCTGCTAAAATAGGATAGAGTTTTAAGTTAGTAAACTGGCCCAACTGGTGTTAATCCAAAAGGAAAACCAGAGAGTGAGTCATGGCATAGATCATATCAGGGACAAGACGAATGGCGGTGATTAGGATGCCAGCCTACATTATTAAGACCACATAATTAAAAAAAAACTTTTCATCAATGTAGAAAACCAAGTATAAATAAAACCATCCTCATTGTCCACAGTTAAGCAGTCAGTCAGTCAGTCAAATAACTTTATTCGGTTAATTAAAACCATAAAAGCAGTACATAGTTATAAGCAATAAAATATAGTTAAAATACAATTAAATTTACAATAAAGTTTCAAAGGTGATTGCAAATCCTAACAAAGGAACTATTAAAAAGTACATTAAAAGAGAGAAAGTTATTAGATAAAAAGCAAGTTTACAAAAAGAAATAGATATGGAGAATACACTTTCCAGTATATTTTGCACATTCCCTGCGAACAAAATTTACAAAAAAAAAGTATCAGGTTTAGAGGTTGTTTATCGGAGGGAGTTTAGTTTTGTTTTGTCTACCAGCTGCTACCAAAAAACAAGCTACACTATAAGTGACCTGCACCGAGTTCAACATCTGTAGGTATAGAAGGGCCGGCCGTACCTGGACAAAATTCAGGTCTTTCAGAATTGGAAGGAGGAATTTTTTACGGGCCGCCCTGTAATGATCGCAAAACATAACTAGATGAAGAGTATCCTGCGTGGAAAAACAATCACAGGAACAGGGTGGGCTATTTTCTGGAGTACCCCATTTTGTATATGAGCCAAGCACAAGATGTATCTGGTTAAACCTGAACCTTATTAGTAAAAAACGGTGGTATGGTTTAGTTACATATTTCAGATAAGGTTCCATAGCCATGGACGACGAGAGTTGGTATAATGTCCTTACCATTGGCTTGCAAAGCTCAGCCGCTTCCCTCTCTGTCTCCAACATATTTCGAAAATGCTGCTTGACCCACCTTGCATCCTCTTTCTTGAGGCTCTGTGGTAAAGAATACATATCCGGGCGCCCTAGGCTTGCGCATGCCGCTCTAACATACGCCAGCCAGGGTATGCTGGCTGCTTTATCCAAGGCCATACAGTCTTTTAGAATGCAATGGTTCAAAGTGATCTCCTCATTTGTCCAAGTTTTAATCCAGCATAACAATGGAGACATTTTTAAGAGATCAGTAACGTATCCCAAACCTATTTCATTATGGATTGAATATGTAGGAGATGAATTCGGGAGTGACAGCAAGGTACGTATAAATTTATTTTCTGCAACTTGTATGCCTGGGGCTGAAACATAACCCCAGATATCTGCCCCGTAAGATGCGATTGCCAAGCATTTGGATCTGTAGATGCGAGTCATCGCCTCCATGAGTCTTGATCCAAGCCTTTTGGAGAAATGCATGAGTGCTGCAGTGGATCTACTGACTCCATTCTCTTTTAGTTTCAGTTGGGCACCCCAAGTTCCTTTCTCGTCAAAGGTGACGCCTAAATAACAAAAAGAGGGTACCCTCGAGATTGGAGAGTTATTACAGCTAAAAGACCTGAGCTTCGTGTTTTTCTTCCGTGAGCCCGTAACCATGACATGAGATTTAACTGTATTAATCTTTAGATCCAGCGATTCCATGAAACCACCAAAGTGATCCAATAGTCTTTGCAGGCCCACACCTGTTCGAGCTAAAAGGACGGCATCATCCGCGTATAGGAGGACCGGGATAGGTGACCCTCCCATACGCGGCATGTCCAAGGTAGCTGAATTCAGGGATTTCCCCAGGGAGTTGATGTACAAAGTAAAAAGGAGAGGGGCAAGTATGCAGCCTTGTCTGACCCCTCTCCCTGATCTAAACTTCTCAGTGCATCTTCCCTCCCTTGTTACCCTAACAGAGGCAAACAAATTTTGGTGAAGATCGTGCAAGAAATTAACCAAAGTGGAGTCCAAACCCAAATCTCGCAAAATAATCCATAACTTAGAACGGTTAACCAGGTCGAAAGCAGAAGATAAATCCATGAAACCCAAATAGTTAAGCAATTTCTTCTCCACTATTTCTATAAACTTCAGAAGTCTACCTGTAAATTGCAAGCTTTCTCCTTGTAAACTGGCTATGTCTTCTTGTCGGCATGTTCGTAAAATTTGACTATTAAAGTCGACCTTAGCAGCCTCCTATGTTCCTCTATTAGTGCAGGGCAGCTACAGATGATATGACAAATGTCTTCCCTCTTGTAATAACAGCGGCGACACACCCTCTCACTACTCATCAATTTCCATGGAGGGGCGTTTCCAAGAAATTGGCTATTTCCAAATCGGAGATTCATCAACTTCAGCTTTGCCCTTCAGCTATTTGAGTCTCCTAAATATCTTTGGGATTTTAGCATACCATATGAAGCAATAACTGTCCATGCATGGGATCTCTTTGGCAGTGCTGCTCTATCCCATAAAGACCACAAGTTTTTGCTGCACCCATTTATAACTTTATTAAAAGCCACCTGTGAAAGAGATCAATAAGGCCCATAGTTGTTCCGCATTGAACGTATCTATAGCTAGTTTGAAATATTCATGTGCCTGCTTATGTTTATTATCGCATATTGCCTCCCAGACCACTGTCATAAGCGAGGAATTATTATCTCTTCTAATTTTGTGGCAGAATTTTAAATAATCTCCTAAGCTATTTAGGTTTTGTCGTTTAAGTCCGAACTCAAGTCGGATTTGTGCCGGTGAAGAATGTTGCGGAAGATTAAACAGGCGTCGGTAGGTCCCTGTCACTAGCTTATCTATGGTGTTGTCAGCACAACCTCTTAAGGTCTCTACTCCATATGCAAGAGTTGGAACATGTTTAACTGATATAATTTGTAATAGTTGGTTTAGGGGAAGCCCATTTAAGTTATTCTGAAGTATGGAAAATGCAGCAATTAATGATTTCTTTCTTCTCTGCAGTGCAGCGCACTGGTTTTTACCTGAGCCCCTAGCATCAATTATAACACCCAGATATCTATATTCAGTGACCGATTCTAATACAGTACCTTCCGTTCTCAATGTTGGTCTTACAGCCAAACCTCTAGTCACCAGCATTGATTTTGTCTTTTTTAAGTTAATCTTTAGGCCATGAGTGGAGGCGCACTGTGCACTTTCAGTAATTAATCTCTGCAGACCCACCTTGGTATAGCTTATTAAAACAATATCGTCGTCATAAAGTAAATGTGAAACATTAAAACCTGCAACAGACAGAGAGTGAGAATTAATTTCACGAAGCCTAGATGAAATCCCAGCTAAATACAAGTTAAATAAGGTTGGGGCCAAAACACACCCCTGCTTCAGCCCGTCCCTTATCACCATTTTCTTTTTTTACAAAACTGTGCCTGGCCCAACTTTACTCTCATCCATGTATTAGTATATAGCAATTGTATCGCTCTCAACAAACTCGGTGAGATTCCCATTTTCGTTAATTTGTTCCAAAGACTATTTCTGTGCACTGTGTCAAAAGCTGAGCTAAAATCAATAAAACATAAGTGAAGGTTCATCTTACGGTTTCTGGCCATTTCCATTATAAGAACTAGCATTTGAATATTAATAATCGTCCCCATGCCTTTAATAAACCCTGTTACATTTTTTGGGAGTAAATTACTGGCAGCAACCAAAGCCGTGAGCTCTGTTACCAGACACTTAGCAAAAAACTTTGCTTCGCAATCCATTAAAGCTTTAAGTCTATAGTAAGCAGGATCCGAGACTTGACCAGCTTTGTAAATCGGAGCCAAAATTTAACCCCGCCATTTGTCTGGGACTTCTTCCTTCCATAAAACATGATTGAACAAGTTTGACAGGTTCTTTGCCCAATATTGTGGATTTTCTTTAAATAGTGCTTGAGGGAGGCCATTTGGCCCTGGTGTACAACTCCGTCTGCTAGAACTTATAATTTTTTCCACTGTTGTCCGCTGGATCATTTGCTGGGTGTTTTTCCTTTCATTATCATTGACCCTTGTATTTTCTACTGAATTTACTTCTGTTGTCTTCATTATATTTCTGGTGTAATCTGTCATTGATTCCAAATGCTTCCTTGGTCTGGAGAGCTGGAAGCAAGATGGCGGTGTGACGACGCCACAGAGAGGAGGCTCCTGATGTGAACTCTCAACCCCTCGCGCTCTCTACAGCTGATTGTCCGAAAATGCAAATGCATGATCCGCTGCTGTAATTTGTGAAAACCCTGTGTAAACTTTTGAAAAACTCTGTTCGCCGAAAAAGGCAGAAAAGGTCTCAAGAAGCTTGCCGGGACTCGCGCTACACGAAAGAACGCCCTTTAACAGCGCTGCAGAGAAACAATGTTACCAATGTGACTGACGGAGCTCGATCCTTTCCTCCCTCGCTGTGGTTGACGCAGCATTATTTTCTGTGCGAGAGGGTTGCTGTGGGTCTGCCAGACCGGGACCGGGCTTGGGCTTCAGCCCGGCTCGGCAATACTTTGGAGGGCTGACGTTTGCCGGTGTCAGAGCTGCCGGGAGGAGGAGTCACTAAACCGGCGTGTGTGAGCGCTGGGAGCATAGACGCCGAACTGCTCGAGCTTCATCGGAAGGCTAAACTGAGGCAGACGGAGGCAGAGACAGAGACAGGCGTTCTCCCTCTTAGGCTGAACACAACCGTGTTGGAAGGCGAAACTATCGAAAAATAGAGAGGCTGCCTTAACTGGTCGATTTGCCAGGTAAAACACGTTTTTTGGGAAAAGAAAAAAAAAATCTTTTTTTTTTGGAACTTTGTTTTTATGGCTCTTGGACGCAATTTACCACTGGTATCTAGTCTGGGCTGCCAGCAAGTCTAAAAATTAATAGCTGCAACAAGAACTGCAATAAGAACTGTAACAGAATTATATCAGAACTGTAGCAGAACTTAGAATCGGTGCCCGAGATTCAAGGCTTGCCTCAGTCTGACTACTTGACGCGCTTGGGGGGGGGAGATACATATATATTGAACCACTGATTGACTCGACCGGCTACTCTATCAACCACCACTAGGAAGCGCTAGAGTGAGGACGGACGAGAATTTTCCGCTGTGGACCACTCTATCAACTATTATATTAACACAGACAACCACTATACTGCGTTAAGGGGGATTAAGCAGGCACATTGTGTATTGTGTATTGCGCTAATGGCGCCTAAAAACATCAAGAGTAAAACCACTATAAGCACCCCCATGAAAAACGGAGTGGTCAAGGAGAGTCCGTCAAATTTTAAACCGATTTCACCAGCAGTGGTAGCAAGGTTGCCCCGGTACACTGATAGGCAACTCGACAAGCAGCTTGTTACTCAATTATCTCCGGATGCACTGAACAAAATCAGCTCTACTGCTACTATAACAGATACTTTAAACAAAGACAAAGACAAAGGTAAAGACAAAAACGAAACAACAGGAATAGCCACCAACAAACTTGATAAGTACATAGATAAAGATGGCAGAGGCAAAGGCAAAGTGATGTCAGATTTGATGGGACGATGCACTACCTACAAGCCGGGCAAGGCAGAGCATAATAAGAACACGGTGGCAGACGCCCACATTACGGATGCTACTACTAAGTCTGGTCCTGAAACTGCGCAGGCTCTCGACTCTCCACTGGGCTTAGCTTCGAGCATAATTCATGGGAGAAAAGATAATCTTCTTGACGACGCTGATGTTGACAATGGAAATGATGGAAACGAAGGTACTGACAATGAGATATTCTTGGAGGCTAACTCAGATGATCCGGAATACGAAGAGATAATTGAGGGTGGTGATACAGAAGGGGGGGAAAGCACGCGTGAGGACCTAGAGAATAGTTCTTTGCATTTAAAAACTAATAGACCCTCAGCTCTAAAAAAAAGGGGAAAGGCAAAAAACAAAACCAAAAAGGGGGGGAGAAACATGATTCCCACGGCCTTACTAAATACACTAATACCAACTATTGCTGGAGGGAAATTACTCGCAGATCAGAGCCCGCTGAGTAAATGGATTCAAGCTTCAAGAAGAGAAACTAATAAATCTCCACCGACTTTATTAACGGCAGACAAGTTTGCTGTAGATGAGAGCCTTAAAAAAGATAACTCAAAAAACCCGCAGGCTACTCTCCCCGGGATTACTGCCCTATCTAAAACAGGTTGGGACTCTCTCCCCTCGCCCGTGCCCGTGCCCCTGTCGCCTACAATTGACCCCGCTCTCGCACCTATGGATATAATATCTACTGGAAACACTCCTGATGGCAATAAGGATACTATGGGGAATTCTGGGAAAATTCAGAAAAACAATCCTCCTGTATCTACTTCACTTCATAGTGATCCAACCCTAACATCCACCATTTCTTCACCACTGACCTCTCCATTGACCAACGCGGGTAACGTAAACACCTCATCTTTAGACCTAATCTTAAAAACACTAACGGAACATCGCCAAGAAGTACAAGACAATTTTAGACAACTACGGGAGGATAATACTAAAATTCACAGCTCTCTCCAGGAAGTCACTAACAAATTGAATGGCGTTACAAAAGAAATTGAGGACATACAACAAAGAGTTGTTCAAGTAGAGGAAACGCTTGCTACTACTACGGCTTCAACGGATCAACACAATGCAGAAATAGGAAATCTGCAGAGTAAAGTTGAAGATTTGGAAAATCGGCAGAGGCGACAAAATCTGCAACTCTTTGGGATACCGGAAGGGTCTGAGGGGGCTGATGCAAGGGGTTATATGGTCCAAATATTACAAAAGGCTTTCCCGGATCTATCGGACTGGGACTGGGACTCTCAACTTCAGCGAGTACACAGACTTCCAATCATTCCCAGAACCCAGGAGAGCAAATACCCACGACCCTTTCTAATTTATTTTGGTAATTATTTACTTAGGCAAGCAGTTTCAACGAAAGCCAGACCAAGAACTCCAGTGACTATTGATAACTTAACTTTTTTCGTTAAATCAGACCTGAGCAAGGCAATAACGGACAGAAGATGGGGCCTACGCAAATTGATTGATCCCATTAGGTCTCATGGAGCAATGGTCTATCTACAGGAACCGGCCCGCCTCAAAGTTACTATGTCTGGTCATAATTATTTTTTTCACGACTTCAAAGAGGCGGAGCATTTTCTTTCGAAAATGGACTCAAAATCAAAACCTTAATTAAGAAAATAATGGGAAAAAAGAGAGATGGATACAATAAGATACATTTGCCTAACTTGCTATCATGCTCATTTGATATTGGTGTTATATGTGTTTCCAACTGATTAGAGCAATTTCCATCTCCTTTGAAACTTGATATATAGTTTTGGGTCATTTGCCTTTCTGTATGAGAGCAATACAGAGGGTTGAGGTTCCGAGGGAATCCTCTCTGGTTAGCTGCCCCAAAAGCGGCAGCATAAGATAGGGGGATGCTTCCGGGTAGGTACTGGGGGGTGGGAAGGATAGGGGCTGTGGGTGGAGGGGGAAAAAGGGGAAAAAATGTATTGCAAGGAGGAACTATTGTGAGGTTAAAGTAACTAAATGTTTTTTTAAAGACTATATGCAGAGGAAAGTTGAAAAACACAAATGTAAACAATGTTCAAGACAAGACTACTAATTTGGAATGTAGCTGGCCTCAACAGCAAGCAAAAGAGGAAATTGGTACAGGAGGAGATAGGCATGTATAAACCACAATTTGCGCTTCTCTCAGAGACTCATGTTCGCTATCAAGATAGGAAGTTGCTTTCCCAAATGGGGTATGAGCTTGTGGTCTGCTCAACCTTGGGCGCCTCTATTCGGGGGGTGGCCATATTAAAACAGAAAGGATTGGGGTTGGAAATTTTAAAAACGGCATCAGACATACGGGGGAGGTGGGCGATAGCCCAAGTTCAATTGGAACACAAGAAACTTGTTTTATGTCTGCTATACGGTCCCAATATAGATGACCCCAAGCTGTTTGAACAATTAGGCATTGAGCTGTTAGAGTGGGAGGGCGAAATGCTGGTAATGGGAGACTTTAATTGTGTAATCGATTACAAAATCGATTCCACAGGACAGGGCTCTCCTCGTAGGATGCGCATGGTTAGGTCTGCAATTCTGGAATTGGGCAGATTGCTTAATCTAAAAGATGTATGGCGTTCTAAATATCCTAACCTTGCGGGGCATACATATTACTCAGCGCCCCATAGATCTTGTTCAAGAATTGATATGGTTTGGGCGACTGACCAAATAGTGGGTAATTGTAAGATCGAATTGTGTCCGAGGATTACATCGGATCATAACCCGTTACTACTAGAGTTCGATAATGGGGATTCGAGGCCGGACGCAAGACAATTTACATTTCCAAGATATCTACTCACTGATTTGGGCTTTGTGACTTCTTTAAAAAAACATACCAAAGAATTTATTGAATTGAACATTAATTCAGCTACCATTAATATAGTTTGGGATGCATGTAAGTGCAGTATAAGGGGGTTCGCTCAACAACATATTTATAGAACTAATGCTGAAAATCGCAGAGCTACTATGAGAACTACTTCCAATATATTACAAATGGAACAGAAATTAGCAGACGCAACCAAACAACTAAATGCAAACACTGACGAGCTAAGAATAGAACTCTTAAAACTGCAATCCTCTCTCAAAAAGATACTAAGAGATAGATATTGTGCCAAAATACACAAGTACAAACTAGCTCAATATGAAGGAGGAGATAGAATTGGAAAAATACTGGCATATAAGGTTGCGGACAAAAAAGCGAGAACAAAGATTAAAACAATCAAAGGGTCTGACTCGCATAAATACGATCAGCCAGAACAGAATCTTGATCAGTTTGCCAAGTATTATCAAAATCTATACACTCCTGATAATATTCCCACTAGAGCTGTAATTACTCAATACCTAGATAAATACATGCCCATACAAAGAGATATTGATACAGAAACTGTCCAACAACTTAGCTCAAAAATAACACAAGCCGAAATAAATACAGCCATCTCAGCCTTACCACCGGGGAAAGCCACCGGAGAGGATTGTTTGCCTACGGGCCACTTCCCTTGTTCAAACTGCTCTGTCTGTCACCTAACTACCCCGACAAAATCCTTGACTCTGGAACCCGGTAAAACCTGGTGGCAGAAAGCCCACACTAACTGTAACTCTGTCAATGTCGTGTACCTCGTCACCTGCCCATGCTCACTCCGTTACGTGGGTATGACAACCCGTAAAATAAGGCTACGGATATGTGAGCACAGAAGTAATATCAGGTGCAAAAAAGCCACGACAAGAATGAGTGACCATTTCCTCCAGACCAATCACACCACCAACGACCTGAAATGGACTGTGATTGAACAAATCGTTGGGGGCCCCAATATATCTGAGAGACTGTTTGAAAAGGAACAGCGTTGGGTGTATCGCCTTGGCACCCATACTAATGGCCTTAATGATGACATTCCTTGGGGTTCTGTTCTCAAATAAATGACTGAAATGAATATCTGTTATCCCAAGATCTGTATCTGTTCCCACCAACTCCCTTTGTCTGCTACGGTGTTACTTTAACTTTCTTAACTTTCCTAGATCAGTTTTTACCACTCCACTGGTCTTGATAACACCCATCCTGAACTCATGAGCCAGTTATACTTTTCACTGACTCTGACTATACCCCTCACGCGCACACCAAATTGCGCTCTTGTGTTTCCATCCGTGTTCAAGTCTCACCTCGTCTGCGCATGCGCATTACGAGTAGTGTCACTATCCCGAATTCCGAAGGAAATCATGTCTGCGCATGCGCCTCAATCCGCGCGTAATTCCCGGAAGTGAGTAGCCTGCCCGGACCAGGCTAGCAGTCTAGCCCTGGAGTACATCCTCAACGCATGCGTGGTAGGAAGGCTGAAACTCCCGGAAGTGGTGTCGCGCCTTTTTCCTCACCGGCAACGCATATAACCGCCTTCACCCTTCCCAACCGGATCGACGAGACCCGGTCCTGAGGGCGTGTAGGCTTATCTGCAGGAGACGGACGCCGTGGGCGTGAGTACGAGTCCGGCTGAGAAACCATTCAGAGCTAAGTAGTGTTAACTGCTGCTTGACCAGGCTTTGGTGTCCCCTTTTTCTTCCCTCTGTTTTGCTTTGCAGGATGTGCCAAATGCGCCGTCCCCTCCCTCCCGCGGTCTATGGGGTGGATTTTCATCCCTGGTGAAGTGAGACCCTCCCTCTTTCTCGCCACTTCTTGACTGCTTCATTGCTGACTGGCCACTGGCCATTTGGCCCATTGATCGATGAGTGACAGAATGTTGCGTGTTTATTTTCACTGCCATTTCGCCCTCATTTCACGTATCAATACCCTCCCCTGTGCACTTACACAGTTAGATTTTGCAAAATTGGCAATCTACTTTGACAGTGCCACCATATTAACAATATGACTTATCGTGTAGCCTCAGCCAACGGCAGAGCCACGCACCTCTGCTATTCTGCATGAGTGGTGCACCCTGGCACTATGAGCACTAGAAATAGACTGAATCTGGCTAAATCAATTGACAAAATATTCTAATTATGTTTCTTTTGTCTTGTGTTGTCTGTGTTTTCTTACCTTCACAGGTGCCTTTTTATTTTTAGTCTCTAAATTTTAGAGGCTGGAGGTGTGTGCGTCCTACCTTCGGGTGGTGAAGCCCGCCTCTGTGTTTTTGTGCACTTCACAGATCTTTTAACTTTCAAGCCCTCTGGTAGGGTGGGCCTTAGAGTGCCCATACCGCCGAGGTTTAACACCATAGGTCCTGACGAATGCCAGGTTAATGATACCACACCGGCTGAAACATGTCCATGTCGACCATTCACATATTCACTTAATGCTAGAGGGAGTAAGACCATCCAATTAGTTGGCTCTACTCACCTACACATTTTTTAACCTTGCCCTTGATGGTCTTTGATTAAAATTAAATTTTTGACACATACAAGGCAATTTTAATCTCACCACTTGACACTATTCACGTAATTTTCCACATAGCCCTCCCATCACGAAAACCAGCTCCGCAGTAACTCTGGCGTCGAAGCACACCGGGGTGACATTCGGTCACACCCGGTGGGGCCCGATGATGAAGCAAGTCACCGACCAGGTCGGTGAGTGAGGGCTTTCCTAACAAACCTATTGGGCTTTGTTGTTTCCTTGTGCTCTGTGCCCTTTTTCCACCTGAACCAGAACAGGAACACTCTTTTGTTGTTGTTACATATTATAATTTGGGGACTAAGAGTGTTCACGACTCTCCCTCTCTCTCTTATTGTTTGTAAATGCCTATGGAATTATACAAGACTTGCGCACAGGAATTATTACCTCTCTTAGAATCCGTTATTGACTCCATAGACAAGTCGGAGAAGGCTCCTACATCGTGGAAAATATCCAAAATAATCTTCTTTCTTAAAAAAAAAAATCTCTGCCGATCTCTCTGCTTAATGCAGATGTAAAAAAAAATTCTAAGATATTAGCAAATCGCCTAGCCCCCATCATGCCGACCTTGGTCAACACTCAACAACATGGGTTTGTGATGGGGAGGGATACAACGGCCCATGTGAACACTGCGATTACAGCCTTTGATGTTGCCTCAACAACTCTCACCCCACCCGGAATGGTTATGTTAGACGCAGAGAAAGCATTCGATCGAGTGGGGTGGGAGCATTTGTGGGAGGTACTAAAGAAAGCAGGTATCCAGGGCCAATACTTAGAGTGGGTATGCTCATTGTACGATAACCCACAGGCCAAAATCAGTTATGGTGGAAGAGAATCAGCGAATTTTTTGATAGGGAGGGGAACAAGGCAAAGTTGCCCTCTGTCCCCTCTGCTCTTCGCTCTATCTTTGGAGCCATTTTTAAACGCACTTTTTAGTCAAGTAAATATTCTTCCAATTAAGCACGGCGGTGAGAGCTTAAAAATAACTGCTTTTGCAGATGACATCGCCGTATTTACTACAGATTTAGTTAAAGCTACACCTCAAATAATAAAAGAGGCTGCAAATTTCGGCAATGTCTCAGGGTATAAACTTAATGTAGGAAAGACGCAGGTTATTGCCAATTATAAACCTTCGGAACAGATCCCTGGCCTATGTCAAAGTGCGATATACTTAGGTATTAGACTAGCATCAAGTATTGACAAAATTATAATGTTGAACTATGATTCTTTTCTAAAAGAAACAGAAACGACTCTTAAAAAATGGCACAAGATCCCGCTCAGTTTAATGGGACGTATAAACTTAGTTAAAATGAAGATCTTGCCGAAGGCATTATATCTATTCAGATGTATCCCTCTTCAACCCAGTAAATCTTTTCTTAAAAAGCTAGAGGGTATCTGTAGCAGCTTTCTATGGGGTTATAAAAAGGCGCGTAGGGCACTGAAACTCTTAGAACTCTCAATAGAAAAGGGGGGACTAGCGTTTCCTGACTTTAGGCTTTATTTTATAGCCACTTTCTTTCGTCGCATACGAAGCCTGATTAATAACGAGAGTTCATTATTCTACCACCAATTCATGCTGGGATCTGATTGTAATCAATTCTTACATCGCTTACATGATCCTAACTACTTCAAACGAGTGAAATTTAAGTCAGCCAGGCACATTATAAAAATTTGGGACCAAATTCTGACCATTGGGAAAATATCCTTTTATAATGCTGAGCTTAGAATATGGGGTAATCCAGGATTACCTAATATTTTCTCTGACGGAGCAGGTATCCTCTGGGAGAAACATGGTATCAACACATTGGGGGATTTTTATGGCCAGAATGGCTTTTTGGATTTTGATATACTTAAAACTTTATTTATTTTAAGGGACAATATGTACTTTAAATACATTCAAATAAGGGATTACCTGCACTCTAAGATGAAAATTATTGAAGTAGTAGAGTCAGATATACTAATATGTTTGTATTCGAATAAAATAAAATCATTAATAAGTCTGGGGTATGGATACTTAGTACAAGGTAAAACAGAAGACAGCATGAAAATAGCGGCCAAATGGGCTTCCAGACTGGGTATGAACATCAACCCAATACAGATCTCATATTCTTTACGCCACATAAACCTGATTGTTCAGTCCTCCAGCTTGAGGCTACAGTCGTATAGAACCATTACACAACTGTATTACACTCCAGAAAGAATAGCTAGTTGGGCACAGGGTACTCAGCTAAACAACAAGAAAACAAAGTGTCCGAAATGCATGTGCTAGGCTAGTTATAGCAAGATCATGGATATCAAAAGATGTTCCAGATGTTTTCGAGTGGTGGATTTTGATTAATGAAATAAATACTATGGAACTTTCGCTAGATATAGAGGTCCTAAGGCTTTGCAAAAGAAAGACAAAATTTGGTTACATTTTTTTGAACTATGATATATTTGATTCAGAAGAAAACGAGGCCAGCCTCAACTTATGTATATTATTTGTAAAACTACATTTACTTTTATTTATTTCTTGTCAAGATATGTACTTGTTGGACCTCTGCTTTCATTGCTCTTTTTTTCGTTGTTAAATTGTTTTTTTCATTTTTGTATTGTAACCTCCTTTTGAGATATACATCACATGTGAACTTTGTTCTTTAGTTCTTCTTGCAATAATAAAAATATTTAAAAATAAATAAATAATCCAAATGCTTCTCCCAGACTTTTTCCGATATATTTGTAATCAGTTGTTGTTGTTTCCCACCATTGGTTTGATTGACCCGTCTCCAAAATTCATGTGCATCTTTACTTTTTGCTGCATAATTCATTTTACACCAGAACAGATCAAGTTCAGTTTTTGTTTGTATCCATACTTCTTTTTTATAGAGTGACCTTAGTTTTGGTAATATCTTACTCCTGACATTAGAGGATGGTTGATTTCTTAGGATCTTCAGTGCATTGTTCAATTTCCTTTTCGCTATCTTAAGTTGAACAGTCATTTGTTTGGAAAAAGATGTAGCCGATCTTACCATGCCTTCTGAATGCACAGCATTTTTCTCCACTCGATTAGTTATGAACTAGCTCCCAGAGGGACAATGGATTTGATCTATTCTATTTAACTCTTCCTCTCACTGGTCTCTTGCTTGCTGTTCAATCTTTTGTATATTATTTATGGTCCAGTTTACCCTTCTATAGGTCAGACCCTCAGGGGCGCTTTGTTCATATCGGGTAATATGAAGATTGAGGCTGATCATTTGTGGTTGGTGATCACTTTCCAGTCTATTTCCCAGATTATAGCTTATTATTGATTGGTATAACGGGAGAGACACTAAACTGTAATCAATAACAGCTTTGGATTGTGCCGTAAAATGGGTCGCCTGAGCTGGGATGTCCGGATCCACTCGGCCATTTAAAACTGGAAGGCCCTGATGCTCCAGGTTTATCACTGTATCTTTATCCATTTTGTCTAATCGTTGTTTAGTTGCATTAATTGCCGGGATATGCCAAAATTGATCAATCTCCTCCAATGTTTGATCACTAGGCGCCCCATTGAAGAAATTCATATTGAAATCCCCTGTCAAGATTATCTAAGGTATTGGATTCATCATGCTTAGTGTTATTATTAGGCTCAGTATTATCTCTATTGTTTCTTTTTTTTGCTGCCAAGAGGATCAATGTATACATTTATTATCATCAAAGAAGGGATCTTATTTCATGTGCTAACCGGCCAGACCTTAATTGCTTGAATGTTTGAATGGGTGATTTCCACTTCTTCAATCTTTATTTTTGAGGCCACTGAAAGATATATGGCCAAACCTCCTGCTGCTCACCCCTTCAATTTTGTTTTAATTGCTAGTTTACTATAGCATAAGTATGCTGGTAACTTAATTTCCTCCAGTGCCCATTTTTCTTGAAAGAGGATTATCTGATGTCTTCCAATGTATGTTAGGAATTCAACATCGTCCACTTTTGCTGCCAAACCCCCTATGTTCCATGAGCAGATGTCTACCTTTACTGCCAGACCCTCTAAATTCCATGCACGGGTATCACCTTTATTTTTGTGGTCAACAAGACAGTTTATATCCAGTCATTCTCTTACACCTTTGCCTGTACTGACGTTCAAGGCACTCGGTAGCCAGGACCAGTCCGACTTTGAGTAAAGAGTTTTACTCTCCTTGGCTGCAGTGTACTTATCAGCCTGAAGGGTAATATTGTCCCTTAAAGGGGTAATTGAGCTACTCCTTGCCCCTTTCAAGATTGTCATTGTACCCAACTGCTGATTTTTATTGCCCATTTGTGGACTTTTCGTTAGTTTCTGTCTTCCCCTATCACCTTCTTCATTGACCCTCTTAAACTGTTTGGCTCCACCCTTCGGTTTTAGAAACTGTGAATAGGGTTCCTCCTTTTCTCCTATCATCTCAATACCCCACGTTTCAAATTTCTATTTTTCCGCCCATAGTTGGTCTGCTACCTCAGCAGTCGTCCATGTGATCATTGTTGCTTCCTCACCTCCCCACGACGGGTTACTTACAAATGTAACTGAATGTATATCCATGGACTCTATGTGTTGTAAAGCCTCTAGTTCCTTGGTCATTCGAATTATAGACCCTCCATTTATTCGATCAAGGTGACTCCTTAATTTATATTTTGGTACAAATGTCATTTTACAATGAATACTAGGCAAGCAGTGCCGGGTTGTCCTGTCCTTTTGACCCTGCTGGATCGTGCAGACTATATCCTGCTGAATGTTCTTAACCTGCCCTGTTTCATTTCGGTCGTTCTTTCCCAATTGACGTTCCTCCTTCGATCCTTGCCTCTGTTCCCTTTGGGGCTCATCATCATTCCTTAGCGATTGTTCACATAATTGTTGCATTCTGATTTCCTTTGCATCTGTCCCCTCCACAACGTTAAGCGATGTTTCCAAAAGCTCCACCTTCTTCACTGTTTTATATGTTCTTTTTTTACTATTTTGGCTTGGACTAATTCCTGTTGGATATCTTCCAGTTGACCCTCCTTTTTCTTCGTCCTTTTCCCTTTCGCACTAGCTAGTATAGTCTCATTTTCCTTCTCCACATTATTTTCCCTTACCTTACCATCACTCTTTTCTTGTTCCGGATGAGTCTCTTGTCTTCCCACATTTGGGCCAAAAATTGGATACACCTTCCCTTGGAGTCCTGGACTCTTCTCCCCCTCTTTATTATTGAGGCTTTTCCTAAGTCTCTTTCTCTGTCTCTTAGAGGGCTTAAATGTATTGACTGCTTGCCCTTGTGCGGTCGATTCTAAGGCTCTCAGCTCAACAGGACCATTCCTACCTAGTGTGCTAGACGATGCCTGGTCACTGTTCGTGTATGGCAATGGGTTTATCTAAGTTCTTTCCTGTGTAACTCCCCTGTGTTAAGTCTATATTATTCCGCAACTGCATCTTTTCCATACTTAAAATCCCCCCCCCCCGAGGTTCCCCTACACCAATTTGCGTACGTGCTCAGGATTATTTCCCTCTGCTATCCCACTGTTGTTATCTCTTTGACCCTTAAGGCTATTCCCTTCTTTAGTAGTAGGTTGTAGTTGCCCCTTGATTTCTGCCAGATCCTGTTCCACCATCCCTGGCAGCGATGACAATTTATCCAATACTGGGCTACATTCACACGTATTTTCAGGCTCCACCTGTACTACTGCCTGGGCATTAACGATCAACTGATTCAATGCCCCAATTTTTTTAGCAATCGCTGTAATGTATAATGCCATTATATTTAAAAGATCCCCCTTGATATCCAATTTACTTGACTGATGTGTCAATTCATTGACCACCGATTGAAATGAATTAAGTAAAATTCCGCAAGTGTTGTTATTCAGGCTTTTTTCCCCCAATGATTCTCTGGTTGGTGATCCAACTTGCATATCATCAGCCAGGGTGCCCATTACCATGGATCCCACAGGTTGAGCCCCTGGTAATTCATTTATCTCAATCCTGTCTTCTCTCTGTGTTAAATCATGCTTAATTATCTCATTCCTGTCCTCTCTCTATGTTGAATCATGTTGAAGAGTATTCAAGTATTTCATGCATATACAAACCATGTCTCTGATAGTCTTAAAATGGACTCTCTTATAATAATTAGGATAATTAATCCTATGGAGGAACATTTGATGATCCGTGCAAAGTGCTAATATAAGACCATAGTATGACAATTTGTCAGTTAATAGACTTTGTAACCGGCTAGTAAATGCTGCCCAATAATAAAGCTTAAAATCAGGGAGATGCAGACCACCCAAATTATAAGGAAATTTAAGGTAACATATAGCACAACGTGCCCGTTTATAGCCCCAAATAAAACTGCTAATAGCTCCCTCTAATTTCTGGAAAAAATAATTCGAACACGTATAGGGATTGCTTGAAACAAATACAAAAACTTAGACAAAATTGTCATCTTAATTATATTTGATCTGCCAAGGATAGTTATAGGAAGGTCATTCCACTTCTTACGTTTTTTAATAACTGACTGAAGTAGTTATAGGACGATTATTCCACTTCTTAAGTTTTTTAATAACTGACTGAAGTAGCGTTTCTTAGTTGAGTCTCATATATGCTCAACACTAGTAGAGATCCTAACACCCAAATATGTTGCTACTGTACATCCACCGGTTATAGATGTTGTTGGATGTAAGTTATGGAGAACTTGTGTTTTATGCAGATTTAGTTTATACCCTGAGATCCGGCCAAACGTTTTTGCTTCTTCATGGATGACATTCAGTGCTATAGCTGGATCAGAAGTGAAAAGCGCAATGTCATCCGCATATGCAATTGCCTTAAGTTGATAATTCCCATTTGTGAATGGGATGATATGAGTGTTCTGATTTAATGCTTTAATAAATGGCTTTATGTATAGAGCAAATAACAACAGGGAAAGCGGACACCCCTTTCGGGTGCCGCGTTGAATCACAAATGGAGTTGAATCCAAGTTACTGTATATAAGTTTTGCCTGTGGGTTGATATACAATGCGCGGATGTACAATGCACGGATCCACTTTAAAAATCGAGGTGAAATCCTCTGCTTTAGCTGCATTGGATACTCTTCATTGGCTACCAATTCACAGACGGGTGTTGTTCAAAGTCCTAGTGATTACCTTTCAGGGCTTTTCACTCACGAGGGCCAAAGTATCTACAAAAGAGGTTCTTGCGTTACTACCCATCACGCAATCTTAGATCTTCTAATGCGAATTTGCTGCCCATGCCTACCTTTAGACTCATCTCAAAGGGAGGGAAATCCTTGGCCGTCTTTGGATCAAAAGCTTGGAACAAACTCCCCCTCCATCTCCGTTCTATCATTTCGGAATCAGTGTTCAGGAAATCACTGAAGACTTGGATCTTTAGCCTTCCTGATACTTGCTGCAAAGCTTTAATATGAGTATCCTGGCTTACTAATAAATGCAGTTTGACCAGTTTTTCCATCTTTCTGGTCTCTAGCGCCAAGAGGCTCCTTGGAGTGATAGCTGCGCTCTATAAAAACTCACTTACATTACATTACATTGCATTACCCAGAATCTTCCATAATGCATCCCATGCCACCCTGTCAAAGGCTTTTTCAGCATCTAACAAGATCATCCCTAACTTACGCAATGTCTTGATAGCGATATGAAATGATGTAATAGCTGTATTGACATGTGCAGTGGTATCCCTACCTAAAATGAAGCCATGCTGGTGTTCAGACAAAAGTCCAGGCATGGACAACACTTTGGCATAACTTTTAGCATCAGAATTAATGAGAGATATTGGGCGATAGGACCCACAATCGTCTGCAGCCTTCCCTTTTTTAAGAAAAAAATAATATTAGTCATATCCCAAGATTTATGGGTTTCCATGTGTGCCCCAATCTGGTGTATAACTGCACATAGTAGCGGAACAATAAGATCTTTAAATGTTTTGTAGAATTCCATTGGTGTAGAGTCATCTCCTGCAGCCTTGCCCAGGGCAGCTCGGCTATGGCTGTTAGAATTTTGTCTACAGTAATATCTTGTTGTAGATAATCTACTGCCTCTGGGTTTAAGGTTTGAGCGTCTTTTAATCATAGGTATTGCTCAGCTAAAGATTCATCCATACCATTAATTTTAGTATAAAGCTCCGTATAAAATTGAGCAAATTGCTTCAAAATTCGGTTTCACAGTCTGATATAAGAAGCCATCTCCACCCCTAATTAAGTTAATGCATGTTTGAGCTTTTTTTCCGCCACTTTAGAGGCTCAGTGGATTGTTTTCAATACGTTTTCCTTTCATTTACTTTTCTTGTGTGTGATGTGTGTTAGACTGTCACAGACATTTTGCAGATAAATGTTGTGTTTATGGTTCATGAAACATCGATTAAAAAGTTTTTTAGATCAAAACAGAACCTCACATATGAGAAATCGGAGGGTGTTACAGAGATTATTTACAGTAATATTAGTGAGCTGCTTTTGTGTGACAATATTGAAAACACACATTAGTATTAATAACGATGGAATAAACCCAGATCTGGACTGGGGGTGAATGTTTTGCCATTGTGCAACATTCCAGGCATCATCGTGTGTGTTTTGCAATATTAAGTGCTTGTCACACCAATGTATGAAGAATCATGTTTTGCAAATTATACGATAATTTATATAGGCAACTGTGTTCGGTTATGTCTTAAATAATTCTTACTTGATTCAAGCAAAACAATAACCACATGGTGGGGTATGCAGGCTTTTTCTTATCATGTTACTTGTCGGGGACAATGTACCTGTAAATTTGGTCTTATTTGACTGTGCCCTCCGCTGAAGTCTGTGGCTTTATCTTTGCTTCCGACATTTTAATGTTTCACCTCTACAAACTGTGCATTGAAGCTGCGCTGCGCAGTTTATATGATTGCATTCAGCCGAAGGCCTTGTCAAATGCAGAAAATTGAATATTTACAAAATCGATAAAAACGAAACAAGAAAACAGGAAAAGAACAAGGGACAGGAGTTGGACCAAGTGATTTAAAATCCTCCTTTGTCCAGCATGTATTGTGAAGTGGGAACGAACATGAGGTTGTAGGGGAGAAAAATATAACAAAAAGGGAAAGAAAAGGGCTGAGCACAGAAAGAAAGAGCTGGTTGCTCCTTGTTTACAAGTGTGCTTAAGTGTCAGTTCCATTGTTCTCTTTCTCACTGTACCTAAGCTATCCGAAGTCCCTTGCCTGTTGTAGGCCTCTGTCGCATTTCATGCTCTTGTTATAAATAGAAATAGAGAACAAGTTAGGCGGCATCAATTTTTAACCCAAGCTACCCAATTTAAACCTCTCTCGAAGAACTCTTACATGGCTCTTGCTATTTATGAGGATATATAACTTCATAGGTACTCTGGCATTTGTTTGTAAGGCTCAAAATAATATCCCCTACTAGATATTTCTGCTCAGTGAAGATCTAGAGCAAATGAGACAAGGTATCATCAATTCCAAGTCCACCATTTCAGAGTAGTGATATTATTTTTTTCAGCTTAGCCTGTTTATATAGCGATCTCAGGGGCATATTAACAACGGCCAGCGATAATTATCGCTGGCCGTGATTAGCGATAATTATATTATCACAGGCTATATCTGGTATTTATTGCCCTGGTAGCGCGTTATTAACAATGCGTTACTCCAGGGTGATAAAAATTCCAGAGATAGCGAGGTCATCGCTTTTTTGAGGGAACATCGCTGGTTTTCCAGCGATGTTCCCTGCAAAAGGGCGATAACCTTGCTAGTGAGATCATCGCCGTTTTGAGGGAACATCGCTGGTTTTCCAGCAATGTTCCCTGCAAAAGGGCGATCACCTTGCTGATACGACCCATAGGGTCGTATCAGCATAATCCACCCCTATGTTAGGGATGGCTAAGTCAGGATTTTAGCAGACGTTAGGTTTTGGATCTAATGTGTGCTAAAATCATGTGGGCTGCCTTGTAAATATTGTGATGTACACATCAGCGATATTTGCAAGGTAGTCCATCTTGGGTACGCCCAGTAACGCCCACTTTGCATCTCATTGGAGATGCAAAGTGAGGCATTGGGAAAAAGAGTGCTAACATGCAATTATGTATGTAAGCACCCTCTTGTAAATAGGGTGCTGGTTTTATCTTCGATTTTTTGGCTTTGTAAGCCAAAAAAGCAGAAATAAAGCCCTTGTAAATATGCCCCCAATATTTTCCATCCTAGCAATAAGTGAACCCAGTTGATTTCCATCCATGAGACATTTCTCATACTTTTCCTAAGGCATGCTCTAGATCCCACTCTTTTCTTCAGAGGAGTTCTCCTAATACTTAGCCATAGAAATGTATTTTATTAACTGCTGGAATATTGATGCATATGATGTTTTATCTTAATTTGAAAGATTGCGCTAAATTAATAACAGCCACTTTAATTTACTGATCTCTGCTTGGACCATATATTTTCTCTATCTATAATCTTGTAGGAAATAAGCACATTCTTGAATGTGAAGCACAAAGAAATGAAACGACAGTCATTTTCCATAATTATACTAATTTCTAAACAAGGGTCCGCCAAGGATTTTTCAAAAATATCTTATTCTGTTTATTGTAATGTTCTTCGTCATGCTTGATATTTCATTTCAAGAAATTTAGGGATGAATGTGCTATGAATTTTATAGGTAACATTACCCCAATTCAGAGCTGGAAAATGAAAAAAGCGATTTTGTAATGTACAAATTCCATTTTAGGAGCTTGTAAAGTTTTACTGACTGCTAAAATGGGATTGTGACTGAATATTTAGTTAGAATTTGGAAGGGGTTTGCTGTGGCCATGCTTACTATTCTCAGATGGTATGCAATATATCAATGATTTTTAACCATAATTCGATCAATCAATCAATCAATCAAGGCATTTGTATAGCGTGCTACTCACCCGGAGGGTCTCAAGGCGCTTGGGGGGTCCGCTACTGCTCGAACGGCCAGGTCTTGAGTTGCTTCCTGAAGGAGAGGTGGTCTTGGGTCAGTCGGAGGTGGATGAGGAGGGAGTTCCACGTCTTGGCCGCCAGGTAGGAAAAGGATCTTCCTCCCGTTGTGGCTCTTCGGATGCGGGGAACGGCGGCAAGGGCGTGGCTGGTCGATCGTAGCTGGCGGGTTGGAGTGTAGAAGGTCAGGCGGTCGTTGAGGTATCTGGGGCCTTGGTTGTGGAGAGATTTGTGTGCGTGGGTGAGGAGTCGGAACGGGATTCTCTTGCTGACGGGGAGCCAGTGCAGGTCTCTCAGGTGTCCGGAGATGTGGCTGTGTCGGGGGATGTCCAGGATGAGTCCTGCTGAGGCGTTCTGAATGCGCTGGAGTCTTTTCTGAAGTTTGGCTGTGGTTCCGGCGTAGAGGGAGTTCCCGTAGTCCAGTCGGCTGATGACGAGCGCCTGGGGTTTCGGTGGGGATCCACCGGAAGATCTTCCGTAGCATGCGTAGGATGTTGAAGCATGACGAGGAGATGGCGTTGACTTGTCTGGTCATCGAGAGGGAGGAGTCCAGGATGAAGCCCAGGTTGCGTGCGTGGTCCATTGGTTTGGGTGCGCTGACCAGGGCAGGGGGCCACCAGGAGTCGTCCCTGGCGGAGGGTGATGATCCCAGGATGAGGACTTCCGTCTTATCTGAGTTCAGTTTCAGGCGGCTGTTCATCATCCACTCGGCTACGTCTTTCATCCCTTCGTGTAGGTTGGTTCTGGCGGTTGCTGGGTCGTTGGTGAGGGAGAGGATCAGCTGGGTGTCGTCCGCGTAGGAGATGATGTTGAGGTTGTGTTGGCATGCGATGGCCGAGAGGGGGCTCATGTAGATGTTGAACAGCGTGGGGCTGAGCGATGATCCTTGTAGTACGCCGCAGATGACTTCGGTGGCATCGGATCTGAACAGGGGGGAGGCGGACTCTCTGGGTTCTTCCCGCGAGGAAGGAGGTGATCCACTCCAGTGCCTTCTCCTGGATTCCGATTTTGCTGAGGCGCTGCACTAGGGTGCGGTGGCAGACCGTGTCGAACGCCGCAGAGAGGTCCAGGAGGATGAGTGCCGCTGTTTCCCCGTTGTCGAGCAGGGCTCGGATGTCGTCTGTGGCTGCGATGAGGGCGGTCTCGGTGCTGTGGTTGGCTCCTAAACCGGACTGCGAGTGGTCGAGGGATCCATTTGTCTCGAGTAAGGCGGCCAGCTGTCTGTTGACGGTCTTCTCGATGACTTTGGCAGGAAAAGGAAGGAGCGAGATGGGGCGGTAGTTTTTGAGGTCGGTGGGGTCCGCTGATGGTTTCTTCAGTAGGGCACTGAGTTTGGCGTGCTTCCAGCTCTCTGGGAAGGTGGCGGTGTCGAAGGAGGTGTTGATGATGTCCCGGAGATGGGGTGCGATGATGGCGTCGGCCTTGTTGAAGACGTGGTGAGGGCAAGGGTCGGTTGGTGATCCGGAGTGGATGGAGTTCATTGTGCGGATGGTGTCTTCAGTGTTGATCGTGGTCCAGGCGCGGAGGGTGGTGGGGGGGCGTTGGTGTGGTCGTCGGGTGCGTGGGCTGTGTGCTGAAACTGTTGTGTATATCTGCGATCTTGCTGTGGAAGAACGAGGCGAGCGAGTTGCAGAGGTCTTGCGATGGGGTGATGTTGTTGTTTCCGGCTCTAGGGTTCGAGAGCTCTTTGATGATGTTGAAGAGTTCCTTGCTGTTGTGGGCGTTGTTGTCTAGTCGTTCCTTGAATGGGGTTTTCTTGGTGGTGTGGATCAGCTGGTGGTGTTTTCGAGTGGCGAGCTTGAGGGTGGTCATGTTGTCTGGTGTCGGGTCTCTGCGCCAGGCTTTCTTGAGGGCTCGGCAGTTCTTCTTAGAGCTCTTGAGTTCGTCGATGAACTAGGATGCTTTCTTGTTGCCGGGTCTGATGGGGGGGTCTTCAGTGGAGCGAGGTTGTCTGCACAGTTGCTGATCCACCTTGTGAGGTTGTTGGCGGCTTGGTTGGGGTTCGCTGAGCTGGCGGGAGGGTTCTGGCTCAGGGATGTGGCGAGCTTGTCGGCTGTGATCTTGTTTCCAGCTTCTGCGGGGAACCTGTTGCGTGGTGATGGAGCGTGGTCCTTCTGAAGCTGAAGTGGACGCAGCTGTGGTCTGTCCAGTGGAGTCCGGTGGCGTGGCTGAAGGTGATGTCCTTGCTGGAGGAGAAGACGGGGTCAAGCGTGTGGCCGGCGTAGTGGGTGGGGGTGGTCACCAGTTGCTTGAGTCCGAGGTTGGCGAGGTTGTCCAGCAGGGTGGTGGTGTTGCGGTCGCTGTTGTTCTCCAGGTGGAAGTTGAGGTCCCCTAGGAGGAGGTAGTCAGCGGAGGGGAGGGCGTGCGGGCTGATGAAGTCGGCGATGTCTTCGCTAAATTGTGTGCGTGGTCCCGGGGGTATGTAGATGAGGGTTGTTGCACAAATCCCTCTTCCCAAGGTCATGCCCAAAATGTTTGCCTTTACCTCTCTGTTAGAACTTGCACTTTCTGGTTGACTGAGGCTGTCCTGTCAGGGGAGGGTGATTAAGCTGACTGTATAACCCATGCGTAGCTTGGCACAGAGCATTCAGGCTTATCACAGAGGCAATGTGTAAAGCATTGGCACAGCACTGTCACACAATGACACAGAAGAGACTTCACAAGTGCTGCATGTAAATAAAGTTTTTATTCAACACACACCATTAATACAACATGAACATCATGTATTTCTGGGCATAAATCACATTTGGAAATATTACTAACAGTGCTAGGCCCTACCGCATTAAAATGACATCATTAGTGTTAGACCTGTCAGCCCTTTGGGTGGTCCCTCCTATTTATTTATTTATTTTGTCCCCTTTCTGGCCTCCTAACCCTTGTATATTTTAGCGACCACTATAATTTTTGGTGTTGTCCTTGGGGCTTTGGGTGCCTCATCCACTCCACATATCCTGAGGCACAGGTGCTCCTTTAAAATGGAGAGTAGTGAGACACAAAATGGAGGCTTGTAACTGCCAAATTTTTACCTCAGGATCCTGAGCCATAGGGCTACAATGAGAAGGCTCCAGAACCTTCCAGCTAGTTCTAGCAACTAGAGCCCAGTCTATAAAAGGACAGAACCAGGGCGGTCATTTTAGAGTGACCAGAGAGCTTGGGTTGGACCTGGTGAGGAGTAAGGCGACATCGTGGGGAGGAAGGAGCACTGTGAGGGGTTAGATCGTCCCATGGGCCGGCTGCTCTTCTGTAATGACGTGACCCCCCACCTGTTGACTGAACCCGGCCATTGTGGTATTACCACTAGCGCCATAAACCCCCTTTTCTTTCAAGGCTCCTGGTAAAACAACCTTGCGCTACTTCTGGAGAGCTGAGGAAAATTGGCCTGGGAACTCAGAAGTAGGGACATCTGGTTAAAAAGGGACACCAAACACAGCGGTAATATCAGACTCTTCCTTAATACCGCCTGTAGCATTTTAACCGGCAGTGCTGTGAGCCGATACTTTACTAGCTCGGAGCGCAGATTACTGCAGACACGCTGCGGGAGGAAAGCGAGGATCTGGCCCTGAAAACGGGAAGCAACACTCACCGTGCGAAAGACCCACTGTGCCAGCTGTCAAACCCTTGTGCGCGGGATTGCCCCTGATGCGGAATCCTCCTGCTGTGATGGCAAAGCGGAGGCCGGCAGGCGCAGTTTGAGGACGGCGGAAGCTGATTGATCTCCGAAGGCAAGTTGGCGGCGACGTCAGAAGAGGCGGGAAGAAGCTGGAGGAGGCCGGGCGTAGGCGGAGTTCTTCGCGGGTGGAGCCAGCAAGAGGAGGACCGCGGAAACTCTTTCAAACGCCCCCAAAGGTCGGCGGAGCGAAGAACGTCGGACTTCAACCTCGTTCAGGAAGGCAAGTCGAGCCAGTCAGTAACGGAGCCTTCCTCTGACAGAGGACTCAGAACTGGCGCTGACTAGAAATTGAAGGACAGAACTACGTTAAGAAAGTAAGCGGGGAACCTAAACCGGAGGGGGGGTGGTGGAGAAGATCGTGTCTAGTCCTGAATTGGTGGTAGTGACACACAAGCCTGAGACGTCTTAAACCAGACTAACTGCACCACAGATAGTGTCCCATAAATACTGGACTTGTTCATTCCAGTGACTACCGAACCTGGGCAGGAGTGGTTTGTGAGGGAGAGAGAGTTCCGAGCATAAGTACAGACACCAGCTACTGGAGGCCTGGGCAATAGGGCTGACACGGGAATAAGGAAAAGACGGTGCTCAGGGGATATTCTTGTGCAGATCATTCAGGGCTTAGAAGTGTACTGTGGTATCCCGGCCATCCCATGCGGGCATATAGCAAGCTAAATGTCTATCTGAAAATGATTAAATAACCTGCATGTGTCCATTTAGAAATATAGCTGCATGAATCAATTTACAAGTATACCATTGGGGGAACTGTTTGCTGAGCATCTGTAACTTCCAGTTCTTGTTGACAAAGAGTCCCTAAGGGTGATGTACACTGGCTTCCTCATAGGAAAGCATTATTTTTGCTGTTTACCTCATCCAAACTGTGATACTATTGCTGAAAAGTGAAGGTGCAAGGGTTACTGCTAAGATCTTTTCATTTTGGGGAAAAAGTGTTCATTAATGCAATGTAAAGCCTTATGGATACCAGTAATCGAAGGTGGAGATATTTACTGTGTTAAGGTTATACACTGTTGAAAGACAAAGACAATCCAAAGATTTTTATAAAGCAAACCGTATTTTTCTAAACTGGTGTAGTGTCATTTTTAGTGGATGGGCTTTGGGTTGCTGTGAGGAGTGTGACGCAAGCATTTGCCTTTGGAATAAGTCTCTTTACTCTGTGCTAGGCTACCCTATGTGGACTGGTAACCCCAGGTCCAACAATTAGTATGACCACATAGGAAATATCCTACTTTTACCCCCAGCAGCCTTATGAGATGCGAAATATTGTCAGAACTAGGCCCACCACGGACAATCATTACAATTCAATACCACACAATTACAGGGTGCACCCCAGATCACAAATATATCAGAAATGTGTAAACACAGATCATTACAACTATTTTAAACAGCACCATGGGCCAAGGCCACACAGATAAAAAACATTGTCAAATGTACTTTTCTTTTGGTAAGGAATCAACATGTAAAGCAGCACCCACTTGCAGTGTAATGAATAACAGGAGGTCCTCATGCAGTTACTGCCACACTCACTCAGCACCTCTACGTGGTGCAACAGATATCAGGCAAGTCCATATGGAGCGCACTCGCATCCACATACAGACAGCACTGCAGTGTGGTGCAACTTATATCTAGCAGGTCAGTTGATAATACAAATGTGAACCCCATGACACAAGCTGTCCTCCACTTTTCAGCTAACCCCACTACCCTATTCCCACAGGTTCGAGTTAAAATATCCTCCCCATGATAATAGGCTGGTTGTGGCTGGACTCACACTTAGTCAAGGTCCCAGGGAAAAAGGTGGGGGTAGGCATCAGAGCTAATTAGGAAGCGATCAACAAATGGGAGTTTGGCTACTACTCAGGAAGTTCACCCACGGTATGTGGAGTAGAAGCAGGCTCTCTAAAGCGTTACTCAGACCAGAGAATTAATCTCACCACCCAGGCCTGATCTGGGATATATCACCTGACAACACAAAGTCGTCAGGGTTGGGTGAGGAGGGGGCAGTTTATCCGCTGCACTGACGGCACAAACGGAACAATCGATGAATGGGGGTGATGCAGGGGAGCCTCATGGAGTAGGAGGCACCCTGTCAGACACACGTCAATCAAAGTAGCACCCAGGCAATCCGGGCACAACAGGACACAAACAGGTTTAACTGCACCTCCCTGGAAATTGGGCAAAACGTCTGGTGCTCATTGATACGAGTTGCACCACACAGTTACAGTCACACACAATGAAGAGTCACAAACTCAGTGCCTCCCAGGAAATGAGGCACAATGTCTGGTGCGCGTTGATATGGGTCGCACCAGACAATACCAGTCACACACAATTAGGACTGGCAAATTCCGTACCTCCCTGGAATTGAGGCACCACATCTGGTGCACATTGAAGCGGGTTGCACCAGACAATACCGGTCACAGAAGAGTTGCAAATTCTGTACCTCACTGGAAAAGAGGCACCACGTCTGGTGTGAGTCGATACAGGTCTCACCAGACACTATCAGTCACACATAATGAAGAGTTGCAAATTCCGTACATCCCTGGAAATTAGGTACAACGCCTGGAGCGGTTGACATGGTTCGCACTACACAATTACAGTCACACACAGGTGCAAGTTTAACAGTGCTGCATGAGGTAGAATGAGGCACTACTATGGTTTCGCTCTCCCTTCAAAGGTAGCAACTTGTAAATCGGACACCGCAGTCAATGAGAATATAGTCGACGTTTCTCACGGGAGAGATGCAGCATGAGCGATGAAGTGGGCCATGCTGGGTCCCTCAACCGGTGAATCCACTAACCACCAAGAAACTAATGCATGGGCCACACTCCTTAGATGCGGTTGATGTAGCAAGGTGGAGAAACAAAATTTTGTGTACCCCTTTTGAAGTCACACTTCGATAACATGTAATCTGAACTAATGGAGTGGTGCATGAGACTAATCAACCTAGAATAAAAAGTTGGACATACACGTGGGAATTAATCTCTGCTTATGTTGCAATTATAACTAACTAACTATGTAATTTTGTCGGGTCCTGTACTAATATGCTGCATTGATATAATGGAATGAAGCATAAATGTGCTTTTGTCTATGTATTTGTGGCCAAAAAATTGGACCTAAGTGAGTATACCACACATAAATGTGACTTATTTGCTAGGTAATTACTAATAGGGAAAACCTTAGTAAGGGGGAGGTAAACAGAAGGGCTACTTTTCTTAAATTAACGTTTATTTGTGTTTGTTTCCATGATAGTTCCCATTCTGACTCGAGAGGCCTGTGTCAAAATGGAGTCACTGGTTTACTGTGACAGCAAAAGGCAAAAGCTGCTTGGGCCTGTACGGAAGGCGGTTCAAGGCCGCTGTGGCCTGGAAGTTTAGATGGCTGCCAAGTGATGAGAGCAATGGTTCTGAACGTGAGAACTTTACTTGAAGTTACAAATTAAGGAAACTCGACTAGGCCGGACTATGAAAGACAATGGGGGCATTAAAAAAACCCTGACAGGAAGAAAATATATAATGTGATGATGAGGTTATGCTCATCCACCGCCAAACTGACCAATGAGGACCCGACGTTTCTCTAAATGTTACTCTTTTAGGTAGATAGAGCTAGTGAAAAAGGTATAAAAAGTGCAGATTTTACCGAGTAAAAAATTTCTTCTTAATTGCTACCAGAGATGCTGCTGGATTGCTGATTTTCCTCTGATGTAAGATTCTTTCTGACTTGTAATTTTTCTTTGTAGGAATTGTACTTTAGTGAGGGATTTTAGTTAGGGAGTTAGGAGAATGGATTTTGGGAACTATCGGCCACATGCATCATTGTTGCCGTTTGCGATTTCTTAATTGCGAAAATTAAGGAATCGCAATTAAGAAATCGCAAACGGCTATGCATCAAGAAATCGCAATTTTTTTGCGATTTCTTAAATTTCCTTAATTGCGATTCACAATTTGCGAATCGCAATTAAGGAATCCCTTCCCATTGATTCCTATGGGCCTAGAGGCCCATAGGAATGAATGGGAAGCCATTCTCATTTTGCGATTCGCAATTAAGGAATCGCAAAATGAGAATGCTATTTCAATGGTGCAGGGGGGGTCCAAAGGACCCCCCGCACCCCTGAAATGTAACTTTAAGAACATTTTTCACACACACATGCCTCAAGGGAATGTGTGTGTGTAAAATGAAACTTTGAAAAATGCACTTTTGTGCATTTTTCAAAGTTTTCGCAAATTACCATGAAGGTGAACTTCATGGTAATTTACCTCTCCCTATTTGCGAATTCTCAATTTCTAAAGTGTGATGCATTGCATTTAATAAATCGCAAATTGCGATTTCTTAAATGCAATCACAATTTAAGAAATCGTAACATAATTGCGATTCCTTAAATTGCGAAAAAAAACAAAACATGATGCATCCCAAAAAAGGAAATTGCATTCGCAAACGGCCGAATTTTGCGATTCGCACCGTCTACGAATGCAATTTACCTTGATGCATGTGCCCGTATCTGTCTTTTGCTAATACTTGCGTTCTGAACCTAAAATGTTAACGTTATTTCTGAAATTTTCTAAAATAAATTAAATTAATTGTTTTGTACTAAACTTTCGTTTAAATGTCATTTGAAGATTAAATAAATAAATAAAGAGAAGAAACGTTTAGACATGTTAAATTTGCTTTAATAAAAATTAGATAAATGGAGAATTAAGCTGGTCTTGAGTTTTCCTACGTCTAATTTTTTACTAGCAGACCCATCGACCCTTATGACGATATGTCTAAATGTATATTTTCTGATGATAAAACCATGGTAAACTCTAAAACTGCAGATGTAAATAGTATAAACATTTAGTTTTAATTTAGACATTTCGCTATGATACAGCAGCTCTCCATAGACATTCACTGATCCCTAGAGTGAGGTAGAGGATTGTGTGTATGTAGCTCACAGTGATATGGGCCCCACTGGTGAATGAATGTATGTTCTGGTGTTTCAGGGATAAGTGATATGGTTTCAGAAATTATTTTTGGAGTAGTGCTGCATCAGTTATAAACTTGGTAGCAGAGTAGTGGTTGCTATAGAAATTAGCTAGGATTATGTATAAAGTGCTATATAAGGGTTTTGGTGTACAGAATTATGGCTAACATCTGTTGAGTTTGTATTAAGTTATATGTAGTCCTGAAAAGGCTTCCGAGTATTGCGTGAAGCTGGTCACTCTGTCTGCAGCCAGAGGAAGTGTGGCAATGAAGTCGCACATCCTTTGTCTGTTTCAAAAAGTAGCATCATCGTATACTGCGGTGGTATCGTCGTATATCACAAGTGTTGTTGTCGCACATCACTGGTTTAGGGACTTTCCGTGTGAAAGGATAAATGTATAGTGAGGACAGTCTATAAAATATTAGCCTTCAAGTATAGGGATCATTGCGTATCCTGGTTTAAAACTTACTTCTGGGAGAGTAATAGAGCTTAACCCGAGCTTGAGAGAAGGGTAAAGTAGAGGAAGTGGTGCTGCTTTATTGGTGAGCGTAAAAATTCTGTGGTAGAGAAGAGGTAAGCGCTGTCTACTGGAAATACAGAATACTTGTGTGATTGAGAAAATTCTATCACTTTATTTAGTGAAACAGACGAATGGAGTTGTTTTTTGAGAGTTACTAACTAATTCTGTCGAAATATCTTGTAAATACGGCTTCTTGAAAATCCTGTAAAGGAGAGGTTAGTCGGCGCTGCAGAAGCCGGAACGCTGATGACGTCAAAAGTGTCACGCTGGGATTGGTCCGCGGGACCGAGATAGGGAAAAGGCTGACTGGTGCATCACGGAAAACAGCGAAAGCTATTGGTTAAGCTCTACATAGACGTATCTTGTTCTAATTGGTGCGTTAGTGTGAACCGCGTTGTGATAGGTTGGTTTTACAGAACAGCAACAGAATAGTGCGCGATCTTTTGAAAAACAGGAAATCTATAGAAAAATGGCTCATTATTATTTTGACAAAGACAAGAAAAAACCTTCATGGTTTAAGAAATTGAAGAATATGATTGTAAAGGGCAAAGAGATAGTCACAAGGGAGGGAAAAATACTTCCTTCGCCAAAAACGCCTGCTTCTTACATGTTCTCAAAATATGGTTACCATACATGGGTTTGGTTGGAGAATTGGACAAGATATACCAGAAATGATGGTGTGTTAGCTTTCCCAGAAGGAGGATCTTTTGATGTGGCAATTTTGAGAAATTTGATAGAAAGAATGATGCAGCTTGAGCCGAGACCAAGACCAACTCAGTTTGAAGCATTAATTGAGTGGGAAGATGAGATGCATGAATGGGAAAGCGAACGATTAAGCAGACATATTAAACCAAGAGGTAAAGTTTGTGATTTGTGGGGAGAGACACATGAGACCCGAATGCGCAGATGGAGAAATGCTAACATGTGTGATGGAATGTATCCTGTTAGATTAGTGGATGATTATGAAGGGTGAAAATGCACAGAAAAGAGGAAAAACATAGAGACAGGGAAACAAGGTTATTGGTGACAGTGAATCAGAGGATGCTGTATTAGAAGAAATATTAAATAGGAGACCGCCACCATATCAACCAGGTTCTTTATGGATTACACCCAATGCTCCATCGGCAGATGAGAGAAATAATTAAACCCCAAAGCAATTTTCAAATTTTAAAGATGTACCAGAAAGAGTAGAAGTGAGATACAACCCAAATACCTCAATAGTGGAATCAAGACTTTTCGATACCCCTAAACAGAGTCATGAGCAAGAGAGTGTAAAAAAGGCAGAAAAACTAGTTGAGGAACAAGCCAGTACTGCAGAGTATATACGAACTACAAATGAATTAACAGAAAAGATACAAGAGGTTATGAAAAATATAGAAGCAGTGACAGTCCTAGTAACGATAGGACCTGTAATTCCAGTGTTTGAAAACCAGAGAGTAAAAGAACCAAGTTTAACAATCCCGTTACAGCAGGGCTTACAAAAGCTGAACAAAAACATTTATCCCGACTTGTCAGCAGTTAAACGAGTAAACAATGTAAATCCACCTGACTTAACTTTTAAGCAGTTTACCCTATAAATATTCAACTTGAGCAGAATCTGACTCTGCTACACCAGAAAGGAGCGTAGACAAAATAGATTTAACGCAAACCCCTGTAGGACCATCAGACCAGGAACTAAGTGATTGGATTAAAACTTTAAAATTAAAAGAGTTTGATCAAAAAGTACTTGATGTAGCCAGGTTAAAAGTAGACATGGAAGAATTAATTATTGGAACAATCGGAACAGATAGATTGAAAACGTACCAGGATGATGAACTTATGTCCATGTGTAAAGACATAATGTGGCAGGCAAAGACAGTGCATGATCAATTGGAGGGATCGGCAAATGAATTTGGAGTGGAGTTTTCCAAGAATAAAACAGTGCAGAAATCCTATGGAGTAGATTTTTCAGAAAAGGACATTGAGAACATGAATACTGCTAGAAGACTAACACAGATAAAACAGTTAATTGTGATGTTGCAAAAATGGGGAGATGTGAGTAAATGGAGAGTTAAATGGGCAAAGAAGAAAGAGGAGATTGGTGATAAATCTACCCTAGCGTTTCCAGTCAGGGAAAAAGAGGCAGTTCCAAATGAATTCCCCATGAGAGAAATACCTGGAGGAGGATATGTACATGTTCCGTGGAGCAGACAGGATATATTGTCGTTTACAAATGATTTCGCTAAATTGAGAGAAAAGCCAGTGGAATGGTATCGACAGGTAGATCGATTTGTGAATTTTTAAAAAGTACGATGGGTTGATTTGGATGGATTATTCAACATAGTTGTGCCAGCAGACCTATGGACTGAATGTAAAATATCTGTAGATTGGCCAAGAGAAGAGTACCTCCGAGACAAAGTGACAGGTGCCCCATCACCAGATGTAATGCGAAAATACGAACAAGTGATTGTGCTTTTGAAGAACAAAATTCCACCAAAAGAGACAGACTGGGTTAAAATAGATAGGACAACCCAAGAGCCGAAAGAATCTGTACATGCATTCTATGAGAGACTGTTGTTGGTGTTCAAACAGTACAATGGATATGAAGAATTGAGTGAGAAAGACATGAGTCATTTTGTATATCGATTTGTGTATGGATTGAGGCTGGAAATCGAAGACATGATCCGACACACCCTAATAGGGTGGCAGTCGAGCACAGTAGATGAGGTTTTGAGAAAGGCCAAATATTGCAGTGAAGAAATTGATGCAAAGCAAAAGAAATTAAAGGAAAAGGCTATGTGGGCACAGGTGAAAGTGGCAGAGCAGGTAGCACAATTGGACAATAAAAGCACTGATGCAAATCAGGGAAAACCGAAATGTAGTTTTGGAAAACCAAAATTAGTAGGAAATATGGAAGAACTGAAGAAAAAATATCACTGTCATAATTGCGGCAGAATAGGGCATTAGAGAAAAGAGTGTAAGTATCCAACAAGAGTTAATCCAGAAACACACATCATTGAATCCACAGGTGCAGTATGAGGTAAACCAGCAGCAACCGCAACAACAGCAGATAGTAAATCAGCAAAGTCAGGTGCCACAACCGTTACTTCCACACAGTGTAAACCAACAGAGATTCAGTGCTGAGACAGGATTCAGCGGAGGTGAGCAGGTAACAAGACCGCATGTCCCCAGTATTGGTTACAGGAGGAGGGTGAAAGTGAATCGGATGAAAGTTTCTGACGGTGCCTGAGAGAGGGAGAAGAGTGTGTACTTGGAGCCACTCTTGAGGTAGATCAGTCTGGTCCATTTGTGAATGGAAAGGTGAATGATGTAGAAATAACTTTCCTAGTGGACACTGGTGCTACCCGTTCTACTGTTAGATCAGTGGAAGTCCAAAATCTTCCTCTCTCAGGAGATAGCATCCAAGTTGTAGGTGTAGCTAACAAATAAAAACACCTTTGACTCAACCAGTTGAAATAGAGATTGGGAAGTTCAAGGACATGCATCGATTTGTGGTGTGTGATAGTAGTCCCGTGAATCTGTTAGGACGAGATATTTTGTGCAAGATGAACTGTACCATATATTGTTCACCAGATGGCACAGAATTGCAAACCCCAGATGAAGATAGCCTGTATAAAATGACAATGCTCATGGTTGAGGCCGAGCAGAATAAATTGTTCCCTGTGCTTGACTGAGAAAAGATACCCGATGCATTGAAAGACACAGTGACAGAGAAAGTGTGGGATTTCACAAGAGAAGATATTGGGTTCATGAAAGACGTAGACCCTTAAAAGTCTCAGTAAAAGAAGGTGCAAATTACCCGAATATCCCCCAGCACAAAATGACTGCAGAAATAATCGAAGGAATAACCCCAGTGATTGACAAGATGATTGAGCAGGGAATACTGAGAGGAATAGAGAGTAGTCCTTGTAATTCACCAATAATGGGATTGAAAAAGCCAAATGGAACCTTAAAAATTGTACAGGATTTGAGAAAGGTTAATAATATAGTTGTCCCATGTTGTCAGATTGTACCAAATCCAGCAGTGATTTTATATCAAATTACCTATGATGCAGAATGGTACACAGTCATAGATCTGTGTAATGCGTTCTTCACAGTTCCATTGCATCCAGAAAGCCAGTCAATATTTGCGTTCCGGTTCGGAGATCGTATTTTGCCGAATTCCTCAAGGGAAAACTGAAAGTCCATCAATCTTTAATCAATTGCTAAAGAAATCATTAGAGAGTTTGAGCATGCCTGGAGAGTCCGTATTGGTTCAATACATTGATGACCTTCTGGTGGCATCAAAGACAAAAGATGCATGCATAACTGATACTGATGCTTTGCTGAATCATTTGGCCGAAGAGGGACATAAAGTGCCTCCATCAAAATTACAATTTTGTCAGAGAGAAGTGCAATACTCAGGTCATAAGATTGCCAAGGGAGTCGGACAAGTTACTGCAGAAAGAATTAAAATGAAGCAGGGAATAAAGCCCCCAAAAACTCAAAGGTAAGTGAGAATGTTTCTGGGAATGGTAGGTTACTGTAGACAGTGGATAAGTGGATTCTCATTGATTGCAAAGCCATTGCAGAGGTTGACCAGAGCAGATATCCGAGACCCTATTGTTCTGACTAAAACTGAAATGGAAGCATTTGAGCAGTTAAAAACGAGTCTCTGCGAAGCACCAGCTTTAGGGATGCCAAATTACGAAAAAGAGTTTGAACTGTATTGCTGTGAACGAGAGGGATGTGCATTGTCAGTACTGATTCAGAGACATGGAAAACTGAGAAAGCCAATTGCATATTTCTCAGCTGTTTTAGACCCTGTTGCAAAGGTATTGCCAGGTTGTCTAAAAGCAGTGGCAGCTACAAGTGTCAGTACAGAACAAAGCGAAGGGATAGTGATGGGATTTCCTGTGAGGGTGTATGTACCTCACTCAATGGAGATTCTCCTCATTAGGACAAAGACCCAATACCTGACCAACAGCAGGATCACCAAGTATGAAAAGACAATTCTAGGAGCAGAAAATGTGACAATTTCTAGATGTATAAATGTAAATCCTTCTACACTATTGTCTGATGTCAAGGAAGTTGAGATGAGAGGTAAGGTTGATCACAAATGTTTGGATGTTTTTGAATACTGTACCAAACCAAGATCAGATATCAGAGATGAGCCATTGCCTGAGTCTGATTATGTGATGTTTGTGGATGGATCATGTCTGAGAACGGATGAAGGAGCATTGAGTGCAGCTTATGCCGTGTGTACTGTAGCGAAAGTGTTGGAAGCATCCTGTCTGAAAGGAATCCGTTCTGCTCAAATAGCAGAATTGATTGCTTTGATTCGAGCATGTGAATTACAGCCGTCTTCAGCCAGGCTTGCTTGAATCCAGTGGCAAAGTGAGCAAGGGACTCACGTCTGAGCATACCCTGCCAACTTATGGCGACAAAGCGGTACAAAAGGGGGTGGTGATGGACGGAGCATCTGAACCAATTTGCATATGGCCATGTCTGAACTGGGGTGGCAGAGTGGGCTAAAGAAGGGTGATGGATTAAACCCAGATCTTTTGACTGGGTGTGAGTGTTTGATTGGTTCAGATGCTCCGTCCATCACCACCCCCTTTTGTACCGCTTTGTTCGCCATAAGTTGGCAGGGTATGCTCAGACGTGAGTCCCTTGCTAACTTTCCCACTGGATTCAAGCAAGCCTGGTTGAAGACAGCTGGAATGCCAGAAACCGGTCCTAGGAAGCTTTTTTCTGGTCCAGGGAAGGCATAGCTTGCCAGTTCGGGCTGGACTGTTCCCATGAGGCACAGGGTCAGACTGATTTGCAAATGGCCATGTCTGAACTGGGGTGGCAGAGTGGGCTAAAGAACGGTGATGGATTAAACCCAGATCTTTTGACTGGGTTTGAGTGTTTGATTGGTTCAGATGCTCCGTCCATCACCACCCCCTTTTGTACCGCTTTGTTCGCCATAAGTTTGCAGGGTATGCTCAGACATGAGTCCCTTGCTCACTTTGCCACTGGATTGAAGCAAGCCTGGCTGAAGACGGCTGGAATGCCAGAAACCGGTCCTAGGAAGCTTGTTTCCGGTCCAGGGAAGGTATGGCTTGGCAGTTCGGGCTGGACTGTTCCCATGAGGCACAGGGTCAGACTGATTTGCCTGTGGCCATGTTTGAACTGGGGTAGCAGAGTGGGCTAAAGAACGGTGATGGATTAAACCCAGATCTTTTGACTGGGTGTGAGTGCTTGATTGTTTCAGATGCTCCGTCCATCACCACCCCCTTTTGTACCGCTTTGTTTGCCATAAGTTGGCAGGATATGCTCAGACGTGAGTCCCGTGCTCACTTTGCCACTGGATTCAAGCAAGCCTGGCTGAAGACGGCTGGAATGCCAGAAACCGGTCCTAGGAAGCTTGTTTCCGGTCCAGGGAAGGCATGGCTTGGCAGTTCGGGCTGGACTGTTCCCATGAGGCACAGGGTCAGACTGATTTGCATATGGCCATGTCTGAACTGAGGTGGCAGAGTAGGCTAAAGAACGGTGATGGATTAAACCCAGATCTTTTGACTGGGTGTGAGTGTTTGATTGGTTCAGATGCTCCGTCGGATGTATGACATTACAACGCATGCTTTTACCACGCATGCCTTTACAACGCGGTATTTACAACGCATGCCTTTACAACGCATAGCGCTTTGGGTTGCTGGATAGTGAATAGTTTAATTTACTATTGCAACTCCAGTCCCCGTGGATAGTAGGGAAAGTGTTGGATAGTAAATTAAATCTATTCCCTATCCTAGAGCGCCCCCCAGCGCAATGCGTTGTAATGGTTTGCGTTGTAAATACCGCGTTGTAAAGGCACTGCGTGGTAAAAGTTGCGTTGTAAAGGATGTTTCCCTCTCCGTCCATCACCACCCCCTTTTGTACCGCGTCTGTTTAGACAGACATGGTACAATCCCAAATTCAGGATGATTGCAGAGAGTCTGTGCCAGAGGTGTCTGGTGTGTCAGCAGTTCAACGCAAACAGGAAAACAATTGTGACTCTGGGAACCATAGGATGGGAGGGAGGTCAGTTTACACAAATGCAGTTGGACTTCATCGAATTACCACAGTGTAATCGACTCAGATATGTTCTGGTGGTCATCTGTTTGTTTTCAAGGTCTGTGGAGGCTTTCCCCACAAGAAGAAATGATGGAATAACTGTTGCAAAGTTACTTCTACGAGAGATTATACCTAGATTTGGCTTTCCGGTGACCATTGAAACGGACCGTGGTCCCCATTTCCAGAACGAGCTCATACAAATGGTATGTGAAGCACTGGATATACGCCAAAGACTACACTGTGCTTACAGGCCTGAGGCTTCAGGAGTGGTTGAGCAGGTAAACGGGACAATTAAAAACAGGATTGCAAAATTGTGTTTGGCGACAGGATTGAAGTGGCCAGGCACCTTGCCACTTGTTCTGATGACTTGAGAAGCATTCCTGAGAGGAAGACTGGACTGAGTCCACATGAGATTCTGATGGGTAGAGTAATTAGACAGACATAAGTACCAATTGATAAGTTGTTAACTATTAATGATGATATCATACTAGATTACTGCAAAAACCTGTCTGATGTAGTGACTTCTGTGCTCCATCAGGTGGGAACTGATTCAGACACGAAAGAGAAAAAGCCAGCTCATGACCTAGTGCCTGGAGACTGGGTCCGAATCAAGGTGCACCACAAGAGAAATTGCTTGGTGCCTCGTTGGCAGAAACCACGACAGGTTATCCTGGTTAGCACAACCGCAGTTAAATGTGCTGGAGTGAAGAGGTGGGTTTATGCGAGCCATACAATCCGTGTGCCTGAACCTGAAAATCCAGACGAAGGTGGAAGTACCACTGATTCAGACTCTGAAGCTGAACCAGAGGAAGCTCCCGATTCTGAAGCTCGACAAGAACGTCGACATTTGGAGGTTTCAGAGGCTAGTTCTGCGTCTGAAGGAGAAGAGGAAACTGTTGAAGTACCAAATTCTGAAGATCAATCTGAAGATCGAGAATTGGTAGAGGAAAACACCAGTGAGGACATTGAACAGAACAGAGAGAAAACTGGTGATCAGAAAAACTCTGAAGAACAGTCTGCAAACTCGGAAGACAGGAACGAAAATCCTGATACTGGAAAAACGGAAATAACTCATGACAAGGATGAGATTCCAAGTACCAGCTATGGAGATTTTCCTTACGGAGTGAAAGAACTGTCAGAAGGGAAAATTGACTCTGGAAAAGACAAAGACGTTGTGAAGTTTATTATAAATAAAACTGTCGAAGACACTGAAAGCAAAACTGACGATAGTGCAGATGAGACTTCAGTGAGAAAGAGTCCAAGAAAAAGGGCCTGGAGAGTGGAACATAAACAGCAGACCCACTCGTCCGCGCAGCATGCGGGCGCAGCGGGCGCGCCGGCGGCGCGCCAAAGGCGCGCCAAAGGCAAGCCCGTCTGCGCCCGTCCGCGCCTGGACCGTGCCAAGGGCCACTCCCCCTGGTCCCGTCCTCTTGGGCCCACGGGTAACTTATTCATCAATAAAGCTCTTGCAGCTGCGTCCCCATCATCCTCAGGCATGTCTAATACTTGACCCATTGCTTCTTGCTGGAAACTCCGCCCAAGTCTGTTCCCACTGTAAAACACCGATACCCCTCCACCTTAATTCTTCTTCCAGGACCAATAACAAATCATTTAAGTCTTATTCTATGGCCCTTACTAATGTCCGTTCGCTCGGCAAACACCGACAGGACATAGCTGATCTTATAGAGGACAAAAATCTAGATATTCTATTCATGACCGAAACCTGGATGGACAACTCATCCGATCCGGACTTAGTGATTGCAGTTCCTAAAGGCTTTTCTATCTATAGACTGGATAGACAGCGTAAGAAAGGCGGCGGAATTGCAGTTATTGCCCGTGACGTATTTACCGTCAGAACTAATATGATTTCGTCACCTTCCGGCGAAGCCCTACAATTTTCCATCAAGTTGACTCCCTCCTACAACTTTAGAGGGATCCTCTTGTATCGACCACTGGGATCAAGGGCAGGCTTCATTTCTGACTTTAGGTCCATCCTGGAATCGTCGGCCCTCGATAGCTCTCTAACAGTCCTCGGTGACTTCAATTTTCATTTCGATAAAACAGAGGATAAAGACACTGCATCCCTTATAGCGGATATGACAATTTTCGGTCTCCCGTTGTTGGTCAACTCGTCTACACATGACGGAGGCCATATATTGGACGGCATTTTTTCTAACTTAGAGGATTTACACATATCTCAAATCCTTCCCCTAACTTGGTCAGACCACCATGCAATCCTGGCCTCATTGACCATTCAGGACTCTGGTGCCCCCACGTCATCCTCTAATCCCCGTCAGCCGTTTCTGGCTTGGAACGATATCGACAGTTCCAGCCTGAAAACGCTCTTGATTAACTCCAATCCCTCTTTTTCGGCTGACCCTAATATTGCCACAACACAATTTCACGAGTGGTTGGGTTCTGCTGCCACCTCACTGGCCCCTGTTAAACAGCGGTCCCGTAACAGACATGCCCCCTCGGCTCCCTGGTTTACGGAGGTCCTAAGAACACAGAAACAACAGTGCAGGAACAAGGAGAGGCACTGGCGAAAGGACTACACTGAAGAAGCCAAAATTCGGTATAAGGAAACGGTGGCCAAATATAAAACCATGATTAGTGAGGCCAAGAAAAAGTTCTTTAGCGACAGGATTGACTTAGCCAAAAACTCCACTAAGGCACTGTATGAAACCACTAATCAGTTAGCTGGCTACTCTTCCAACTTGATCCCACCTCCTTCCCAATCTCTCTGCGACGCCTTGGCCAATTTCTTTTTTAGTAAGGTCAATGAGATTTATTCGGCCTTCTCAAACAACACCAACACCCCCTCTACAACATCTACCTCTACCCGCACTGGTCCTATGCTCACTCAGTTTGCAGCTATTTCCAGTACCCAGATAGCGGACATCATTTCCACGATTAGATCAGGCTCTGCACTTGACCCCTGCCCTTTTAAAGTCTTACTACCTGTCATTGATGTGCTTCTTCCTGCTATTACTTTAATATGTAATTCCATGTTCAGAACAGGTATTTACCCAGTCACTCTCAAGAAAACTCTCATCAAACCGTTATTAAAGAAGCCACATCTCGACATGGATGAACTAAAGAGCTACCGCCCAATTGCTAGCCTCCCAGTTCTGGCAAAAATTGCCGAAAAAGCATTGAATTTACAACTGTCTGCCTTTATAGAGGAACACCATCTACTCGACGAGTCCCAGTTTGGTTTCCGCCGATTCCATGGGACGGAAACGGCTTTGATTAAAGCCGCAGATGACATTAGATCCATCCGTGACGTTGGGGGTACAGCAGTATTAATACTGCTAGACTTATCGGCTGCTTTCGACACGGTCGATCATGCTATTCTGATCGACCGTGTCGAAAACATAGGTGTTCAACAAACTGCCAAGAAACTTTTGGCCTCATTTCTGGCCGATAGGACTCAGGTGGTCACACTGGGATCCTTCCACTCCGCCAATCTGTCGCTGCCATGTGGGGTACCCCAAGGCTCATCCCTAAGTCCGACACTTTTCAACATCTATGTGTCGGACCTAGCTAACGTCATTCGAGCTCACGGGATGAGCCTTACTTCCTATGCAGATGACACTCAGTTGGTCCTTGCCATTAAAAATGATGGCCACAAAATAGCTGAGGATTTTAAATTGGGCATGTTGGCAATTGGGGACTGGATGGCCTCCAATTGCCTAAAACTAAATTCCGACAAGACGGAAGTAGTTATCTTCGGACACTTGACCCCAGAATGGTCTTCTCTCTGGTGGCCCTTGTCCCTTGGTCCCCCCCCCCCCTGAGCCTGTCAGCAAGGTGAGGAACTTGGGAGTTATTTTCGATGACCGCCTTAACTTTCTCCCACATGCCAATCAAATCACCTCTTCCGCTTTTCACAAACTGAGACTCATAAAGATAATCCTTCCCTTTCTCCCCGATACAGCTGGCAAAACCTTGGTAACTTCCCTGGTACTGTCCACTTTGGACTACTGTAATGCCTTGTTCATAAATGCACAAGGAAGAGTCATAAATAAAATGCAAGTTATCCAAAATTCAGCCGCCAGGCTCCTGGGCAGAATTCCCAAACATCTATCTGCTACGGAAGCCATCAGAGATCTACACTGGCTACCCATTAGAAACAGGATAAAGTTCAAAACCCTCTGCATTGTGTATAAGGCTCTGCACATTTTGGGACCAGCTTTTCTCACTCAAAATCTGACTCCTTACTGTCCCCCGAGAACATTACGCTCTTCCACTTTAAATGACCTGATGGTCCCCCGTACCAAATCTGTTTCTTGGGGAGACAGAAGATTCCTGGTGTCAGCCCCTAATCTATGGAATACTCTGCCTCACTTGATGAAAACAAGCCCTTCACTCTGGTCATTTCGCAAACAACTCAAGACTTGGCTCTTCAACCAATAAATTTAGACCTCCCCTCTTTGGTTAAATACTGCAGATAGCTTAGCGCCGAGACGCCCATGGGCCATTGTTCGCGCTCTAGAAATATCATTAATGAATAAATAAATAAATAAATAACACCACAGAGCCTAAAGCAAAAAAATATTCTGTAAAGGAGATAATTGGCCTAAGAAAAATGACGAGCTACAAATTAAACTGGTTACCAGAGAAAGAAAGCAGGAAGAACAAGTGCATGAAATAACAAGTCAAAGACAGTCCTTGGGAAGAAGGATTGAAGTGGTACACCAACCAAAAAGAGTGATAAGACCAAATCAGAAGAACGAATCACCTGATTAGACATATATTGTTTTACCGTCAATTGAAGAAGTAAACAGTAGCCAAGAAGATTTGAGTTGCCAAGACAAAAGGGAAAAGTGAGTAAAGAGATGAATTATTGAGAGGGACAACAGTTGCTCAAAGTATAAGGTAAAAAGTATAAATCCTGAAAATCCTGATAAAGAAGAAGGTATTAGAGAGGGAAGTGGAAACTTGTAAGTGACAAAAGGTTGAAGAAAACTTGTTAGAGAAAACAAAAATAATTGTGTAATTGACATAAGGTCGAAGAAAAATTGTTAGAGGTAACAAAACTAACTCTGTAGGTGACACAAGGTCGAAGAAAAATTGTTAGAAAAAATTGTTGTGTACAAAAAAAAAAAAAAGACGAAATGTTCTATATTTAGAAAATGGTGTAGGTTATGCATGGTTTGCACTGTATTATTAACAATGATATGGATACTTTTGGCTATTGTGATTCCCTTCCAGGATAGTTTAGTGAAATTGAAAAAGAATGTGAGTTCAAGTGAACAGGAGACAGAGTCAAAGTCTAACAAACAGCATGTATATAGGCCAGAGGTACATCAGGATAGGTCAATAAGTGATTTTTCGAAAAACAATTTTTCAAAATTGTTATCAGAGTATGTCAGGACAATGGATGCAAGTGATTGCTATGTGCGTGTGAAATTGCCTGCATCTGTTTCTTAGGGGGTGACATACGATCACCTTCCACTTACATATGGGGTTACATGTAGTGTGATTGCAAGCCTGTTTTATCAGACAGGTAAATTGGAATGTCATTATTCCAACTCAGATGAAGTATTTGCAAAGTTAAAAATAGATAAGACACTGAATAAAAGAAAGCCTGCTACAGTTATGGGAGAATACTTTCTAGAAATGGATGAATTAGGTTATGACTATGCATTTAAAAATAATCTGACATGTAAAATGAGAGTGGAAGAAAAGGTATTTTTAGACATGGTTGAAGAGAGAAGAATAGCTTATAAGCGCAAAGAAAAGGTGAAACATGAGAAAGCAAAATATTGGACATTCAGTGATGAGAATATTGATGAAAGAAATGTGAATGTAGCTATAAATATAGACACTCCACTGATGGGAAAATTCTGAATTAGAAGAGATAATACTGTGTATGATAATTACTTTGTGGGAGCAAGTCAATGTAAAGATACCTATATAATACTAGGGGATTGGGGATTTAAAGGAGAAGATGATCCAGTTTTTCCTGGTGTCTATTTCATTTGTGGAGACAAAGCTTATTAAATATTACCTGACCATTGGTTTGGGACATGCTATGTGGGTTTGGTCTTTCCAAAAATCTTTCATGTAGATAGAGGAACAAATGGCATACATGAAATAGGTAAACCTTTAAGTCGTAGAAAAAGAGAGAGTGTTATAGAAATAATAGGTGATGTTTTTGGAGCACTGATACCAGCAGTTGGAATATCTTTCGAAGCTTGTCAACAATAGTAGATTGTTTGTCAACAGACACAGCAGGTGGATTCTTAATGGTAAACACCGAAATGATTGCTATGAGAACTATGGTAATGCAAAACCGTCTTGCTCTTGATAATATATTGGCAAAAGAAGGAGGAGTCTGTGGGATATTGAAGGTGCAGCACTATTGTACCTATATTCCAGATAAAAGTCAGAATATTGAAAAGTACATTACAAACATTACAAAGTTTCATGGAGAAATTGAACCACTGGAGGTTGATGGTATTCTTGAATGTCTTAGTAGAAGTTTTACTGCAGTCAAACATTGGTTTCAATAAATAGGTAGTTCAATAATAGGTAAGATACTAATACCAGTAACAGTAATAGTGTTAGTGATTTTGATGATGAGATTATGTTGCATATACAGAAAAAGAAGGATTGTTAGAAAATCATCGAAGAACATAATACGAGAAAAGAAAGAAAGAGAATGAGAAAAAGGTGATATAGAATTGGAGGAATTCCGAGAAAAGATCTTTAAAGAAACTAAAGAAAATTATACTAAAGTATAAAGGCTTATTAATCTGAAGAACCTGGAACATGTTTTGATAAAAATGTGACAAAAAACACAACGTGAAGGAGGGTCTAAAGGGGAAAATAATTTAGAGACCTAATCTTACTCACAACAAACACAAAAGGGGGTGCTACTGGTCTGAATCGGCTAGAAAGTGTCTGCTTTCTCATGAGGAGTGTGTGTGCACACTAAAGAGTGAGAAGTGAGAAAGAGGAAATAAAACCCATCAGCCCACCCATTGGCGGAGCTTCATCATCTGGGGTTTAAAAGTGCGAACTGGTATCCACTAGGTCACTCACTCTTAGTATCGTGAGTGAACCTTAGAATCGGATCCACCAGTGATGAAAAGCCAAAGAGTAGTGGTAATTAGAGCTGTGGGAAGAAAAGTTGCAGTGCTCAAAAAATATGTGCTGGTAGAATAAATGGTGTATTAAAATTGACTAGCATGGTGCCTAAGAGCAAATTTTATTATGACGGTCACCATGATGACAAGGTTAAAAACAGAGTGTAGATAGTGTTTCAAAAAATACTACTATCCTGTTGGTAAAGTTAACTGGCCGACATGTTTCAGCCTCAAATGGCTTTCTTCAGGACCTATGATAACAACACTACTGCAACTGTGACCAAAGTGTAATGAGGACTACATACCATGCATGAATGACATACCATCTGGCAATGTAGTGAGTGGTAGGTTCGGAAGTCATGGTTGTGAAAACTCCTCTCCTAACAAAGAAAACAGTGTATACAGACACATAGTGTAACAGATGAAAGCAACATATTAAGTGTAAGCGTGCACACACAGGCTTGTAATGTCAGGCTTGAGACATGTTTAAAAACATCATAGGTGCAAGTGCATAGGCTTGAGACATGTTTGAAGACATCAGTTAGCAACACTTCCTATGATGTATAGGAAGGGTGTGCACACCTCCAAACTGCATTTACAGTGGGAAAATGCCAAAAGCCATAAGGCCACTAAAAGACAATCAGCAAAACCCTGGTGTTGTCCCATGGGAAGAGTCACCTCCTAAGTAGGGAATACGACATGGGTGTTCTTTGCTACCAAGGCATGGCACACCCAGGTGTTCCTACAATGCCTTTCACCGACCACTTGGTCTGCCTCTCATGGCTTACTCTAGTGGTGATCTAGTGCTAGTTAAAGGCCCACTCACGGTTGGCTAATGAGGCAGAAATGCCAACCTGAGTACAAGCATAACTGTGCACCCACTGACCTGCAATGGCAGGCTTAATGCATGTTTGAAAGGCTATTCTGGTGGGTGGCACAATCAGTGATGCATCCCACTGGTAGACACGGCAGTACCTGCCCTGGGTATGTGGTGTACCTGTTAACAGAGCACTCACAGGTACAACACCTAAATCAATCAAATAAGCACCACTTCCTAGCATGTGTGGGAAGGGTGTGTGAGCTTTCACACTGAATTATGGGAAAGTGCACAGAGTCCTAAGCCCACAAAAAGAGAATCAGCAAAAACCAGAAGGAAAAAAAGCACACGTTTTCAGGGAAACCCCCTGAGAATGGCCATGCAAAATACTCTCCTATTTTTCTGAACTTGTTTTCTTGTTTTTCTTGGGTTGTTTGCTAACCAGTGCTAATGTGCTTGATCACTCCCTAAAACATGGTAAAACAGGTTTATAGCAGATTGGCACATTTCATTTACTTGTATGTCCCTAGTAAATTTAGACTACCTGGACCCAGAGCCTGCAAATTAAATGATACTACTGGGACTGCACCATTTATTGAGCCACCCAAATAATTTGCTTTTTTTCAACACACCTCAGGTCTGCCATTATAGTCTGTGTACAGTTTTAAACTGCCAATTTGAGATGGCAAAAAAACTTCTATGGAAACCCTTAACCTGTCTTTGTACTGCATAGAAGTCAGGCTTCCAGTTTTCATTTTTTAAACTTTTTTTTCAGATAAATACAGGCAGAAATCAGTGGGCTTCCTGTCTGTATTTATTTTTTTAAAGTAAAAAAATACAGAAAATTGTGCATCTTTTGATTGACTTGTCATGCTACATTCAAGAATTCCATGTCATTAGCTGTGCAGATTGACAGCATGGGGAGTTTTAAATAGAAAGCTATGTGAGTTCCTTAAATAATTGCATGTCTCAACATAAGTCTATGCTATAATGCTAATAGGTTCATGCGTGCAAATGTGTTTACTATTTTTGGTTTTGTAATAAGTTAGACTGTATGAGTGCATGTTTATTGGTTAAAATATACTAATTACAACTTCATTTATTCATAAACCGCAAAAAAAGATATAGATAAATCCTGATATGATAGGCCAGAAATAAATATGGATAAATGCAGAGTGAAGTGTTAAAAAATGAAATACCATAAAACCGGGAGCCCTATTTATATGTCATATGTCAACCCACAAAGCTGCTCACACACTCAATCATATCTTTTCAAAAGGCTTGAACATTCAGATGGACCCAACTCTTCAATTAACTTAGTTAGATCACTTCCTATTTCTTTTTAAAATGGCCAGAGTCTGCCCTAAAAAACAGCAGGTCCCTATGCAGAAAAATACCAGACCATTGAGGCAAGTCTCGGAATCTCTGTTTTCGGGGGCCCTACAGGGTACTCCAGTTGAACTGGCTGGGTCAGTATATCCTGACCTAGCCAGTGTAAATAACTGGCTGTCCTCTGCCCTCGATTATATCGCTTCCCTAAAAGTAGTATCACAATGGAGATCTACTCTGTCTGCTTCCTGGTTTACCGACTTGCCAAAAAGAAGATAGCTCACACTGTAAAATTCTTGAACACAAGTGGAGAAAATCCCATAACCTCGAAGCAAACGCAACCTATAGAAAAGTGCTAAATAATTTGCGTAGTGCAGTGCGTAAGGCACATAAATATTTTGTTTTCATTTTATATCACCACCACCACCAACCAACCTTGCAAACCTTTTAAAATTGTGAAATCCTATCTGTCACCTAGAGCTTCGCAAATCACCCTAATTCCATCAGCCATGAAGTGCGAAGAACTCTCACACTTCTTTTATAATAAAATGTAAATGATTTATGACAAGTTTCCCACGCAAGAGTCTCCAAACCCCATAGCCATTAGGAATACCCATCTTAGACCAGTGTTATCCAGCTTAGATACCCTCACACCTAAGGACTCATTCTCCTTCTTGGCCAGCTGTAAGTCTGGGTCTCCACTGCATGCATACCATCCTCAAATTAGCCACACGGATAACCAATGCCTTCTTTCATAAGCTGATGAATGCTTCGCTGGAGGCAGCGATAGTGCCACAGAGTTAGAAGCAGGCTATTCTTCTACCTCTACTGAACAAAGCTAATGCGGAAGCCAAGGTGCATAGCAACTTCCAGCCTATCTTCCTGCTGCCATCAATATGTAGGTGAAGTGGGTCAACTGACGAATCTCCAGTTTAAAAACAACCTGCTCCATGACACTCAGTCAGGCATTCATGGGGCTACTGCACGGAATCCCCTCTACTGGAGGTCGTTTGAATTAATTAGGGTCAATCTTGATCAGAGGTTGGTAGCCATGGTTGTCCTTCTCGACTTATCAGTGACCTTCGATATGGTCTCTAGGACAGGTTATGGGACATGGGCAGCCAAGGTTCAGCCTGGACCAGGCTGTAGTCTTACCTAGAGGACAGTTCTCAAAATGTTTTTCACCCTTCTTCATATTCACAGCCAAAGCAATTGACTGTAGGATTCCTCAGGGCTCTGCCCTGAGTCCAACACATTTTAATATTTTCTTGGCCCCGTTGGCTAAGCTAGTGGAGGCATGGGGCTTTAGGGTAATCTCTTATGCAAATGACATGCAGTTGATGCTTACATTCCAGGAAGAGGAGGTGGGTGCATTGACTGCGTTTAAGAGATGTCTGAGAGCATTTGGGAAATTGATGAATGTGATTTGCTTCAAATTAAACTCTGATATAACAGATATACTCTTTTTTTGGCACTGATGGTAACCCAGACAACGCCAACTGGTGACCTTCTGAGCTAGGCTATCATTCTTCGCCTGCACCGGTAGTAAGAAAATGGGGATCAAATTTAACTCCAATCTATCATTTCAAATGCAGGGAAGAGCTGTGTCTGCCAGCTGTTTTCTCACGCTGAATACAGTCAGGAAGATGATCCACTTGATCCTGGAGGAAGCAGTACATCTGTCATTTACATTCCAATAACATCAAAATTAGATTATGCGAATAGCTTGTACTTAGATTTACCATCCTATCTGCTTCATTGCCTGCAGATCATTTAGAGTGCGGCAGCCGGGGTGATTCTGAATATATCAGCTGGCTCCTCTGTCAATTCTCCCTTGCGCCGTGTTTACTGGCTGCCCATTGTTAGCCCCATTAAATTTAAAACCCTAACATTTACCTACAGAGCATGTCAGCAGAAAGGCTCTGGCAATCTGAGGAAAAGATTGCTTCTCTATCACCAGGAGAGAGAACTCTGCTCCAATGGAAACAAATGTCTGCATGTTCTGAGGGTAAGCAAGGTAAGAAGGGACAATGTTTCCTTTTCCTACTTGACCAACTTTGGAACTCCTTGGCATCAACTCTCTATTTTTTGCCCTTCGAATTCATATTTTGCAAACTTCTGAAGATATTTTGCTTGATAATTAGACATACTTCATCCGAAGCAAGGACCCAAACTCAGACTGACTACTGTGGAGTGTGAGCCAGGTATAGGAACAGGTTTGACCCGCTGAGAGTTGTACCCTTTGTCCTTATTGCTGGGGATGCACAGCTCTGCCATGCGAGGCTCTGCATCGGATATGGTGAAGCTGTCAATCAGGAACTGAACAGTGCTGCAGTGCGAGGCTTTGTATTAGATACTGTGAAGCCACTGATCAGGATCTACGCAGTGCTGCCGAGCAAGGCTCTGTGTCGCTCTGCATTGGATCCAGTGAAAACTTCAGTTAATCAGGGAGATGTAGACTCTGAGTCCATCTAAGGGTCAGGACTCACTACCACAAAGGCCAGCAGATGGAAGTAAGTTAGGTCTAGTTGGGTTTAGTAAGCGGGAAAGCAGGACAGCCCTGTCAAAGCTTGCGTCCCTGTAGCTCAAACAGGAGGCATAGTCAATGGACCCTTTAGAGCCACTTCTGGGATCCCGGGTGCAAGGCGAGCAGGTCCAATCTTCTTTCTTCAGACAGCAGGGCAGTCCTTCTTCTGAATCTTCTCCGGTCCAGGAGTGTTCTGATTTCAAGTTTTGAGTGTGCCACTTTTATACACAGTGCCAGCCTGTGGGTGGGGGGCAATCTTTTTACCCCCAAAACTAGTTCTGGTCAGTTTTCCCCTCTTTCCAGGGTTTGGCTCCAGCCTGGGTAATGAAACAAAGAAGGAAAATTGGACCTGGGGTCAGGTTCCTTTGTGTGTGCTGAGTCCGATCCCTTTGAAATATAAACAGGGTAGGGCACAGCTCCTCCCCTTCCATCCTCCCAGGGTGACCCACTCCCCTCTACACCAAGGCCTTTTGTCCACGGTCTGGCCCCAATCCACATTTCCCAACAGGGAAGCCTATACAAGCCTAAAAGCAACTGCCCACTCACAGAAATGCCCTAGGAACTTAGGCAGGAAAATGCCAACTCTCTAAAAGTGCCATTTTCAAAATAATAATTTAAAATCTGACTTTAGCAATAAATTGGGCTTACAATTACAATTAAAATGAATGGAAGAAGTATTTATCTACCAGTTCCCAAACTGAATTTAGTACTTTTTTGTAATAGAGTTTTATATTGCACAAACTAGACCCAAGACATTAGGTATCAGAGCTCTTTACATGAGCACTAATTTTGTTAAAGAAGGACACCTTCATTTTTTTTGTGTTAGGCACGGGGAGATTAAGTGATTTGCCCAGAATCACAGGATGTTGAGCGTTGTTGCCGAGACTCAACCCCGGTTCACCAGCTTTGAGGTCGACCGCTCTAGCCCTAGGGCTAAATCCTCTCCCACTATTGAATGTAATAAGGTAAACCAATGTTAGTCTATGGGAGGCAGCCTTGCCACAGTTAAAATTACTTTGGAGGTTTTTCCACTGTCAGGACCAGTAAAAAATTAACTAACATGTCCTCATTTTAAATACCCTGCACCATGATCTATGAGCCTACCTTAGGGTTGGTATTAAAAAAAATAGTTTATACTTGTCAAAAGGGTTATTCTGCCAAGTGGAAATGACAGTTTAAACCTACAATCCAGTCTCCAATGGCAAGCTTGAGTCATGCTTTAGGGAGCTACTTTGATAGTTGCCACAATGAGTCCTGCAGCCCACTAGCAGTATTCAATTAACAATCCTGGGTACATGTAGTACCATGTACTAGGGACTTATTATTAAATTAAATGTGCCAATTATGTGTGCGACAATTTTACCACGATTACAAGGACAGAGCACGTACAGTTTACCACTGGTTGGCAGGGGTAAAGAGCAGAGAGTCTGAATGCCAACAAAAAACAGGTTCAGCTATAGAAGGCAAGAAACTGGGGAGAACCCTGCAAAAGATGGGCATTTCCAACACACATGATTCCGAATTTTATGAACCAACCTATTAGTACATAGGACACATCACCAAATTCCATTCTGATCACAAAAAGTCTGGTTGAAAATTGCAATAGATTTTTGCATACTCTGCAGTAGTACATCTGACCAATTCTTCTTATCTGTGCTTAATATATCTTTTCCATTTAGGTAATACTTCCAGTGCCTTGTTTCTTCCCAAAGTTTACTATGACACCCACAGCTGATTTACCTTATACGATCAGCTGTTGAGTGAGCTTCTTTAATTTCAAGTTTTGAAAGATAATGATAAAGATATATTCAAAATCTCTAATCTTCTCTAAATTGATTTGATATATTATAGATGTACACTATGCGTTATTTTGGCCCACGAACAGAACCTTTGATTAAGCCTAGTAGATTAGCAAAAGTTTTCTTTTCAGTGTTTGATACTCCAACTATGGAGCTTCCAAATAAAGTTTTTTGAGCCTGCCAAATGCATTGCATTATACGTATATATTAGCAGCTGAATTTGATTACCAGTTTTTGATTTGTCCTAAGTGATCTTCTTTAAAATGTTCATAATGAACAGATTGTACACAATTCTAAAGAATAGACCCACTCTCTTCACTTGCATAATTGTCATCAAGTTCTTTCAGAGCTGTTCTCGTGTACCATAGCTCAATTAAACTGAATTACTCAATGAAGCACCTGATAATATTGATGAAATGTGGCTTTAAAAGGATGTTGTGTAGTTTTCCCTCACAATTGTGTATTTTGATTTTTTTCTAATGCATCATTGAAATCCAGAAATGCTGCTTAACTATCACATATTGTGGTAGAATAACATTTTATATGAAAATATGATCCACTCAGGAAGGTTTGTTACTGAGTCAGGCTCTGTATTTTTCATTTCAGTTCATTTTTGAATGACTGCGGGCAGTATTAAAAACATGTTTATCGAAGACCTTTTAAACCGAGTTGCTTGTGACTTACAGTAACATTCCTTTGAACCTTTTTGAATGGTAGAACTATTATGCTGTTTTGCCACAATGTAGCAGGATAATCCTTAATAGCTGCACTCCTAAAATACATCTCAGTATAGGAATTCACCAGCCCATATGCTGATTATTAACTTCAAATAGTCAGAATTACTCAAGGAGCGCTGCTGTCTCTGAGGTTCTGTATAACATTTTGAATACTATTCTTGAAATAAAATTCCATAGGTCAACTTTTGCATACATTTTTGAAGAAATCAGAGAAGCTTCATAATCTCTAAGGGGAAATCTGCCAGTGGATATCCAGGATGTCTTTGATACTTGTTGAAAAATCTTCTTGTAAAATGTCCTGCTAATAACTCCTAAGAGTTATTTAGACAAAACTATTTTCCAGAATGTTTTAGAATCATTATACATGGTTGAACTTTGAGTCATAAATGTGTTGCACTGAAATTCTTGTTTCATCCGGGTTTTGCAAACCTTACACTCCACATGAAATCAATTATTCCTTTGTGATGACAGCCATCATTGTCTTTCATGTGTCCATGCCCATTCTTAATTTTCATATTTTGACGTTCTTGATAAGTTCTGCAAAAGCTCACAAAACAAAATGTTTTCTTCTTTTGGTATACCCATCTCCTTACAAAAGCAGCCATCTCTCCTTATTTTCGCTTGATGCCCTGCATTGTTTGAAACCATTTTTATTTCAATCAATATACATTTTGAGGACCCTGAAAGCTTGGACATTTGATTAACTTGTTTTTCTGCAAGATGAGTATATTGAATCGATGTGGCCACCCTAACTATCAGATCACTTACATGATTTAAAATTGATTCCTTTCAAAATAGAAATGAAAAGTCAACAATGAGCTTGCTTTTTGGAGTTGAAAGATGAGATCAACGTAGGACGACCTATCATCTTATGAAGGGGAAACATCAATCCATGCTTATAGCATGATTTTGTCCAAATATTTACCCATTATATTTCTGTGGAAAGGCATATTGCAATGTTGTTTTATCCAACACCATTTCCAGGCCTATTTAGGTCTCAGAAATGTGCCCACATTTTCACATGGTTCAATTCAAATCATCAAAAACTCTGTCTAGCTTTTTTCATGTATTTGTTTCGATTTTTGAAGTGTTTGTACTAAAACCTGTTACTTTAATTTATTTTGGGTACACGGATGTTAACCTCAGATCCTGCTCATTGTTATTTGAATACATGCTGCCATGCAGTTTAAAAGCAAAATTGTCACCACTCTGATCCCTGATGACTGCTCTAAAAATCTGCAGATACCAGCTTTGTTTTTCTAGGACTGTTATGAAACTATTTTCGTCCTAAAATGAAGTAAACCAAGTCCACTGAATGAAAATGTTATAAAATTCATTCAAAAATAATCTCACCGTAGCCTGTTGTTGTTTAGGTCGTTTCCACCTTTTTGCAGGATGAACATTAATTTATCTTTCTCCCTTTCCTGGAAATTGACAATTATACTTGGTTTTAAGGACTGGGTCCAGACCTCTGTCCTCAAATATTAATGTATGGTTGAGTGTTTCCCCAGTTTCCAAAATATTCCCTAAGATTTGATCCTCTTTTTAATTCTGTACTGCTAAAGACGACTGGTTTAGAGGACTCGGTGCTTGACATGGTGGTTTGTTCTTTAGATGACTCTTCTGTGTTCTCATTTGAGCATTCTTTATAGACGCTGACTAAATGTACTGTGAATGTGGTTTATTTTTCCAATGCCTCAACAGGGAATGTAAATGTGTGACTTCTTGGCTGGAGTGACTGCCAGGAGTCACACCCTAGTCCAGGCTCCAAATGCTGGGTTCAAGGTTCTTGAAAGCCTGTTATGCCCCTGAGACTTCTAATCAGGAGGCCATCCAACTACAACACCCCTTCAGAGCAGAAGTTCAGCAGAGTAGCACTCCTTTCAGCAACACAGCATTCCTTCTTCCTGGCAGACTACACAAGTCTAGAAGAGCACTAAAGAGTTGGAGTCTGAAATCCAATATTTATTCATGATGCCACAAAATGGAGAGGCTTCTAGAGGTTTCTCAGTGTGGCTCACTGGTTAGAGGAGGCAGACCTGGAAGCAGAGGTCAGCCCGGGACCAGGGTTCAATTCCCGGCTCGACGGGGTCTTGAGTCCTAAAATGTCCATGGACTCTACAATTCTCGCTCCGGTGCCTACTCGATTCACGGGTTCACACTCTGCGACTCTGGGCAATAGCTTGCTTAATCTCCACAACGGCCCCTCGCGGCGGGATGCCTGGCTTTCACCTTGTGGATACCCTGCCGGGGCTATCTCACAGGGGAATACCAGGACGGGTTCCCTAAGCAAGCGCTTAGAAACCGCTCGGTGATTTGCGCTATATAAATTCCTGTACATTTACATTTACATTTTCTACCCCCCTGCCCCAAGGTGTCAGGCTTCCCCTTCCTCCCTGCCGTGGCCCAGTTTGTCTAGGTTCACAAAGGACTTGTGAGAGTGCTCAGGCAGGGTCTTTGTGATGTGCAAGTGGGGTAGGTGACAGCTCCTCCTCCTCATTAACGCAGAGTGACCCATCCTGCCAAAACCATTTCCATTCTAATCTGTTCTATGTGGATTAGGAGTATACCAGGGTGCATAGTTGTATTTTGCCCATCTGGTATGAGTTTTTATGGGGATGACTTGATTGAGTGTGGATTTGTTCCACTGGGGGGTCTTTTCATTTCAGAGGCGGTACGTGCAGGTAAGCACAGTGGAATTAAATAAATAGATGAATCCTATTCAGTCTTCTGTCAAATGCCCCCTGCCCCACCCCCCCATCGCTCTTAACTGCACGGATTGCGGATTTGCCTCGCATAGGTCTAGCGTCATTAAGGGCCTGTTTCCTTAATTCAAAAGGTAATTTAGATCAAGGAATGATCTTTCCAAGTGACTGGTTTATTGGAGGCAGATGAGCGATTTCCCAAACAAAAGGGATCATGAAGTGGTCTGACCAGGTTAGAGGAGAGGGACCTTGAACTTTTATCATATGATTCTTGGAGAAAACAGGATCTAGTAAATGGCCTTTTTCATGTGTGGGTTCAGACACCCTTTCAGACAGGTGGATGGCCAAACTATCCTGTAAGAGGCCAGTGGCTTGAGTTCTCGCCAGCTCTTCCAAATGGAGATTGAAGACTCCTAATATGGAAAAGTTCACTCTGGTACTAGCTAAATTTGTGATTACTTTGGAGAGGGATTGGAGGAATTTCCCTCTTGGGCCTGGAGGCCTATATGATAAGGCTATTGAAAAGGTAGTTGTAGGAGATAAAGAGATAGCAAAAGACAAACTTTTGCAATGTGGGAGTTGTGCAGTTTCAATAAGGCAACTAAATCCTTCTTTAAAACTAATCGCAATGCCTCAGCCCTTCTTATTCTCTCAATCTTTATGATGGATATAATATCCAGGGGCAGGACTTAAGATCTGACTCAGATTACGCGTGGAGCCAGGTTTCTGTAAAAAATAATGCATCCGTTTTTTTTTTCTTCTCTAAGAAGGCCAAGAGCGCTAACTTGTTACATGGGAGCTATCTACAAATAATCAAGAACATATGCCAAACAACTTTCTCCTTGGTATGTGGCTTGGGATCACTCACCCAAGGAAGAGCAGGGAACAGTATCTACATATGGTTGTGCAACAATTTCAGCAGCTCTCCCCGATTAGTAGCAACACAATTCAATTCCCCCTCTAACTCAATGAGTGGATGACACTGACAGCGCATCCGCACAATGGCACCTGAAAAGCTGGAGCGCTAACCATAATGGCAACTACCAGCTTCCCAAAGTGCAACAATATGGTAAAAAGATTAAAAAGCATTGGTCAGTTTTCAAAAAACGATTTTAAAGTTAGTGCAACAAGTTCAGCAGCTGCCCCTACCCCCCACCTTCCTTTGGTCTTCCCTGTCTGGAAGCAACCCATAAGGACCAACTGCCAGCTACATCCAGGCATGTGATCAAGGATCAGGCTGCAGATACCAAATGGTTAGGATTAGAAAACTTTTTAAACGTGGCATTTTCAGAATTGTGATTAAAAGTCTGGCTTTATCATTGAAGAAATAGCAGTAAAAGGCACATATTAAAAAGAGTACGAGTCCTTGTAAGTTAAGAACTGCCACATTTTTACAAGTTTAAGCTCTTCATGTTAATATATGATAAATAAAGTGACAGTGCAGGAAGGTCTAATTTACCATCGAATAAGTGACTGTGCAATAAAACCTGTTCCAATTCCAGAAGCTATTATAAAGTAGCAATTAATAAAAAATATTGAAAAATTGATATTAGCTTTGAACATTTGAAAAACATATCAGGAACAATAATTACTAAAATCCCTAAAGTGCTTTTTACATCAAAACAACATACTCCTTCACTTAACTAGAGTGCGCTTTAAAAAGTTCACAACTGCAAGGCAAACATTACAATTGTTAATTTGACTATGGATAAAGTGGCTGTGCAATAATTCCAGCTCCGAATCCAGGGAGCTACTATCTGGTGTCAGTTGATTAAAAATTATTCAAATTTGGCGCTAGTATTAAACATTTAAGAAACATCAGAAACCATAACTATTAAACTTACTATAGTGCTTTTTTCATCAAAACAGCATGCTCCTTCCCTTAGCGAGAGTACACTTCAGAACATTACATCACTAAGTTGCTGTAGGTAGAAAATGTATATATGCACAGTAACGGTAATAAAAACTTCCTAGTATACTAGTATACAGGAGATAAAATTGATAGAAAAAAAACAAAATGTAAAATTGTTTGACTCAATTGCTCATCACATGGGCAAGTGGCAACAGTGTTAGTTAAATACTGACCTAAGATAAAACATATCACCCAACGGAAAGAACCCAGCCTAAATGTTGTCAACAAGTTTATCTCGTAAACATTGGTCACAATTAAAGATACGTGGCAATAGATGGAGTTGCTTGAATGAGGCAATAATCTCTAACTGAGGGTTTGGCCAGTTCCATAAGTTCCCTAGAGGTTTGTTTGTGCTTGCTAAAACTGTCCCAAACTCACTTTCTGTCCTTTTTTGCAATTTCCTCTGGGTGCTCTGACAACGAGGCACAGCCAAGTGCCAAAAAGTTTTAATCTATTTGAGCCATGGAATGGTCAGACCAGGGGCACAACTTAAACAATCTCTAATGACCGCCCGATTAAAGTCTGCTTCTTGGTTGAACCAAATTGGGCACCAGAGGGCCAGCACTTACGGTGTCCTGCACATACTCAAGGCCTAGCTCCAGATGTACGTAATAATGCGGAGATGAGGGAGAGATACCTAATAACCAGCAGCAGAATCTATTCATCTCTATCTGCACTGAATGTACATCCCTGCAGCACCAGATACCCATTCCATATGTTAAATGGGCAAGCATTTGTGTTTGTATATCTCTAATATGAGAGCGTGGGCTTTTTACCAACAGGCATGGCAAGCGAGAATGTAGTACCTACTTCTTGGGTGTAACTGGTTATTCTATTTTTAATTAATCCAATTGGGAAGGAGCGTAAAAGTAATACAATGAGTATACAATAACTTCTATTCGCAATGTGTGGGGGGTAGAGCGTAACGATATTACTTTCTTAAACTGCTCGTTTAGTGCGGCCAATCAGGTAACCCCTTATCGCCAAGTTCAGACTAGTAGAGTTTTTGTAGGGGTTCTGGTGCATTAGGGCCAAGTAATGGATGACGACAGGGACAAGATATCAGCAGAGGTTTTTCAGATGACTAAATCAAGCAGTAGCGTAAGCAGCAAAGATAACAAGAGAATCAGTTTACGTGATAAATTTCTGAAACTTGCACGACTGCGTAAATCCGAATTGTCGAAATGGTGGGATGGGATAACTATTAAAAATTATATGGACCAAAAGAGGATTCCCAGGGGCCTACGTATTTTGATATTTCCCACTGTTGACAACTTGGAGGATGACCATCTCAAAGAATGGGATGAAAACTTGTATGCATCATCATTTAATATGATGAACAAACTTATAAAAAATGCGGATAGGAAAGTAGAGCAGTTGAGACAGCAGATTTCGGATTTGGAAAAGGAGATTCAGGATATGAATTTACCTGATTTATTAGAGAAAAACAATGTGATATTGAAAGAGGTAATGAACCGTCACCAATTAAAATAAAAAAAAGAAATTAAGCAAGTTAAAACGCGATGAACGCGGTTATGCTCAAGGGAGAATATTTACTTTTGCCCAGGGTTACAATGAATTAACCAAACCAAAGATACAACAGTCGGGTGGGATTGTACCAGTAGGAGACCTAAGTAGCACCACGAACTATAGTAGTTCTAGCATATCGTCTATTGAGGAAACGACAGCTTTGGCAACAGGGGGTGCACCCATTAAAAGTTCTTCTTTTTGCGAGGAGTTGAAAAGGATAAGGAAAGGTCGGAGAGAAAGATTCCAGGAGACATAGAAGGGGAAAGAAACACCGCAAATACGAGAATGGGAACAAGGAGTCAGGACAAGAACAAGAAATAAATCATGATATGGCTGCAAAGGGTGAATTGGAAGTTATTAATTTGTCGGACAGGGTACTCAATGTGCATGAACTATCCCATCTGAAAAAAGGGTTGTCATATTGTCCTACCAATGAATGTGATTTTGTAAATTTGGAAATTGATTTATTTAAGTTTACTCGTAATTTAAAACTGAAGAGTTTTTTCTCCATGTTGGATGGTAGTGTACAAAAGAAATTGCAAAATAAAAATTCAGAGATAACTACAGCTGAGTTGAAAAATATTCATTTATTGATGTCGATATCTGGTGATTTTGATTTAGATATTGATGATGTAGCCAGTTTATGTAACATAGATATGGATTATACATGCACTAGTGGACAAAGGTCGAAATCCAAATTTATCCCTCAGGGTAATCAGTTTGCAGCCATAGATATATATGCACAGAGGACATTAGATGAATTTCATAAGATAGAGGACACAGCTTATAGCAAATCTCAATACAACAAAAGGAATCTACCCCACTCGGAAAAGGTGGCAATACAAGAGCTCAGGAAAGATACTTCTATAGTAATTCGGGAGGCCGATAAATGGGGGAATATTGTCATAATGAATAAAACTAATTATATTGAGGAAATCAGAGCACAACTGAGCGATCAAGACTGTTATGTTAACATGAGTTCCAACACTATGAAAGAAGTATCTAGATGCATTTAGGAGAGGCGGTACACCTGGAAGGAAGAGGAGTTGTTAGACAATAAGGAATACAAGTATTTAAATGTAATTCATCCCACTTTTCAAATTTTATACACATTACCGAAAATACACAAGAGCAAAACAAATCCCCCTGGCAGACCTATAGTCTCCAGTATAGGGAGTATCACGGAACATTTATCGGAGTTCGTAGATGGTTTTTTAAAACCACTAGTGGTAAACTTGCCCTCGTATATACGGGATACTACTGATGTCCTAAATAAACTACAGGACTTCAAATGGGAGGACGGAATGGTATTGGTGACAATGGATGTAGTGGGGTTGTATACGTGCATCAATAACGACAAGGGTCAAGAAGCACTAATGCGACCACTGTGCCTTGCCTAGGCCGGGTCGCCCCCACGCTCCTCCTGCTCCTGTCCTGATTTTTTTGCTGCCGCTGCAGGCGACCCAGCTGCCGCTGAGCCGCACGCACTCGTCTTTCCCGCCGCTGCCTCCCTGCGGCCCCACCCCCGCCAGCCGATTGGCCCCCCCGCTCCCGCCACCCAGTGGACCCTCCCTCCTGGCTCCCTTCTTAAGGGGACTTCATTCCTGACTTCGGGAGCGACCACTGTGCCTTGCCTAGGCCGGGTCGCCCCCACGCTCCTCCTGCTCCTGTCCTGATTTTTTTGCTGACGCTGCAGGTGACCCAGCCGCCGCTGAGCCGCCCGCACTCGTCTTTCCTGCCGCTGCCTCCCTGCGGCCTCGCCCCCGCCAGCCGTTTGTTTCCTCCCCACCCCCCACCCAGCGGACCCTCCCTCCCGGCTCCCTTCTTATGTCGCCTCCACGCACGCGCAGCGGGCGCGCCGATTGTGCGCCGAAGGCACGCCAAAGGCAAGCCCGTCTGCGCCTGTACGCGCCTGGACCGCACCCAGCGCCAGGACCCCTGGCCCTCGCCGAGGCAAGCCCACCCAACGGACCTATGACGCCGCCACTCTCAACGCACTCAATGCCGGTCGGAACCCTGCCTGCTACCGAGCCACCCCGAGACGCACCCACGGACCCTTTGCCTGCCAAACCTGCCGATTCACCTGCATCCGGACCGGCACCACCCCCGCCGATTCGAGCACCAGCAGCAACCACCTGAAGTGCATCCTGCTCAACACCCGCTCCGTCCACAGGCATGCCGTGGAACTCTGGGACCTGCTCGACGCGACAGCACCGGACGTCGCCTTCCTCACCGAAACCTGGATGAACGCCTCCTCAGCACCCGACATCGCCATAGCCATCCCAGACGGATACAAGATCACCCGGAAGGACCGCGTCAACCAAACGAGAGGAGGCATCACCATCGTACACAAGAACACCATCCGCATCTCGACTGACTCCGACGAAACCTTCACCGCCGCCGAACACCTGCACTTCCAGATACACACCGACCCCAAGACCACCCTCCGAGGCACCCTCATCTACAGACCCCCGGGTCCATGCACACAATTCAGCGAAGACATCGCAGACTTCATCAGCCCACACGCCCTTCCCTCCGCCGACTACATCCTCCTAGGAGACCTCAACTTCCACCTGGAGAACAACAATGACAGAAACACCAACGCCCTGCTGGACAACCTCGCTAACCTCGGACTCAAGCAACCGGTGAACACCCCCACCCACTACGCCGGCCACACGCTGGACCCCGTCTTCTCATCCAGCAAACACATCTCCTTCTCAGCCACCCACCGGACTCCACTGGACCGACCACAGCTGCGTTCACTTCAGCTTCAGAAAAACTACGACCCACCACCACTCGCAACAGGTTCCCCGTCGGAGCTGGAGCAAGATCACCTCCGAGCAGCTCACCGCCTCCCTCAGCCAGAACACTCCCACCAGCACAACGGACCCCAATGAAGCAGCCAGCAACCTCACAAAGTGGCTGACCGCCTGCGCCGATGACCTTGCACCACTAAAGAACCCTCCCAGCAGACCCGGCAGCAAGAAAACCCCCTGGTTCACCGACGAACTCAAGGAATCCAAGAAGAACTGCCGCACCCTCGAGAAAGCCTGGCAGCTCGACCAGACCACAGACAACAGGACTGCCCTCAAGCACGCCACCCGCAAGCACCATCAGCTGATCCGCGCCACCAAGAAATCGGCTCTCAAAGAACGACTGGACATCAACACCCACGACAGCAAGGAACTCTTCAGCATCGTCAAAGAGTTCTCCAACCCCAGCGTCGGAAACAACGACATTACTCCCTCGCAAGACCTCTTCAACTCACTCGCCTCGTTCTTCCACCGCAAGATCGCCGACATACACACAGCTTCGACGCACAGACCACACACCCATGCACTCCAGATCTCCTACCGATCCCTGCCCACACCACGTCTTCAACAAAGCCGACGCCATCATCGCAACCCATCTCCGGGACATCATCAACTCCTCCTTCCACACCACCACCTTCCCGGAGAGCTGGAAGCACGCCGGGCTTACCGCCCTCCTGAAGAAACCAACGGCGGACCCCACCGACCTCAAGAACTACCGTCCCATCTCACTCCTTCCTTTTCTGGCCAAAGTCATCGAGAAGACCGTCAACAGACAGCTCGCCGCCTTCCTCGAGACGAACGGATCCCTCGACCCCTCGCAGTCCGGGTTTCGGTCCAACCACAGCACCGAGACCGCCCTAATCGCAGCCACCGACGACATCAGAACCCTGATCGACACTGGGGAAACAGCGGCCCTCATCCTCCTGGACCTCTCTGCGGCGTTCGACACTGTCTGCCACCGCACCCTAGTGAAGCGCCTCAGCAACATCGGAATCCGAGAGAAAGCACTGGAGTGGTTCGTCTCGTTCCTCGCCGTTCAGATCCGAGGCCACCGAAGTCATCTGCGGCGTACCACAAGGATCTTCACTCAGCCCAACCCTCTTCAACGTCTACATGAGCCCCCTCGCAGCCATCGCACGCCAAAACAACCTCAACATCGTCTCCTACGCCGACGACACCCAGCTGATCCTCTCCCTCACCAACGACCCCACCACCGCCAAAGCCAGCCTACACGAAGGGATGAAAGACGTCGCCGACTGGATGAAGAACAGCCGCCTTAAACTGAACTCAGACAAGACGGAAGTCCTCATTCTGGGATCATCACCCTCCGCCTGGGACGACTCCTGGTGGCCCCCGGCCCTGGGCACCGCTCCCAAGCCAACGGACCACGCACACAACCTGGGCTTCATCCTGGACTCCTCCCTGTCAATGACCAGACAAGTCAACGCTGTCTCATCGTCATGCTTCAACACCCTGCGCATGCTCTGCAAGATCTTCAGATGGATCCCCACTGAAACCAGGAAGACCGTTACCCAGGCACTCGTCACCAGCCGATTGGACTACGGGAACACCCTCTATGCCGGAACCACAGCCAAACTAAAAAAAAACTCCAACGCATCCAGAACGCCTCCGCACGACTCATCCTGGACATCCCCTGACACAGCCACATCACCAGACACCTGAGAGACCTACACTGGCTCCCCGTCAGCAAGAGAATCACGTTCAGACTCCTCACCCATGCACACAAGGCTCTCCACGACCTGGGCCCCAAGTACCTCAACAACCGCATGACCTTCTACTCGCCCACCCGCCAGCTACGATCGACCAGCCACACCCTCTCCACCGTACCATGCATCCGCAGAGCCTCCTACCTGGCAGACAAGACTTGGAACTCCCTCCCCACCCACCTTTGGCGAACCCAAGACCATATCTCCTTCAGGAAGCAGCTCAAGACCTGGCTGTTCGAGCAGTAACACACCCTCTCCCCCAGCGCCTTGAGACCCTCCCGGGTGAGTAGCGCGCTTTACAAATGCCGCGATTGATTGATTGATTGATTTTCTAGGGAGCAGGAGTGCAAGTTTACAACACCACTCCAAGATGTTAGTTGACATGAGCGAATTGATTCTGATGAACAATATTTTTTCTATTTGAGGACACCTGGTATCACCAGGTAAGAGGGACGGCGATGGGATCCAGGTTTGCTCCCTCTTATGCCAACCTTTTCATGGGTTGGTATGAGAGGGAGCATGCCTGGGGCCGAAATGCTACGGATTGGACGGACCTGGTCCTTTTTTGGGCCAGGTTCATAGACGACATCCTAATAATTTTGAGGGGATCGTCTTTGGAACTTAACAAATATTTGGATTACTTGAATTCAAATGATTTCAATGTGAAATTAACCATGAGTTGTAGCACCAAACAGATAGAGTTTCTTGATGTGACGTTAGTAGTACAGGGCGACAGGATAATAAGTAAGCTGTTACGAAAACAACAGCCACCAATTCGATACTGCGGGCAGATAGCTTTCACCCGGCTTCGTTGATCTCAGGGATCCCGTACGGTGAAATGGTCCGGGTGCGACGAAATTGCAGTCGGGACAATGACTGCACAGAAGAGTTAGAAAATTTACAGGAGAGGCTGAGCCAGAGAGGTTACACTAGAAAACTTCTCACCAAGGCAAGGAAAAGGGTATCGAGTATCAGCAGAGAATCATTAGTGCAGAAAAATCAAAAGGATCAAGAGAGGAAAATATCTTTCATAACAATGTATTGTTCTGAGGGAGAATTGATCAGAAAGGCTTTGAATAAAAACTGGAACTTATTGAAGGGTGTTCCTGGTTTGGTGGGATTGATAGGTGAGAAACCTAGGTTGACGTATAAAAAATGCAAAAACATTAAGGACAAAATATCCAGTAATTATATTCAAGTTGAGGGCCCATGTACTGGAAATTGGTTACCGGCTCCCCCGAAAGGTTTTTACGTTTGTGGGTCATGTAATGTGTGTGGGTTAGGCATGACCAGAACCAAGAACTTTGTATATAATGGCAACAAGCAGTATCAGATTAATGAGTTTATCAACTGCAACAGTACAGGTGTGGTTTACATGATTATTTGTGATTGTACTAAACTATATATTGGTAGTACCAAAAGACCGTAAAAAGTCAGGATTCAGGAGCACAGGCGTGCGGTAATTAATGGAGATATTAAAGTACCATTATTTGTACATATGGAGAATGAGCACAAAATGCGAAAAATGTTCAAATTCCATGGAATTCAGAAGGTGCCTCAAAATGTAAGGGGGGAGACTGAGATCAAAAAATCAGACACATTGAGGCAAGGTGGATCAGCAAATGTAGATCGGTAAAACATGGGCTCAACAAGGATTCAGAATTACATTACTTTTTGGAGTAACCTCTTCTAGTATATATGGACTATTGGGTCACGATAGAGCTTCATAGTTTGTATCCTAGAATTTAGCCCTGTGTAGGGCATTGTGCAGTATATACATGAAGTTTGATGTAATGAATATGGTTCCTTTTGAGGGAAGTACTTTTGTTGGGTTAACAAGTCAAATTTAGAGTGCTACCAATCAAGAAAATAAGGGTAAGAAAGATCTGATGTGTACGACATGGCCCGAGTATCAGAATGAACTGTGACCGGGTCGGTATGCAATGCATTGATGTACTTGGTTGGAGAAAATAGCTGATTATGAAGTACGAGTGTGGTAGGAGAGAATAGCTGATTGTGAAGTATTTATTAGCAGTTGAAGCCGGGTTGCCTACAGAGGAGTTATTATAGACGTGGTTCGGCTGTATATAAATACTGATCTAAAGTGAAATATGTTCGTCTATGGACGGGTCATTAGAGACGCATTTTTGACATATCATATTTATTGCGATGTATAAGGCTCATTTTTTGCAAGTTCGGCAATTGAGAGCTTGGTAAATAGATGAAGAGATCGGTGTCGTTGATGCATCGTGCATGATAAACAATGGCAGGGATTGGAGGAGGCCTGGCCAATGGGAAAACTTATTTTCGGTGACTAGCCTATAAGAAGTGTTTGGATAAAATTCAGGAACGGAATATGCGTTCCTGAACATATTTGGGAGTTCGGGTATGTGTGCTAATCAACTATGTCATAAATAAACGAGGCTTTGGTAATATACGCATTAAGATAGGAGTGATCTAATCCTTACGCAGTGTGGTAACTCTTTTCGAACAGGCATGCGATGTGGTTCCGGATCGGTAACGTAGGACGGCTGACATTGGCTGAGAAAGAACAAATGAGATGGTTGTATTATTGGTGTGAGCCAATCAGAGGTGTTAATATGAGCGTTGTATTCGAGACTTGCATGCGGAGTCGGGGTTTGTTTTTGGAATGAGGAAATGATGAGAGACGCTGTTTGTGTAATAAAATACATAGGTAGTGTGTTAAGAATGACTCCGGCAAAAACAACGTTTGATACTGGTAGTTTTGATGAGACAATACATTGTAGTACTCGGTTTCGGTAGAAAGGGAATGGAGATATACACTGCCCTCGACTAGCAAACCACAGCGGGCATTGGCTGAAGCAGAACCAATAGGAGGGCTTGTTTTCTGTTTTTAACGAATCAGAAGGCAGGACGCAGTGGCGCAAAATGAGTGAATGTTAACTATGAGTTGTATTAGTTGCCGACCACAGAGGGACTCCGAATAGGCACTCAGGTGTCTGGAATTTGAGACGAACAAGGGGGTTTATTGGTGTTTGGTGATTGGAGTTACAAGGTATAAAAGTACGAGCTCTACATGGTGTTAGTACAAACTGAATCGGGTTTGTGCACGGATGATGATAGAGGCGACGGTCAAGTAAATGAGAGGTGAGAGCCGAATATGGATAGAACAGAGCTAGGAGATGTAGATTTGTTGGTATCCGGTGGGGTAACCTAGTGTCCTGGTGTCTGCTTTTTGTACAGTGCTTATCAAGGAAGAGGAGACATGGGAAGTATTATGTTATGAGGGGAACCAGAAAGGAGTCCGCTATTCAAGAAAGATATTTTGAAAGAAGGTGAGAATCCCCGCAAGCTGTTTTTTTGGGACTGTGGGGATTTGAGAAAGCTAGGTCAGACTTGGGGGGCACATGTTAATTGACACAATATGGTCATTTATGTGTTTAGGAACAGCGCTTTATTCAAGAAATATCAGATGGATGGCTTTGATGCAACTATTTGGAAAATATGAAGATGAATATCAGGAGATTATATTAAGTAAGTCATAGACCATTGTAGAGGAGTAAGATTTAGTAACATAGGAGGAGATCACGAAAATAATATGGTCATGTGTATGTTTTTGGTACAGCTCATTATTCAGGGAGCATCAGGCGGTCTTTGAGGTTGCAAATTGGCATAAATAGGAAGAGAATAGTAGGGAGAACACAGGTAATGATGGACTAGGGAGGCTGAATTACCCTGGGGGGACTACCATGCCAGTGGTACATGAGGGTTGGTTGATGAGTAAAGGACCGTGAGGAAGCAAGGACATCCTGGTCAGCACTTTATTCTACTGATGTGTTATCTATTTCTACGTTATAGATTTTAAACAAAATTCAGATTTTGGGTCGCCTTCTAAATACCACGAAAGGATAGGATTTTTTCCGTTTACATATTGATTGGAACAAAAGTTATTTAAGGTGAGCCATTGTGTAATGTTGAGGTTTTGTAGTGTGAGAAAAGTTATGAAGAATATGAAGCTCAATGGGATCCAACAATAGAGATGAATACTGTAACTGGAAGGTTACATCCAGCCCTTTGGAGGCTTAGAATGTTCATTAGGCAGTGTTATTTTATTGCATCGAAAAGTGGTTATGTTTAGCAATGTGTAAATTTCTTATGGAAGTGATTTCAAAGTCTGCTCACGGTGCTCATCATATCAAAAGATGGATGTATATTGGCTGGCTTATGTATTTTGCCTATAGAAGAACATGTTGGTGATTTTTTGTTTGTACTTTCTTTCACAGCCTTGAGGACGTCCCAACACGGGACGAAACGCGTTGGCTGTTGAATTGTACTGTGACCTTTTGAGGATTTTTGAGTCAATAAGAATAAAAAGAACATTGGAAAATACAGAAGATGCTTTTGGAGAAGTGTTATTGCGAATAGTAGTTATTGTATACTCATTGTATTACTTTTACGCTCCTTCCCAATTGGATAATTGATTGTTTACAGGGAGGTTGGGCGGTGCCTCTGTGGGGGGTAGAGCGTAATAATATTACTTTCCTAAACTGCTCGTTTAGTGCGGCCAATCTGGTAACCCCTTATCGCCAAGTTCAAACTAGTACAGTTATTATATTTTTAGTGCACACATGCCTCATGCAGCCTTCATCAAAATTCTGGTCTAAATGGGGGAAAGAGCTGACCCTCTCTAGGGGTTTTCCTACTATATTTAATGTTCAAGTTTTTTTTTTTCGGGCCACATATCATAGTGAATGTTTTCTTGAAGTTTGGCTCCAGGCCCAGGTCCTTCATAAACCTAACGTAACTAACAATGAGTATTTTTTAGGCCCCGTTGCCAGTCCTTGCCAGAAGAACGGCATTGTTAGCATAAAGCAGTGTGGGCACAGCTGTTTTTTCCATACGCGAAACGTCCGCCCCAACAGAAACCAGTGTCTTCTCAGGTTGTTTGTATAGAGAAGAAAAAGGATAGGGACAAGGACGCACCTTGGCGCACCCCACGCTTAATACTGAACAATTTTGTGCATTCTCCAGCACTTCCATACTTGACTGAGGCAGAAAGATCATGATGGAGGTGCCTTAATAATGTAAAAAGCCCCACGTCAATTTCCATGCTCTCTAAGATGGCCCACAGCTTCGAACGGGAAACATAATCAAATGTGCTGGACAGGTCCATGAACGCTAAGCGGGTGGAGACACCGTTGGCATATTTGTATTTTGCCACAGTGAGGTGAAGGTTATGGCACTGCTCAATCGTCCCGCGCCCCTTTCTAAACCCATACTGACTTGGTGCAAGTATGCTATTCACATTAATCTAATCCAGTAAACGATCCAATACAACTCTCCCAATAATTTTAACTGAGGAATCCAGAAGGAATATCGGGCACTAACATTTGACATCATGCATATTTCCTTTTTTTAAAACAGGGATGATTATAGATGACCTCCAAGATCTGGACACACCCTCACTTCAGGTAGAGTTAAATACTGAAGTAAGTACCAGGGTCCAGAACACTGGGTCTTCCCTGAATATATCAAGTGGGATTCCATCTGGCCTCGGAGCCTTCTTACATCTAATTTCTGTGATTGCTTTGAGAACCCCTTACTCATTAAAAACAAGTTTTGGGCACATTGGGGGCAACTGCACTGAGGCATCAACAGACTGACAGTCGGTAGAATACAGCCCCGTAAAGTGTGCCACCTATGCCTCTGCCGAAAAATTGGTTATCTATTGGTGAAACAGGGGTTAAAACGGACTGCAGAACCTTTCCAAAAGCTAGTGGGCCTTTCGAATGGCAAGCTCCCATGATAGATTCCCATTTCTCCTCCTTCATTGCCGACTTCCTTCTTTTAATGGCTTTCTGGTATAACTTTCTACTTTACCTGATTGCACACTGATCTCTGGGGATTTGCTTTAGGGGCCCACATAAGGTATCATTGGTTGCTCTGCATGTTTTATCAAATCATGATTTAACATGACGACGCAGCTGAACATTGGATCTGGGAAGTACCACTTTTATCTTTGCTAAAAGATTAGAAAAGTCAGTTAGAATGAGGGCCGGGTCACAAGGTACATGATTGCAGCTATTCACCAGATCAGTACTATTACATACAACTTGGAACATAACGCTCTCCAGGCTTGCAGTCGGCCAAACCATTGTGCGCACTGCATCCTTGGTAGACATGTCCTACAGAGGCAAAAACATTCTCTTGGGTTACACATCTGACAACTGTATTGTGGAAAGGAAGCGGCCCTTACCTCTGCGGGGTGGCGTCCGAGCCTGAGGTCCCTGATCTCCGAGCCCGGCCATAACGCATCCCTGTCAACCAGGACTCCTCCCCTCTCTCTTCCCCTACAGCAACCAGTGGCGACGCACGGAGAACCGGAAGCGGTCCCCCCTGACCCCGGAAGTACATCCCCGGAACACAGAAAAGCCGATAACCTGGAAGGGAGAGGGTTCCGAGCAGCAGACCCGTGGCAGGAGCCAGCAAGCAAAGAACCCGTGACGGAGAGCGAAGGCGAGTTGAAGAGCCGAGGCGAGGAAGAGGACGTCTGGTCCGAAGACTGGTGGAGTCCTCAGGAGGTGGCTGGACAGCGGCCGCAACTCGCTGGAGAGTTGCGGCGGGGCACGTGAGTACGCTGTTATCTATTCTCCGTGTTCCCATTGTAGATAGTTGTAAAGTAGTGTAACTAGAACGTCACCTGATAGACCACCGAGCCACCCTATATTATAGATAACCCTACCACTCGCACTGTATATTGTATAGAGGCCATTACACCTTCCCTTCACGATATCACCCTCTTCCCCTCCTCTTTCTTGTCCTCCCCTTCTTAGCCCTCCTTACCGTCCCGCCCACACATTTCGTTTTCCGAACCTTCACAACCCGGTGTCAGTGACAGTACTCAAACGGTCCTACGCTAAAGGACTAACGGCCCTGTACTTTCTCTCCTTTGTATATACCTTCGAGGGACACCGGTGCACATCCCAGGACAAGATGACCCCAGCCCAGCAGAGACCCTCACCCGACGACCCCAGCCCAGCAGAGAACCCCCTCCAGACGACGCCCACCCAGCGGAGGACATCCGGGACCTACCGAACATTGTGTGTTTTCCCTGACACTTTCCTTCCATACCCTGCAAAGTCAATAAATCTCGCTGATCATAGCGCACTAAATCCGGCCTCCCCGCCTGTTCTTCCGGTTCGCCCAAACCCCTACTCCACATGTATCTTGACAGAAATGGGGTTATGGTCACTATAGGTCTGAACAAGGACCTCACAGTTGTTAACAATTGGGGACATGCGCCAGGAAGTAAAAATATTGTCAATAGTGCTCCCAGCTCCCCGCCCTATAAAGGTTGGAATATAATGATCAGAAAAATTAGGAATCTTGTTGACCAGACCCTGTTCCACCAGGAGAGAGAAAAGGACCCACCCCCTCGAGTCCATCACATTACAATCAAGGTCTCAGGCAAATGGGTCGAAGGTAGTTGGAGATATGGTCGGAGGATGGCCCAGTTTAGCACTGAAGTCCCCCGTCAGCCTAAGGGGTCATTCCGCCCAGCCTCTTTCTCTACAAGCATATCGATCGCAGCAAAAAAACCTTGAAAATGGCAATCACCCTTACTCGAGAAGTTGTTATTATAGAAATGTATCAAATACATTTTATGGGTGTCTTTCCAGCTAAGGCAGAAGGCCTGTGCTTCCCCTTGCACCTGATGGATAGGTAGAACTTAGCAAGCAATATTAACTTTAAAGCAAGTGGTTAAACCCCCCCTTTGCTCTGCCAGATTAAGATGGAGTCGCAGGTAAAGTAAAGCACATGAAGCTGTTGAACGCTATTTCATTTATCTCCCAAGTTTCCTGCAGGAAAACGATATAGAAGTTTGCAATAAATGATCGCCATCCATCAATCGAGGTTTTGGAGGCTAGGCCCGCAATATTCCAACTTGAAAAATGCAGGCATTGCCTATTGGGACTTCATCCATGCAGGTACTCATACCAGACCTTGGGGAGAGGGAGAACAGTTGGAGGGTAGGAGACGATAGGGCAACAGGAATTGAACCATTTAGTGCCCTGCCCTTATCCAGTGCATCAAGCACTTTGCGGGGATAATTTGGAGTAGAGTTATTTGGCAGACAGGCAGTAGGGATGGAGCCATCAGTTACCCACCAATCTCCAGTAAACCGGACCCTGTGAGATGGAAAATTAGGAGAGATATCTTAATAAAATGTGCAACAGCAATTGGACAATCGGGTGCCCTACCCTTATCCTGAACACCAAGCTCTGTATAAAGATGGAACAGAATAAAATTGGTACACAATTGATCATCAGGAATGAGGCATTTAGGTGCACCGCCCTTCACAAGATGACCGGAGCAACCATGCTCCGCCCTAAACCGTCAATCGATGTCCTCCAACCCAGCCAAAGCTGGAAATCTATTATTCAGATGGATTTGCTTTTGAGGGAGGAGACTGGGTAACACACTCATTGGTGAGGTCAAACCACCAGTAAAACAGGAGGGGTCAATAGGATGCTGATAAAAAAAGCCAAGTGGCAATATATTGACTGGAGTAAGTTTAACAATTCCTATGCTTGCTTTATGCAAGATTTCCTGGACAGCAAAAGGATTACGAAAATTAACCACAATAACATCACCACTGTGCCCTTTTCCCCCATCTATCCCGCTCCCACCTTGCCATCAAGATCTCTTTTGAAACGTCCCAGTTTCCTGCAACATTGTTATTCAGCCAGTAAATGGATTTATTAATTAGACCCCTAATGGTTTCCATGCTATGCTGTTACCGGGAATTTGACCTCCCTGTTACTATTATGGGCCAGTAAGTCAGCTGGAGAACTTATTACGGTTGAGGCATTTGTCGGTGGTGGCAGGTCAATACATCTTTGGTTGATGGGCAAGAGAACACTTACATCAATTTTATCAGTAGTGAGAGAAAGATGACGTTCCACCAGACGTATTTCATTGGAAACCATATCAGCTGCCCAGGTTAAGTAGTTGTCCATGATCAAGCAGGTGCGTGGAGGGGGTAACACACTAGCGATACTGGGGCCCCCCTTCCTCTTACCCACGTTTATAAACTAAGGTGGTTTCGAATGGAAAAAAATAGGGAAAAGGCAGAATAATCAAGCGAGAACTCAGCAAGCAAGACACAAAAAGAGACCAGCATATTTCGGCCACAAATCAAAGCACCAAGAAGAAAGGTTAGGGGGATAACACTATACCTCCTTTCGTAGAAACAGTTTGAGTACTCCACAGGACATAGGTCACAATGGATCCTAGGGCAGATCTCAGGGGGGAGTCCAGCCCAGCCTCTTCGGGGCGTGGACAGGTGAAGATGGACCCACCCTTGGCCCTGGTGCAGCCCGGGCACAGTCCGGGTATGCCTGCTTTCGGCCCAAACTGCGGGGGCAAGTTGCCAGTCTTGTGGGGAGAGGAGGATGATGACACCTCCAGCACTACGCTGCATTATGTGTAGAGCCTGCTGGGGGACCGAGTCCCACCCCACCAATAGAGAGGCTTTGTGCGGTTACCTTCCGGACGTGAGAAGGGTCTGCACAGCTGAAGCTGTAGTAGTGTTGGGGCAAAGCCTACCCGACCCGTCCTGGTGAAAGTAATATTGGGGCCTGAACAGCCCGTAAAGGAATCCTGCAGATGGAAATTCAAAGCGTTTTAGATACCTACTGATGTTTCCTTCCCTATTGGTGAAACTTGTGAGTTTGTGGTGTTTGTTGAACAATCTACATTCACCGAAATAGGGTCACGCCTGCAGGCATAGTTTCGGCTGAGTGGATGAGCTGAAGCCCCCGCCTCCTGACCGCGTTGCCTTCTAGGATTTGTTTTTCAAACCCTGTCCTTCATTGGACACAGACAGGAAAAATCAAATTGGTTCTTGCAATCTCCTGTACTAAAGTCGCAGAAAATTGATCTATTTATCTACAATACATGTATTTACGATATGAGAGCTCCATCTAGTGGCAAGCTTACGTAAAAGGAAACAGACTAGCTTTAGCTAAGAAGCTAAGAATCAATTGTTTTATTTTTCCTTACAGCAAAGTGTTGAAAGAGCAAATATACAAAATTAGAGTATTGGTGAGTTGGGGGAATCCCTAACAAAATGTGTGGAGGAGGAACTTAGGTCCTCAATTAAAGAGGCAGTAGGCACTACATTAACAAGCGGGAGAGGGATGCCCCTTCAGAGGAATACTATTTTTCTTTCTACGAGGAGACTCTTCTTCTTCCTCTGAACCCAGAAAGAGGGGAAAAGATTCCCAGAAAAACACATAGAGAAGGTGAAAGACCTTGCCTGCAGTGTTGCTGCCTGCGCGCTACAATAGAGTGTGGTGCTCTCAGCAGCACAAAAGTAAAAGGTCACCGTAACAGGGCAGAAGGAAAAGTTTTCCGTAATTGCATTAAAAGAAAGAGTGACCTTCATGGCACAATAATTAAAATTAATTTCTCCAGAAAAGAATATTGATGATGAGGATATGACACTTGGGATGGATATATTTTTGATCTCCAGGAAAGCTATGACACCTTAGGCTTAGATGATGACATTGTGAGATGTTCAATTGAACAATGATCAAACACCCACACAGTGGGGAGTGGTGGCCAATGGACCACATTTCAAAGTATTTAAAATTTTGAGTAAGGAAGTCCTTAGATAAAGAAACCCGCAACTTACTCTGGGCTGAATGCCCAAGACCCTCTACAGAGAATAAGGCTTCCAAAGCTCCCAACCTGGATCCGGATATTATTACTTTTTTGTTCAAATCCGCAATGGATCCAAGTAAAGGGATTGAGAAATGCCTTAAACAAATTCAAGATAAACTGCTTGCCATTTTGGGACCTCTCACCTGCAATTTGTACGTGGCAGAGGAAGCCATATGTAAAGATGGAAAAGTCAATTTGGAACACTTGAGCTGATGGGCACAACGTGCCATTGGCTTTATAGGCAATGTTAACGCTTACCTTATCACTGAGAGATACAAAGCAATGATTTTAAGAATTAACCCAAAGTTGGCAGATTTGTCAACAAGAGGAGACGTTGGAGACCTGAAGGGCCTTTTGTTTGGCAAAAGTGTTGTCACTGCCTTCAGTAAGGCTCAAAATAATATGCGCAGAGTGTTTCCCCCAAGAGCCATTTTTGGACGGGCTGGTAGGGGGTGACCGGCTGCCAGCAAAGCCTCATTTAGGTCTCAGTACTACAACCAAGATACCTGAATATATGGTACATTGCTATGGGGCTATGGAAGGGGCTACAGTCCTAGCCCAAATTTCGACCCCCGAAGAGGGGGAACATCATTGTCTCATGGAGGGAGACCAAGACCTCCGGTTTCAGGTTCCCAAGCTGTGTTGTCTTGGTTCTTCCCTATTAAAGGTCGGGAAATGTTAACATTTTTTTAACACAATTGGAGGAAATTAAGAAGGGACTCTTGGGTTTTATGAACAGTTATTGGCTTCAAGATAGAGTTTCTGGAAGAGCCTATACAGTTGAGACAACCAAAGGATTTAACGCTAGATACAGAAAGATGGTCCTAATAGATATAGAAATAGCATAGTTACTAGAGAAAGGGGCCTTGATTCGTTTCGTGTCCAGAACGTACAAGGAGCAGGAGGTTTTGTGAGTTCTGTTTTCTTTGTAAAGAAAAAAAACAAGGGTTGGGGTCCAGTAGTAAATTTAAGGGACTTGAAACGTTATTTGGTTTACAGGCATTTCAAGATGGAAGGGATCCATTTCTTAAGAGATATTTTACAGTCAAAGGATTGTTTGGTAAAACTAGACATCAAGGACACATATTTCAAGATGGAAGGGATCCATTTCTTAAAGGATATTTTACAGTCAAAGGATTGTTTGGTAAAACTAGACATCAAGGACACATATTTTGTGATTCTTATGGACACAAACAGTGAGAAATATCTCTGCTTCAGCTGGAGAGGTATCCTGTACCAATTACTGTGTCTTCCCTTTGGACTATCTTCGGCTCCTTGATGTTTCACCAAGGTGGTATATCCAGCGGTAACCTTCCCGAGGAAAAAATGTATCATTTTAATAATATATTTAGATGATATTTTACTCAGGTCCCAGGGCAGAGTGGATCTCTTAGAGCACTTAGGGCTGAATGCAGTAACACTTAAAAGCCTTGGTTTCATAGTTAGCATGGATAAGTGTGTTATGGTCCCCTCACCGAATCTGAGAGTTCTAGGTTTCCAAGTAGATACTTTTTGTCACAACTCGTTTTACCACAAAAGAAAGTAAAAAAGATAAATCAAGAGATACAATTGCTTTTGTCAAAGGAGGAAATCCTTTTGCAACAGGTGGCAAGTGTTTTGGGACTTTTGTCTACTTCGATTCAAGCAATTTCTCTAGGCACCTTACATTACAGAGCAATACAGAGATTAAAGGCCATGAGTTTAAGGAAGGGTCTTTGGTATGGGGACACCCTTTTGCTATCCTTAGAAGCACAAGAGCATCTGGAGTGGTGGTTGAAAAATTTGGAGGCATGGAATGGCAAGGCAATCTTAGGGAATATGCCACATCAGACTCTGGAGTCGATTGTCAGCAATTTAGTTTGGGGAGCACAACTGAACAGTTTAGAAACAGCAGGAGGTGGTTGAAGAATGAAAAATTACTCCATATAAATAGTATGGAGATGTTAGCAGCACTCAATGCCTTAATGAGTTTCAAGACAGTTCTAGAAAACAGTGTTACTTTACTGCGGCTAGACAACTTCACAGCTGAAACATATTGAAAAGAAGACACCGCCAAGGTAGATGGGAGATTGGTTTATTCGGTCTAGCGCTCTTTAGATCCCGGCAGCAACTGCCTTGCCAAGAACCACATTCCACAATAGAATCCCACAATCCCAACACAAGCTCACATGAGATCCCAGCACACTCCGGCCAGAACCCAACACATATATAAACCATTTAGGGGGCCCGAGGTCAAAAACTTTAGTGAAGTTAGCAAGACAAATCTGGTATTTCTGTTGGAACAAAAAAATTGTGTTGAGAGCGGGGGTCCCATTCAGGTGGATTTGTTTGCAAGCAGACTAACGTTTCAGGATCTCAAGTATTAAGCTGGAGACCATATCCAGGAGCTTTAGCAGTAGATGCCTTCCTACAAGACTGGGGAAGAATGGGAGGTTATGCCTTTCCACCTTCCTCCATGATTTCAAGACAGTTCTAGAAAACAGTGTTACTTTACTGTGGGTAGACAACTTCAGAGCTGAAACATATTGAAAGAAGACACCACCAAGGTAGATGGGAGAATGGTTTATTCGGTCTAGCGCTCTTCAGATCCCGGCAGCAACTGCCTTGCCAGGAACCACATTCCACAATAGAATCCCACAATCCCAACACAAGCTCACACTAGATCCCAGCACATTCCAGCCAGAACCCAACATATATATAAACCATTTAGGGGGCCCAAGGTCAACAACTTTACTGGAGTTAGCAAGACAAATCTGGTATTTCTGTTAGAACAACAAAATTGTGTTGAGAGAGGGGGTCCCATTCAGGTGGGTTTGTTTGCAAGCAGACTAACGTTTCAGGATCTGAATTATTAAGCTGGAGACCATATCTAGGAGCTTTATCAGTAGATGCCTTCCTAGAAGACTGGGGAAGAATGGGAGGTTATGCCTTTCCACCGTCCTCCATGATTCAGGGAGAGTGTTAATAAAAGTGAGAATGGAAAGTTTCAGTGTGAGTCCAGTGACTCTTTTTTGAGATCTCAGTTATGGTTCCCTGGAGTGATGGAACTAGCAGTAGCTATTCCACGGCTGATCCCAGTATATTTTTGTGTACTGAAGGATTCAGAAGGAGAAGAACACCCTTCCGTTTTAGAAGGGAAAATTAACATTCTTACCTAGAAGATTTCCGGAGTTGAGGAAGATATTCAAGCCTTTCAGGAGAGGCTAGAGACCTATTGGATGAATATTTGCCCCCTGAAATTAGGAAAAGATGCAGGGACATTTGGAAGAAGTGATGGGCTTGATGTATGTCAAGCGGTTTCAATCCTGTGGAAGCTCCTATCCCAAGAGATAGACAATTATTTACTGTTCCTAGTTTATTCAGGTCTGTCCGATAGAACAATAAATTGTTATAGATCAGCCATTTCTGCTGGTCATGCTTTAATTAATTATTTTGCCATTGGCAGTGACCCACTAATAAGAAGAGTAATGGAGGGTGTGATAATTAAGAGACCACTTAAAACCCGTTATGAGTCCCATTGGGACATACATTTGGTTTTTAAGTTATTTACTAATCTTCCATGTAACTTGCAAATTTCTATGAAACCAAGAACTTTTCTATGTCTGATCTCTTTCAGGAGAGTCTCTGATGTTAATGCTCTAGAAATTTCTAATATATTTTACTCTGTAGAGGGGTACATTTTGATATTTAGAAAAGAAAAACAATGTCTCAATTAATTATCGATCAATTTTTCAATGATTGCAAAAAACGTTGTGTGGTGAGTTGTATGAAGATGTACGAGGACAAGATGTTGGAGTTTAGACCACATGGGGAAGATCAAGTGCTATTGTCTTATGTTAAACCTTATAAAGCAGTGTCTATGGCAACTTTGGCCAGATGGGTACTTTCAGTCACTAATGAGTCTGGCGTGGATCTTTCACGATTTGGTGTCTATTCCACGAGAGGGACGATGGCTAGTAAGGTGTTCCGGTCTGTGGTTCCTTACTGGAAATTTTAAATGAAGCAGATTGGTCAAATGTAATACTTTTGCTAAGTTTTGTTCATGACCAGTGGAAAATGTAAGTCGTGCAGCACTTAATAGCTTTAAACTTGTATAATGGTAGTCTCTGGTCTTGTAATGAAATGGCTATTCTCCAATTAACATGCAAAGAGAATCTTGATTTCATTAAAGACAATGGAGTCTAACAGTATCCCACACTCCTCACACTTATGGTGGAAAACAAAACAAAAAAAGAAACAATATTTTAAAGACACTGTGATAAGGTATAATTATCATTATGGTTGGTGTTATAATGCCAACTTACTGTGTTAAGCTATAATTATTGACATGGTTAGAGTTATAAAGATATATTGATTTGTATAGGTAATTTATAGTTAGATTGTTTTCCAGAGAATAATGTGTGTGCTCAACCTAATGAAGACAGATTATTATTTGTTTATTGAAGATATGGAGCTTCTTGGTTACCTCCAAAGGATGTCCAGCCATTTTTGTTTCTTTAGTTTTTATCGCATCCTAAAATAGGATGAAGACTATGTGCACTGAATGCTTACATGTATTAAACAATCTATGCTTTATGATGTGGTAATGTTATTTAAGGGGCTGCATGTTGTATCAGCAATAAAAGGATAGAGCATAATGTTAGCCTCCATTGTCTTTAATGAAATCATTCTCTTTGCATGTTAACTGGAGAATCACCATTCTACCTTGTTTAAAGGAGAGAGCACAATCACTTTAGCACTGATTAGCAATGTTAAAGTGAACAAGGTCCTAAAAGCCAACAGAAATGGGTTTGGAAAACAGGAGGGTGAAAGCAAAAAAGTATGGGAATGCCTTTAATGAAAGGGCCAAGCCCAACACATTTCTTCAGTGTCAGAGTTTGGAAGAATTACTATATAGATCTATGCCATCTGGCTCCTCCCAGACAGTTTTATGGCCCTTAAGTGATGGTAAAAGGCAAAGAGGTGGATTGGATGGGAGGGCAAATTGATGTTACAGACACCATGGTGGAATGGAACCTACCTGATGTAAACTGAACAACACCCTTGGTTCCAGTCATAGGACAACATTGGAATCTAACTGTTGGGAGATGAGTGGGATGGCACCTATTTTTATCCATTTTTGAAACTGCAGCCCAAATCGTAGCCTTCCAATACTCAATTTTTTAGATATCTTCACTTGATGCATGCACTGGCGGTGGATAGTCCTCCAGCTCCAGGTACAGACATTGAGGATTTCTCCCATGTTGAGGCTTAAATAAAATCAGCATGGGCAGTACTTCTGTTATCTTTTGATGACTTATAGCAAACTCACCAAATGAGTTGTCAGTACTCCATGCCAAGTGAGAAGATGATGAGGGACAGTCGGATGATGCAGACTGAGAGACACATTCTTGATCCCAGGGAGTTAACGAACTCAGCTTGGATTAAACCAATTAAAATGTATACCTAGAGTCTCATATACCCCCTTACTGGCGTTGGAGGGCAGGAATGGTTGGAATGCACACTTCCTTTATGTTTCAGAAAGAAATTGGCTCATGGAGATACATGATGTGGTCTTGCCCGAAAGATTATGATGTTTTGGCTACAGGGTCTGAAATCATATGGGCCCATATGTATGAAGCTAATTTTCAGTCGCAAACGCTGCGATTCTGTAATAATAGCGTTTGCGAATGAAAATTAGCAATTTCCAATGTATGAAGGCAAAATTGATCGCAATTCAAGGAATCGCTAATTTAGCGATTCCCAAAAATTGCGAGAGCCTGCAATTTGCAAAATCCAGAGCGAATCCCAAATTTGCGATTATACCTGTTTGCGATAATCGCAAATTCGGAAATCGCAAATAAGGATTCACAATGATATGTATCAAAATTTAGCAAATTGCGAATTGATGAAATTCGCATTTTAAGGAATCGCAATTACCACCAAGTGGAAGCAGGTGGTAACCAGGTGCAAAGTATTTAAGGAAGCCCACAATGCAACACACTCTTTTCCACAATGTCTGGGCTCTACGTGCGAGGAGCGAAGAGTGAGAGCTGTGGCGCAGAGGAGGAGACGGCAGGAGAGGATATTCCGTGCGCGCATCACCATCTACCAGCGCACTGAGGAGGACATCTACACCCACTACAGACTGGAGGAAGAGAGCATACTAGAATTAATTGAAGAACTCAGACCCTATCTAGAACACCCCACACGGAGGACACAAGCCATACCCACACACATCCAGGTCCTGTGTTCACTACACCTACTGGCCTCAGGTAGTTTTTAGGGGGTAATAGCCACAGCAGGAGGGGTGTCACAAAGTGCCTGGTTGCGTTTTTTCCATGGGTTCCTCGATGCCATGACACAGAGGATGCAACACCAGATACACTTCCCCAGCACCCCACAGGAACTAGCACAGACCAAGCAGGACTTTTAAAACATTGCCCAATTCCCCCACATCATAGGATGCATCGATGGGACACATGTTGCAATATCCCCCCTCAAACGATGATTACATATACAGGAACCGGAAATGCTACCACTCACTTAATATACAGGTGGTGTGTGATGCCAAAAACATCATCACTGACATAGTGGCAAAGTATCCGGGTAGCACACATGACGCGTTTATCTTCAGTCACAGTGGGCTATACCATAGACTCTCAAGAGGTGATTTTGGCGAGGGATACCTACTAGGTAAATGCTCTCATACATAGGCCACATGTCAACTGACTAGCATGTGCATTACAGTGACTAACAGTTTACATTTCCAACCACAGGTGACAGTGCTTATGCAGTCCGGGATTTCATCCTGACACCCTACCTCAATCCTGCTACTGCTGGGGAGCGGCGCTACAACCGGGCACACATTTCAACAAGAGGCACCATCGAGAGAACCTTTGGCATATTGAAGAGCAGATTCAGGTGCATTCATAAAAGTGGAGGAGCACTCCAATACAGCCCCGAAACGTGCTGCAAAATTGTTGTAGCATGTGCCATGCTGCACAATATCGCTACCAGGAAAGGCACACCAGAGGAGTTGAGCGAATCTGAATCCTCTGACGTGGAGGGGCCTGGACCTGGACGCATGGCAGCTGGTGTAGCTGGTGCTGCAGCTGGGCGAGAGAGGCGTGATGAGATTACGCGCAACTACTTCTAGGTGAGTAATAATGACACAATGACAGCTTCAATCTGTGCAACTGTGTTTTTATAGCTACAGCAACAATGCCACACATCTTCATAGGCAAGTACAAACACTCCCAATGTAATGCACATGTTCAATTCACAGTGCAACTATGTAACTGGAGTGACTGCAAAGTCAACACTGTAGTTGTCCTTATTTTGCCCCTGCTAGTCATTGTTATTTGGCTGCACATCCTAATTGTATGTAGCAGGCCTGTTGCTCCTGCCACTACGGCGCCTCTCTACGGTGGGTGGTTGGGTGGTGGAGCTCCGCACTGACTGGGAGTCCTCCTCACTTGGAGTCAGTACTCCTGGTCCTGTGGTACATAGGGCACGCAGTTCATCCAGGGCAGATGTGGACTGCACAACGACAGTGGCAATGTCCTGAATGCTGTGAGAGAACTCACGCTGGGTTTCAATGGTGCGCCTGGACAGAATATTGGTTGATGAGGCCAGGCGGTTGATTGCACGCGTGTACCGGTCCATGCGGGCCAGCTCTTTGCGCCTAGCAGCGCGTTCGGCACGTAACTCCTCAGTAAGCACTTGCACAGCACCCCTCATTTCTTCACGTATGTCCCTGAGCCCTGCCCTCATCTCACGCTGTATCGCCTTCATGTGTTTCGCTTGTAGGCGCTGTACTTGGAGCATGTGTAATTCCAGCCCTGCGAAAACCGAGTCTTCCTGCTGATCAACGGAGCTGCTGGCTGTGCGGGGTCTACGCCTGCCTGTGACCTGTGGACCCTGGCTGTGTTGTGGCCTTGACTCCTGCTGTGAAGCTAGGGCTTCAGACTTCACAATGTTATTGGTGTCCTCATTATCGTCCTCCATGACTTACAATGGCCTCACAATCTTCCTCCTGGGTCCCTTTGGTGGAATGACAGGGCTGTCCTCCCCATCTGTGTCCTGCACCTGGCCAGTGTCTCCAGAGTCTGGAGGTCCTGTGTCTCTTCCACTGCCTGTTGGCTTATTAGTTGCAGGTGCTGTGGATAGAACAGCACACATTAATTTAACTTACTAATTTCTAATGTGAAAATAAAATATTTCACAGTTTACCCTTACTTTACTTTTCTTATTCCCCTTTCCTGACCTGCACATGTGAAAATTGCCTAGCATGGCTGCTTCTCGCAATAGTTATTTTTCATGTGACTACATCTCCCACAATGCATTGCTGTGACTGCCTGTGTACTTGCTCTAGCGTGACATGTGGTTCCCCTAATCCCTAGGTTGCTGCAGGGGTGTGGGGGGGTGGTTTGGGGTGTGATGGCATGCATCTTACCTGGTCTGGAAGCTGGTTGGTAGGAGCTGTCTAGCAAAGACACGCCCGCAACACTCTCTGGAGCCAGTGTTCCCTCTACAAGTTCCTAAAGCGGTGTAGAATCTGGTACATTGGAGGTCCCTCCACCGGTGAGCTGAAACTGCTCCAGTCTGGCTGCTAACTTTTCTTTGGAGCGCTGGCACAGGTCGTACCAGCGCTTGCGCAGTACCTCCACACTCCTGTGTGTAACTCCCAGGGCATTGACTTTTGCCTGTATGCCTTCCCTGATGCGTCTTTTCCTTGCTTTAGGCACCTTGTGTGAGCTCTTTCCAAACACATCGTGATTTGGCACCATCTCAGTAATGAGTGTCTCCAGTTCAGCTTCTGAGAACTTCATCTTTCTCTTTCTAGAAGTTTCTCCTTCTTGCTGCTCCTGCTGGGTTGCAGGCAATTCCTTGTTCTCACTCTCAGCCATGGCTCCTCAGTAGCAATCCTCACTCTCACACTCTCTGCCAAACAATACTGTTGCAGCATGGGTAGTCAGTCACTTCCTGGATGGTGATGTCATCAAACTGCATCAGGATTGCAATTGAATGATTCCGGAAAAATCGCAATTTTGCGATTTTTCGCGTTAAGGAATCGCAAATTTGCGATTTTTTCCATGTAAGGAATCGCTATTGTATTTCTCGCAAATATTTAGCGATTTTAACCGAATCGCTAAATATTTGCGATTATGTTGATACATTTCGATTTGCGATTCAGAATCTGCGATTCGGTAAAAAGACAGCAATCAATGACAAGCGTGTTCATTCAATCCGTCCAGCAATACCTCCAAATCTGAAAACCTTCTTGATATACATACTGTGTTAATGAGCTTCATTCCTGTGCATTCTTTAGTCTACCCTCGATTGTGTTCGAGAGATAATAAACATCTGACTGTGCAGTTCAGAGTTGAAGCAGCGGGGGTAGCTGCCAGTGCTTCTTGCTCGCCTGCGATCCTGCATGGGTTTCTTTCGTGGCTCCCTCACAGTGGTTAGCTTTGCCTGCTCATCCACCTGCCTGTCCACCCGTTGACCTGCCTGTACTGGCGTGCTGCCCTACAGTGAGCGGTTCATTGCCCACCTTTCTCGGCTTCTCGGTCCCTGTGATCCATGATTGCTGTGGCTGTGGTTAGACACAGGGCAGTGTGAGAGGACCGGCCCCTAGTGATTTGCCCAGGATCAACCAGGCGGTTCTGTTCTGTATGAGCCAAACTGAGCAGCTGAATCAGGAACACAAGAGGGGAATAGCCTGGTTCTCCTTGTAGTGCCTGAAGTATTTTCAGGTTTTTGAGTCCCTTGTCCCTGCTGTTGTGCTTTATTTTATGCACTCTCTGCTCATGCACTTTAATCGCAACTCTTGTTGCTGCTTGACTGCTTTGACTGTATTCTGGTACTTATTCGTTTAATGCCTATGTTAGAAGATTTAAACTGGAAATTTGGCAACTAAAGACCCTTGGAGGCTTGGCTAAGATAATTTTAATGTCGGGTAGCAGTGCCTACAAGAGATTTTTTCAATATAGAGAGTCTCAAATTGTCAAATAGAATTAAAGTAAATCATCATTGATTACATAATGAATAATTCCTCAAAAACTCGGGACATTGTTCAAAGTAAGAATAACCAGTCTGATCCTGATAACTCTTGACAAACGCATGGGTTATTCTGGTGCAACATTATTTGTTTCTGGATGCGCTTTAAATCGAAGTTACAGTTTAACAGTGGGCGCTCACAAAAAGAAGGGTGCCACCACATTATACCCGATTTTCTGAACACGATTCTTTCGTCGTTTATGCATAGAATTGCATGTACTCGAACATACAATGTTCTGGGTTTTCATGTCCACATGAGAAAAATCTGTTCTGAAGATGGTCTTATAGATGTCCTCACATTAAAGACCGAAACATTGACAACTTAACCCATTTTTCATTGTAACCATTGTTTTGGGAATTATTCATTATCAAATCAATGGTGATTTACCTTAATTCTAGTGTTCGAAATGGGTTATGGCAAACGTGCCTATGAGACTTAAAAACTACAGTGTGGAATCTCGATCACTTTTATCTGTATGTTAATTATCTTCTGTACCCTTTTGAATAACACATTTTTCACAAACATTTGTATTTTGAAAAGTATACACTCGTATTACATTGTTTGTTTTCTGTGCATTAGTGCGACGATACACTCGTCTTAAAGTTGAAAATTAATTTTGAAATTCAGGTAAAACCCAATTGGAAGGGCATTTAATAATTCGTTTTCTGGAAAGACTATTTGATGCCGATGGCAATTGAGTCAACTAAATCAACTGAGAGGTGTATGAGAAAGATGTGGACTTATCCCACTTACTAACCCGGGGGAAAAAACAGACAAACCAGACAAATGTATTAAAGTACTGGCCTGGGTGTCAGCAGAAGACAGTGCTTGAGGCTTTGGAAAATGATAGTGGTGCACTGAAAAAATATGCAATCGCTCACCCAACGAATGGGGGACCAATCATATACCCAACAATTGCAACATGCAGGTCCACGTGTGTCAGCCGAGCCAAAGCTCCTGGTGATACAGTCAGAGCTATATATTAACAGCCATGAGTTTACAACTGATGAGCACTCTCATGTCAAGATAGCAAGGCCAGCAAGATAGATAACTAGTCAAGTGCAATGGCAACGACTGTGGTGATGATTATCGGTGAAGATGCCTCTTTAAGTAGAGTAGGTATGGTCATGGATAGAAGAAGAGAGCAAGAAAATAGAGAGTTCCCAGTGGTGACATCTACGGTGGGGTTCAAGTGTCAAGTCTCCTCGCCCTAGATTTTTATTCTAAAGGAAATTCTCTAAGGGAGTCAAATGTTTTAAGGAGTAGCTTGCCACAACCTCACACCTGTCCTCTGAGGAGCTTGAAGTTTTAAAACGGCTATGAAATTGGATTTCCCAAAACCAAAAAAACATCGCAAATCCTCACGGTCTTATTTGCAGATGTAAAGGTCAGGAGGATATAATATTAACTAAAAGGAGTTTAAATGAAACCCCGTACCGTGTTCCTTTTTCCCGGCTACAGAAAAGAGCACCCAGCATGAACTGAAACCCCCATTATGGTGAATCTATCTGCAATGACACCAACCTTAAAAGAGAATGAAAAAGTACAATCTCATAATAGTACATTAAATAGAGCTTTGGCTGCAAGCCTGGGCAGGAAAGAAAGACTGAATAAGAGTCTGACAAAAATTCACAATACAGACCTCCACAATTTAAAACAACAACAGGGTGCAAAACCACTGACCTATACCCAAGAGGAGACAATCGAGTCTGGTTGTTCCCTCCTGAGCCCAGAAACTTCCAGTCTTGCAGTCAAGGACTGTACAGGTCAAGCCACCATTAACAATAACATATTATGTCATCACTCTAGCAGGTACCAGAGTAGCAAATCTACAGATCGCCCTCCACTGACACATCAGCCCAGAAAATGGGAGGTCCCACAGATGGCTTCATACAAAAGGCTCCCCAAGCAGACAATGAGAAATTAGTGGAAAACACATGCCTTGGACAAGACAGTAGATGTACAAGGATGAGAGAAATCACATATTACAGTGGGATTTATAGTGAGATGCATAACTTCACAGGCACTGTGCAATGGCTAAATAAACTCAATATTGAAATAATGGAATTGAAAAAGGAAATTCAAGAGCTACATCAAGAACACACAGGAGAGCGAGGCAATAACTACATGTGCACAGGAGAAACTACTGATTTATCCTGCCTATCAACAAATAATACTGTCCATGAAGAGCATGAATCAAAAAGAAAAAGTACAATAGAAATTGCCCATGGCAGAACAGGAAGAAGCTATCCTTCCAACTGTACTTCCCTTAGAGGCAGTGGCGAGAAATAATTATATTTTAAAGGCTCAAGTTGGAAACAGAGAATGGTTGAGATTCAGAAATTATTTCATTAGTAATGAATAGAGAAGGAATGGAGTCCCTGGAAAACAAAACATACAAATGGCTAATCGATGTTTGATAGAATAGTCCAAAGCAAACGTTTGAATTGGCATAACCACAAGAACAAGGGCACCGACATGGATTTGGATTTTTTGTAAGTCAACAGTGAAGGGTAAGTAAAAATCAAAGGTGAACAAAGCCCAGAGGACGCAGCCCCCCTGGAGAACGAAACCAAGGGCCCATACATTCTAGATCTGTCACATTATGTCAGAATAGGAACTTTAGGTGGGTCCAAACTGATGGATGGTGTAGGCCCAGACTGACAGATGGCGCATGCCAGGTGAACAAGTGCAAGATACTGTATACTCTGGACCCACCAATTCATGTCAAAATGGACTGACTAGCCAACGGACATACACAGGGGGATTTCAAACCCAATAGATGAGACTTCAAAAGCTCCTTATTTCCTGGAATGTGGCAGGGATCTCCCAAAAAATGGGGGACAATGCATTTTTGCACTTTCTAACGTCCCATGATGTAATTATACTTTAAGAAATATGGGCTTCATCACCAAGGGTATTACCAGCCTACATCAATCATGCAAAAAGTGTGTAAGAATTGGGGAAAACAAGAAACAAGAAACAGAGATGTGCAGATATCGTGCTGAACTTATAGATGCGTGTAAACCACAGTAAAGGAGGATGTCCATAAAAACCTTCATGTTGTGGATATTACAATCTTAGATAACTCAGCTATAAGAATAATAAACAGCTACATGCAAGATAAAAGATGGCTGGTTTTATTCACCTTCTAAAATGTATTAAAGAAGCATTACATCTGCCATACCAGACAAAGGTCTTCAACTTAATTTTTGATGACCTCAATTGCATGATGGGAAATTGGGGAAATGATTATGAAAAACCCTAATGGAATTGAAAGCTGTGTGTGGCGTCCCCTTAATCAGTCTTGCTTCCCCCAAGGAAGATGCCAAAGGCAAACAGTTAGCCCTATTCTACTTAGTTGTAGGCCTTAACTTTGCCTGTAATTCTTATGAAAATAAATCATTCAAGGTGCCCATATATAATGTCCATAGAGCACAATATGTATTCGACCATAAATCACTGACTGGAGCAGATTCATGAAAGTACAATGGAAGTTGGAAAGCGATCATAATCCCCTTTGCCTAGAGCTAAAAACCAATACACTTTTAGCACCTATTGAAATTTAAGAGCTAACTAACACCTGGGAGGACAAATCAGTATCAGATGGGAAAAAAAATCGTGAATCAAACATAGAGGACTGGAACACAGATTCACCAACAGTCGACATAAAAAACAGATCCGGAACAGTCCTGGGGTCCGCTCCACACTCCCACTTTATTACTTTTACTGAAACCACTAACCCCAATCATCTCAAGTATGTGCATGTTTAAAAAAACTGCAGACAATAACAAATTCCAGAAAAGAAGGATGGTTCCACGAAGAATGCAAAGTAAAGAAAACAGCATTGCACACTGCACTACTGCTGTGAACTCCCCCAAAATGTAATAAGGGTTAAGAGTAAGCTATAACGCCCGAAAAAAAAGAAAATATTTGAATTATCAACCAGAAAGTGGCAGGAGGTAGAAAAAGCCACACTGGAGAAGGATACACATTTTCTTTGGGCGGACGTTCAGGGAAGGGCTTGGAGTAAGGAGAAACTACTATGAATTAAATGTCTCAGAAGAAGTCTGGACAATATATCTTTACAAAGTCTTCAGTTCCACGAATGAGGATGCACAGAATATATTATACCCAATCTCCACTGTAAGTAATGAGGACATTTTCACCATGCTAATACATGTTAATCTTTTGGAGGCTTTCTTAAAGGATAAAGTGAAGGGAGCCATACAAGAACTCACTAAGATGAAAGTTCCAGGTCCTGACATGATACCCTCACAGCTTATTCTTGCGCAGACACCTACTGGTGGGCTGAAACACTTGGAAACATCTTTGCAGAAATTATAGTGACAAATAACTCCAGGGAATCATTGCTCAACACAGTATCAATGTGCTGTTATTCAAGAAGGACCAAAATATTGACATACAGTCTCATAGATCAATGATTTTTATTGATATACATATAGATTCATCAAGCATTTTTGCGAGCGCAAACGGTGCGAATCGCAAAAATCAGCTGTTAGCGCCCGCAAAAATGGCATTTGAGATTCATCAATGGATCATGAACTCGCAATTTGAAAAATCGCAAAATAGCGATTTTTCAAATTGCGATCGCATTTAAGGAATATCAATTAGAGATTCCTTAAATGCCATTCATGAAACATTTAAAAATTGCGAATTCGCTATTTTTGGCCGCTATTTACCGCGAAGTAAAACCTTGTGGTAAATAGCGGATACTTAGAAAAATGCACTTAAGTGCATTTTTCTAAGTTGTATGTTACACACACACATGTCCTTGGGACATGTGTGTGCGTAACACCAGCGTCCAATATCATTTCAGGGGTGCAACAGTGTGTCCTTTGGACACCCTTGCACCCTTGAAATCGCAAACTCAAAATGCGAATCGCTAATAGCGATTCGCACATTGATGTGTCTTCCCATTCATTCCTATAGGCCTTTAGGCCTATAGGAATGAATGGGGAGTTATTCCTTATTTGCGATTAGCAATTTGCTAATCGCAAATAAAGAAGCTGTAGGAATCGCAATATAAATTGCGATTTGGACATGAATCCCGTTTTGCGAGTCAGTAATAGCGATTCCTTAATAATCTCTATTACAGACTCGCAAAACGGGACTTTGATGAATCTATATGATAGACTGCAAAATCTTCTCTAAACTGATTTTGAAGGAGATGACTGGGCCACCAATGGGAACATTCTCTTACAAATACAAGGAGACTTAAGAAAAGGATTATCATCAATTTAACAAATATTCACTCTCGCACATAAAAACTACAAATTTAGCACAGAAATCAACATTTCTAGCCTTTTCCTCAGCCTTTGATGTGGTCCAAAAAAAACGACTCTGAGAGAAACTGACTGCTATGGGCATTGATCCCGGGTTGTTTACATTATTCATCTGCTGTGTACTGGGACTTACTCCCAGTTAAGACTCAACCATGTAGGGTTTATCAGCAAAAAATGAAATAATAACTGAGGATCATGCAAGGTAGTCACTTTTTTCCATGGACACAAATGATCTGTGCCATGAAGTTAGAAAAGCCACCACCACCATCTTAACAGTAAAAGGTCCCAGAGGAGGATGAGGATTGCTTGTTGCCGCGAATCACTGACTGACTGAGGATTGTGGGGCGTGCACGCGGGCGCCGAGGGGGCGAGGACGCGGTTTGTGGGCGGAGCTGAGTGGAGTGGTTGCACCGGGCTGAGGCTGCAGGCTGCAGGCTGCGAGGCGTGGAGGGAGCGGAGGGGCACGGCTGCTAACGTGGTGGGACCAAGTAAGTCGACCAAGGGAGCGTGGGGGGGCTGCATAGCGAGGTCCGGTTATAACCACTCTGCAACGGCTGTAACGGCCCTGACCCAAGGCAAGCCCTTGAGCCCTTGAGCTTCTGAGTTGCCTTCAAGATCACGGGCGCTTGGAAAGTGCCGAGACATCGCTAGACCCCAGTGTGCCGTTCAGTGGTAGCAGTCCCTGTCCCGGTTTCGGTCTCATTACCCTCGGCTTCCCGCTCCGCCCTGCCCCCCCTCCGCCCCCCCGGTCAGCTGCTTGGGGTGCGCGCTAGAAGGCCCCCCCCAGCCCTGGTTCTGCTCCCCCCTCCCCCCTCCAATTCCCCTAGCCCGTTACCACCTTTTGCTGGCCTCATTGCCCAGATGGGGACTGGGCTGCGACGGCTCTCTTAGTACGTCCCCCTACGTTGCTACCTCACCTTTCGGCACATGGTTCTTGCTGGCCGGCCAGTTGTGGACGCTCCAGTTCGGGGTGAGGGTGTAAGAGCCAAGCACGAGCCTCAGCCCTCTCGGGCAACTCTAAGACCAGTGGGTAGGTGGTCGTGAGCGAGGGGTTGTGTAGGGACCAAGAGAGTGGGGGGGTGCCTATACGCTTAGCACTCGCATTGCACTCACCATTTGATCCTGCCGCCCATGATAAAATACGATAAGACAAGACAAGACTAGTAATCTCGCCTTGGAGCCCAACTGGTTCCTCATGACCATCCCGGCACCCTGTAAATACATCCTAGCGCGGTTAGGAAAAGAAGAGAGAGTTTGGAAGAGGGCCCAGCCGTACCGTTCTTCAACTCATAGGCCCTGAATAGCGACGCATAACAACAGAAGCGATGAGATCCGGGAAAACAAGAAAAGCTCCTCCCGTATTAAAACGAAATAAATTAAAACAGTTGGCAACAGATGCGGACAGCGCCCCAGCCAACCCTACGATCCCACTGGCCTCTACGATCACAATGAAGGCTCCCAGCCTGCCATCAAATGGATGGCAACACAACAACAACAGCAACATACATTTTTCTTGTACACCATCTTTGCACGCTTCAAAATCTTTCTCCCTCTTGGACTACTTCAAAAAAGTTCCCGTTGGGGTCAAGCACCCTCTCCCCCTTCAAGCTTCTGAGGTAACTAAGTTTTGTGATTTTAACCAACTCACCGAGCCAAGTACGCACCTGCTCCAATCGTCTTCAACATCAACTAACAAGCCTTCTCTAGTACCAGATGTCTACTTTTTGGGTCACCACCTGACGATCAGAACACCGTTTCGAAGCGTTCTGTGAGGGCTATTCAAAACCCTTCACCAAGTTACCAATCATCATCAAGTCAGCTTCTTCCCTCCCATGATATCTGTAAGCAAGAGGTCTGCTCCAGCCAACCATCCCCTGTGAGTCCTACTCACAACTTAAGTCCCCAAGCGTTGCAATCATCACAATCAGTGAACTCCTTGACTATGTTACCTCATAACCACCATGTAAAAGGGGAGGCTTCCTCTGTGCCTCACTCCCATTTAATCTTTCCGCAAATCCATGCACAAAAAGATTTAGCATCCAACTTCGACATACTTAGTCCTTGTTCACTACAGGTACCTGGGAGCCCAGAGTCTACTAACCTTCAACAACTCCCAAACTCACCATCAGCAGCAGCAATAATTTCCTCAACATCTCCACAAAAAACCGATCCAAATGACCAACTGTTAGTGGACTTGTCCTTCTTTCTAAAAAACTCTCAAAATTCACCCAATTCTAGATCAAAAACTGAGCCGCAACAAGATGCGTCCACAACATCGAGTATTTGGCCTCAATTACTCCAAACCTTTCAATCGACAGTCACAGCCTTAAACTATCACTCTGATAAATTAGACACGCAGGTTGATCTACTGAACACCTTAGCACTGTTTACAGCAGGGATTGATAATAAACTGGACAAATTGAACAACCTAATAATAGGAGCGAAATCATCCTCAAAACTAGTACAGTCAGTTTGTTGCTGTTCACCCATCATTGATTCACTCTCCTCGCTTCCAGCTTTTTTAACCACTGTTATAAACGAAGTTAAGCTGTTGAAGGGAGGCAGTCCATCTGAATGTCTCAACCAGTTACCCCAAAAAACCCCAATATTCATCTTAGAATTGGCTAATTCTTCGATCCCACCTGCAATTGGGTCTCCGCCGAGTGGGGAACTAGAACCTTGCTCAATACAGACTGACCATGAAGAAGACCTCCACCAAGTCCAAGGTCCTCCCCCCCTCAGCAGCACTGATTGCACCGCTAGTCTTAAACTTTCGGTCAATAAGTGGGCAAATACACACCATCGGCAATAACGTGGGAGGGCCGCGTACCAATCCAGCCGCTGCTGTAGACCCCAACTCTGAAACAGTCCTTGCCCCCTTGCTTCCCTGTAGCAAGAGAGAGCGTAAACGTCAGCGCAAGCAAATAAATAAATTAAGAACAAATCTAACAGTCGACCTTCCTAAATTATTTCCGTTGTTTTCAATTGCAGCCATTAAAAAAGTCCTAAGCGTCCCACTATTACAACCAACGTCAACAAGTCTCTGTCATAGTTCCCCCACGGCAGACTCAATTTCAAGTGCCAGTCAACAGATTCCTGCCTGCAGCTTTGATCGAAAAACTACATCTGCAGAAACAGTGGCACTAGAGCCTCAGCCCGGCACTGAAAAACTAAGGGTTAAACCCAACGAATTAACCATTTCGATGACGACAGTCACAATAGCCCAACCCCAACTAGTTTTCCCTTCAAGTTTTCCCCAGTCTGAATAATTAAATATTGGACCTTACCCCTCAAAAGCAACCTACAACAATATATTAATTCCATTTATAAACACTCAGATACCCAGGCAAGGCTTACGAGACTCTTCCCAAAACCAACTGGGAGTAGACTCAGGCCACCAAATTGATAAAACAACTCAGCCTAACCTAAGCTCATGCACTGAGAGAGCTAAAAGTGATCCACAGCACTCCAAAATACTCCTTTCTCCTGAATATAAATCAAAAGGTCGGCATGATACCCTTAACAGATCAAACATAATTAAATTAGTGAATGGTGCCCCGGGTTTTGAGGCCTTGACATCGGACGATATTGAGTCTATCGAATTTCTTTCACCAAGAGGCAAACAACCTTCCGAGGTAACATTGGTGTCGTTCAGGTCCGTTACTTGGGCTCGAGCATTCTTAGACCATAAAGACACTTTTCGGCATTGGGGCATCAAAGTTTATCCCTATTCCACCCCAGGTTACCCCACAGCATTAGTAAATCAGCCAGCCACCCCGTTAAGCTGAATTCCCCAGGGTTAGTGTTAAAAACAGGCCATACTCAATCTTAAAAACGCCTTAGGAGCAACACAATCGACTGAAAATGTATGGAACGAAGCCCCAAACCCTGGCAAAAGCCAAGACTGGGGATGGCTTCCGGCTGCCTTGTACAGCAAAAAACCAGACTGACCATGTGAAGCATACTCTGCAGACCGAAATTGCAAGGGTCAGGCCCAATCAAGCCCCCAAGCACTTCCTCCCACAAATCTCTTAAATTCCGAGTCGCAGTCCTCCTTTTCACTGTGTTCATGGAACATTAGTGGTCTCCACCAGAAAATTACGAACCCGGAGACAAATTCCTTTTTATTTGGGCATGATGCAATAGCCCTTCAGGAAACATGGGCCACCTAAAATTGCCCAGTGACAGGCTTTATTGAATTTTGGAAACCGGCAATTAGAGATTCCCTCTATGGCCACCCCAAAGGTGGTCTGTCGATCTACGTTTCAATCAACTTAAAATGCCCGATCACGCTATTAAACTTTGAGGAAGAATGGTTACTCGGAGTTGAAATCAGCTCATGGAGCAAACAGCGTCCACTCTTACTCCTTAATGTTTACATTAATACGAGCACACGCTCAGAAAAGGACCATCTAACACGTTTAAGGAAAATCGTGTGCGACCTGGCCGCGGATAAACCTCACTCAGACTGTATGATCTCAGGGGACTTCAACACCAGCCTCTTTCAGGGAAACCCTGCCAACTACGAAGGGCTTTTCCCATCTACATTAATAGAGGTAGTGCCTTAGGTCAAACCACCAAATCAAGCTTATTGCAGTCTGGGAGAGCTTTATGTGTTGCAACTCTATAGTGCCGGATTTTTGGTAATGAACGGTAGATCTAAGAACGATACTCCACCAAAATGTTCTTGGACAAATGGCCGTAAACAATCCTTCCTTGACTATACAATCTGCAATTCAGCCATGTTCCAACACTTGGGCAACTTCAGTATCCATCCTCGATCGGAAAGTGACCACCGTCCACAGGTCGCTACCCTCAACGTACAGCCAGATCATCACAAATCTGCCTCAACAACATGCACAGGAATTTACACTGAAAATTTGAAACTTCTAAGATGGAGCGAAGACATCAGCCCCAACGTTATGAAGGCATGTTTGGCTTTCATCACAGGAGACACTGACTTGGCTGCCTCTCCCACTGTCGCATGGTCAATGTTTTGTTCCCAATTGATAAGCCTCTTTCCAGTCAAACAGCATTCCCACATGGCCTCTTCTAGTCACCAGTTTTCAATCTCAGGCCAAACAAGAGTACTGAAGAAACGCCAGAAACAACGCTTTGCGGAACCTCAAGATATTCCCAGGAAACAACGAGCTCCTGAACGCGTACAAAACTGCTCTAAAATCATTTAAGCAAGCTCTACAAAAAGATAAACGGCTTCACCTAGGCCAATTCTGGTGCAAACTATTATGGGAGAGCAAAAACCGCAATTCGAGAAAATTCAGGGCCTTAATCAATCGCCATAATTCTGGTTCATTCAGCTCTGGGTCGGCAAATATTGCTGAAGCTGACTGGTCTGCCTTCCTGACAGACCATTTCAGGTCCTCAGAGGGAACAGTGCCCACAGACACATGTCCTCCTAAACTGACGAAAACAAGTCCGAGCAAGAGCTGGAGCAGGCCCTATGGATGTTTAGACCCTTGTAGTGAAGTCCTGCAGACCACCCAAGAAATAGTCACCAAAGTATTATCAAAAGCAAGAACAGACGGTGCTCCGGGTCCAAATGGCCTACCACAGAACTTGTTCAAATCAAACACAGTCCTTTGGTCGGGTTATCTAACTAACCTTTTTAATTTTTCATTAAGAAGTTCAATCATACCGGATTCTTGGCGAGGTGCAATAATCCACCCGATCTATAAGTCAGGCTCCCATGCCTCTCCAAACAACTATAGATTAATTGCCCTCTTAGACATCGAGGATAAGCACTATGCAGGCATTCTATTGGAGGAGCTGAGATCATGGGTAGAGCAGAATAACCTGATCCCAATGAACCAAACAGGCTTTACCGCCAATTCCGGCACTTTGACTAACTTATTGTCACTGTCCATAATTGTTGACAAAGCAATTACTACATCTAGGGCTGTTTTATGTTATTATCATTATTATTATTATTATTTAAGCTTGTAAAGTGCCTGGTTACACTGTACTAGTGTGTCCCCGCGCTATGGACTGCTGCGTTGAAGCCAATCCACTGCATATACTGCCCACTCGCACATACCCTAGCATAGCCTGGTCCTATTATTTAGGGAACCGGAATGTTTTCAGCTCTTTGCGGAATTTGAGCTCTGATTTCTCCAGCCGGAGCTCCAGAGGAAGTTTGTTCCATTTCTGAGCAGCCATGACGCGAAAGGAGTGGCCTCCCATTCTTACTCTCCTGAACTTAGGCGCCAGCACCATCCCTGTTCCGCTGGATCTCAGTTGAACGGGCCGGGTGGTATGGCGTAAGCAGGCTGTGCAGGTAGGTGGGTCCTTTCCTTTGTAGGATGCGTTGGCCAACACAGAGTGCTTTGAATGCCACACTTTCCCTAATTGGAAGCCAGTGCAGTGTTCTCAGTGCTCTCTTGGAGGGGGCTCTCTTGGGCAGCATCAGAACCAAACAGGCCGCCGCGTTTTGCACACGCTGTAGCCTCTGTAAACATTTGGCACTGGCTCCCAGATATAGGACATTGCCATAGTCCAGCCTTGATGTAATTAGTGCGTGGACCATGGACTTTCTAGCTGTCACCGGCAGATAGTCCAATGTCTTCCTAAGGACCCGCATCGTGCCAAAGCATGTACCTGCCAATCGTTTGGTATGGTACTCGAATGAGATCTTGTCATCGATCCACACCCCTAAGTTCCTCACTAGATTGCTGGGATTAGGTAAAGGGCCCAGTGATGTAGGCCACCATGCCGAGGTCCACACTGATGGAGCCCTACCCACAATTAAGACCTCTGTCTTGTTTCCGTTCAATTTAAGACAGTTGCCGGCCATCCACACCGCCAGTTCCTGCAGACATGACCGGAAGTTGGCAGCTGCCAGCTCCTTCGGCTGGGTCAAGGCCACCACTAGTTGCGTGTCATCTGCATATGACACAACTTCCAGCCCGAATTTCCCTATGATCTCAGCCACTGGTGTTATATATAAATTGAAGAGGGTAGGTCTTAAGCTGGACCCCTAGGGCACCCCCTGCTTCAAGCAAATGGTGTTAGATCAAAACGTGCCTTGTGCCACCTGGTAAATACGGTCCGACAGGAAGGACTCCAACCATTTCCATGCTTTCTCCACCACTCCTCCCTTCTTTAAGCAATGTAACAGCATATGATGGGCTACCGTGTCGAATGCGGCACTGAGATCCAACAGGATCAGTGCCGCCATGTGGCCCTCATCAGCATGTTTTCGCAAGGTTTCTGTGGCTAACAACAGTGCCGACTCAGTCGAGTGGAGTGCACGGAAGCCCGATTGAGTGGGATGGAGCAGTCTATTGGCCTCAATGTGGGCTGTCAACTGGTTATTGACAGCCTTCTCAGTGATTTTAGCGGAGTATGGCAGGAGTGAGATGGGGCGCAAATTCTCCATATGCTCCATACTGATATTAGGTTTTTTCTTCAGGGGAAGCACCACGGCCTCCTTCCAAGCTTTAGGAACCCTGCCTTCTTCAAAGGAGAGCTCTAGTAAATATCTAATATAATGCTCCAGAGTCTCCACACTCCCTTTCAGTGTTTTAGGTGATGCAGGGTCTTTCGGGGAGCCTGAATTGATACTGCCTGCTATGGTACAGATGACCTCCCGAGAAGGAACAGTGAAAATTTTGAGGCAGTCCGTGCTTGTCACAATGGTAGAGATCTCTCCTCCCGGATGGCCTTCTCTGGCCATTGCCGGAAATGAGGAGTAGATCTTCTCTACCTTTTGTAAGAAGAACTCTGCTATCAAATTGCAGGACTCCTCTGACTCAGTCATAGGAGCCGCAATACTAGAGAGATTAGAGATCTCTTTGTAGACGGAGAACAGCTCCTTCGCTGAATTGTCTGCTTCCTCTATCCTGTTACAATAATAGGATTTACGTGTTTTATACAATAATAGGATTTACATGTTTTCCTGATTAAGGTGTGGTATTCTTTCAACATACTTTTATAGGCCGCCCTTTCTTCCTCGAAGAACCCTTTCCTCCATTGCCTCTCCAGACGTTTACAGTCGGCTTTCTTGCCCCGAAGTTCCATCCCGAACCATGGGGCAGACTTGGACTGCCTCCTCGGTGCATTATTCGACCGAGGCGCCGTGCTGTCCAGTGCCTCCGTGATGCGTTTGTCCAGTGCCGTACGGGCTGCCTCGATCCCTCGACCTCCTGGGTGCTCACCCTGATTTAGAGCCTTATTTAGTGCCTCTGTAGAGAAGTTTGCCCATTTCCTACTTTTAATATTTGTTCCCTGCTTACTCTGGGTTGGGATTGTGGGTGTTCCTGCCTTAAAAGAGATCAGAAAGTGGTCGGACCATACCACAGGTGTGGGGGGCTCAAGGTGCAGCATCTCCCTGTTTGCAAATATAAGGTCCAGGAGATGACCATGGCAGGGTAAACAACCTTTACAACGCAACTTTTAACACGCAGTGCCTTTACAACGCAACTTTTACAACGCACACTATTACAACGTATTGCGCTGGGGGGCGCTCTAGGATGGGGAATAGGTTTAATGTACTATCCAACACCTTCCCTACTATCCACGGGGACTGGAGTTGGAATAGTAAATTAAACAATTCACTATCCAGCACCTAAAAGCACTATGCGTTGTAAAGGTATTTGTTGTAAATACCGCGTTGTAAAGGCATGCGATGTAAAAGCATGCGTTGTAATGTCATACATCCCCATGGCAGTGGTTGGGATTCTCCGATTTCAGAGTGAGTTGAAATGAAATGAAATGAAATGAAAAAAAGTACTTGATTAAGCGCACTGAGGCCAAGCGTCTTCCTGGCGCTGGGGACTAGACCAGACTCACAGAGGGGACCCAGGGAGACTAGCAGGGAAACGCCTGGGAGAACAAGAAAGTTTTGAGAGCTTTACGGAAATGGGTATAGATGGAGATAGAACAAATTGAAAGAGGGAGACTGTTCCAGAACCGGGGGGCCAGAACCGAAAAACGGGTGTCCCCTGTTCTGGATTTGCGGAAGCGGGGGACATGCAGAAGGGAGAGAGAAGAGGAGCGGAGAGTGCGGCTGGGGGCGTGAGGAGTGATGAGAGATCTGATAAAGAGAGGAGCTGAGCGGGTGTGCGCCCGAAAGGCCAAACAGGCCAATTTGAAAAAAGATCTAAGGCGCACAGGGAGCCAATGAAGGGACTTGAGTGCAGGGGTAATGTGGGAAGATTTGGGGAGACGAAGAATGAGGCGGGCTGCCTGATTTTGAATGGCCTTAAGGCGGCGGGTTTCATAAGCGGGTATGCCCACGTACAGGCCATTCCCATAGTCAAGGCTGGAGGTGATAAGAGCCATGACGATGGTTTTGAGGGCGTCCTCAGAGAAAAAACGGGAAATCTTATGGATGAGCCGGAGGGACAAAAAACAAGAGGACACGACGGAGCTGATTTGGGCATGCATGGACAGGTCATGACTGACCTTGATGCCCAGAGTCCGAACAGAGGAAACCGGTGAAGGGGGGGAACCGAAGGAAGGGGGCCAGTGGACCGAGGACCAAGGGTTTGAAGGACCACCCGTGAGGACAAGCTCCGTCCGTCAAGTGATTGAAGCTCATCCACTCGGATATAAAAACTAAGGTGGAACAGAACTTAGGGAGGGAATCAGAAGGGGAGGAGAGATCAAAGACGAGCTGGAGGTCATCCGCGTAGTTATACACAGAGACCCCCAGCTCGAGAAGAGAGATGATGAGAGGGTGGATATAAAGATTGAAAAGAAGTGGGGAAAGGGAAGAGCCTTGGGGGACCCCACAGGTAGTCAAGCTAGGGGGAGCGGAGAAACCTGAGAGGTGGACCGCCTGGGACCTACCTTGAAGAAAGGACGCAAGCCAAGAAAAGGTGGCGCCCCGGATGCCTGCTGCTCTGACACGGTCAAGAAGGATGGAATGGTCGACCATGTCAAACGCAGCGGACAAATCGAGGAGGACCAGAGCTTGGGGGAGGTTGATGTCAGCTTTCCCCTTGAGTTCGTCCAGGACCGCGAGGACCAGTGTCTCCGTGGAGTGGCCTGGGCGAAAACCCGCCTGATGGGAGGCAAGGAGGTGGTTCTCCTCGATGAAGGTGGACAGACAAGATGTGACCTAACTTTCAAGGATCTTGCCCAGATAAGGGAGAAGAGAGATAGGCCTAAAATTAGAAAGAAGAGAGGGATCCAGACCAGTTTTTTTAAGAATGGAAAGAACTATAGCAGATTTGAAGGATAAAGGGACAGAACCCAGAGCCAGAGAAGCGTTAAGAAGGGCGAGAGGAGGGGCGGGGCAGCTAGTGAAGAGAGTTCTAAGAATCCGTGCAGGAGCACAGTCCGCAGGAGAACCAGACTTGACTTTTACAAGCAGGTTAAGGAATAGCTCCAGAGAGATGGGTGGAAAATGAACCAGAAAGGAAGAGGGCAAGGGGAGGGAACAGGGGGAACCAGGTTGAAGCACAGTGGGGATATTAGCCTTTATGTTGGCGATCTTATCAATAAAATAGTCATTAAGTGAGGAGCAGAGGATCTGAGATGGAACGAGACTAGTGCTGGTGCGGTCAGAGGTAGCAAGATTATGAACCAAGGAAAAGATTTCTCGAGATTTATTGGCAGAGAGGGCAACTCTCTCAGTGAAGTATTTAGTCTTAGCCGCGATGATCGCTCTTTTATAATCATTGAGGAGGAGTCTGTATTTGGCGCGGAGAGTGGGACAGTAGTTCCGTCTCCAATGACGTTCCGACCGCCTGAGATCGAGTTTAAGAGCTTTAAGCTCAATGGTGAACCATTTGTGCGCGTCATAGGGGCGGACGGCTTTGACCTTCTTGAGCGGGGCGGCCTGATCGCAAGAAGAAGAGAGCCAGATACTAATAGCGTCTGCCTGAGAATCCAAAGAGAGATCAGTGAGATCAGGAGCTGAGGAAGCCAAGGAGAGCCAAAGAGAGTTAAGGTCAGTCTGGTTCCAACTACGAGCCAGAATGTTTTTGGGGGCTTGTCGGCCGAACCAAAGTGAATGGAAAATGATATAATAGAGTGGTCCGACCAGACACAAGGGAGTATCGAGGGGGATGAAACGTCGCAGCGTGATGACCAAATTTGGTCCAGGATATGACCCTGGACATGGGTGGGGGCCGAGACATGGGATGAAAAGTTCAAACACTGAAAGGTAGCAGAAAAGTCTTTGGAAGACAGATCTTCCCTGGGGTCACCCGGCCAAAAGTTGAAGTCGCCAAGCAGGAGAACCGAAGAGTTATTGACCACCAACGTGGCCAAAAGATCCTGTAGAGTAGCTACATATCAAGGCATGGCTTGAGGGGGACGATACATAAGGACTACGGTGAGGGGTACAGAAAGATTGAGTGATCGGGCCACCAAGTAGTCCACGTTAGGTATGGGGGGGTGAGCAAGAAGTTGGAATTTCAGAGTAGAACGGATAATCATCGCCACACCTCCCCCAACCTTACCATCCGGGCGGTCTGCTCAGAGGGCATAATAGGTATCTGGGAGAATGGCCAGGAGATCCGGAAGGGAATCAGTGGAGAACCAAGTCTCAGTGAGAAATAGAAAGTCTGGGGAGTCTGTGTTCAGAAGATTGAAGAGTTCCGTCTGATGTTTGGCAGCAGAGCGGGTGTTAAGCAAATAGGCGGAAGCTGCCAAAGGGACAGGAGGAGAGCGAGTGACAGGAGAGTGATCAGAAGGAGGAGAGGTAGGGCTGTGGGTGACAGGGAACAGACGGGGAAGGTGGGGGGCAAGAATACCAAGGGAATCAAGACGATGCAATAAAAAAGGGGGAGGAAGGGAGGTAGTAAGATGTGCAGAGAGTTGAGCTGAAGTATAAACCAGAGGAAGGGCAGAGTCTGTGGCTCCTGGTCCTGGGCCGTCGCGGACGGGCGCAGACGGGCGCAGACGGGCTTGACTTAGGTGCAACTTCGGCGTGCCTTCGTCGCGCCCGCTGTGCTCGTCCGCTGCGCTGCCGGGACCGCGTAACCAAGATATAGGGACACATAGGGAAGGAGGGCCAAGGGGTGTGGCAGGGGGTGGAGGGACCAAAAGACTGCAACGCTGACCCCAGAGCCGCCCAAGATGGTGGACTCGCCCGTCCCTGCTCCGAAAACCAGCCCGGCAAGGAGGGGACGATCAGCGGGAGGCGCTCTGGGGCGCATGCAGGTGAGGGGGCAGCTAAAAGTATTACAGTGCGCAATATCCAAAGCGCGACCAGGAAACACAAAGTTCGTCGACCTTAAGGTCTGTGCAGGCTAAAATGGTGCGTTGCTCCCGGAGACGCCTCGGAAGATCTGTGATAAAAGTCAAGGTAGGCGCGGAATCCGCCAGGCGCCTGAAATGCTTGCCAGGGGGGGAGGGGCCAACAGACTGCAGCGCTGACCCCAGAGCCGCCCAAGATGGTGGACAGCCAGTTCCTGTCAGATTTCCTGCGCCTCCATGTTGCTAGTCTCGTCAAAGTGGAGGTTTAAGTCTCCCAGCAGAAGGAACCTCTCATACCTGAGAGCTGGCTGGATTAAGTTCTCTACCAAACTAGCAGCGAAGCGTGCCCCCGGTCCTGGTGGTCTGTAAACCAGGAGTCCCTTGAGAATGTGATTCTTTGATGCTGAGATCGTGAAGAGACCAGATTCACTGTCTTCAACATCTGCCATCTCTAGGGTGCACTGGATCTCATGCTTACATATTATGGCAATCCCACCACCCCTACCCTTCGTTCTATCAATTCTGCTAATCTCATAGCCATAAGGGAGGGCTTCTAAGATTTCAGGTGCTGAGGTGTCGTCAAGCCACGTCTCGGTAAGGAATAGGACATCCACTTGCTTGTCTACCAGATGGTCATGTATTTCTACCCGGTGTTTCCTTAGCGATCTGCAGTTGATCAGGGAGAGATTGTGCATCTGTCCCCTCTCTCTGCACTTTAATTAATGCAGGTTTTACCCCGGTTCTCCAGACTGATGCTATGCTTGCACTTCTCCCCCAGTATGGGGCATAATTTTTTAAGCTGTTGGGCACTGTAGCGAATTAAGGAAATCGGACCGGCAGGGGTGGTGGCCCCTGGCCCCGTCTGGTCGCGGACGGGCGCAGACGGGCTTGCCTTCGGCGCGCCGCCGGCGCGTCCGCTGCGCGCGTCCGCTGCCCGCGTCCGCTGTGCGTCCTTGCTGTCATCCGGTTTTATGGGGAAGGCAGGCCGCTCTAACACCACCCGCCCCTGCCGCCAGAAATCCCTCCTCCCTCCACAACAAACGGGATTCTCCCGCGGTGGGCCGGGGAAGGGCAATCTGATTTCCCAACACCAGCACAGTGGTCCCAACCATAAGTGCAGCAATTAACACGAGCCTCTCAATTTAGTATTTAATTAAAAATCAACTGTAACAAATGTATTTTTAAAAACAGATTGTGCAAAGTAAGGCAAAATAGCAGCAATTCAATTAGATTTCTGTTCTTACGATCGCGCGTCCGCTGTGCGCCCTGGCTGTCATCCGGTTTTATGGGGAATGCAGGCCGCTCTAACACCACCCGCCCCTGCCACCAGAAGTGCCTCCTCCCTCCACAACAAACGGGATTCTCCCGTCGTGGACCGGGGAAGGGCAATCTGAATTCCCAACACCAGCGCAGTGGTCCCAACCATAAGTGCAGCAATTAACACGAGCCTCTCAATTTAGTATTTAATTAAAAATCAACTGCAACAAATGTATTTTTAAAAACAGATTGTACAAAGTAAGGCAAAATAGCAGCAATTCAATTAGATTTCTGTTCTTACGATTGCGCGTCCGCTGCGCGCCCTGGCTGTCATCCGGTTTTATGGGGAAGGCAGGCCGCTCTAACATCACCCGCCCCTGCCATCGGAAGTGCCTCCTCCCTCCACAACAAACAGGATTCTCCCGCGGTGGACCGGGGAAGAGCAATCTGAATTCCCAACACCAGCACAGTGGTCCCAACCGTAAGTGCAGCAATTAACACGAGCCTCTCAATTTAGTATTTAATTAAAAATCAACTGTAACAAATGTATTTTTAAAAACAGATTGTGCAAAGTAAGGCAAAATAGCCTTGCGTGTTGTTTTGTAGATTTTAAAGCGGCCTTCGACCGGGTCCCCAGGGCTGCTCTATGGGAAAAGCTAAACTCCTGGAGGCTATAATCCAATTTCACTCAGGCACATGGGTCCAAGTGAAGCTGGGGTCCGGCACACATCTCTCTCGGAAAATCATGATACCTAGAGATGTCAAACAGGGATGTGTGCTGGCCCCTCTTCTTTTTAACCTGTTTATAGCAGACTTGCCAGCTACCCTAGAAGAAACAAACAGCCACCCACCTAAGTTGGGAGGTTTGCCAAAGAGTAACCTTCTATATGCCGATGACTTGGTCCTTTTCAGTCTCACACGGGTAGGGCTGCAAAGGCTTTTAGACAAACTGCACAGCTACACCACCATGAACAGCTTAGAGGTCAATTTAAAGAAAACTCAAGTGGTCATTTTTGGAAGAAAACGCAACCTGGGTGGGGGATGGTCGTATAACAACATGAGAATCACAACAGGTAGCACATACAAATACTTAGGGGTCAACTTTGACTCCAGGGGTAACTTTGCCAAACAGTGCAATGAGATTTCAGTAAAAGCCATGACCCTTCAGGTGACTCTCTCTAAGCTCTCAAAAAATTTGTCTGGCCCAAGTCTCTCACCACTATTGGAAGTTATGAGAGCAAAAATCGGGCCGACTCTGTCATACGGCTTTGAGATCCTCAGGGGTAAACTAAATACCAACTTAAATCAACACGTGACTAAAATCTACAAAAAAGTTCTCCATATGCCTAAAACTGCCTCTGCCGCCCAGATCAGACTAGAATTGGGCTTATTAAATTATGAAGTTTCTAACATCGGCATGTTTCTAAATCTATGCCATAAACTCAGGCGAGCAGATACAGGCTCATTAGAGTCATTAGTTTGATTAGATATCTCCCAGAAGGACTCCATCCGGGAAATGTCTGCGGGCGACCTATGGGCCCTCAATCCCAGCACGACAGCATTTAAAACCACCATTAAGAAATGTGTCAGAATGAGGTCCCTTATAATTGATAAAGCACAACACTTTGCTAAACGCAGACACGCATGGGCAATAATGAATTCATATGGGAGGATATCCCCTGCCTCCTACCTGTCCTGCACTTACTCCCTGTACTTAAAATGTAGTTTTATGGCCATTAGACTGGGTGACTGGCGATTTCTAAAAGATTTGCCCTCTTAGCGTCGTACGTCAGAAGATTTATTATGTAGAGGGTGTGGTAATACGGCTGAAACCTTGGAGCATGTGGTCTGTCTTTGCCCCGCCCTAATGTCACAGCGCAGACGCAAATTGAAAACTGAGTGGAACAGGTTGGGAATTCAGACCTGCAGACAGGCAATTATCGCAGCTCTGACCCCTGAAAACATAGCTTTAAATATAGGCCTCACAACTTTTATACGCGATGCATATCGTAATTTTACTTAGTAACTGGAAGGGCTCACCAATGCCTTCTCTTTTTAAGTAACAGCTTATATGAAATTGCACTTTATTTTTATGCTGCTAAAACTGTTTTTAATCGATTGGACATTAGCATAACCTGCTGCTATTGTTGAACATTAGATTGTACTCACTAGCTCAACATTGCTAATTGTTAGCTCCACAAATCTTTTGTGTTTTAATGCCATGTTGACTTTGCTGTTTTGTACATTATGTTTTTTAACCACCAATTTGTAATTGCAACCCCCCAATGTATTTTGGAAGATTCCTACTTAATTACTGTTATTTACGTTGAGTTTTCTCTCCCTTTTTCAATATTATGTATTGCTGTTGGAACCTTCGAGGTGCTCTTTTAAGGATATTTTATATCAAAATAAAGATTATTATTACCAGGTCCCAGCCTTTCTTTACTATGGTGATTGCATCTGTATAGCAACAATCCCTGAAGACTTGCAAGTACAGAAAATGGCTATAGATCAATATAGAAAGACCATGATAATGGCTTTAAGGACCACACGCTAAGGGAAGTATTCCTTCTTTATAAATCAAGTAAAACTGGAAGAAGTGGCATAATTTAATGCTCTAGCCATGATAAAATATAGACCTAAAGAGAATCCTGAAGCCGCTGCAAATGTTGTTCTATGATTGGCCTGCAAACATAGTCATTGGCTCTCAAGCTTTATCAATAAAGTCTTGCAGACAAAAATCAGAAACATATCATGTACGCTGCAGAGCTGTGGGGAATACACAATTCCACGCAGGACGTAGGTCGATTTGAGAGAAAGGTTTTCTGCCATCAATCTTTCCAACAGTAGCATTAGAATGAGACATCTGCTACTCCTCAATTGCAAATAGATGCCAGATTGTCCCTATTAAGTTTCGACTAAAAAGATTGAGATCGCATGGTACAAATTTAGTGGATTATGCCTGGAAAGAACACTTCTCCATGAACACCAAATCAGCGTACGTAATCCTATGGGAAAAGGAAACTAAGAGACATGGTTTGTCTATGGCAGTGAACATGAACTTTTCAGATGCACAAGAAGGTCAATGACATCATACGCAATCAATTCCTCAGTTTAAAGCACAAACAGAAAATAGCCGCTTCGTGTTTGGGGGAGCCGCTTTGTGTTTGGAGGAGTTTGATGTGTGTCAGAGAAGGACTGCAAGTCCCAGGGGGCCTGCTGCTGATTGCCCGCACCTGAGCATGTCACACCCTATATTACAGCTCACTTCTCCTGCTTTGCGGGAGCTGCTTCATGTTTGGAGGTGGTTGCTGTGTGTCAGAGAAGGACTGCAAGCCCCGGGGGGCCTGCTGCTGATTGCCCACACCTGAGCCTGTCACACCCTATTTCACAGCTCGCTGCTCCCACTTCACGGGGGGCGCTTCGTGTTTGGAGGAGGTTGCTGTGTGTCAGAGAAGGACTGCAAGTCCCAGGGGGCCTGCTGCTGATCGCCTGCACCTGAGCCTGTCACACCCTATTTCACAGCTCGCCGCTTTGCGGGACGCGCGGTGGGCGAAGCCCGGGCAAATGGGCGGTCCCGTTTGAGCCCGTTGGAGACTGGACAACCCACCTTCTGAGACTGCTCACCTCGTAAGGTTAGTCCTCATCAGAATATTGTTGGTAATATGTGGAGTACACAGAGGAAGTCTGCTGTGTTTTTGTTTTAATTCTACTCCTCATTCCATCTAAATGTTCACCTGAGGATGAACCTGTGAGAGGGTAAGGGAAGATTTGGGCCGCCCTCAGGAAGTGTGGTGGGGACTTTGGACCAGTTTTTAATTAGAACCAGCTCAGTCCTTGCCCATGAGATAGCGCTGACCGAGGGATGTCTATCTCTTGATCCCCAATTGTCTAAACAATCATCTTTGGACGTTGTAGCGTCTGCACGTAATCCTGAACATTCTTTGTTAATAGACGCTGACTCCAGTGGCGTAATGAAACTTGAGGGGGCCCCCCTACAAACTACATGGAGGGGGCTCCCCCATTATCCGTGCCAGTCTAGAGCTCTCAGGCCAGCGACCCGCCATACTGCAGGGGATGCGGGTCGATTGTTACGCCACTGTCACCAATCCAGCCATTATAAGTAACACTTGAAGGTGGAGTCAAAGGTCGAGGTTAGTCTGCCAGCAGGCTGTCATAGGTGGTGGTCCATTCATTACAGGGTCCCTGCCATCAGTACGCCGGGGAAGTTTGCCCAATTTTAGGTGGGTTTCCTGATGCAGACTCCTTTCATAATATCCAACATCCGGCCCACTCAGCCTTCAGTGTTGACAAAAGTGCATCCACTGCTCCTTCTGGTTTCCGTTTTAAAACATTAGACAATGCCATAATGCAGTATTTCAAAAGCAGATGTAACTACAAAGAGCACTTTTTGCTAATACATTTTTATTAGTAGACAATATCAATATTAAGAGGCATTGCATTGCTTCATACACACTTTGACCCCAACTCCATCACAGTCTCTCAGTGAGTCAGTCTCTCTCTCTCAGTCAGTCAGTCTCTCTCTCTCTGTCATTCAGTCCCTCTGTCAGTCAGTCTGTCAGTCAGTCAGTCAGTCTGTCAGTCAGTCTCTCTCTCTCTGTCATCCTGTCAGTCAGTCGGTCTCTCTCTCTCTGTCAGTCTCTCTATCTCTCTCTTTCTGTCAGTCAGTCAGTCTCTCTCAGTCAGTCTCTCTTTCTCTGTCAGTTTGTCAGCCAGTCAGTCTCTCCGTCAGGCAGTATTCAGTCTCAGAGTTAGTCAGTCTCTACTCTCTCTCCACTCTCTCTCTCTCTCTCCACTCTCTCTCTCCACTCTCTATCCACTCTCTCTCTCTCTTTCTCTCTCTCTCTCTCTCTCTCTCTCTCCACTGTCTCTCTCCACTGTCTCTCTCCACTGTCTCTCTCCACTCCCTCTCTCCACTCTCTCTCTCTATTCTCTCTCTGTACTCTCTCTCTACTCTCTCTCTACTCTCTCTACTCTCTCTCCACTCTACCTCCACTCTCTCTACTCTCTCTCCATTCTCTCTCTCTTCACTCTCTCTCTCTCCACACTCTCTCACTCCACTCTCTCTCACTCCACTCTCTCTCACTCCACTCTCTCTCACTCCACTCACTCTCACTCTCACTCCACTCTCTCTCTCTCACTCCACTCTCTCTCTCTCTCCACTCTCTCTCACACAGTAGTGTGCGTTGCCATGGGCGTCCGCAGAAATGTTTCCGGGGGGCAAATTTTTAACTTCATCACCATCCCCCTTGCACTCTTCTCACCCTCCCTTCCCACCCTCCCCCTTGCACCCTTCTCCCCCTCCCCCTTGCACCCTCCTCCCCCACCCCCTTGCACCCTTCTCCCCCTCACTTTGCACTCTTTTCTACCTTGCACCCATCTCCCCTCCGCCTTACACCCATCTCCCGTCCACCTTGCACCCTTCCCCCCTCTGCCTTGCACCCTTCTCCCCTCCCCCTTGCACTCTTCTCCCCTCTGCCGTGCACCCTTCTCCCCTCCACCTTGCACCCTTCTCCTCTCTACCTTGAACCCTTCTCCCCTCTACCTTGCACCCTTATCCCTTCCGCCTTGCACCCATCTCCTCTCTGCCTTGCACCCTTCTCCCTTCCGCCTTGCACCCTTCTCCTCTCTGCCTTGCACCCTTCTCCCCTCTGCCTTGCACCCTTCTCCCCTCTGCCTTGCACCCTTCTCCCCTCCGCCTTGCACCCTTCTCCTCTGCCTTGTACCCTTCTCCCCTCCCCCTTGCACTCTTCTCCCCTCTGCCTTGCACCCTTCTCCCCTCTGCCTTGCACCCTTCTCCCCTCTGCCTTGCACACGTCTCCTCTCTACCTTGCACCCTTCTCCCCTCTGCCTTGCACCCTTCTCCCCTCTGCCTTGCACCCTTCTCCCCTCTGCCTTGCACCCTTCTACCCTCTGCCTTGCACCCTTCTTCTCTCTGCCTTGCACCCTTCTCCCCTCTGCCTTGCACCCTTCTCCTCTCTGCATTGCACCCTTCTGCCTTGCACCCTTCTCCTCTCTGCCTTGCACCCTTCTCCTCTCTACCTTGCACCCTTCTTCCCTCTGCCTTGCACCCAACTCCCCTCTACCTTGCACCCAACTCCCCTCTACCTTGCACCCTTCTCCTCTCTGCCTTGCACCCTTCTCCCCTCTGCCTTGCACCCAACTCCTCTCTGCCTTGCACCTTTCTCCCCTCTGCCTTGCACCCTTGTACATGTAAATGTACAGGAATTTTATATAGCGCAAATCACCAAGCGGTTTCTAAGCGCTTGCTTAGGGAACCCGTCCTGGTATTCCCCTGTGAGATAACCCCGGCAGGGTATCCGCAAGGTGAAAGCCAGGCATCCCGCCGCGAGGGGCCGTTGTGGAGATTAAGCAAGCTATTGCCCAGAGTCGCAGAGTGTGAACCCGTGAATCGAGTAGGCACCGGAGCGAGAATTGTAGAGTCCATGGACATTTTAGGACTCAAGACCCCGCCAAGCCGGGAATTGAACCCTGGTCCCGGGCTGACCTCTGCTTCCAGGTCTGCCTCCTCTAACCAGTGAGCCACACTTCTCCCTTCTCCTCTTTCCCCTTGCACCCTTCTCCCCTCTGCCTTGTACCCTTCTCCCCTCTGCTTTGCACCCTTCTCCCCTCTGCCTTGCACCCTTCTCCACTCCGCCTTGCACCCTTCTCTCTGCCTTGCACCCTTCTCCCCTCTACCTTGCCCCCTTCTCCTCTCTACCTTGCACCCTTCTCCCCTCCGCCTTGCACCCTTCTCCCCTCTGCCTCGCATCCTTCTCCCATCTGCCTTGAACCCCTTCCCTCTGCCTTGAACCCTTCTCCTCTCTGCCTTGCACCCTTCTCTACCTTGCACCCATCTCCTCTCTGCCTTGCACCCTTCTCATCTCTACAATGCACCCTTCTCCTCTCCGGCTTGCACCCTTCTCCCCTCTGCCTTGCACCCTTCTCCCCTCTGCCTTGAACCCTCCTCCTCTCTACCTTGCACCGATCTCCTCTCTGCCTTGCACCCTTCTCCCTTCCACCTTGCACCCTTCTCTACCTTGCACCCATCTCCTCTCTGCCTTGCACTCTTCTCCTCTCTACCTTGCACCCTTCTCCCCGCAGCCTTGCAGCCTTTTTCCCCCCAAGCGGACGCCCCATGGTGCCTTCTAACAAGAGTGCTTACCTGATTGCTGCCTCATCCATTCTCATATGAGCTTTGCCCTGGAGAATGCTCTCTCTGGGGGCCCCCACTTCCACTCTTGTCACGGTTCTGAGCAGTGCTCTGTGCTGCCTCCTGCTCTCTGGGGCCCCCACCTCACCCTTGTCAGGGTCCTGAGCAGTGCTTTGTGCTGCCTCCTGCTCTCTGGGCCCACCACCCCACCCTTGTCCGGGTCCCAGCAGTGCTCTATGCTGCCTCCTGCTCTCTTGGGCCCCCACCCCACCCTTGTCAGGGTCCCAGCAGTGCTTTGTGCTGCCTCCTGCTGTCTCTGGGCCCAACCCTTGTCAGGGTCCCAGCAGTGCTCTATGCTGCCTCCTGCTCTCTGGAGCCCCCACCCCACCTTGTCAGGGCCCTGAGCAATGCTCTGTGCTGCCTTCTGCTGTCTCTGGGCCCCCACCCCCACCCTTGTCAGGGTCCCAGCAGTGCTCTGTGCTGCCTCCTGCTCTCTGGGGCCCCCACCCCAACCTTTTCAGGATCCCAGCAGTGCTCTGTGCTGTCTCCTGCTCTCTAGGGCCCCACCCCCACCCTTGTCAGGGTCCCAGCAGTGCTCTGTGCTGCCTCCTACTCTCTGGGGCCCCACCCCCACCCTTGTCAGGGTCCTAGCAGTGCTCTGTGCTGCCTCCTGTTCTCTGGGGCCCCCACCCCACCCTTGTCAGGGTCCCAGCAGTGCTCTGTGTTGCCTCCTGCTCTCTGGGGCCCCCACCCCACCCTTGTCAGGGTCCCAGCAGTGCTCTATGCTGCCTCCTGCTCCCTGGGGCCTCCACCCCATCCTCTTTCCGGGCCTGACACCTCTGACTGAAGAGAAACAATGTATGTTGATACTTTGTTTCGCTTCAGTCAGAGGGAGAGGGCGAGGGACTCAGAGCTGCAGGCTACCTGCACCTGTTTTGGAGGGAGAGAGGCTTGCTTCAGCACAAAGCAAGCCTCTCTCACAGCTCTCACCAAAGAACTGAGGGAGGGCCCTGGGGCCCCCTTCATTTACTGAACAGAGTGGACCCCCCTGCACCGCGGGGGCTGCGGGGGCGTTTGTTACGCCCCTGGCTGACTCCCCTGATAAGGCAATTGATGCTGGTCAGTTTTGTAATGGGCCATTGGAAACCTCTGAATCGCTGGTTACTGATAATATATCCCATCATGCTGAGTCGGTCCAGACGGATGCAGCACCCACCCAAAGCAGCCCACCTCCATGTATTGCTACATGGTCAGCACCCCAATGTAAAAACAAAGTGCCTACTCCAATCCCCGATCCACCGCTTAAAAGAAAGTGGGGAGGGAGGGCCCCAGAGACAGAAACCGGCGAAGACCCAAAGGACAAACACTAATGGTGGAAGTATTACTTCATCAACGGTAGCGACGGGGGATTCGGCCCTCAGTATGTCTGGAATCCTGACCTCAGGGATTACGGGCGACTCCTCTGCTGAAGCAAATGAGGCTATGTGGAACAAATTTGGGGATTTAATTGTAACATCCTTAACTCCTATTATCCACAGATTGACTAAGATCGAGTAGAGACTAAATAACTTTGAACAGAAGGTCACGACAAATCACAGTACCATAGAGGGTTTACTGACTCAAGCCAACCGATTATCTACATCTTCAGAGCTCAGAAATGCGGTAGTAACCAAATCCAACTCATCAAATCTACTGGCAACTAGGTTGATGTCATTGCCTTCGGGAATGGTTAATGGGTACTGCACTCATTAACCATGAAGCTGGGATAACGAATGTGGTAAGAGAAGTGGGTGAAATAGGGAATGTGCTTAGTGGTTCTGGTCTAGCTAACCAGGGTGCTCGGAGAGGGGAGGAAAGTAGACCATCCATAGGGCTAGTAGGTGAAATTGTACAGTCAGCTACCCGTGCACCAATAAATTGGGTTAGCTCTATACCAGGGCCACATGGCCGAGAGTACCCCCGGATGCACAAGGAACTAGACAATACCCCAGCGTTAGAGGGCTCTAGAGTCACCTTACCCCGGCCGCAGCCCCTTTGGTGGTGGTTCTGAAGGTCAGATCAAAACCACCAATCAGCTGATGGCTAAAACCACACACTGGCTTACAACACAACTGAAGGAGGCTGGGGTAGGGAATTGGGATATCTGTAACCAGATGGTTATGGCTAGACGATCATCATGGATAGGTCATTCTACAAAGGACGGGAGAGGGGACTGTATAGTTGCTAATTTTAATAACAAGACTGTTGAAAGACTTCTTTTGGACCACCTAGGTAGCACTAATTTAGAGTATCATACAATAAAAATCTCTCTTCTGCCCCTGTGGTTCTTTTATAGACCCCGCCACGCTCCCTTGATGGGTTGGGCGATTCCACGTGCATTGAACCACTCAAGGGTACCCCACAAAATCCTACACAGACCAGTTGACTTAAATGTAGTTAATAGATTTGCTCCACTTTCTGGTTTAGATGCCTCTGATTGACTACCAACCACAAACTTGCTGCCCATCCTGTTCTCTCTCCTGTAAATGATATGAGTCCCCAGAAAGCTTTACCACCTTCCCCAGAGAGCAGTGTGAATAGGACTTTTTCAGATAGGTAGGTTAGCATTGCTCCACCCTTATTAAATATAATATCATGGAACATTGCTGGTCTTCAAACAAAAATGATCTCTAGTGAGTGGTCGTGCTTTATAGAGAATCAAGACATAATTATGTTCCAGGAGACTTGGTCATTGAACACGATCTTTCGTCCTGGGTAATTGGCTTTTGGTAAATCGGCTATTCCCAGTCATAAAGGGAGACCATCTGGGGGTTTGCTTATCTGGGTTAGACAGCAGGCATGTTGCCAGGTGGAAGAGCTATTATTAGATGACCCTGACATCCTGGCTATCAAAATTCGTTTTGAACATGGGCTAGATCTCACATTTGCCAATGTTTATGCAAGAGGGCTAGCGGGAGAGAAAGCCTCTCCTACTATCTCTAAACTTGATCTATTCATCAAACCATTGAAGGGGGCAAACCACCTGGTAGTAGCGGGTGATTTTAACTGTACTTTTGAGCCCCTCGGGATAGAAGATGGAAGCCTGTCCTGGGATGAGGATGCGATCTGGGGTATACCACTGCTGGAGCTCACCCCGATTAACAAATGGTCAGAGGCAGTCCTCCAGCTGAAAAGTTCATCTCTGGAATTAGGCCTGAGGGCTGTATACGGAAGGTCGAAATCAGACTGTGAGGGTACTCATACTTTTAACATTGGGATAAGAAGTAGCAGAATTGACTACTTTCTTATCAATTTGGAACTGTGGGTAAGGCTAGAGGATATGAAGGTCCAGAGTAGACCAGAGAATAAGCATGACTCCTTAATTTTAACTCTTAAAACAATTGGTCATTCTATGGCAAGGGCAGGTATTGAAATAGCCATAGCTGAAGTGACTATGTCCAATGATTGCCGTAGATTAAAGTGGGCACGGGTCTCAGAGGATGAGGCTACTATGGACCTGATAAAGTTAACCCTTGAAGATACCCTATTAGTTCTCTCACAGCTTGATTTGCATGAGGCTTCTCTTCCTGCCCTTACAAAGGTTCATGAGGAGCTATTCATAAAGTTGTAAACCTTATTTTACAAACAATAAAAGGAGCTCTAAGCAGGTCATGCAGAAATCTGCAAAATGGTATGATGGGGCATGCAGGTCTGCTTTTAGTCACCTCTCCCAAGCTATTAGGTCAGGTTTGCCGGAAGAGGTTACGGAAGCTAGGGTTGCATATTAGGAAACCCAGCGAAGGGCAAAGAAGATCTTCGATGAGAAAAGATGGCAGGATTTACTAAATGCAAGTATGGGAAAAATTGGGTGCGGTTCTGGCAAACAGTGAAATGGGTCAGTGGTGATACAGGGCCCTCACCAACTAATAATGTCCCTCTTGAAGCATGGGTCATGCCTCAACGAATAGTAGTCAAAGCCATTACCTACAAGACCTGGCATCTTTGGCGTGGTTTCCCCTATCTTTTTGCCTCTACCTCCTGTATTTTTGATGCTGTGCTGGATTTCGTTTTTGCTGGTTTAGATGCTTTGGACACTCTGCCACTGCTGATCAGTGCCAGAGAGTAAGTGCTCCCTATGTAAATTGTTATTCTGATTGGATATACATGTTTGGCATATTTGTGTCACCATGAAGTCCATAGTAAAGTGCACTGGGTGTGCCAGGGCTGGTGAGGACAAATGCTACTAGTGGGCCTGCAGTACTGATTGTGCCACCCACAGGAGTAGCTCTAAAATAGTGTCTAAGGCCTGACACTGCAGTGCCTGTGTGCAGTTTAGAAACTGCCATGTCCTCCTGGTCAGTGTCCCCACTGACCAGGCCTAACCCTTCCCTTTTTGTGCACATCAGTCACCCCTATGGAAGGCCCAAGGTACCCCCCTGGGCAGGGTGCAGTGTAGGTAAAAGGTAGAGCATGTACTAGTGCAGGTGACATGCTCTGGTAGTGAATGGCTGCCATTTTCGTTTTCACTATTGTAAGGCTATCTTGCTTCATAGATTAACATGGGGGATGCTGGCTACAGTGGTTAACAGCATTTCTTCCCATAGGAACAAGATAGGACATAAGTATCTAGTATCCCTGAACTCAGAATTTAATAACACATCTTTTAGGAAAGGTTGTTTTTAAATCCTGTGTTTGAGAACAGCACTTTTAGAAAGTTGCTGTTCTCTTGTCTGACCCTTCTGTGTGCCTTGGCCTTTTTGTGGATTGACTGTCTGGTTTGAGAGTGACAGGGGCTGGGGGTGCCCCAGGAGGCTGGCTGAGTCAGCCCTAGGCTGAATGACTGCATTTGCAACTGGAGTGGTGGGAGGAGTTAGCACCTGGGCCTGAATAGGGATGTGCCTGCCTTCCACAATGCTGGCTCCACCTCCTGCTGGGCGGCTGACGACCCTGCCCCTCACTCTGAAAGGAAAGAAGAAGCCAGCAAAACAAGGTACTCAGGAAACACCCAGAACTGGTTCAGACCGGGTTCATGGCCCACATGCACAGAGAGAACAAAGACTTTAGGGGTATAAGTACAGGACCCCTGACAACAGAAAATTAGATCATCCTGGAATCAAGAAGGAACCTCTGCCAAGGAGAAATCTGAAACTGAAAAAGGAAGACTGTCCTGCTGTTGCTCTGCTGGACTGACCTGTTGCTTTGCTGCCAAGGAGAGGGGAAGGACTTTGCTGTTGTGCTGTGTCCCCTGTCCTGAAGGAATCTCCAAGGGCCTGAGAAGAGCTGGCTCCCTATTCTGAAGTCCCAGGAACAAAAGGACTTCACCCCCAGCTTCCCTGAACTCTGCTGAGAGAGTTCTGTCCTTCCTAGAGTGCTTGATCCAGTTGTGGGGCCTCTGGAAGTTGTACCTGTGCTGGGAAGCTTGAAACTAAGCTTGAGAGACTTTTGTCATTGAAAAGTGTCGCATCGCTCGCTTGCGTAGCGCATCCCCGACAGTGCGAAAAGTTTCCCGCCGCTACGAAGGTCGAGATCATCGCAGCGCCTGATGCCGCTGCCAGAGCCGTCGCATCCTTCGTTTGAACTCTTTTGAAACCATATTCTTGAACTGTGTATGTTGGATTTTTGTCGTTTTTGTCTTGTGTAGTTTAGATTAAATACCTTTATTTTTCTAAACTGTTGTGGAGTCAATTTGTGGTGTTTTCACTGTATTACTGTGAGTGTTGGTACAAATACTTTACGCATTGCCTCTGGTTAGCCTAGACTGCTCGTGCCAAGCTACCTAGAGGGTGAGCAGGGGTTATCTCAGAGGGTTATATCCTTGCCCTGACTAGAAGCAAGGGTCCCTATTTGGACAGTGGTACCTACCCCTGCCAACTAGGGACCCCCAGTTCTAACAGTGACACTGTGTTAACCTTTGACATAGGGGAAATTGAGAGAGCACTGGATAGTGTGGCTGCAGGTAGGGCCGCGGATCCGGACTGTATCCTAGCGGACAGGCTCAAATATATACATCATATGTTCAATGGACTAGCAAGAGGTGCTCCCTTGCCAGAATCTTGGCGCAGGGCAGAGATCATCCCTATCTACAAAAAAGGGCATCGTGCCAGCCCAAGTAACTACAGGCCTATAAGTCTCATAGATACCATGGAAAAGATTGTGGCCAGACTTGTGCTGTGTAGGGTAAATACTTGGATAAATGACCAAGAAACTCTATCCACTTCCCAAGCTGGCTTCCGCCCTCATGTCAGCACTATCAACAACATTTTTAGATTCATGATGATTTATTGGAATACTGTGGTTTTAACAGGGGGGAACTCTGTACGCTGCATTTGTAGATCTAAAGTCAGCATTTGATCTGGTGTCCCGCTCTAAGTTGTGGGATTCACTTAAGGAAGTAGGGATGGCCCCTGCGATTTTAAATTTTATCATTAAACTTCATGAGTCTAATTATGCTTGGGTTCGATGGGGCCAACAGGGAGAGATAACAGATTGGTTTCCTGTGACCAAGGGGGTACGGCACGTTGTGTTTTGGCCCCCACCCACCCTCTTTTCTCTGTTTATAAATAATGTTATCTCGTACTACTCAACTGAATATCCAACTGATGCTCCTACTCTTGCTGGCGTGAGGGCTCCAATTTCAATGTTTGCAGACGACACCCTAATTTTATCCAAAACACAATCAGGTCTGCAACGAGTCCTCAATAGATGCACTTTATTTTTTAATGACCATAAGCTTATAGTTAATGTTGATAAGACTAAGATCATGGGGCTGCACAAACACAAAAAAAAGTGAAAGGCAGAGTTGTAATGAATAACGCACCATTGGAGCAAACTGACACCTTTATGTACCTGGGCATAACGATGGGCACCAGGATGAATTGGAAGCCTCAGATAGCTTTACTAGCCCTCAGGCATAATCAATTAGCAGGGGCCCTTTTAAAAGAGTACCGGCAGTCCTATACTAAACCGGTAGGTAGAGCACTTGCCATATACAGTGGGAAAATCAGGGCCTCCATAATTTATGGTGCAGAACTCTGGGGGTTTCGATAACCTAGGCCCCTTAGACCTGGCCCAAAACAAGTTTCTGAGATCTTTGACTTAACTTGCCAAATCGTCCCCCCTCAAACCCCTACTTTTAGATCTGGGTTGTATTTCTATTGAGGAGGCAGTGGGCTTTTGACCCCTTGTGTATTGGAGACGACTTTGGACAACCCTGAGTTAGTACTATATGCCAAAGCAGTTAAGCATATCAGATAAGCTGATATGTCTTCAAAACTTACTTGGTTGAACAAAATTAAGGGCATGTTGGTCAACATGGGGCTTAGGCACTTATGGGAGGATCCAGAAGTGAATCAGTTCCCATCTAAAAATGATTTTAAATCTCTTTATTGGGACATGGTTTGTCTTAAGTCCCTGTCACTAGTGGATAGTGAATTCCTGACCGGGCTCTTTTTAGATCAAAAGTATGAATGTAGGTTGGAGGCCTATTGTGATGTCATCACGAGACCTGGTGACAGGAACCTGTATCATCAATTTAGAGTGGGTACCCTCCCCTTGAAAACCTTTACGGCAAAATGGGGAGATGGCGATACAAAATGCAGTGTGTGTACATCTCAGGATGAGTCCATACTCCATGTATTGTTTGTGTGCCCTGTGTATAAGGGTCCCCGTAATAAATGGATAAAGCCGATCTGCTGCAATAGTGGTACAAGATCATCCCAAACAGCATTGCGTATCTTAAAGACAGACACAAGGGAACCTGTAGTCATAGCTATGGCAAGATTCTTGAGCTGGTCATGGGCTCTTAGGAGTAGTTTGAAGGATAATGCAGGCTCCATTTTGCATCAATGAAGAGGATTGTGCTTGATGTTTTTTTTCTCTGATGGCTCTGTGGGAATATTGTTTCTTCTTTTTATGTGGCTTCCTCCTGACATAATTATGCTTTGCAATGAATGTAAATTTTACTTGTTTTTTAATATAACTAATAGTAATTTTATTCTATAAAGTGTGGCACACTTGGTTTTATATAATGTTCTTATATGTGTCTTTTATGATTGAAAAATGATCGAATAAAGACGAATTGAATTTAAAATAGCCACCCTGAGTCATTTTTATATGAGATGACATGTTGACCTGTTTGATACGCAAAACACACAAGTTGATGGACGGAATGTTGCACAATGGCAAAACATTCATCCCCAGTCAAAGATCTTGATTCCGGTCCAAGGAAGACTTGGCTTGGCAGTTCAGGCTGGACTGTTCTCATGAGGCACAGGGTCAACACTGCTTTGCATAGGGCCATGTCTGAATTGTGGTGGCTTGGTGAGCAAAATAACGATGAATTAAACCCAGATCTGTGACTGGGGGTGAATGTTTTGCCATTGTGCAAATTTCCGTCCATCATCTTGTTTGTTTTGCTGTGGCACTCAATGCCCAGCAGTATGTTGTTCTTCTAGAAAACAAGAGGCAAAGAAGACTTTTTTCATTAGCAAGGGGAGGTTGCCTGCTAGTGAATATTATCAAGAACAGAATAAACCCTTCTTTCTCAGAAAATTTTCATGTGAGGAAAAGAGGACATGGCGCACTTTATGTTACATTGTCATCTGTATGATAAGGTCAGATCACGCTAAATAGACAGATTTTACACAAAGAAGAATTAGAGAATGCAGCATAGAAATATTTTTTTCTGTTTAGTGATTTTTCAGGTGTTATAGCAAAAGCACCTGGTTTATTCCTAAGGATAAGCTGGGACATTCAGGCAAAGTTTCAGGTAACATGACAAGCTTAGCAGAAATTATAAGCAGTACTGCTAGATGACGAACTTGTATATTGCACTATTTTATTCTGTGGTTTTAAATGAGAGTAATTTTTATTGTATTTTAAATGTGCCTTTGTGAAGAATGTCTGCATCATTCCCTCTATCGCAGTGTTTTAAATGAGAGTGATTTTAATTGTTTTTTAACTTATTTTGTAAACAATTGTGTCTAAGTGGCTGTTGACTGTAGTTTTTTCGAGTATAAAATGCTATTATTTTTAGAGTAAAGCCCTTTATAATAAATCCAAATCAGCTCATCTCTCATTGAAAGATGATGGTTTTGAATCCCAACTGCTTCACTCATGCTATACAGGGCAATTAATAGACAAAGTCTTCTAGATTTTCTTTATGAACCCTTCATTATACCTATAATGTGCCTATTCAAAACATCCTCACACACAATCCCAGATACGTTGCACAAATTATATTTAACTGATACTGCCCCATATTTCCCTTTGACAGTATGCACACTATATTTAACTTGTGTGCATGGGGCAGTGGGAGTCACTGCTCCACTGCACAGATGTACAACAGTCCTCAAAATTCATGATGCCTCCTCCCAAGTAAACATTTTCAGACACTAGAGTCAGTCTATACAAAAGGGGATGATGGACGGAGCGTTTGGGCAAATCAAACACTCACCCCTAGTCAACTGATCTGGGTTTAATCCATCGCCATTCTTTAGCTCACCCAGCCACCCCAGTTCAGACATGGCTATATGCAAATCAGTCTGACCCTGTGCCTCATGGGAACAGTCCAGCCCAAACTGCCAAGCCATGTCTTCCCTGGACCGGAAACAAACATCCTGGGACCGGTTTCGGATTTGTAATCCTCATCAGCCAGGCTATATAGAATCCAGTGGCCAAGTGAGCAAGGGACTCACGTCTGAGCATACCCTGCCACACTTAGGGCGAACAAAGCGATACAAAAGGGGATGATGGACGGAGCGTTTGAGCAAATCAAACACTCACCCCCAGTCAATTGATCTGGGTTTAATCCATCACCATTCTTTAGCTCACCCAGCCACCCCAGTTCAGACATGGCTATATGCAAATCAGTCTGACCCTGTGCCTCATGGGAACAGTCCAGCCCGAACTGCCAAGCCATGTCTTCCCTGGACCGGAAACAAGCATCCTGGGACCGGTTTCGGATTCGTAATCCTCATCAGCCAGGCTATATTGAATCCAGTGGCCAAGTGAGCAAGGGACTCACGTCTGAGCATACCCTGCCACACTTAGGGTGAACAAAGCGATACAAAAGGGGATGATGGACAGAGCGTTTGAGCAAATCAAACACTCACCCCCAGTCAACTGATCTGGGTTTAATCCATCACCATTCTTTAGTTCACCCAGCCACCCCAGTTCAGACATGGCTATATGCAAATCAGTCTGACCCTGTGCCTCATGGGAACAGTCCAGCCCGAACTGCCAAGCCATGTCTTCCCTGGACCGGAAACAAGCATCCTGGGACCGGTTTCGGATTCGTAATCCTCTTCAGCCAGGCTATATTGAATCCAGTGGCCAAGTGAGCAAGGGACTCATGTCTGAGCATACCCTGCCACACTTAGGGAGAACAAAGCGATACAAAAGGGGGTGATGGACGGAGCGTTTGAGCAAATCAAACACTCACCCCCAGTCAACTGATCTGGGTTTAATCCATCACCATTCTTTAGCTCACCCAGCCACCCCAGTTCAGACATGGCTATATGCAAATCAGTCTGACCCTGTGCCTCATGGGAACAGTCCAGCCCGAACTGCCAAGCCATGTCTTCCCTAGACCGGAAACAAGCATCCTGGGACCGGTTTCGGATTTGTAATCCTCATCAGCCAGGCTATATTGAATCCAGTGGCCAAGTGAGCAAGGGACTCACGTCTGAGCATACCCTTCCACACTTGGGGCGAACAAAGCGATACAAAAGGGGATGATGGACGGAGCGTTTGAGCAAATCAAACACTCACCCCCAGTCAACTGATCTGGGTTTAATCCATCACCATTCTTTGGCTCACCCAGCCACCCCAGTTCAGACATGGCTATATGCAAATCAGTCTGACCCTGTGCCTCATGGGAACAGTCCAGCCTGAACTGCCAAGCCATGTCTTCCCTGGACCGGAAACAAGCATCCTGGGACCGGTTTCGGATTCGTAATCCTCATCAGCCAGGATATATTGAATCCAGTGGCCAAGTGAGCAAGGGACTCACGTCTGAGCATACTCTGCCACACTTAGGGCGAACAAAGCGATACAAAAGGGGATGATGGACGATGGACTAGAGTCAGTCTATTCTGTTTTACTCCTCTGTACACCTTGCTAAAATGCCCAATCTTGTTGAAAATTCGACACTTACATCGAATAAGTCAAAACATTCAACATAACCGCAGATGTTGCACTTTCATTCTTGCTTGTAATTCACCCTGAAACCAGTCCCTGGATGCCTGTTTCCGGTCCAGGGAGGAGCTGCCCTGTCAGTTTGGTCTGGACTGTTCCCATGGGGCACAAGGTCAAGACTGATTTGCATATGGCTGGGTCCAAACTGGGGTGGCGTAGTGGGCAAAAGAACAATGGATTTAACCGACATCTTTTGACTGGGGGAGAATGTTTGCATTGTCAGCATTCCGTCCATCATTTGTTTGCTGTAACACTTTTTGCCCTAAGTTGGCTGGGTATACCCAGACGTGGTTCCCTTGTGCACTGTGCCACTTGATTCAAGCCAGCCTGGCTGAAGAAGGGTGACATACCCTGAAACCGGCCCCAGGATGCTTGTCTCTGGTCTGGACTGTTCCCATGGGGCATAGGGTCAAGACTGATTTGCATATGGCTGAGTCCAAACTGGGGTGGCGTAGTAAGCAAAAGAACAATGGATTTAACCCTGATCTTTTGACTGGGGGACAATGATTGCATTGTCAGCATTCCATCCATTATTTGTTTGCTGTAACACTGTAATTCAGAGTATGCATGCTGTGTCTCTCATTAACCTCGGTTTTCAAAAATATCCAATCATTTCACATTCCTTAACAAATCTAATACATCCAATGTCATCCATGTTCTCGCATGTTTAAAATGTCTGTTGAACAGTTTTGGAATGTATCTTGCATCTTGCAAAAGAGATCCAAGAGTGGTGGTTTGCGATCCAAAAGCCTTCCTGTTAGTTCACTATGAAGCGCTAATACTTTTAAAGCAATCACGTGACTGTTACAAACATGACAAATGAATGCATATGTACTACAATATTATTCTATGTTTGAAAATATTTCATTGTTTGTTGACAATTTGCAGTTCATCTGAATTGTCATTCAATGTTATGATCTGGCAAGCTAGCATCACCAGCCGACACCCATGGACCCTTCAGCTGTCACCGCTGCCGGCACACCTACAGCACCGCCAAGAACACGGACCCAGCACAACCCGCCCACAAGAACACAACAGACCCGAAGACGCTGCTATGCAGCCTCCTCAACATCCGATCCCTCCACAAACACGTAACCGAAATCTGGGACCTCCTCGACAGCACAACCCCGGACGTAGCATTCTTCACTGAAACCTGGACCAACACCACCTCGGGACGGACATCGCCATCTCCATTCCCCAAGGATACAAGATCTCCAGGAAGGACCTCTCCACCCGCCCAAGAGAAGGAATGACCATTCTCCACAAATCCACCCTTCGCCAGAGCACACTCCCTGATGAGCCCACAGACCTGATGGAACACATTCACTTCAAGATACTGGCTAGCCCTACCACCATCCTCAGAGGAACCCTCATCTACTGACCCACTGGACCCGTGGACCTTTTGCGTCCACTTCACTTTCAGAACACCCACCATCCACAGACACCAGCCCTTGCTCCCACCAAGAAACTGGACAAGAATCACTGATGGCCAGCTCACCTTCTCACTCAGCAACTCCACCCCAACCATCTCGGAAATTGACAACCCCAACACCGCAGCCCGAACCCTTCACAGATGGATCTCCGACAGCGCCAACACCATAGCCCCCCTCAAGAAAAACAACAACACCCATGCCAAGAAAGCCAGATGGTTTACCACCGAACTTCGATAGTCCAGACACACCAAATCCACAGAAGCCCACAACAACTTCAGAGCAGCCATTAACACACACCACCAACTCATCGAAAAAACGAGGAAAAAAGCGATTGAAGGCAGAATCTCCACACATGCGCACAACAGCAAAGAACTCTTCAACATCATCAAGGAGTTTGCCTAACTCACCAGCGAGCCTACTGACATCCCTCCCTCACAAGACCTCTGAGACAAACTCAGCACCTTTTTCCACCACAAAATCAAGAGCATCTACGACAACTTCGACAAAGACAACCAACACACCGAACCCTCTCCAACCACCCCTGACATCCTGAATCTAGCGATTGACAACTGGACAGCTGTCTCCACCAAAGACACACTGAAGACAATGAAGTCAATCCACTCTGGGGGCCCCATGGACCCCTGTCACACCACATCCTCAACAGAGCCGCCAACATCATCCCACCCATGCTCCGCCACTCCATCAACCACTCCCTGGCGACTACCTTGTTCCCTGACGACTGGAAACACTCCGCGGTCAACCCCCTCCTGAAGAAACCCTTGACGGACCCCACCGACCTCAAAAACTACAGGCCCATCTCCCTGCTCCTGTTCCCAGCAAAAGTCATCGAGAAAGCCATCAACAGCCACTTGCCACATTCATCGTAGAGCACAACATTAGGCCTGGGTAGTGAACTTCACTCCGTCCGTGGAGTTTGCTGAGTTTTCCTCACTCCGCACTCCGCAGGGCCTCGCAGAGTGCATAAAACTGCGCTTCGCCATGTGCAGCGGAGTTTTTTCCCCGCTCGCAATTGCAAACGATAAGTTTGCGAGTGCAAGCTTGCAGCGTGGGTAGAATTTCTACCCAAGCGGCAGAAATACCAGCACAAACTGTAGTTTGCACTGCACTCCGCCACTTGCGGAACTTCACAGAGTTGTTTTGTAATTTCACTGAGTTCCGCGTAGCAAAACTTTGCAAACTACGCCCAGGCCTACATAACATCCTCGACTCCTCCCAATCCGGCTTTGGAAAAAACCACAGTACAGAAACCACCCTCCTCGCCGCAACAGATGACATCCGCACCCTACTGGACAAAGGAGAAACAGTAGACCTCATAATTTTTGACCTCTCAGTGGCGTTCGACACAGTCTCTCACTGCACCCTAATATGCAGACTTCAGGATACAGGGATCCAGGACAAGGCCCTCGACTGGATCCACTACTTCCTCTCCAGCAGAATGCAGCAGGTCAGACTCCCCCCTTTCCCCTTGGACCGTACACCTACCACCTGCGGAGTTCCCCAGGGGTCCTCCCTCAGCCCTACGCTCTTCAACGTCTACATGGCTTTGCTCATCCCCATCGTCAGAACCTACGGACTCAACATTGTGTCACACACAGACAACACCCAACTCATCCTCTGCGCATCCAACAAACCCGCCAGACACAACTTTCGAGAATGATTGGAAGCTGTTGCCAAATGGATGAAAAACAGCTGCCTACAACTAAATACCAACAAAACAGAAGTACTCATCATGGGCCCAAACCCCGATTCCTGGAACGACAACTGGTGGCGCCCATCCTCAGAAGCCTGCCCACCCCCATGGATCACGCACGCAACCTGGGAATTATCCCAGACTCCGAGCTCAAAATTAACCACCAGATTAACTCTGTCTCATCTTCTGGCTTTCACACCCTCCGCCTCCTACGTAAGACCTTCAAATGTATCCCCCTTGAACACAGAAAGACCGCCACTCATGCCCTGGTCACCAGCAGACTCGACTACGGCAATGCACTCTACCTCGGAATAAACAAAAACCTCACCCGCAACCTACAGAACATGCAGAACGCCGCTGCAAGACTGGTCCTCAACCTGCCGAGACACTGCCACATCTTCCAGAACCTGCGCACACTCCACTGGCTCCCATCGAAGCTAAAGTCACCTTCAAGATGCTCACCCACACACAAAGGCCCTCCACAACACCGGACCAGCATACCTGAACAGCCGACTCAAATTCCACGCACCCCAAGGGCCCTCTGATCAGCCCATCTCTCCTGCCCTGGACCCCCGCGACCAGAAAGACCAGAAAGACCAGATCGGGGGGCCGCTCCTTCTCCTTCCTCGCGGCCAGGGCTCCACCTCAGACAGACACCATCGCTCCCCATCTTTGCATGCAAGAAACCTCAAACCAGGCTCTTCGACAGACCCCCTCCATGATGGACTGGAACCTGCACCCCCCCCCCCACCCCCAGCACCTTGAGACCCTTACGGGTGAGTAGTCGCGCTCATCAAACGCCTGATTGATTGATTGTGTAAGACATCAAATAGAGTTCTTAAGTTGAGGGCAGTAGACCTGTGGAGGACAAACCCTGACTGGGCCGGAGAGATATTGTGGTCTAACAAAAGAGCCAACCGCAACGCTACCATCTTGGCCAAACTTTGATAGTCCAAATTAAGAAGGGAAAGGGGCCTGTAAGACCCACAAGATGATGGGTCTATGCCTGATTTGGGCAGCAAAACTATAATGGCTTCACGCAAAGTGGGGGGAAGTTCGCCGAGTTCAAGAGCCTCATCATAAACTTGATCTCGGTTATATAGGCTCAATCTGGTTAAAGTTTCAGTAGTCTAAGCAAAGTTCTTCCTGGTCTGTCGCCCTCCCTATCAGCGAACTGTGGCATATTTAGAGAAAAAGAGAGACTCCCTTTCGGTGACCTCTCAAAAGACAGTCAACAAATTCAGATGGTATTTATATCTAGCTGTGTCCGGATGGGAGACTTGCTCCCTGTCCAGCTGTGTCAATTTGTGCTCGATGTAGGAAATCGTAGCTCTGAGAACCCTCAAAACCCCCGTGTGTTTTGAAATGCTGACCCTCAGAAATAGGCCCTAAAGGCCTTCCAAAGTGTCGCCCAAGTAGAGACTGAGCCCATGTTAAGATCAAAATACTCTACTATAGCTTCCCTTATGTCACCAAGCGCCAGCCCCGGAAATCTCCACTGCCTTTCTACGCCTTCCAGTCTAGGAACCATTATTTATTTATTTATTTATTAAGCTTATAGAGCTCACAGCTACCCACCAATGGGGGTGTCCCGGCGCTTGTGGCAGATGGCAGATGAGGAACTAGACAGGGTCTAAGGGTTGGAAAACAGCCAAGTCTTTAATGAACATCGGAAAAGCGTCTCAGACTAGGGCGACCGCAAGGAGAGTGGTAGGCTGTTTCAGGTTTTGGCCGTGATCATGGCAAAAGCTCCAAGTCCACTGGAGAGTGGTCTGAATAAGTTCTGGGAAGTAGTTTAATAGCCTTGCACCAGGTGAATAGATTAAGGGTAAGCAACCAGTAACCAAGCCTGGTCCCAGTGTCAAAGGGGGCGCATAATGGGTGAACGCTGGGCTGGAAGGATTACGCTGTTGCCAGGCTTCACGCAGCCCGATGGAGTCGCACAGATCAACTAAAGCATGGTGCAAACAGGGTTTAGTGTCTGTAGCAGTGGATGAGCTATCTAAGTGTTGATCCAATAGTAAATTAAAAACCCCACCCATACAGATAAACTTGGACCGCATCTGTAAAATGAGTGAATACACATTATGAAATTATTCAATGTTAGGGGCATATAAATTCACCAAAGTCAAGCAGTGACCCATTAATTTCCCAGTTACCATGTCGTATCTCCCTTCTGTGTCACAAAGCACTTTGTGAAGTTGAAACGGCATGCGTTTATGAATTAGTATTGTGGTGCCACGTGCATAATTGCTGTATCCAGCGAAATAGCTATGTGGGCCCCAGGAGGAAGCGAAAGGGGCGGCATCAGTTTTGGGTAGGTGGGTCTCCTGCAAAAAAGCTATATCAATATCATGGCGGTGCAAGTAAAAAAGTACATTATTGTTTAACCCCCGAACATTCCATGTGATGAGCTTAAAGTTGGAGACAGTGGGCAGATTATCTACTACTGACTAATAAATACTGGAATTAATATATAGGTGGTGCACATGCAACAAAGTGTACCTCTGATAAGAAAAAACATTACGAGCATGAAACAAAATGTATCATCCTCCCCTCCCTCCGACCCCCGACCCCTGCCCCACAGTGAGCAGGGAAGAACCCCAATTGAAAGACATCTAACAACCCCATGCAAACAATTTACCATTGCAAAAAACAGAAAATACCACCACATTATTGCGACTGAACACTGTTACTGTGGTAAACACATAGGGGGTGGCAACTCCATGCCAAGAACCCAACTTAGTACTTATCTATAGCAACCAATGACAACCCCAGTTCAGTTCCAACTCAGCCATATGTGCTAGATAGAAACAGGGAAGGTAACTCCGAAGTCAATCATTCCGAAGAGAAGAGAACTGGACTAGCAACGGAGCTGCTGTGTGGTGGAAAAGGCCTTGGAGCGTCTATGTTAATACGGAAACTGACACCTTTATAGTTTTTACAAAATTCCTGGACAGCTGAAGGTGATTCAAAATTTCGGGACCTATTGTCAACATCCACTCGAAGGCGCGCAGGATATAATAGCCCATTCAGCAGACCCAAAGATTGTAATGTGGCTTTCACACAGATATATTTACGACTAGCCTCCTGGACCATCATTGTGAAATCCGGGTACATGGACAAGACAGAGCCCTGCCAGTTGAGGGTACCTTTCTCCCTGGCCTGTTGCAGCACTGTATCTCTGTCCCCCAAATTAAGGAGGCAGGCAATTATAGGTCTGGGGGGACAGAAAGGGCTTGGCCTCGGCCCCAGCAATCGGTAGCGCGCTCCAAAATGAACACTGAAGTGAAGGTGTCCCGTCCAAAAAGGTTGACTAATAGCTGTTCAACAAACTGGTTCATGGAACCGGTGTTGGTGGACTCTGGAACACCTAGGATACGGAGGTTATTGTGTCTGCTGCGTGATTCTAAGTCCTCTTTCTTAATGGCCACATCCTTTAATATCTGTTCAAATCTTTCTAATTTGCAGCTCGATTGTGCGGGTCCGTCTTCCAGGTCAGAAACCCTCCCCTCCATGGTGTTCTGCCCGTTGTTATGAATGTCAATTCTGGCCACCAAGGAGTCCAAACGCTTGTCTAGAGTAGCGACTCGACTGTCTAAAGCTTTAAATCCCACCCGTAACTCAAGAAGCAAGAAGTCAGAACTAATGGGCTGATGAGCGGGTGGGCCTGCGGTGGGCCTGCGACCGACTCCCCAAGAAGCCATGGCTGGTTCTGTGCCAGTGCCCTTGTTACTTTAGGAAATTGTAAGGTACGTTGTTTCGGGTCTTTACGGCCCAGGCCCCACTGTCCACATCTGTCAGCGCAGTCACAGGGAGATGAACGCCCCCCCAAGCAGGCCCCAACCTGGACGCCCGGGTGGCCGGGTTCCAGGCTAATCTGTGGCCCCTGTCGCCGCAGTGCCTCAGGAAACCAAACCAGGCGGGGTTTGTGTGGGTTGGAAGCGCCACACAACCACACATGTTGCCGGCAATAGTGAAGGAAGGAGGAGAGGGGGGAGAAGGTGTGGGCCCAAAGCAGCAGTGTCAACTGCACGGGGGCTCCCAGTGGTACTTGCCTGGCGGTGCGCACCTCCCACGTTTCTGACGTCGTCTCCACAAACAAGGTCACAATCCAGAGCCGTAATTTGGCAACACCTCCGATGTGACATCCTCTTCAGGACTTGAGCATGCATCAGTCGGAGCGGTCAGATTTCACCAATTGGCGATAGCGACGGATCGATCTGTCACCTTCGACTTCAGGAGCCAGCACCAGTCAGTGCCACAAAGAACAGGACGTCATGGAAGCAGGATCATGGCGTAGTTTCGGGTTACATTGCGGATCTTCACAGCCACGCGGCCATCACGGTCAGCAGCTTGGCTATGCTACGCTCTAGGGTTACATTTAATGGCATGCTCAGGCATAGTTGGATGAAGGCTGAAATCATGGCAATCTGTTTTTTTTTGTCAGGCGCTTGCTCATTCAAGCTAATGTCATCCTGGGGATTAGCAGGCTGCCTTGGGCCTCCTGACCACGGGAGAATCCCGGGATACCCATGTGCTGGAGCCTTTTACAAGGTGCTGTTTCCATAAGTAAGCAAGCAATGGCCACCTTTCGGAAGAGGGGCATCTACATGGCAATGCCTGCACTGCCATAATCATGCTTTCCAATGCACACCCCTTATCCTGACCCAGTCTTGTTGCTTCTGTAACCAAAAGCAATTAATGCCAGCGGTCCTAGTAGGGGAAATGGGGCCTTAACACATGTGCAGGTCTAAATGAAACCCAAAAGCTTTGAAAAAATGTGTTCATGGGATTTACTTTTCCTAGCATTTCAGAGCAGGGATAGACTACCGCAGAGCTCATCCATGGTCTTCTGCACTGCCCATGCTTCTGAAATATCTATTCACATCTCTGTATGTCTCACAACTGTTCTTGTGACAGTATCACACTCAACATAATTTATTCTGTGTTGGCACAGTTATCAACATGCACTTTTCTATGAATACTATACACCTCCAGATACTACACACCTCAATTATACCTGCGCCAGGTATAGTGTATGGAGGGTGAGCGTTCCTGCACAAAAAGCCATGTAGAATTGATGCAGTGAAATTTACTGCATCACTCTACGCCTTCACTGCGTCAAAATCCTTATGCCTGCTCAAAACAGGTGTAATGAATGATGCAGGGCTTTTGGTATAGGACTCACCTATCTGTTGTACCATATTGCTGAAGTTGCGTCACTTTCATGAGCAACTCCAGCAATGCGTCACTTTTGTGCCTTCAAATGAGTCAGTATTTATGATGCATCTTTTAATCCTTGCACCATTGAGCACTGAAGTTATTGTATATACAGCACATCCATGGTGACGCAAGGACATTTGGCACAGGCTCAAGGAAATTGGCTCATCTATGCCGGTGCGTCAGTTCCTTGTAAATCTGCCCCTTAGTTTGTCACAGATGTACATTTTTGTACCAGAAGCAAGTTGGTAATGTCAGTGCATGTGATTTATGCAGTAAACATTAGGGGGCAGATTTACAAGCCCCCTGTGCCACCAGTACTGCACTGTTTGTGATGTACTGGTGGTGCATGTTACTGCTCCATATTTACAAGAAAAGGAAAAGCCACCCTGCGTGGCTTTTTCTGTCCTTGTAAATTTGGCCCGTGTACAAGCAGCACTTTCCGTGAAAGGGGCATTCCATGGGTGTTGCTGTGGGTAATGCCATGCAACACCCATGGAACCAGACACATTTCCAGATTTAAGAGGAATCGTAAATCTGGAAATCCTTCTTAATGTACCCTACCCTAGGGGTGGTGTAGCGAGGTGCAACGAGGAGAAATGTTTTCATTTCTCCACGTTTTTTCCTCTTTCAATGAGTGCTGCATTCTACAGCATGCATTGAAAGAGGAAAATGCCTGTACTGATTGTTTTTGTGCAGGCAGGTGCCCCTTCCTGCACAAATACAATTTCCCCATGGAGGGCAGGCATCCTTGCACCACGGTACAAGGGTGCCTGCGCGAGCGCAGGGCAGCAGTTTGTGCGCCAGTGCAGGGGAGAATACAGGAATGCAACATATTATTGTTAACATGTCGCATTCCAGTGCTTCAGAAGTGCCGCAGCGTAGAGAAGGCAAAGGGCTTGCGTTGCCATGCTGCGGCACTTCCTGTAAATCTGCCCTAAGGTTGTGGCACTGACATGCATTAAACAGCGCATCATGTGAATTGGTTATGAGTCTCTTCCTTTCACTTAAGGAGTTTTACCGTTAATGTAATAAACATGATATCACTGTAAAAGGTCAAAGGCCAATGTATGACTGCAAAAATTCCAGTTTCTTTGAGTATAATATAAACGATTGATATTTCATAATAAAACCCCAGAGACTCGTATGGATGCTCTGCTGTGCTGCCAACAAGACACTCATGTCCTGAGATGGGACCAACTCAGGCACTTGAATGGGAACATGTTTGAAAGGCACTTTGTTTACTATATAATCCAATATTTACGTCTTGTCACTCTCATGCGCTCCCATTCAGTCTGTGACCTTTTCTTGCATTCGGTTTTAAATCACCTTGGAAACAAAGCCAGGAATCCTATCACATTTACAATACCCATTGAATAGAGTGAGTGAATTCCTGTCAGCCACATGAAGAGAAATGTTGCTCTCCATTCTTAATGAATTGTGTACATTCTGACCTTGTGTGTCTCGGATGCCGTGGTTAAATGAGAGATAGCCATCTCCTCGACAGATTCACATTTCTGTGAAAACAAAGACCTATTTCTGTGTATTTATCTGGAAGCATCCTGCTACCTAAAGATAAAGCTTGTCGAATCTATATATCTAAATACAGATGTCAGGTTGTGTGTTTGTCAGTATAAAAGAGATCACCAATTTGCTTTTGAAAGTGGCAGATACCGTGCTTAATGTGTCAAAGAAAAAGCGCCGAGGCCCAAGGTTTTGCAGAGAGTCTCGCCTCATTCCGAATACCAAGACCTCATAGGCTTGATTCCATCTCATGCCTCTTTCTTTCACCACCAGACACACCCTGCCTCTCTACCTCACGCTTGCAGGTTCCTGCTTTCTCCCTTTTTCACAGTTCGTTCGTTTCCCCCTTCCGCTTCTTTCCCAGTTGATTGTTTTTCACTTTCTTCCTCTGGGTCAAAGTCTGGTGACGAAAAATAAGTGTTGATCTCAGAAAACGAGTGCCAGAGGGCCCCACCTGCAACCACCAGTCAAATTAAGCACTGGAGAAATGGGATAGGAAACTGAAAGTTACTAGTAACTAACACTAAGGGGCATATTCACCACCCCTATCCGCCACCACAACGTCACTTTCAGTGAAGTTTTGGTGCTGATAGTGGCCTCGCCTTATTCACGAGGCAGCGTTAAGCCACTTAGCGTGAAAGGGGCGTGCAGTGGGTTTTGTGGTAGGCGTACCACTGCAACACCCGTTGATTTTGACGCTGCCCCCTTTTCACAAGTGCAGCATAATTAGGAGGAAAACATCAACATTAAGACCAGGAAAACACTGGTCTTATGTTGGCAAACAAGGAGAAATGCTTTATTTCTCCTCGTTTTTGCTTTTTCCATGTATGCTGCCTTGTGCAGCACACATGGAAAATGCTAAATGCTATGGTTTGTGTATGTACAGGAGGGTGTCTCTTCCTGTATATAAATAAACCTTTTTTTAAAATGCCGTTTTGTAACTTACATTTGTGCTGCATGAAACAGCAAACATATAAGTTACAAACTGGCATTTAAGGTTTGTTTATGTGCAGGAAGGGACACCTTCCTGTAGATAAACAAACCTCCTTGCTTGCAGGCACCCTTGCACTCTAGTGCTTAAGCCAAGAAGGCTAATGCTTCTCTCCGCCACTTCCTTGTGAATATCCCCCTAAATGTCACAGCATGTGATAGCAAGATATATAATCAGCGTTAACACTTCACCAACACTAGGCATGTTGAGGTCACAAGGGAGTGTTCAGGGAGTCATTGTGGCCAATTTGGGACGTCTGTCCACAAGCTCCTTAATGCTGCGGAGGCTACGGTTTAGGGCTGCACAGGAAAGACTTTTGACTTGCAAACCACCACCCGCTTTGCACCCTACATTTTTCAATCCATTAGTGAGAACTGGCTCAGTCCTTTGGCAAGAGGGATGATTCAATGGGCTGTATCAGTGAGATGATTCCTATACAACTATTATGTCTTTTAATTTATAAAATCTGAGCTCACAAGGAACAACTGTTGTTCATGACACATATTCCAACAGATTCACTACCGTCACACATATATTTATTATTTAAAATTTGTAATCATTTTAATGGCATTAGAACACAAAGTAATGGTGATCTCAATCATAACAATTCTAGGAAGGATTTGACCTTGACTGCAATATGTGAACTCTTGGCCCATATATAGGTTATAACAACAGAGTCATTTAAAAATGGCGGACAATTGGAATGGTACTGATGCCGTTCTAATATGGAGATTAATAGCAATATTTGAGTAATGCGTACATCAGTGTTTTGGACACTCTGCTTTGACTGCAAAATTATAACACTGCATCAAAAAATGCAGCTGGCCTAGTGGGAAGGTTATTATACTGTCTTTTCCTTCAGTTTGTTTATTCACATTTCTTCATGAGTCGTACAATTTTGACTGTATTTTACTATTGTGAGTGATTTTGATCCCATCTAATGTGTATTTGGGAACATATGTTGGTAAGGTTATTAGAGACACTTTCAAGGTGGCAACACTATTCAAAGGCTGTGGATTCTGCTCTGTTGCGATGGTGTACCGCGGGTCAATGGCATGTGATTGTACCAGCACTGTGGACATTTTTTTACTTCCGGGTCAAGGATTACGGTTTCTGGTTTGTTGAGCTATGTATCAGCTGAATTTTCAAGATGGCACTTTTTAAAGAGGAGAGGCACACTTCAAATGAAAATGCCGACTCTATTCAGTATAAGTATAAGTATCTGGGCCCCAATCCCGCCCCTAAATCAGTTGTAAAAAATGTAGGCATCCGATTAGACCAGGCCCTTAGTCTACAAGAGCAAGTGAAATAGACTGCTGGCTCATGTTTCCACATAATCGGAATGCTCTGGAGAGTCTTTCCATTACTCCCGGACTCTACCCGAAAAACATTAGTCCAGGCTTTGGTCATCAGTCGCCTGAACTATTGTAACGGGCTTCTGATTTCACCTGCTGAGCAGACTTCAAATGGTCCAGAATACTGCAGCCAGATTGGTTCAGAATGCACCTCCTAGCTCACCATCGCGCCCTCTACTAGTGAAGCTCCACTGGCTGCCCATCTGCCAACGGATTAGGTTTAATGTCTGCTGCATCATCCACAAAGCTCTACACGATCTGGGCCCATTTTATCTGGCCGACAAATTCATTCCCTACACTCCCATGCGCGCCCTGCGTTCCAGCAGTAAAAATCTTCTTGAAGTACCTATCATTAAGAGGAAAAGATTGGGAGGGAAGGCTCTCTCCTACCTCGGTCCTCGCCTCTGGAATGAACTTCCTGACTCTCTCAGACTCTGTTCAAAACATACGACATTTAGGAAATTGCTAAAGACTCTCTTGTTTCTCACTTATTACCTATGCCAGTCTCTAACTTTCCTTAGCGCCCGCTGAAGCGCAGAGAGGTAAACATCGTTTACCACGAAGTTTTTACAACGCGGTACCTTTAGCACGCATCCCTTACAACGCAAGTCGTTACCACGATTTGCGCTGGAGGGCGCTAAACGATTAAAAATAGTAAATTTACTATCCCAACACCTTCCCTAGGGTCCACGGGGACCGGTGTTAGAATAGTAAATTATACTATTCGAAATCTGCACCCCAAACGCAAGTCGTGGTAACGACTTGCGTTGTAAGGGATGCGTGCTAAAGGGATGCGTTGTGACGGTACGCGTTGTACCGTCATACATCCGCACAGAGATACTCCTTCGGGAGTCGATTCCAGCGCTATACAAACCCAAAAATAAATAAATAAATAACATCAGGACCCCCCAACAGCCGTCTCTCTGGATCAACTCTTGCCCTGACTGCTTGACTCTAACAGCCTGGATTCCTGTAGAGAAGCTTGGAGTTGCCAGAATATAGTTGCTAGGGAAAATGCACATTACTAGATATAACATGGAATACAACATATCCTCCTTTTTTAATTAACAACAAAAAACCCAAAATAATATATTTTCATATAGCTAATTACAAATATAATCTTGAAACTTCTTAGGTGGAATCCTAGAGCGAACATTAAGTTTCCTACTAGGAACTTCATCGTATTTCTTTTCTTCACCAGATTTACTAGAACCAACATTAATTTTCTTACTAAAAACATCGTCCTATTTCTTTTCTTCATCAGATTTACCTCTCAACCATTCACAAGCCTCAAATTCACTGCACTTGGCAATGCGATTGGCATTCTAACATTTACCATCAGAAAGTTTCAAAAGGTCATCCCTGATTGATATACTCTTCCTTGGCTCAGATAGTTTGGAGCTCCCTTTACAAAGAATGTTTCCAATATGTACTCTCACAAACATTCCAATCCCAAATACCCTTGGTTCCTTGGCAAGTTTGTCATTATGTCTTTGCTCATATCTTAATTGATAGATTTCCGCCTTAGTTCTCAAAGCATCTTCATTAACACATTTCTTACCACTTCTTCCCATCCATGCAGGCACAGCTATGAAACATGGAACCAAGTTAAGTAAACAAAAAGGTGTTTAACCTGTTACAGAGTGTGGGGTGGCCCTATAATTCCACAACATCTTCTGCACCAGACTCTTCCAAAATTCTTTGTTATGCACAGCCATCTGAATGCATTCACGCAACACTCTGTTGAAGCATTCTATCGAACCATTTCCCCTTGGGTGATACATAGGTGTTCTAAGATGTTTGATACCCCATTTTTTAAGAAATCCACTAAATTCATTAGACACAAATTGAGGTCCATTATCAGAAAGAATCTCTGCAGGACACCCTTCTCTATGAAAGATCTCTTCACAAAAATCTATTACATTACTAGTTTTGACCTCTCGTACAAAAGTTACTTCAGGCCATTTGGAGAAAGAATCCATCAATACAATAGCATATTTACTCCCCACTCCAAGTATCTCAAAAGGACCACAAATGTCAATAGCTAACCTCTCCCATGCATGCTTTGGCCATTTCACATGATGAATGGGAGTTTCTTGTACCACATGAGCCTTATCGCTACGTAAACATTCCACACATTCCCTTACAAATCTCTTGATTTGCCTGTCCATGCCAGGCCACCAAAAGTCCACTCTTCCTTTCCTCTTCATAGCAGTCATGCCACCATGGCCTTCATGTAAATATCTATCAACCTAGGTTGCATGGAAATATGAACTACTAGTTTGTCCTTCCTCCGTAAAATTCCTTTTACCACAGATAATTCCCACCAAACTTCCTTGTATCGTAACATGTCATCCTAGAGTTTCCATCCCTCACTCATCTGTAAAAAATCTATTACTTTTTTTATCACAACATCATCTACACTAGCCTGCTTCCATTCAGATTCTTCTACATCTTGACAAACAGCAACTAAATCAGCAACCACCCAATCATCATCAACTTCATCAAATTCTTCATTGTCCACTTTTACTACCAGAAGACGTGACATACAATCAGCATTTAGGTTTCTTACTCCCGGTACATATTTTACAGAGAAATTAAATTCTTTTAGACAATATATCCATTTTGCAATTCGAGGTGTTGCTCTGCCCGCACCCGCAGTGGAAAATATGTCAATAGGAGGTTTGTGATCCGTGTGTAATTAAAAATTTGTACCCCATACAAATGTGCGAAAGTGTTGCACACCCCACCAACACGCTAACGCCTCCTTTTCTATGGTGGAGTATATGCATTCAGCTCCCTTGAGTGTGTGTGATGCGAAAGCCACCACCCTTTCCTTTCCATCATGAATTTGCATTAATACAGTACCCAAACAGTATCCACTAGCATCAGTTACAATGATGCACTTGTCTTTAGGATTGAATGGTTTTAAAGCAATATCCTTAGCAATAGCTTCTTTCACCTCATTGAAAGCACGATGACAGTCAGCAGACCATTTAAATGTTACATTCTTTTTCATTAATTCTCGCATGGGAAATACACGGTCAGAAAAGGTAAAATATAAACCTTGAATAATACTCAGCCAATCCAAGAAATTACCTCAACTGATCCTTGTCTCTCGGGATAGGAGCTTTCTCCAAATTTTCCACTAATTTGAGTTTGGGTTTAATTCCGTCTTGTGATAATGTGTGGCCTAAATAATCCACCTCTGTTTGACAACATCTGCATTTGTGTAGACTTATGGTTAGACCGGCTTCCTCTAATTTGTTAAGTACAATTTGTAACAACTTGTCATGCTCCAGTTTATCCCTGCCTCAAACCAAAACATCATCTTGAAAAACAAGCACATTGGGAATGTCCTTTAAAACTGTTTGCGTTATTCTCTGGAAAACTGCCAAAGCAGAAGCTAATCCAAAGGGCATTCGAACAAATTGAAAAGCTCCTTCAGGAGTTATAAAATATGTCAAGTGTTTGGATTCAGGTTGTAACAGGAGTTGATGATATGGACTTGACAAATCCAGTGTGGAGAAAAGGTTACGACTGTCTACACTAGACAACATTTTGTTTACATGAGGCAAAGGATAACGGTCTACCCATATACATTCATTCAAGTCTCTTAAGTCCACACACATGCGGATACAGCTATTGGGTTTGCGTGCGATTACAATCAGACTTAACCATTCTGATGCCTCTATTGGTTGAATGATACCCTCACTGCATAACCTATTTATTCTTCCTTGAGTGATCCCCTCAATGTTAACAGTACATTTCGCACTTTGTGTGCCCTGGGAATGCTTCCTTTTTTGAGAATTATATGGTGTCTGAATCTCTTCAAACAACCCAATTCTTTCTTAAAAATGTTGGGAAATGTGAATACCCACTCACTATGAATATCATCTTGTGCTTCAGTAAGAAGTACCTGTGCAGGATGGTTAGGATTAAGTATAATATTTAGGGCTACTTGTTCCCTCCATCCAAGTAAAGACTTTCCCTTTTCAACAACATATATTTTGGCCACAGACTCCCTATCTAAAAATGTAATACTGGTGGAAAAATAACCAACTACTTGTAGTTTTTGTCCACAGTATCCCACTGGATTCACATCAGCATCTTATAGTTCTTTGGAACCTAAATAATCCAGTTTTGTCTATCAATTAAGGTAAAAGGAGAGTACGAATCAGCCCACATTGGTAACATTTCATCGCTTATACTTATGTTGCACTTCGGTGGGTTATATGCTTCGTTCCCTGACATGTCATTGACATCGTTGACTACCATAACTTTGATGTCACTCTCACCAGAATTATTCACAGAAGTTTCATTTATCACATTCACAACAGGTTGTGTATGAGTTATATCAGTCGCTTTGCATACTCTTGAAAAATGGCCAATTCTTTTGCATTTATAACACCTACTCTTCAATGCAGGACAATGAATAGCATCAGCTGAATGTCTGTTGCTACCACATCTGTAGCACACCTTTTTCACATTAATAAATAGTTTTTTGTTTTCTTTTTTGCTTTCTTCTGATCCCTCACTTTTTTTTGCTATCACTCACCTCACATACTTTAGTTGAACTGGATTCAACTGAAGGTTCAACATGCATTAATTCTTTAACATACAGTTATGTGTTCTCTAGGCATTTGGCAATTGCAATGGATTTATCTAAAGTGTAGTCTTGTACATGTTTGTTATTAGTTGCATTTATCAACTGACCTCTAATGATCTCATCTCTTAAATCTCTACACCTGCACATAGTTGCTAATCTCCTTAAGGCTGCAACATATTGTTCTATCTTTTCTCCTTGTAATTGTTTGCAAGAAAATGTGTCTCCTCCAACATTGCCAAAGCCATTTCATATACATCCTCTTTGTCATCAGAAGCTTCATCAGCATTCCTTTCAATGGTTGCAGGTTTAGGAAGAGTTTTTAATACTTTCCTGCCTTCCACTCCCAAATGATGTTTCAATATCGCAAATTTCCTATTGGCAATATAAACATCACCTCCTATTGCTTCTAAGTAAGTAGAAAAGGACTCCTTCCAGTCCTCCCAATCCATACAAGTGGAGTCAGGCTCTTGTAAAAATGTGGGAGGAGAAACAGTAACCTGGTTTGAAATGGTTTGTAAATCGGTTGACAAATAAGAATTAATGCTCTAATTACTTTCACTTTGGAAACAAACTATGGCCTTTGAAATGCTTTGCTGAGAGAAAAAAAAATATTTTACCCTGGTAACAAGCGATGTCCTCCATATTTTTGCTAAGAAATAACCACAAGCACTTCCTTAACAACAATGGAATGCCAGCGTGTGATATCCCTGTCAGCGCTTGAAATTTCATTGTGGAGCTAAAAGGCAAACATGCACCATTTCTGTTAACAACGGTACATCTATTCCATGCAAGGCGATTTCGGAAGAAAATTCCCCCAAGATGGTTGTACATACAGCGTGACTTTGCCAGACATGTGGTCACGCAACGGCGTGCTGCGTAAGTCCGTGAGCTTCAGACAGAACACGAACGCTGAGGCAAGAAGAGAGAACTCACCACTGCGTGTGCATTATCTCATCACAGCCCGAAACAATTGAAAAGTAAGTTATTAACTTACAACATTTCTGACAATAGCACTGAAATCCGTCTTTCAGGCACCATGCAAACACTGCTGGGGGTCTTCACTACTGCAGAAAAACAGTAGACTACCACAATTAATCCCGATCATCGCCGATATGATAAACGATTATCAGGATAAAGTCCAACATAAAATCCTCTTCACCTCTTCCTCTTCATTGGGTGTATCCCATCCTCATCGCCAGTTTTAAAGAGGAGAGGCACACTTCAAATGAAAATACTGACTTTATTCAGTATAAGATCAGGAACACTCAACAGCCGTCTCTCTGGATCAACTCTTGCCTCTGACTGCTTGACCCCAACAGCCTGAATTCAATTAGAGAAGCTTGGAGTTGCCGGGAGATAGTTGCTAGGGAAAATGCACATAACTAGATATAACATGGAATAGAACAGCACTCACTTGGCACGCCATCATTCCACTTTGCTGCATAACATGTAATGCATAGAGTGACCAGACGTACCAGACGTACCAGATTTTCCTGGTCAGTCTCGGTTTGCTGAGGAATGTCACGACAATTGTCTTAGTTTTAAATACATATTTTGTTTTTTGGTAAAGATCCGATCATTCTGTGAATGGAAAAGTAGGCTCTCCTTTCAAAGGGGCCTCTGCAGTCTCAAATAATCACAGTAAAGTATCTGAGTCTGTCAGGCAGCACACGAGGAGGCCCACTGCGTGCTCCCAGCAGAGGAGAGACAGACAGGGGAGGAGAGCAGGGGACGTGGGGTAAAGTACCTGCCATAGCTTATGGTATGAAAAAAAATGGAGCCCTTGCTCACAGCTACCTCTGGTCTACACTGCGGTCAGTAGGGCTCACAATTCTGATAGAGTGCCGATTGGAGATGATGCAGTCCAGAGACATTGCTCCCAGAGCGGCCCGTCCACACCAAACATCATCACAGGCTCATACAGTCTCAATGCTTCTGGTGCCACTAACTGTGCACCTCCCCTTAACGCCACGTGGCTATGGGCCCTTACTGACTGCTACCTCTGCCCTACACTGCAATCCTCAGGGCTCACAATTAAAATTAAGTCTTGATTCTTTAATTACAGAGGCAAGTAACTATCACAGGCCTAAAACTTACATAATATCCTTTTAGTATCCTTGCTTCAAGAACTTTTTTTTATATCAGTTGCAGCTTTAGTACAATCACCAAATTCATCTCCAAATGCAAACGAACACTCAATACAAGTCTACACTGCCGGCAGCAGAGCTCACAATTTGAATTTTGGATACGTGCTGCCACTAACCCTGTTCAACACAAGCCGAACCCACATATGTATCTGTGTCCTGAGACCTGATTGGCAGTGACCCCAAATCTGTGTCAGCGACCACAGCACTAGATTCCATTCAATCAGTGAGGCATATTTCCATATGCAAGACCGGCGATACATGATGCCACTAACCCTGTACAACACAAGCCGATCCCACATGTGTAACTGTGTCCTGAGTCCAGAATGGCAGTGACCCCAAGTCCGTGGCAGCGACCACAGCACTAGCCTCCCTTCGATCGGTTAGGCATATTTCCATATGCAAGACCGGCGACACGTGATGCCACTAACCCTGTACAACACAAGCCGATCCCACCTGTGTAACTGTGTCCTGAGTCCTGAATGGTAGTGACCCCATGTCCATGGCAGCGACCACAGCACCAGACTTTCTTCGATCAGTGAGGCATATTTCCATATGCAAGGCCGGCGACACGTGGTGCCACTAACCCTGTAGAACACAAGCCGATCCCACATGTGTAACTGTATCCTGAGTCCTGAATGGCAGTGACCCCAAGTCCGTGGCAGTGACCACAGTACCAGACTCCCTTCGATCAGTGAGGCATATTTCCATATGCAAGACTGGCGACATGTGATGTCACTATCCCTGTAAAACACAAGCTGATCCCACATGTGGACCTGTGTCCTTAGTCCTGAATGACAGTGACCCCAAGTCCGTGGCAGCGACCACAGCACTAGACTCCCTTCATTCAGTGAGGTATATTTCCATGTGCAAAGCCTGCAACACGTGGTGGCACTAACCCTGTAGAACACAAGCTGATCCCACATGTGGAACTGTGTCAAGAGTCCTGAATGGCAGTGACCCCAAATCTGTGACACCACTAGACTCCCTTCATTCAGTGAGGTATATTTCCATATGCAAGACCGGCGACACGTGATGCCACTAACCCTGTACAACAAAGCCGATCCCACATGTGTAACTGTGTCCTGAGTCCTGAATGGCAGTGACCCCAAGTATGTTGCAGCGACCACAGCACCAGACTACCTTTGATCACAAGGGCGGTGACACGTGATGCCACTAACCCTGTAGAACACAAGCCAATCCCACATGTGGACCACAGCACCAGACTCCCTTCAGTTTTATTTGGTGTTGTTTTCTTTAAAGTAAATCTTTTATATGTAAATCTCTACATGACTAAGATACTTGTTTGTCCAACCGCACAGGGGCACTTCCGTGCCCAAAAAGGTTGTTGGGGGTATGTTGGTAATGGGGAAGTGGGTGCATTACCTGCTGATGTGGGGAGATGCAGCGTGAAAGGTATATCTCTCACAGAAAGATCTCCGGTATGTTTTAAGAAATGCCTCGGACAGATGCCGGCTGACGCACTGAATCACAAAATGGCTTTTCAATGCTTATGTAGTGTGACTTATGAACAGTTTGCACCCAGGCTCACAGACGGACAACTGCTGCCCGTCCGCTCAACTCACAGACGCAGTACTATGAGCCGTCCGTGTCATTGTGGCTATCCCTGCCCTGTTCCGTCGTACACCATGACACGCCACTCCGATTACCTTCCGACGTTGGCCCCACATAGCTACCTGTCGCAGGCGTACTTGCTTTTGGTGTGCAGGTCAGTGGTGTAGTTGTTAACATCTCACAGCCACTCCCTGACGGCAGGTTTGCACACACACCACACCCTTCCGGCACCTGCATCACAGGCCATGTGACCACGCAAATATAATGGATCGACAACTTCACATCCTTTATTGCCGGTGATGACTGGATGGCAGACGCTCCACGGCTCTGAATCATAAAGAGTCCATGAAAAGTTGTGCAGAGGGTTAGTCACACTCTAAGCTATATGGGCGTCAGGGGTTTACTACCACGTGGCGCGAACTTGAGTTGCACACGGGTAGTGACACCGAAGCTGATGTGGCCACCAGGGGCCTACCACCAAGTGGCGCTCACTTGAGTTGCACAGGTTAGTGCCACCCGAAGCTGATGTGGCCATCAAGAGCCTACCACCAGGTGGCGTGGACTTGAGTTGCACACTGTTAGTCGCACCCTAAGTTGTATGGCCGTCAGCGGCCTCCCACCACGTGGCGCTGACTTGTATTGCACAGGGTTAGCGGCACCAAAAGCTGATGTGGTCTCCGACATTGACGACTCAAGACTCAGCCACATCTTTGAGATCTGAGGGGCCGCAGAGCTTTGACTGGCAGATGGAGTGCCCACTATAAGACACTCCGGTGGCAGCAGGTAATTATTTGGTAATGGATGCGCAGGGGCGCCAGTGTCTCTCTCTCTCTTTCTCTCTATCACTTCCCTCTCTTCACTCTCTCTCTCACTGTCTTCCTGCCTTTCCTTCTAACTCTCTATCCCTTCTCCCTTTGTCACTTCCTTTCTTTCCCTCCCTCTCTTTTTCTCTCTGGCTTTTTTTCCTTCTCTCTTTCTCTGTGTCTCATTCCTTTGATATGCGCATTACACACGTCCTTATTTTGTACTTTATTTTCCAGGCTGTGTCATCGACATTAATGCTCCCGACAGGAGTCTTCCACCTTGTTGTTTTGTGTTCAGTTTGTTAAATTTAGTTTATCCTTTATATATAAGTTTATGGAAAAATAAAGTTTGAAAAAAAAGACAAAGAAAAAATTCAATAAACTTTTTGGTTGTTACTTAAGTGCTGTGTGACTCTTTCTCGTTCTTATTACTATTATTTCGTGGTGTCCACCATGGTGTTACATTTTGGGGCAGTTATCGCGGGAATACTGGTGATGTCTGCAGTTTGCACCAGCTTCTGAATAGTGTGTTAGATTTATCTCAACTTTAGTTGCATTAAAGTGCTGATAATGAGATGCAGAATAGGCGTTCCGTGGCAAAAAGACAAGAGGTGCTCCTTCACGATTTATTCTAAATACTAAAATCCTGTATTGAATTGTACTGTGGTAGTGGGAGCATTTACAGTGTACACACAAATGAAATCTCATTGTATTTATATTGATTAGGAATAGTGACTCAGGTGCTGGATCTTGACAGAATACACTGCCCAGTTCGTTTATTTTTCTGTACACGAAAAAACCACATCACAACGTTCACAACGAAACAAATTCCGGTGATAAGCCACATTAGCACAAGGGATTTTGCACCTCCTTTCTGCTGGTGTTAAACAGGATGACTACCTCCAACAATGAAAGGGAACACAGCTAAGAGCCACACCGGAACACCCACAGGTGCCATAGAGTCAATGAGCATGAAACATGGATACCCATGAGGGCCACAACACTCATCGCAACAACCCTGGACTACCAACGTCCCCTGAACCCCCATCTGAGCAAGTGTGTCCATGCGGTCATTGTGTTAGCATGATGGGCATGGGCCCTGCAACAACACAGTGTGCTGTCATCAGCAGATGTTACCATGTCACCTCTGCATTGGAAGTGAGCCTGGACATGTAGCTACGCACGCATCCTCCTACATGCAGAAGCGGCATGTGCTGGTCTGGCATACACAGGTCAGCGCAGGGGTGTACCTATCCGGCAAGGGGAACGGGGTGTCTCGGACATGTTTGTGTACAGGAAGTGCGGTAAGTGGGCCTCTGTGTTCTGGTGTGGCCGCCACAAGGGCCGCAGCAGTTGATTTTGTAAAGTGGCATGCACCACCTCCAAACCACAGTGTCACGGTGTGGTTTCAATGCCGCAGGACATGTGCAAATAAAGAGGGATTACAATGGTGTGCCGTAAGAGTGCACGGGATACAACAGTGCACCGCACAAAAGTGTGGTGGTTCGTGGGAGGGAGAAGCAACTATTTGCAACGTAACAACAGTGAACATGCCCATGTGCCACATGCTGGGCATCTCATCCATGATGATCAGGGTCGCAGACATCCCACAACACCCATGACCGGCCTTTCTACACATCCTGTATGAATGCAGCTAGAGAAGTTACTGTAGGGATGAAAGGTTCTATCTTGCGAGCATTTGTGTTCTGTGTTCAATTGTGTGAATGTTTGTGTTTGGACAACATTGTGCTGGATGTTGGTGTACTCTGCTTCCTATATGTATGTGCTGCATTGTGTGTGAGATGTCCCTTTATGTGAGGTTTTGTTCACCCTTCTCCCTTTCAGGCAGTGTGGTTTACACTTCTATGCTTGTTCAGTGGTGCGATGTTGGTAGGTTGTGTGACTTGTGCTCCTTGTTGGTGTGTTTCATTTTGGCCATGGTTTGTCTGTAGTTGTGCTGTACCTAATTGTGCGTTTGTGCCACTGTGCCCATCTCCCCCCGTCCCTCCACTCAATGCTTGTTCCTCTTCCTGGTGCTGTTGTGTCTGTAATTTTGTTCCTCCACACACAAATACATGTAAAGAACAAATTAAAATGGTTCTTTGATTGTTTTACATTGCAAAACTTCTCTCTATTGTTTTTTTTTAAATTTTCCATATAAATAGTTTTTTTTATATTCAAGGACACATACAGGCGAGAAGTTCAACGTATTCTATCAACACACTTTCTAGAACATTCTACAACACTTGCAGGTTAAAAGGTCCTAATTTTTTTTAAAACATTTTCTCGAACATTTAAAGGCAAGTGCAGATTAAAAGTTAACAATTGTTTTAAGTTTGAACAGTGCCTTTCAAATACAAGTAGCAATGTGGTTGAGTTGAGCAAATGTTATCCTATGATATGTACTCCACGTTTAAACAGCTTTTTCCTAACCAATCACAAAGATGCTTTTCCACAAAACAAATGTGCACCCTACTTTTAAAAAACAATGCTTTTCATCTCCCAATCAGTTATCCTTTTAACATATCTCTTATTCTACAATCAGACTAAATGAGCTACAGACATCTATCCATACTTCCCAGCCATACCTTCAAAATGCTAGTGTGGATCATAAGACATAGCTATGTTTTCTGGTACAAAAGGTATGCAGAACAGAGACATATTGACTTAGACCTAGCTTCACAAAATGTGGACATTAAATGGTTTGGACAGAGAGGATTGAAGTGGCACCAATTGTTGCCTTTGGTTAAAACCTGTTTGCATCTCCAACACACTGACCTCATGATTGTGCACTGTGCTAGAAACGACCTAGGCACATTGACTGGGGTAGGTTTGGAAATCCTAATGAAGGACACCTTTGAACAGTTGATGTTGCTTTTGCCTCAAACTGTCATTGTGTATTCCAATATATGCTAAAGACAGAAGTGCAAATGGTCAAACTAATTTTGTCCTCAGATTGAAAAATCTAGGAGGAATGTCAACAAAGCTGTGTCTACATACCTCAGAGACCATAGAATGGGGTCGATCTACAACTAACTCGCATATATACAGCTAGGCACACCACGGCTCGCAGACACACAGCTGCAAGCCAATGGACTGGTACTCTTTTATGCTTCAGGGTAGTACAGTAGTGTTTGTGTACTGTAGTGGGTTTGTGCTCAACGCTGCGTTTTAGGGGTTAAGGTAGTGCAGTAGTGTTTGGGTAGTGTAAGAATCATGCTGGAGGTAGCGTTTTAGAATTTACAACAATGCACTAAGTTTTGGGTAGTGGTCATGCTGGGAGTAGTGTTTAAGGGTTTTCGGCACTACAGTGGCATTTGGGTAGTGTAGGGGGTCATGCTGGCAGTAGTGTTTTAGGGTTTACGGCAGTGCAGTGGTGTTTGTGTAGTGTAGGGGGTCGTGCTGAGAGTAGTGTTTTAGGATTTAGGTTACTGCAGTGGTGTTTGGGTAGTGTAGGAGGTTCTGCTGGCGGTAGTATTTTAGGATTTAGGGTATGTGATGGGGCGGGCGGACCGGACATAACTATCCCTACGGACTGGTGGTCCGCCATCCCCCTTTCACCATGCCCCTTGTCCCCACAGCTACCGCAGAGTACATGGGCCACAGATCCCGAGTCCGGCTGGACAGAAGACAACAACTCGTGGGGTCCCTTTAAGGAAACGAACCGGGAGGACGAGGCTCCACCCACCGATGACGGCACAACGTCAAAAGCAGGAAGTATCGATGGCTCGACGGACGGCGTTTCCCCGGAGGCTGTGACTATCGGAGAGGACGGACGGAGAGAGTCGGAGGGCATCAAGAGCGACAAGCCAGGAGGCCAACTATACAACTCTTCGCCCCGCCACGTTCCCACGGGAGGAGCGTGGCTCCAAGAGGTACGGGGCCGGGTAGCGGGTTGGGTCAGGCGGAGGAGACAGCCCCGAGTGTAAGGAGCACCGCCCTAGAAACCCCCTCCCTCGTCACAAGCACTTCCCCTCACCCCAGTACGTGAGAAGTGAGCACTTGTGCACGGTTATTGTGTCTTCACTCCCGGCCCTGTTTGTTCCCAGAGTCTTACACGTACCTGACCCCCATTTTCTTTTCCTTTGGTAACGGTGTGGAATCCCGAGGAAGAAGGTCCCTGGGTCAGACGAAGACCACGCCTGTCAAGACAGCGGGACTACAAAAGCTGGAGAAAGCATTCTTTACTTTGGACCCGTTTATATTTACGATAAAACGGACTGCCACCTTAATGAAAAAGACATACATCCCCATTAAACCCTCTTTAAAACGGTTATTGAAGGCGCCTGTTTTTCTCTTTACACATACTCCACCTGTCAGTCCAGTAGTCGATGTCCCCTACGTCCCGACCCCCTCGGGACAGGGTAGTACAGTGTTGTTTCTGTAGTGTAGAGGGTCCTGCTGAGGGTAGTGTTTTAGAGTTTACAACAATGCAGTGGTGTTTCAGTAGTCTTTAGGTAGTGTAGGGGATCGTACCGACAGACTGACTCACAGAGCTCCAAGCCGACAGACGGGCTTCTAAAGGCATACCCGCGACCTAGTGATATGAGGAGAGGCAGCGTGAAAGGCATATCTCACACAGACACAGATGCCAGCGTTGTCTTGCGCAGGTAAAACTGCGTACCCAATGGCTTCTACACGGAGAGATGCGAGCTGACAGAGTAAATCACAAAATGGCTGCCAACACTTCCTAGTTTCAACCATTCACAGCCAAGAAGCCGCAAGCTGGTGCTTGTAACCCCTCAGCCAATCACATGTCAGAATTCTCCAATATCAATATCTGTAAAATTTGATATTTCTAAAAACTACTGAACGATTTACACCATTTAAACAAAAGCATGCTTTCTGCAACATCACCTTTCTCCCTGCCAAATTTGGCATAATTCTGTTCAGCAGTTTTACCTGTAGTCTTCTGAAAAGTTTCCTATGGAAATCGCATCCAGAACACACATTTTAGGACCCTCTTTTTTTCTCACCCCTCCTACACCATTCACCCCAAACTTTCTATATAGGAGCTAATCAATAAAAGAGAAACGTTTTGTATAATTTCATAAAGATTCATCAAACGATGCCAAAGTTACAAGAACATAGAAGACTCCAGGAGGGGGGCACCGCAACCCCCTGCCAACATGAGTGAAGCCCCGGGGCTGCACGGACCCCAGCGGACCCCCGCAACCCCGGTGAGCCCCTAATATTATTTTTTAAGAAAAATCCCGGGAACCTAGCCCACCCAAGGGCCTCATTAAAATAAAATGCGAGAACACGCGACCCCAGTGCAAATTTTTGCCGATTTAATATTTTTTTTAATGATTTTTTTGGTTTTGGTCCCGGGGGTCCTTCTGGGACCCCCTGAGCAGACCTAGAGGGTCAGGGTTTTTCTACCCTGCCCCCTTCTCTTGTTTTATACCTTTGTTTCTCCGTTTTTGGTGTCTCACTTCTACCGAGCCACAAGATTGCTGCCAACACTTCCTGGCTTGGAGTGCTTCCAGCCAATCACAGTGAAGCTCACGCATGCAATTTAGGCTCCGCCCAGATATCAAACTTGAATTTTTCAAATTTTTCAGCAACTACTGAATGGATTTACACCATTTTTAATAAGGTCGCTTTCTGACCCATGTGCTACCTTTCTGCCAAATTTGGGGTAATTCCGCTCAGTAGTTTCGGCTGTAGCCTTGAACAAATTGTCCTATTGGCAAATTATTTTTTCACTCTTATTTTTTTAATTTCTCAAAAACTACTGAACAGATTTACACCATTAAAAAAAAGGTCACTTTCTGAACCAAGCTCTACCTTTCTGCCAAATATGGGGTAATTCTGTTCAGCAGTTCAGGCTGTAGCTCGCTGCATAATTTCCTATGGAATTTACCATGGAGAAAACGTGTTTTGGAAACCCATCATTTTTCTCAGCCCCCACTTGACAAATCACCCCCAAACTTTCAGGATAGGAGCTGACCTGGATAGACTTTTCTGGGAGAATTTCAGAAAGATTAGTCAAATGACGCCAAAGGTATTAGCAAATCAAAAATTGCTTTTCCTATGGAAAACTAGGTTCTAACTATAACTACCTACTGGCGACCGCCAGTAGGTAATGTATATATATATATTTATATTTTTACTAGGCTACGCAACAAACGAGACAGGCAGATATACAAATAAGAATAAAAACTTTATTCCTTCCTTTAAGTCTGACTTGTCCCAGATTTTGCTACTCAAAATCTGTTCACCCCAGCAATGCAGGTATCGTGATAATAATAATAATAATAATAATTTAAAAAATTATAAAGCGCCTGGTTACACTAAGAACAGTGTGTCCCCGGGCTGTGGAAACAGAAACCCAAAGGCAATAATATCTATCCAGTCAGAGCTAAGGGGGGTTCAGGAGTGGGAAAAAAGGTCCTCAGTTTTTTGGGAAAAGGTGGGTTTTCAATTTCTGACGGAACCTCCTCTCAGATGGTTCCATGCGCAGCTCAATCGGGAGCGCGTTCCACTGTTTACTAGCCAGGTATCTGAAAGAGCTGTCGCCCATCCGCACTCTATAGATACGTGGCACCTGGAAAAGCATACTCCCTAACGATCGCAAAAGCCGCTTAGGATGGTACGCGGTCAGTAACTTTTGCAGAAAGATAGGCCCCTTTCCCTGAGCAATGCGCTGGGACATGCACATTGTTTTAAACAGACTTCGTTCCTGGACAGGCAGCCAGTGTAAAGAAGCTAGTGCACGCTTCCCAGAAGATTTACGGGAAAGATTCAGTGCCAGCCTGGTGGCCGTATTCTGCACACATTGAAGTCGCTGCAATACTTTTTATGCTCAAACCAATGTATAATGAGTTCCCATAGTCTACATGGGGGATGACAAGTGCATGAATAAGCGTTTTCCTACTCGTAGCGGGAAGCAAGTCCAAAGTTTTCCGCAGGCTTTTTAAAATGCCATATCATTTGCCGGCTACCCATTTGGTGTGGTCTTCAAAGGATAGTTTGCTATCCAGTCGGACCACCAGGTTTTTCACCTGCTTCGAGGGGGTAGGGGTGGACCCCAATTCGAATGGCCACCATGCAGATGACCAGATGGATGGTGCTTTCCCGACCACCAGAAGCTCAGTTTTATGTGCGTTGAGGCGCAGGTAGTTGTTACTCATCCAACCTGCTAGTTCCACTAGACAGGTGCAGAAATTGGCTGCAGCCTCATTCGGGCGCTGGGATAGTGTCACCACCAATCGCGTGTCATCCGCATAGGACACAATATCCACCCCCTAGGGTTCTACTACCTTCGCCAGGGGTTCCATATCTAGATTAAATAAAGTAGGGCTCAAAATAGAGCCCCACGGAACCCCTTACTTTAGTGAGCGTACCTCTGATTTAAAGGGAGGGCAGTAGACTTGGAACCTTCTGTCTGCAAGAAATGAGCGCAGCCACTCATGCGCTGGCCCTACCACCCCTGCCTCCCTTAGGCGGGCCAAGAGAACAGGGTGCGAGACGGTATCAAATGCCGCACTTAAATGAAGTAGCAGCAAAGCGGCCGTCCGTCCTTCATCTGCTCTCGCACGCATCAGCTCTGTGGAGAAAAGCAGAGCCGATTCCGTGGAGTGTTTAGCTCTAAAGCCAGACTGGGAGGGATGGAGCAACTGACCCTTCTCCATATGTCTGATCAGCTGAGCATTCACAATTTTCTCTACCACTTTAGCGCAATACGGCAGGAGCAAAATGGGGCAGAGGTTGTCCAGATGGGACAGATCAAGATTAGCTTTCTTCTTGATCGGAATGACTTGGGCTGTTTTCCAGTCCTGTGGCATATAGCTCGCTTGGAAAGATAGTTCTGCTAATCGACCAATATGACCTATCAGAAGTTCAAGCGAACTTCTAAAGACCTTAGGTCGGGCTGGATCCATCGGAGATCCTGACTGGATGCTGTAAGCTATTTTCATCAGTTCCTGTAGGTCCAGGACTATGAACTTATTGAGGCAGCTATCGGCCCTTGGCTTCACTTCTCCAGCCTGTCCTGGGGATAGCTCCTCCACTCCCCTTGGAAAGGACCTATATATGGTTTCGACCTTTTGTACAAAGTGGTCCGCGATCGCCTCACAAATCTCTTTGGAATAGGTATCTGGGGCCACAGTCCTGTTCAGTGATGTGAGCTCTTTATATATGGAGAAGAGCTCCTTAGTTGAATTCTCTGCTCGCTCAATTTCTTTCTTTAGGAATTCTCTCTTGGTTTTCCTTATCAGGCGATGATACCCTTTTATACTGTCTGTATATTCCTGCTTAGCCAGCTCACCATAGTTTTTATGCCATACGCGCTCTAAACCTTTGCATGCGGACTTCGCTGCTTTTAAGTCCGCATTAAACCAGCGAGCTGTCTTGGTACACCTTGCCTGGGCGTTGTTCGCCCACGGAGCGCCCTATCTAGGGCGCCAGTCAGCCAGTCTTCGTATTCCTTCCATGCCTTATCCAGGTTATCTCTCATCAGAGGGCATCCCTCCTTCAAGGCAAACTCTAAATCAGCCTGGTTGAACTTCCCCCATTGTCTCCGTTTATGCGCCGTTGGTCTACATTGCGTAGGGCTTTTTGGCATGCCGGGTGTCGAGAACGGAAGTAGATAGTGATCTGACCATGGAACCCTAATTGGGGGCTGAACCACCACTTCATCCCAATTGGCAAAGATCGGATCCAGAAGATGACCCGCTTGGTGAGTAGGTACCCCAGATTGGAGTTTAAGCTTAAGTAATTCCAGCGATTTAATCACTCTTTGAGCTTCCTTGTTCTCCACCTTCTGAAATTGGAGATTGAGGTCCCCTAAAATTAGGAGCCTATTGTAACGGAGGGCAGGTTGCACAACCACTTCCGTCAGGCTCTCTATGAATTGTAGTGATCCTCCTGGTGGGCGTTAAATTAGAAAGCCGTTTATGGTCAGACTAGGTGCAGTTTTGATTGAGAAAAAACCTGCTTCACTATTGCTAATGCTCACTGCCTCTAAGGTCCACATCACCTCAAGTTTATGCACCATAGCAATGCCCCCTCCCCGTTGTGTGCCTCGGTCGACTCTTAATATCCCATAATTCTGGGGAAGTGCTTCTAGGATCTCTGTGGCTGACTCCTCATCCAGCCAGGTCTCCATTAAGAACAGTACATCTGGCTGTTGGTCAATCAAGAGATCAAAGATTTCCATTTTATGTTTCTTGAGGGAGCGGCAGTTTATCTGTACCATAGACAGTGTCACCTCCTTATTTTCCTACCTCAGCATTTCCCTCGGATTATATAGGCAGACTTTGCACTTTAAAGGCAGCTGTTCCACCCACATAATATGCTTACAGGGCTCTACCACCGGTGGGCGCAACCGCAACATCTGTTCTTTAGAATATAATATTCTTAGGGGAGGCCCGAGGGGAATTTGGGCAGGCGTTTGGCCCCCTAGCCCCGTCTGGCCTCAGACGGGCGCAGATGGGCTTGCCTTTGGCACGCCGCCGGCGCGCCGCCGGCGCACCCGCTGCGCGCGGCCGATGCGCGGCCGTTGTTCTCTCTGCATTAAATAGAGGCAGGACGGCTCAACTAGACCGCTACCCTCCTTCCTATGGACCCGGAAGTGATGGTCTCCTCAGCCTCACCCTTCGCAACAAACGCCCACAATGGACGCGGCGGAACGTGGCGGGCAACAAAGGTAAAAAACGCAGTATACTATCTTAAGCACCCCCTAAAAGCTAAAATTACTAGGCACAGTTAAAAAAACGTTTATGGGCTTAAAAAGCAATTTTTGCACAAATTATACCAGCGCTCCCGCTGTAGTGTAGTTCCTATTATCGCAATAGGCTCTGCGCATTGGAATAATATCTTCAATAGTATAGACGTAGGACAGAGGTTAACTAGGTCTTCTACTGTCGATATTAGACTTAAAGTTTAATGTTTGCCAGCTAGCTCAGAGTTCACTAGAAACTTTCTCGAATAGACAAGGAGGAGTTTAACCTCCCTGGATAGACAAGAAGGGACTTAGTTTCTGACAACCATAGAACATGACAACTTTGCTCTCCCCTAATCAAGAGTGTATCTCTAGAGTCGTGTGAAAACAAAAGACAACTTATTTTACTCAGTCAGTTCAGTGCATTCTTAGTTTCACCAGATTGTAGAGAAAAGGAAGAGACGGGCGTGTTCAATAAAAAGATGTTATTTATTGATCAGTCTCTTTTCTCATACAAGAGAAATGAATCGCTATTATTGCAATACTTATTGTTAAGTAAAGTGCATACAGTAATAACAGAATTATAAAATAATACTGTAAAAGCATTGATATGGTTTCTTAGCAATATGATACTTAAAATGGATAAAATAGATACATACATATATACATTGACTAATCGTACTCAACTGGTGCTTCTTACTACGCCTACCCCAATGTACCTGACCTAAGCCTAATACGTGGGTGGGAGTAGATAAGTAGCAGTTTAAGTTAAGTTTGCTTTGCCAAGGGTCTGCTTCAAGAATTCTCTACAAAGGGTTATTCAGTTCAGTACCTGGGATTTAGAAGGCTGGAGGGTTGGTGTCTCTATCTCAGGGCTTGATATTCCAGCTGCCTGCGAGGGCGGCTTGGAAGCGCCGGAGCTGTATTTCTCGGCAGGAGAAAAGGCAGCGTCTCTCTCTCAGCGCGTCAGAAAGGAGGGGCAGTGTCTGTGGGCTTCGCGGTCAGCTGGACTCCTCGGCAAGTCTCGCTGCTCCAATCTTGTCACCACCTTGTGTGTTTGCTTAAGGCAATGTCGGTATTATTTATACCTGAAAGGTGCCGAGATTGACGTTTGGATGGACATAAATACGTCAATAAGGATGTCATACGAACTGGTCGTTCGCACATTCTTTACTGAAGTTCTCGGCTAAATAAAAACAATGGCTGTGGGGATTTCCCAGGTCGTGGTAGGTTTGATTTGTTTTGAGAACACCGTATGCCTATTAGGGGGCTGGAGAAATAGTGCTTGCCTAATGAGATGGCATGCGCTATGACCTAATCAGATAACGGGCTTCTGTGCCGTTGTATGGCTAATCAAATAACGGGTTTCTGTGCAGTTGAATGGCTGCTAGTTAATTATTAACCAGACAAGGGTCAGAAATAGGGGGATCGATACAGTACCCATAGTAAATACATCACACCCACTCCACGTAATCTATGTCCATATTTACAAATCTAGGCATAGTAAACAAAACTAGTAGTGCATGTGTATACCGAACCACCCCAAAATACAATTAAATGCATTTTGAAATTTGGAAAATGCGAAATACACGAAAAGATGAGTATAGTTACTATATGCACTTCAAGCAGTATAATAATGCTAAATCTAAACGCATATTTTGAAATCAGCATGAACAAAATGTGGAAATTACACATGAAATGGCTCTTAATACAGAAGAAAAGGTCGAGACCATCTCATCACAAAAATGATAATACTTGCTAACATGCTACAGGGTAGCTAAAGTCTCTAGAGTAGCTAAAAATAGAAATTTTGTTCTCTAGGAATAGTTTTACTTTAAGCAGAAGATAAGTGTCCCAAAAAATCGTAAATATTTTTGGAATTAGAAGGGGAAAAAAAAAAAAATGTCTCGCTCTCCGTAAAAACTGGTGAGAAAATTTCTTATTGCTTTATTTTCAAAGTTGAAGGCCAAATTCAGGGTGTATGGAACGTCGTGTGCTAGTTTGTTCAAAGTCATTCTTTCTGCTCTGGTGAAAACATCATATTGTTGAGACTTTCGAAAAAACTGTCAACTGCTTCTTGCGAAAGTTCCACTAACTCGGAAAAATTTTGTAACATGCATTCATGAGCATGATTGCCTTCATTGATGTTTCGATCAGCATAGCTGACAGAAGGTCGTACCTGATCGATGATGCTTTCATCTTGTACTTCACAACTCTTCAATCGTAGTGGTGAAGTCTCCACGAATGCCGTCATCAATGCATGAGCCGTTACCGGACCCAACAAAGTCTCTGCGTCCATTGGCACATCCGATTGTAGTGTCAGACAGGTGTCCAACACGCATTCTTCGCCGCATAGCAAGCACCTTAATACAGGCATAACACAACTTTGCCACATCGGTCTAAATGAAAGAAACCAAATCATGTTTAAATCTCGTAGCCGCGCTAGTCCAAGGACTTTAGTTATGCGGTCCCGGTAGCCAATAGCTCAGATTGTTTCTTCCATTATCGCTGGTGCCTTGTCTGTGACGTGGTTTGCCATAGCGAAGTAACAGGATCAAAAATAGGATGCCTGCCACTAGTCCCAAAAGGAGAAAAAGTCCGCCAAAGATGGAATGGACAAAATCAGGAAAAATACCCAGGATGGCTTTGAATGGGGTTAAAGCTCCCGAAAACACTGTCTTAAATACACTCGCGATTCCACTTGTATCAGAAATATTTAAGATTTCGCTCAGTATTTCTGCGAAATGTATGGGGGAATTGGTTGATAACAGTGAATGAATCTCAGCAGTTGTCCTTGCAACTTGGAGATCATACGTTTCTTTTGATGACATTAACATGGTTGGCGTCTGTAGGAGCACTGTCTTCATTACGCTTAAAGTATCAATTCGAATAGAAGAAATTTTCAAACTGGGCCATAACCTTGCCTCCCTGTCTCGGGCATCGTTTGGGAACAATACTCGTTCACAGCACATGACCTTCGTAGTCACAGTTATGAGATAAGGTTTTCCAGGCAGCAGACTGCAACATCTGCGATCTACAATTAGAATGTAACTCCTGTTCGAGAGTCTCCTAAAGAATGGTTCTATTTGTGTTGCAGGTGTGCCTAGCTGGTGACATGAAAGGTTATTTGAAGTCCCTTCACATGCTCCATGCAAACTAATAGCTTGACACAGAAGTGTACCGCTTAGTGACCTTTCACAATTATTGCCACTAAGGAACACACTTTGTCCTTTATTACTAACACATGCGTGTGTATAGGGCAAGTTCCATGTTGACTTAATGTATCCTTTACCCAACCTTTCATACTGGCCTGCCTGTATATATTTTTGGCAGTATTGAAACTGGAAAGTTGTTATCGGAATATTTATTATCCCATGTATTATCCATTCAATGACAGGTCGTTCTGACATTGTCAATGGTAATCTCTCCAGTTTTTCAATGCTCAGAATTGTATAGTCAGCACCCTTCTGTGCCAAACTGATTTGTTTATCAGTAAGGTTAAAGATATTAAATAGTGACGTTGTGTTGATTAAACGCCAAGGCACATAGCCTGAACGCAGATTTTGTAACGTCCAGCCAAGTTGTACAATAGAACGCAATTGGGACTGACCGTGTTGTAACATCAGTAAGTCTTGCGATATTATATCGATTACTGAAGACACAATACTGTCCAGTGAATATATTCTGGAGGACAGAGTCATTAACCCATTGTCTACAACAGAAAGTGATTTTTCCAAATTAATACCGTCAATTTCCCGTATTTTTTCTGCTGTCTCAATTTGAGTTACTTTCCAGGCTTCATTGTAAGCTGCATATATAGAGGCCGCTATGAAACGTTTTTGACGCTGTTTGCGTGGTCCTATAATGAAATCACGCAAGTCAGCACCCTCTTGAAGTAAAGGTAGGTGTTGCTTAATTTCTGCCAGTGTGGATGTTTGTAGCCATTGAAGGCAGAGCTTGCCCACACTGTAAGTAGTTACTATCCCTGGATGTTGTCTTTGGGAATATCTAGGGTCTGGCCTGGTCAATTTGAACCCCTGTATTTTGTTTAGGAATCTGTCTTGACAGTTATTTGTGTCTGTGGGCCAGATCAACCATTGTTTCCAATCAAGATGTGTTCTGTTTTGGTTTAAAATATGGTTCACGTCTATCTCAACATCTATAGAGCTATTACTGTTCGTTGTTGGCTTTGGAATAGACGGTTTGTTTAAGTCTTTGATTTTGGCTAAGCCAAGACAGGTAGTTTGTTGAATAGTGTCATTCAAGAATATAATTTGTTCCGGGATCATACAGGCTCTGAACAATGATTCTATACCTTGTACTTGCCAATCTTTTGTACCCCAAACAGTTTTTGTTTCAATGTTATTGTTCCAGAAATCAAAACCAAATGTATTCATTTGCTCAAAAAATGAATCTGAATATATCAATTTCGTGTTTGTAAGCATGGTCTTCATACCTGTCTTATTCGACAATTTGAAATAAAATGTTTCTGCATTACTTGTGTTAAACCCTGAAAAATATGCATATTTATCATAAAATGTTTTAGAACTACCCTTTGGTGGAGTAGCACAATGTTCCCATTGGTTATAATTTAAAACATTTCTAGGTTGTGCAGATTTATGTAGATAATGGTTACCATAGTGGTTGTAGCAGAACATTTGATCATAATTAGACGAACCCTGCAAATAATCATGTTCTGTAAATTTAGCAGACATTACTAGGTCAGACATCATATCATTTATACTTTCAAAGTCCCAATCATCAGCAAATGTGCTTGGTTTTACAAAGTCACTTAACGAGATCTTAAATTGATGTGGATACTTCAGGATTTCAAGCGGCCCATAGATTTCATAATCAGTATTGTCCCATGCTACACCGCCTGGTATAGGATTGGCTGTGAAGTTTACTGAAGAAAGTTCTCTTTTCTTGACGTGTGAAGATGTGTGTGGTTTAAGGACCAAGTTGATTTTCTGGCTTGCTGTGTCCATTTTAGCATATTTTCCCTCAATGAAATGTCCCAAGCATAGTACCATGATGAGCCAAAGTATGAGGATAAATGCACCTAATGTCACCCAAATTTCAATCCATGGAGAAGTCAGATAGGTTCCCTTTAGTTGATGAAAAAGTTCCTTTGCTTTGTCTTTAAAAGTTTTTGTTGATGTCTGTACTTCTATTTCACTTGGATCTTCAGAATAATCATCGAAGTTGATGAAGTAGCCGGATGCCGTTCTGTCAATTGTTCCAATTGCTTCTGGATTACTTTTTGTTTTTGGATTTTGCTTTATTTCATTAGCAAAGTCTGTAGTTACATCATCGTAGGTTGTTGTTCCTTGATGAAAAGTTTTTATTTGGGTTTTAAGAGGTTCAAGTTCCATTGCTTTGTTACATAGTCCTTGTTGTTTCACTGTAGATTTTCCAAATGTGATCAGTCTTTCAGTTTGAACCTCTGTGGATGTAGCAAACTTTGGTGTTCTGCTACTTCTTGGGAGTCCACTTGGCCTACTATTTGTTATCGGCCACATGATTGTGGTTTAACCAGGTCGATGAATATGACTCGGTTCTCCTCTTTACCAGCAAGGGGCGGTAGTACTATTGATCTTGTCCCGTTGATAGACAAGACAGGAACTGCTTTTCTGTAAGAAGGCCGGTAGTACTACTGATCTTGTCCCGTTGATAGACAAGACAGGAACTGCTTTTCTGTAAGAAGGCCCAAATTCCTTCTTTACCGCAATCTTCTCTCTGACCAGATCCCCGACTTTTGGAATCCAGACAGGCCTTGCTGGGACAGGTGGTTGTTCTTCAGTGGTTGCTGGCTGCTGTTTCAACTTTATGTTGCTCAGGTCTTTTCTCGTTTCATTTAAGTCCTGTAAAATAGCCAAGCGATCTTTGATATCAAAGCATTTTTCTTTAACCACTGAAGTCTGACTATCTAAGTCCTGGATTAACATTCTAGTCCCAAACAATAGTTCGTACGGACTGAGTCCTTTCAGAGAATTTCTTGGCAGGTTATTTAGACTACGTTGGACACTTATTAAATGTTTGACCCACCCAACTCCTGAACCTAATATCTTTGCTGTTATAGATTGCTTTATGCCTTGGTTTTTTCTTTACACCATCCCGTTTCCCTCAGGAAGGAAGTGAGAAGAGTCCCGCAATGCAATGTTCATTCTGGCCAGTCACCCCCCATAAGCTTTTTTTAGAGCTAAAGGAAAGATTTTGGTCAGAACGTAACATGCTTCTAGCGTATATGCCATTCTAGACTCGCAAATCTTTGTATAACAGTTCCGACGTCAGCCGAAAGTCGGGGTCTACATTATAAGTGAAGATAGTCTCTACATGTTAATACGGCGCATTATTCATACTGTGTTTTTATTATTTTTTTGTTGATTTGATACATTCTGGAGTGAAACGCCATGGTAGTAAACCGTTTCTCTCGCCACTGCGATCTCCGTTGCAGTCTGGGCAGTTTTTTACAAAAATGTGATGATGCAGGCTCATGCCTGGCCACCAGTACACTGATTGTAATTCTTCCAGAGAATCTTTTAGCTTAAGGTGTCTGAGACCCTCACCCATATGTGCGTCTGCTATTAACAAGCCTCTCCTGTCCGTGTTTGGAATTACTCTATCCCCCACTCCAGGGATTCGAGCAAAAGGGACTGAGTTTGCATCAATTATGTATGTATAATTGAGTGGGTAATTGATCGGTAGCGCTGAGCAGTCGCCTTTTGATGACGTTTTCACTGCCAGCACAGTTTCTCCGTCAATGTATTTTACTGCACGCTTTTTTGTAGCTACGGAAGCCGATTTAGTTGCTACCGCTGTGGCTGTCTCAGCCAATGAATTCCCTGCAACGTGAACGCCATCACGCTGATGACTCAGTGAATGTATCACGTGAGTTTTTGGTAGTTCTTTCTGTAAAATAACTACTTGTTCCCAAAGCACTTTTTGCTTTATTGTTGCACCTGTGTCATCTTTGTAACCATTTTGATTCCATTTCTGTAAATCGTTATTGTATGATTTGACGCAGTAATACGAATCGCACACTATAAGTGTCGGGAATTCGCGATCGGCATTATCTAGCGCCATTTTTAACGCTATTATTTCAGTTTGTTGTTCTGAATTATTTTCTACTGAGTGTGTTTTTGTAAGTAGAGGTCTTAATTTACCTCCGCGCCACACTTCTTTCACAATTTCGCATGTGGCGTTGTAAGCCAGCTCTCCCCAAACTGAGGGTTGAGCATGACCGTCTGTATATATTACACAGGCGTACTGTCGTAAAGGCAGAATGTCGATTGGCAAACGGTATTCTCTCTCATATTCTAGATATTTTAATTCTTTCATTTCCGGGTCAAAATAGTATTTTACTTTGTCTGTAGCAACAGAATTTACCCATTGTATCCATTCTGGATTCAGTGCCGTTGTCGGTAAATTACATGGTGTTGTTAATGCCTCAAAAGCTGATTCTGCTGTTCTGACTGTAACCTGTCTACCGTCGGCTTGGTATTTTTCTTTTGCTACGGCTGTTTGAACCGCATGAACAATGTTTTCCTTAATGCTGAACCTTTTTTCAGCTTCTGTGTACAAATGTGATTTGTATGCTATTGGTACCTTCTCTCCCTCATTAGAGGTCAGGTATGTGAATCCGCATGTTATTCATTAGTGCAGCACTATGCGAGTTTTGTACTGCAAAGGTTTTGCAACATGAGTTAAGGTGTCTGTAGTCCAAAACAAGACGATATGAATTGTCTGGTTTGGAGACAGGAAACAAAGGATTATTCATTTGTGAGGTGCAAGTTTCAATCACCCCCTGGTATTCAAGTTGATCTAGGATCTCTTTTACCCGTTTCCTAGCTTCTTGCTTAATTGGGTACTGCCTCTGTGCAGTAGGTTGTGATTTTAACTGGATTTTGTGAGGAGGAGAGTCCTCATCCCATCCCACATGGTTTTTATATAATGCAGGAGCTTGGGCTACTGCCCACTTTCTTGCAAGTGTATATTTTTTATGAATTGGAATATGATTTGAGAAGGCAGGCATAATTATTTCTTCGCCATGAGGGCACTCCCTGACAAACTCTGGTGGCCAGTCTCTTTCAGATAGAAGGATGTCATAGCCCTTGGAGAGATTATCCCAAAAGAGACCCCTTATTTTCCTAGTCTTATCCCCCTCTATACGCAATGTTATTTCATATATTTTATGAGGTTTGCTAACCCTGGTATCTGCAGTTTCCACCTGAATGTATTCATTCGTGTCCACTGTCTCCAGATGATTCATAAGGATCTTGCGAGCTATGCTCACTTCTGCTGCGCTGTCTAGCATTGTCTGAGCCCATTCTCCGTTATTCAGCTGTGTCCTCAGTATTCTCGGCATGGTTGATTACTTTAATACTGGCTACCTTCTTTTTTGGAAACTGTAATTTTTTATTTTGATGAGCAGGTTCCTTGTCTTTGGACTTGACGTGCTCTTCCCTGTGTTCTGATCGTCCTCTTCTTTCCGATTTCTGCAAGGAAGTCTGAAAAGATTGAGAGGGACGTGTATCAATATCTTGATATCTATCAGGTTTCTTCAGATTATCCCTATGTCTAAGGTTGTTTTTTTTCTCAGAGGGCTCCCTCTGGGGAGACTTGTGTCCTTGGTCCGGAGATCTTTCTCTTCGCCGAGGAGACCTTCCTCTGGACTGGAATCTTTTTTCTTTAGGAGTGGATTGTTTATTTCCATCCCAGCTCTTTTTTTGAGTGTTTAGATTATTTTTAATAAATACTTTTTCAGGTTTTTCAATAAGTTGGGGTTTCACCGGTTTTCCACCCAAACTATCTCTTCCTAGTTCTTCATAGGATTTTTCTATGATTCTGGCAATTTCAAATGGTTGGTCTGCTATATCTGTCTCTTTCAACCTCTGGCGGATCGCCACATTTGCTGCTTCTCCCTTTATATTTGCTAATAATATTGCCGAGACCTGCTTGAAGTCTTTTAGTAATTTCATACCAAGAGTTAAAGCAGGTTCTGGACCGTATTCATCTTGAATTTGTTTTAGCACATCTGGTATTACTGACATGGATGGAACACCATTTGTTTTTGTGTAAATGGAAGCAAAGACTGTACCCCAAGTGTCACAGTCCTCCACATGTGGTGCGATTCCCATTGGAAGACAGATAGTCAGAATCCTGTGTTTCTCAACCGGGGTGGTATCTGGAAATACCGCCTCTATTTGAGTGATTTTTTGTGCTAACCAGAATAGAATTTGTTCCCGTTTTGCGGGTACTTTACCTAGACAGGACTGTATGTTCTGTGGTGTAATTTTATTTGTGTTCCCCTGGTGAGGGATCAGCTGTGGAATTTTAATAGCTGGTTGGACTGTTGAAGTCCGCATTACATATTGGACTAATTGTCTATGTATTTTAATTAATTGTTTTAGCTGTGCTACAAGTTCTGGTGCAGACATTTCTTCAATGTCTGGATGTGGTGTGTATCCGGATAGGACCGGCCACGTTGCTCCTGGTCTACCTAGTGGACCGAGCCTGGTGATGTGATTATTATGTTTTAGGGCGCCATTAAACCAGAGCAGGTGCTCTTGGTATTTGAGTGGTATTTCCACCTCCTCGAAAGGAGTGTACTCATTAGGAGGTTCCTCTATTTTGTAATAGTGGAAGTCCTTTGTTACAGCGTTTGCTGCTGGAAAGTTTATCCATGAATAGAATACCTCTGTCTGCCGATATTCGTGTGCCTCAATTACGAATATGACTGTACCACCTCTCGGTGTCAGCCCATTTTCTATAAGTTATAGATTTCCTTATGTTGACCGGGATGAGTATTGCCTCCGGGTCTTGCTGTAGGAGACTATTGTCAGCCGGTAGGAGTTGAGCTGCTATTCTAGCTGTCTCCCTTTGTTCTTCATTTTCTGACATTCTACTGTCAAGAAGATTTTGTTTATTTGCAGATCAGGTTTCTATGGAAACAAAGATTAGATGCACAATATTTTGGAACAGTGTATCCTTCAACGTTGAATAAACCAAGAACCATACATAGGAGTCTCCTCCTACTAAGTTTGGCGGATATAACCTTTCACCCACTCCAGACGTCTTTGGAGTATTATGGGGAAAAAGGGGTCTGTGTGAAAAAGCACGACTGAGTTACTCTAATGTCTTACGTTAGATTTATCGCCTATCCAAACAGTTGGGCGCCATGTAGTGTAGTTCCTATTATCCCAATAGGCTCTGCGCATTGGAATAATATCTTCAATAGTATAGACGTAGGACAGAGGTTAACTAGGTCTTCTACTGTCGATATTAGACTTAAAGTTTAATGTTTGCCAGCTAGCTCAGAGTTCACTAGAAACTTTCTCGAATAGACAAGGAGGAGTTTAACCTCCCTGGATAGACAAGAAGGGATTTAGTTTCTGACAACCATAGAACATGACAACTTTGCTCTCCCCTAATCAAGAGTGTATCTCTAGAGTCGTGTGAAAACAAAAGACAACTTATTTTACTCAGTCAGTTCAGTGCATTCTTAGTTTCACCAGATTGTAGAGAAAAAGATGTTATTTATTGATCAGTCTCTTTTCTCATACAAGAGAAATGAATCGCTATTATTGCAATACTTATTGTTAAGTAAAGTGCATACAGTAATAACAGAATTATAAAATAATACTGTAAAAGCATTGATATGGTTTCTTAGCCATATGATACTTAAAATGGATAAAATAGATACATACATATATGCATTGACTAATCGTACTCAACTGGTGCTTCTAACTACGCCTACCCCAATGTACCTGACCTAAGCCTAATACGTGGGCGGGAGTAGATAAGTAGCAGTTTAAGTTAAGTTTGCTTTGCCAAGGGTCTGCTTCAAGAATTCTCTACAAAGGGTTATTCAGTTCAGTACCTGGGATTTAGAAGGCTGGAGGGTTGGTATCTCTATCTCAGGGCTTGATATTCCAGCTGCCTGCGAGGGCAGCTTGGAAGTGCCGGAGCTGGATTTCTCGGCAAGAGAAAAGGCAGCGTCTCTCTCTCAGCGCGTCAGAAAGGAGGGGCAGCGTCTGTGGGCTTCGCGGTCAGCTGGGCTCCTCGGCAAGTCTCGCTGCTCCAATCTTGTCACCACCTCGTGTGTTTGCTTAAGGCAATGTCGGTATTATTTATACCTGAAAGGTGCCGAGATTGACGTTTGGATGGACATAAATACGTCAATAAGGATGTCATACGAACTGGTCGTTCGCACATTCTTTACTGAAGTTCTCGGCTAAATAAAAACAATGGCTGTGGGGATTTCCCAGGTCGTGGTAGGTTTGATTTGTTTTGAGAACACCGTATGCCTATTAGGGGGCTGGAGAAATAGTGCTTGCCTAATGAGATGGCATGCGCTATGACCTAATCAGATAACGCGCTTCTGTGCCGTTGTATGGCTAATCAGATAACAGGTTTCTGTGCAGTTGAATGGCTGCTAGTTAATTATTAACCAGACAAGGGTCAGAAATAGGGGCATCGATACAGTACCCATAGTAAATACATCACACCGCTCTAATATCGGTAAAAGCTGATTCATTTTTAAAGCAGGTAGTATCTGTCGCTGCCACCGACAGACCTATTTCCACGATGAGGCCGCAGTCCTCCCCTCGTTAAATAGAGGCAGGACTGCGCAACTAGACCGCTACCCTCCTCCCTATGGACCCGGAAGTGATGGTCTCCCCTCAGCCTCACCCTCCGCAACAAACGCCCACAATGGACGTGGCGGAAGGGGGCGGGCAACAAAGGTAAAACACACAGTATACTATCTTAAGCACCCCCTAAAAGCTAAAATTACTAGACACAGTTAAAAAAACGTTTATGCGGTTAAAAAGCAATTTTTGCACAAATGATTCCAGCGCTCCCGCTCTAATACCAGTAAAAGCTGATTCGTTTTTAAAGCAGGTAGTATCTGTCGCTGCCACCGACAGACCTATTTCCACGATGCGGCCGCAGTCCTCCCCGCGTTAAATAGAGGCAGGACGGCACAACTAGACCGCTACCCTCCTTCCTATGGACCCGGAAGTGATGGTCTCCTCAGCCTCACCCTCCGCAACAAACGCCCTCAATGGACGCAGCGGAACGGGGCGGGCAACAAAGGTAAAACACACAGTATACTATCTTAAGCACCCCTTAAAAGCTAAAATTACTAGACACAGTTAAAAAAACGTTTATGGGGTTAAAAAGCAATTTTTGCACAAATGATACCAGCGCTCCCGCTCTAATACCGGTAAAAGCTAATTCGTTTTTAAAGCAGGAAGTATCTGTCGCTGCCACCGACAGACCTATTTCCACCCATTGTCCTTTATCTCGTATTTTTCTTGCACTTCCCTTTGGTCTCACCTAGATACCTGATAGTTAAAAGCCTCTGACTACTTAACAGAGTGATATGTAAACAAATGCATTTCTTAACATATTGATTTGAACCTATACATAACTGTTGGACTTGTCCCTTTTTGCAGGGTCATCCCTGAACTTTTTGCCTTCCTCCTGTATTTCATCTGACCTGGGGTTGGCAGTTTTATGACTCTGGGCACTGCTGATCAGTGCTAAAGTGCATGTGCTCTCCCTATTGTAAATTGATGTATGGATTAGTGACTTCATGATTGGCTGGTTTGGTTTTCTTGTCAGACCCTAGTACAGTACACTGCGTGTGCCCAGGGCTTGCAGCACTGGTTGTGTCACCCACAGAAGCAGCCTGAAAAGTGTGTCTCAGGTCTGCCATTGCAGAGCCTGTGTGCAATCTGGTAATGCCATGTTGTCTGGGCCAGTGCACCCACTTGCCAGTCCCTAAACCTTCCCTTTTCTGAATAATAGTCCCCCCTATGGTAGGCCCATGGGCAGGATGGATTGTAGGTAAAAGGGAGGGCATGCCCTGATGTGTGTGGCATGTCTTATAGTGAATTACAGCCATTTTAGTTTTTGACGATTGCCAGGCTGCCTGTTCCCCATAGGCCAGAATAGGCAGTTTGATTATAACATCTTATAATCCTAACTGACTCAGGGAACTAGGTAGAAATTCGAGTTTAGTATGCCTGAACTCAGAACGATAAAATACATCTTTTAGTGAAGTTGGTTTTAACATTCTGTATTTGAAAATACCACTTTCAGAAAGTAGGTATTTTCTTTCCTAATAATCCAAGCCTGCTTCTGCTAGGTTATGCATTCCTTGTCTGGAGTTTGAGTGACAGGGGCTGGGGGATTCCAGGAGACAGGGTTAGTCAGCACAGGGTAGAATAGAACTATTTGCATGTAGATAGGTAGTAGGAGTTGCACCTGGGACCTGAATAGGGCTGTGCCTGCCTTCCACAATGCTGGCTCCACCCCCTGTGATGTGTCTGATGTCCCTGGCCCACACTGTCAAAGGAAAGCAGGAGTCTTGTCAACAAAGTGCTCCAAGACTGAACAGAACTAGTTTGGACTAGGCACAGGCGCTCTCTGCCTTGAGAGACAAAGGATTTGCTAGTATAAATATGGGGACCCAGACCCCAGAACTTTAGATCACTTTTGGGAAACAAGAAGAACCTTTGCTGAGGAGAGGAACCAGATAAACTGAGGAGGAGACTATCCCTAAGCTGAGTGCTGTTTGGGGATTGGCCTGCAGTGGTTGCCTGACTGCCAAAGAAAGGAGAAAGGCTTTGTGCTACTTTCAAATAAACTTGTAAAGGATCTCCAAGGCTTGAGATAGAGCTTGCCTCCTGCTGAAGTCTCAGGGACAACAGACTTCACCAACCAGCTCCCCTGCCTTCCCTTGCTGGGAACTGATGAGCCTGCTGTTGAGCTGGGCCTTCTGAGAGACTGCGTGTCGCTGGGAGCTGGAAGTGCGACTCAAGATGAAGAAGCGTGTTGCCACCGCAGCTGTTGTCGTTGCATCAACGGAGAAGAGTGTCGCTGTTGCATAAGACGCCGTCGCATCACCGGAGAAGCGTGCCGCCGCTGCCGCCATCGCATCACCCAAAGTGCCTCGCATCACCAGAGCAGAGCGTTGCCATCGCAGCCGACAATGTTGTATCACTGGAGAAGCTTGTCGCAGGGCCTGCCACGGCTCCGAAGAGTCGTTGAGTCGCAGCACGGCCGTCGGGCGTGCACGCATCTTTGTCGCACCAAGAAGAAGACGCCATTTTGTTTCATTGCACCGGATCTTCATCACATCACGACGCTGCGGGTTGCATTGCCATGGAAGCGCAGTAAGAAACCGATGCATCACCTCCTCACACGGAGAAAAACCAACGCAACCCCTACGCAGCAGTAAAGAACCGACGCATGACCTTTCCTGCAACACTTTCGTTGAATAGTGTTACTCATCCAAAGGTACATTGAACTCGTCGTGTTGCATTTTACATCTAAAGAGAATTAAGCTATTTCTACTATTTTTTAAAGTACTGTATTGTGGATTTTTGTCGTTTGTGGTCTTGTGTTAAGTCTATATAAAAATACTTATTTTTATACTACAACTTGTGTGATGTCCATCTGTAGTGTTGTCACTGGGTTACTGTATGTGTTCACAAATGCTTTACACACTGCCTCTGAGAAAAGCCTGCCTGCTCGTGCTAAGCTACCAAGGGGGTGAGACGGGGTTATTTTAGGAGTGTGTGTACCCCCTTACCCTGACAAGGGTAAGGGGGTACACACACTGGGTCCCTATTTGGTCACAGGTACCTACCTCTGACAACTAGAGACCCCCAAATCTAACAATAACCCTTTCAAAATGGTGCTGATTTTCGCTTCCACTGTAGGCTCTGATTTGTTTGGTGTTTGCAGTTTCCATGACAACCATATTAAGGTTTTTTGTCTCATATGTATTGAATAATTGACAAGTCTATATACATTGCAGGTTTATAACTATAGGATGAATTCGTACTTACAACAATGGATAACGCCAATAATGTTAGTGGTTGCACCATAAAATAATTCGTCCTTCCCTGTAACATATTATAACATGAGATATATTCAGGGTCTTCCTAATCATGCCACTCAATTAGGCCCGTTTCATGCCTCCCTGTTGATGATTTCTTGAGCTTCCTCCTGGACAAGACTGCACAAATCCCATCAGAATCTATGCACTGTAGAAGGCTGACCTTCATGTGTAATTTTTTACAAGATGGCACCGATTTTCACTGCCCAGACTAACTAAAATGTTAACAGGTATTATTCTTGAAATGATTTCGCACATTGCCCTGTGAGAGTGATTTACAGTCATTCTGGTTTAAACTTGAGGAGGCTCCAATGAACACATCAGATTTATGCTCATGCTTCTCCTTACTGTATGTCAGCTGGTGCTGAATTAATACTGTTTAAAATGTTACATTGTAGACTTGTCCCTTTTATGTCAGGTTTTGGTAACTAACTGTTATTTAAACTTGAGCTGAGTATATACTAATCAAAGTAGATCTTATTGTAGATCTGTTCCATATCATATCAATAACTGTCTACCATTCTATAGATATCTGCATGAATACTATGCACCATTTTTAGAATATTTCGTTTCTTAGAATGATATCAAAAATGTTGATGACCCTGAGTTACTTGTTTTTTGATTTTTTGTTTTACTGTAAGACCTATATTCGAAGATACACAACATTTGGGTAACAAGGGAATCTATACCTCTATCCTTGACATCCCCAATATTGTTTATGTAGGAATCAATAATGTTGTAACTCTATTATCTGTAGATCAGTTACAGTCATGTCATAATGAGTTTCATATATTACTTTGGTAGGTAAATACAAAATGTACCACTCATTCAGTGGACTATATAGATATTCAGAACGCAGGCAAGGAAAGTTCCACACTATAAATGATACACTGAATAGCAATCTTCTCTACCTGGGGTTTTACAGTTGCAAAAAAAATCTATTCTTTTGAATATTTTTCAGTTTACCTCTCTGTTCTTAGATTAATTATTATGATTTGTGATAGTTATTCTAATGTGAAGAATAATTTCTGATTAATGTAAATAAATTGAAGTTTTGGTATGGGCCTATGTATTAGAATTGCAATATCTTGAACAAAATGGCGCTGATGCTTACCTGTTGTTTGGCATGTCTTATCAACTATAATGAAATCACAACAATAGTTGCTAGAATGTTTGTCTTTTATTCTGCAAAATAAGGTTTTAGTTGATTTGTATATATTGTAGGTTACCAGCCCTGAAGAAGTTTAGATTTATGGAACAAAATGCATTAGCTATGCTATGGATGCTTTTGTTTTACAGATGCTAATTCAAAGGACACTTCTTAAGACCTTACTCAAGAATACCACACTGGACGAACACATCCAGATGTAGTGATATTACAAGAAACACACATGAAGGGCACAAAATGCGGATTCCTCGGAAGAGGAGCATACACAGTTCGGGCCCACGCAGGATACACCTCCGGTTCTAGAGGAGTGGCGATCTTGATTAAAAAATCACCCCCTTTCCACCCTACATGGACGGATTCACAGGGCACTGATGTGGGGGTGACTGGGAAGTAGGACAGACACAAACTGACCCTCTTCTGCATATATGCCCCACTAAAACTACAAGCATGTACACTAAATAAACGAACAGAGATCTTATTGGACTCCCCAGCTTCACTCCACATAATAGGGGGTGACTTTAATGATGTTATGCACTTGCCCACGATCTGCATGGGGGGGCGAAACCGGACGTCCATAACCACACCACTGGCACGCTTTGCAGACACGTTGGGCCTAGTAGACGTTTGGAGACATATTAATCCAAGGTCAAGGCAGTACTCATACTACTCGGGGGCCCATAAAGTCTACTCGAGACTAGACTACGTCTTCCTCCTGAAAGGAGAAGTGACGGAGATAAGTAAAACAGGATATCTTGCTAGAGGTCTATTGGAGCATTCTCCACTACATCTACAAATAGGAGCCCGACATCGAGACACACGCATACACATTAGACTAAACGCTTGGGATCTGCAGAATAGGACCATATTAGAAGGCCTAAGGGCAGACACGAAAGTCTTTTTCACCAAAAATCTACGATCAGTAGAATCAGGAGTCATTTGTGGGAAGCATATAAAACAGTTTTAAGAGACAGAGCCCAAAATCGCATAGCATGGGAGAAAAAGAAAGACCAGGAAGACCTAATAAAACTAGAAAATCAAATCTTAGCCCTAGAGAAACAGAACAGTGAGCAGAAAGATCCCTTAATACCTAGGCAACTAGTGGACAAACAGCAAGAATTCAAAGACATGGCATGCCAGGTGGCTTAAGCACAGGCTTTAGTGACCCTCCACAGATTATATAAAGTAGGGGACAAGTCAGGAAAACTCCTATCCTGGCTTAGTAGAAAAGAAGTAGAAGCCAGATGGGTAGAATGTATTACTACTGCACTGGGAGTGACACATTTAAAGGATGACCAGATAATGCAGATTTTGTGCTATACAATGGTGACTTCTATGAAGCCTGCCCCATGGGAAATCCACTTGATATTGAAGAATACCTTGCAGAGGTGCACACTCCGACACTTGATGATATTGTTAGAACAGGACTTGAGGGAGACATTTCCATTGATGAGGTTAAGGCTGCTGTAGCTAGACTACGCTGAGGTAAGACCCCAGGACCTACGGGCCTACCGGCTGAATTTCTAAAGAAATGAGCAGACCTCCTCGGCCCCAATTTATTGACTCTTTTTACAGATGCATTTGACAAGGGTATCCTTCTGCTGGATCTTTGTATGGCTACAATAGTACCGATTTACAAACAAGAGAAACCAAAAGACAAATGTGAGTCCTACCGCCTAATATCCCCCCGTAATATAGAGGTAAAGATATTAGCACCTATCCTATCCACAAGACTGCGCCATCTTATAACAACCCTCATATACTGTGATCAATCAGGATTCGTGCCAGGCCGGGCTACCAAACAGAACCTACGTAGAACCCATAACTGGATGATGAAGATTAAAAATCGTGACACACCAAATTTACTTTTATCATTGGATGCAGAGAAGGCATTCTACGCCGTTTACTGCCCTTTTCTGGAGGCCGTCGACAAAATTTGACCTGGGTACAAAATTCAGGAAGAGGGTGGGATTATAATACAAGGTTTCCCCACAGGGCGTGGGACGAGTTAGGGATGCCCCCTGTCCCTCCTGCTTTTTGCCTTGAAGGTGGAGACACTAGCCTGTGTGGTTCACCACCATTCAGAGATCCATGGTTTCCAAATTAATCCAGAGGACACCATGGAAGAACGGATCTCTCTATATCCGGACAATATTCTTTTATATCTCACTCAAGCTGACACAACGATTCCCATCTCATGCCAGACAATAGATATATACGGACACAATTCAGACTATAAAATAAATTGGCACAAATCCGTGATCCATAGCCCTGGCGAGGTGACGGCATGGCCTGTACTCCCCAGAGATCTCCAAGTGGCACACAATGGGTTTACATAACTAGGGATCTTCTTCACCACAGACAGAGACATCTGCTGCCAAAATAATATGAAACGTATATTGACTAAATTTAAGGAGGACACACAATGATGGAAAACACTACCGCTCAGTATAATGGGATGGGCGGCCATGTTTAAAATGATAACCCTCCCGCAATTTCTTTATGCCTTTCAAAACATATACCATCCCAACCACGATCGATATTTTGTGAAATAGACAACGAATCACACTCATGCCTGTGGTCGGAAAACAACCAAGAATAGCATTGCACTCATTGCTAAGAAATCTATACAATTGAAGGATATCACTGCCTGATATAGAAGCCTACTATTGAACTGAACATTTAACATCAATAAACAACTGGATACACACACCAGGCGACCACCCAACATGAATGAAACATAATAGATACTACTATATGAAATACACTGAGGGGAATTGTTGTTTTGAATATGGGGAAGGTAAAGAGTAAACGGAGGGACCCACAAAGTAACGTTTTAAAATAGTCCTGGCTAAGAATTAAATGACACCAAGAAACCATCACGGAAATAATGCTCTTCTCTAAGATGGCACTGTGTGTTACCATGCAACTGTAGTTGATTTTTAGGTTTCGCGACCTGCTTTGCACTGCCCAGCAGTGCTGGCGCAGGCGAGAGTCCTTTTGTCTGGGGTTCAGAAATGGACCCTGGAATCGCACACGCTTGTGGTGTGTTTTCTGTTTTGGGGTCTGGAATTGGGCTTTGAGTGCGTGTTTTGTTTCAACAGAGCATGCAATAGGCCAAAGGTGGGCGCATTGGTCCTCCCATGGCCAATAGGTGTCTGTTACGCGCACCAAAGCCCATATGTTTTCAATTATAGTGCTCAGACACAGGCGTGATAATTGAAAACATATGCCTCGCAGTGGTGCGCGCACCATTCGCGGGCGTGTTTTTTTTTTTTTACAATAGCGATCGTGAAAGCGATCGCTTTCTGTGGCGTTTGTTTAGTAAAGGCGGGGCACACTTGTTTTAATTCTAAAGAGGCTTTGCGTGATGTTTGTTGCAGTACCTCTATGCCAAATACTTTGACGACTAGGCTTGTGCACAGGTTCTTTCTTACTGCCAAAACAGACGCTTGGCTAGCCCATCTCTGTTACAAACATAACAACGAGTCTGTGACCTTGTGGGTTAGAATTGCTGAATCAAAATGCCAAGCTTTGATGGGATACAAGTGTGTCAGCATCCAAGCACTACTTGGTACTGGGCTGAGGGCAGCAAACTCATCTATCAAGGTCCACCTCAGCACGATGGGAGACACTGTGCCCCCCCATGGCTAATGTGGCTTTAAAGGAGTGTTTTAGATATGAAGGGTTACCAGCCACTGTTCCAAAATAGGGGAGTCATCCTGCTGCCCATCCATTCTGAAATGGTGAAGCACCAGTTAAATCATGTAAAAAAGGGATTAGAACTTACTTAATTACTTCTACACAGTCTGCCGTCTTGCAGGTGCTCGGCGCTCGTGAAAATAACCACTTAACCTGCTATGGCAAAGTGCAGGGTGACGTGATGTCACCCAAGCGAGGCAAACACAGGATGTGAGAGGCAAGGAACGCGATGAGGACTCGAGTGTACTGGCGGCATGAGTCACCCTGTCCTGCCCCTCCCACTCCCACCCCCTTCCCCAGGGGGCACCTCGAGAGCACACATGAAGAGTGCAGAAGTTCCTGTGAGCGATCAGGGTTTGTTTACAAGGTGGAGCTACAACAGTGAAAAGATGTTTCGAAACACAGCTTTAACACAATTTTACCCCCAGTGATGCTAACCAGTAATGTTAACAGACCTAAACCAGTAGCGTGGCCCGTCCAATAGCCCTACTAAGCTTGCAACGAGGTAACCATGTGAGGGGGCGGCACCTGGTAGTGTAGAGCCGGGCCATGAGAGAGACAGGGCGTTGATAAGTCGCTTCTTGAGAAGCCATGGAGGTCATGTAGCCACCAAGAAGGGGAGGTACTTTCAGTCTGGCACTAAAGAAACCGCCACTCCTACCCTTAACACCAATGCACAATGGCTTGTAAAGCAGCGTCCCATGTTCGGGGGATTTGCAAAACCTGTGCAAGGCCTCCATGCACGAGGAGGGAACCTACTCTGTGCGGGGTTTCCAGCTCAGCATAGTTTAGCTGTGTGATACTGGCTCCTCACTAGGCGACCGCGGGAAAGGGCTAATGGCGAGTGAGCGTGATGCACAGTGGCGTCCATCCTTAGTTGGCAAGCCTGGTTCAATCTTGGTACATGCAGCGGGCAACAAGACCACTGTGTCCCTTCTATCTATATATTTAGAAGCTTAAGCTGGTCTTTTGAAATATTTTCTACAAGTAAATTAAAACAGAGCATTACAATGTAACCTATGTGCACACTAACCTGTTGAGTCAGTGGATGCCATCCCAGACAGCTGTATTTTTGTCCATACCTTAACGATTATGCTCATATATGCTCTGTGGGTGCAAACTCAAAACAAGCATTTGCAATGCAATAGATCTCGCATTACTGAATGTTTGAGATATTGGTGTTGCACTATTATTAGCAATGCCAATAGCTCAAACTTTAATAATGCGAGACCTATTGCATTGCAAATGCTTATATTCTACTGTTTAAGAACAATAAAACAATAAAATATTTATACAAAAAAAAAGAATACCACACTGGTGTAACCAGTATCTCTTTGTAATGATGTGGTTAACAGAGTAGGCTTCTTGCCAGTCCAACCGTCCACACATGGAATCTTAGCAGACGCCCCATTCCATTCCTCTGACCTCGTGGTGAAACGTGAGTTCAGTCCCAACACAGGTTGTGTTTCTGATCCTTAGTCCTAATGCACACATAATGGCATGTAATTCTAGTGGTGCATGTTGGCCTGACCTTCCATTTTGCATTGCGAGGTTATCCTGTTTGCATGACCCTACTAGAGAGCAGACATTGCCCAGCCATTTGGGAAGGGTGGTACAGAAGGGTCTCTCTTCCTTTTTTTGCCCATTTGCCTAAGCCTATGGGCAAAATCAAGTATTCACTGTGCTGATGGCAGTGGCTTATGTTTCTGCTCTTGACTGCAACTAATTACATAATGTCATTTACAACACCTTGTACATATTTGCCTCATGTTGCTTTTTGCCTTGCAAGGTCAGGGATTGTTGGGAAATACGGTTTGGATTTCTCTCAGTACCAATCTATTTTGGGGTTCAAAGGCCTACATCCACCTCTGCAATCCTGCTTTTGCACTTTCTGCCACTAGGCCATTTTTGTAATAATTTCCATAGTGTGACTCCTTATCAAATGTACTTACCTTGAAGAGGGAAGTCATTTGAAAGGAAATATAGCCTGGCTAAATGCCTTATTTCGTTTCCTCCCTCCTCCGGTTAGCAGATGTAATCAAAAATATTCACCGCAAAATTAGTGATAATAATATTTCAAAGGAAAAGGTCACATTTCAGAGATCACTGTAGTGGGGGTGGGGCCGCTCGCGCACGTGGCAACAACGCCGCGGCAGTAATGATTACTCTGGACACCTTTCAGTGATTTCCTCGTGGCTCCGACTGCCTAGCCAGGCCACTCCTCCTTTATTTGTAGCTGGCGCATGACGACACGCGCCAGCGCTAACATGACCTCTCCGGCACGGGTAGACTGCACCGCTACCCTGCGCAGGAGGACATTACATTCCTTTTAAACTTTATTAAACAAACAAGCAAAACAACACAAATAGTGATCATTTGGATCTGTTACCAGTCACTAGAATTCCTGTCTCAGGATCGTCACACCATGAAGTCGGCTAGCCTGGAGGATGGAGCCGGGTTTCTTCTCAGTCCATACCTGGAGTGTTCTCCCCGTGATGATGGCAATGATGGGGTCATTCCTTGCGGAACTTCACTCTCCTGGGATCTCACAGAAGGGCTCGACAGACTCCCCGCTGGCGTTACCAGCAGTGGCAGATTGTCCTGGTCTAACAGGGTCTCATCCTCAGTGGGGGTAATCCCTTGCTCCTGTGGGCCCTCTTCCGCCGCCGGTTGACGCGGCCTGGCTTCCGGGTAGTCTGACTCCTGCAGGTCCAGAATTCCGGCGTGCACTTTCTTGAAGAAAGAGATGTTGCGAGTGACTACTTCTGTTCCCCTCCGGGCTGTTACCATTGTGCCAGTTCTGCTGATGACTGTCCAAGGCTTATGCTCGAATGGAAGCCGGAATTTGCTCCCCGGGTATCTGTCCTTGATATATACCTTGCCTCTCACTTGAATGACAGACTTCTGGGCCCGACATCTGGCACTGCCTTGGTCATTGGAGTTGGTCTGGTTCGCTAGGGTCTTTCCAGCGTCAATCTGGGATGGGGTCCAGCTTGGGTGATGCGGGATGGTATCTCTGACTACTCGGCCCATGGTCGCCAGTCCCGGGGATACCTCAGTTGTGAGATGGAGCGTCAGACAGTATTCCCACAGGAAACTGTATATGGCCCTCTCCAGTGGTGATCCATCGGCATGCGCAATGCGTATTGTTTTGTTGAGAGTGCGTATGAACCTCTCTACTTCCCCATTGGCTTGGGACCAGCGCGGGGTCACCTTCCGATGCTGAGTTCCCCAGGTCTTTAGATAGTCCACGAACTCTTGCCCTTGGAAGGATGGATCGTTGTCTGTCTTCACCACTTCGAATATTCCGTGGGTAGCAATGGTCTTCTTGCACTTGGTAATGACCTCTGTGGCTGTCTGACTCCCCACAATTTCAACCTGTGGGTACTTTGTGAAATCGTCAATGAGTACCAGTGCATAGCGTCCATCTGGGAGGTGTCCAAAATCTACACTCACGCACTCCCATGGTTGTTGGGGGTTGTCTTCTGTGATGACAGGGTGAGGGCGATCTGGTTGCCCCGCTGCTTGGCACCAGGTGCATGTTCTGACGGTCTGTTCAACCAGTGTATCCATTCCTGGGAAACACACCTTGGCTCTCAGCCGGCTCTTGGTCTTTACCATGCCTTGATGCCCCCGGTGTGCGAGGTCTACTGCTTGCTGAGTCAGGCTAAATGGCATCACCAGTCGTAGCCCTCGGAGCAGACAGCCACGGCTGTCAACCGAAAGTTCCTCTATGATCCGCATCATTGATTCCAAAACGGCCTTTGCTTGTGGCGTCTGTCTGATCATGGTGGACTGAATGGGGCGCCAGTCATTCGATTGGACTGCATTTACAGTCAGTTGTAGGCATTCATCATTCCGGGTGGCTTTGACAATAGTCTCAAGGCTCATAGGCAGAGGTCGGAATTTTTCCAATACAAGCCAGACATATTCTTCAGTGTCTTCCGCATCCTCTTCCTCGGCTTTGGTGGCCGCTCGGGGATGCCTCGAGAGGCAGTCCACTGGATTGAACGAGCCCGGTTTGTACTCCACCCGATAGTCATATCCCTACAGTTGAAGGATCCACTTCTCAATCCTTGGTGGAGGTTTGGACGCTGACCCTTGAAGAAGGGGGATGAGGGGTTTATGGTCCGTGGACACTGCCAATGGGTGGCCGTATACATAGACGTGGAAGTGTTGACAGGCCCAGTGGATGGCAATCGCTTCTCGCTCTATTTGTGAGTATCTCTGTCCGTCAGTGAACGGCTGGCGTATGCTATCGGGGCCCATTCTCCATTCCCTTGCAATTGTGTGAGCACTGCTCCGAGCCCATATGGGCTGGCGTCCACTGCGACGTTGGTGGATCTGGTAGGGTTGAAGTATGACAGTGTTGTATCTGCTGATAGGGCTGATTTAGTAGCCTTGAAGGTTTGTTCCTGTTCAGGGCCCCACTGCTAAGTGGTGGAGGACTTTGTCAGTTCCCTGAGGGGCTTCGTGAGGTTGGACAGGTTGGGGAGGAAGCGTCTGCAAAAGTTCACCATTCCCAGGAAACTTCCTATCTCCATGATATTGGATGTTGCAGGGGCTTCTTGTACATCTTGCACCTTGTCGGGATCTGGGGCCACTCCTTGGTCCGAGAAGGTGTAGCCAAAAAAGCTGATATTGTTCTTCAAGAACTGGTACTTCTCTCTGTGTAGAGTCAATCCGGATTCTTTGATCCTTTGGAGAACCCCCCGCAGTCTCCTGTGGTGGTCTTCTGTTGATGACGCGTAAATGAGTAGATCATCACTTACATTTAAAACCCCTGGGAGTCCGCTGAGGACTTCCTGGATGGTGTTTTGAAACACCTCCGCGGCACTCGAGATTCCGAAATTGAGGCGTCGGTATCTCCTGAGTCCGACGTGTGTAGAGAAGGGGGTGATGTATCGGGAGTCTGGGTGTAGTGGTAGTTGTTGATAACCGGACTGGAGGTCCATCTTCGAGAACCTCCTTGCGCCATTGAGTTCTCCCAGTATGTCGTCGATGGTCGGGGTTAGGTGACGTTCCCTCTTCACCGCGGCATTTGGGAGGCGCATGTCCACGCAGATGCGGACTTACCCCGGCTGTTTTGGTTTCCGTGCCACTACGATCAGGGACACCCACGGGGTGGGTCCGCTGACCTTTTCGATAATTCCTTGCTTCTCCAGTGCCTCCAATTCTTCCTCAACCTTCTTTCGCAGGTGGAATGCAATGTGCCTGTGCCTCAGCGCCACCGGTTGGACTGATGGGTCGATATGGAGAGAGATTCCTTCCCTTTCAGGCATCCAATACCTTTGAAGATGTCTTCGAACTGCTCCATGATGGCCTCTAGTTCCTCTTCTTGTACTGCCATGGCGAATGATATTAGCCTCAGCTCTTCAGCTGATTGTCCACTTATCAGCATGCCGCTGCCTTCCTTTGTTACGTACACTGTACGTAGTGGGGATCTTAAGTGGGGATCCTAAGATCTTGGCTCTGGATCTCAAGATCTTGGGGTTGCAGTTCAGTCTTGAAGCATCCCATGAGCTGGATGGGTGTCTTCTGGCTGTACGCAAATACTCTGACCCTTGCCTCGCGTAGGGGTGGCCGTGTACTTAGTTGGTTGTATACATTGGTGGCCATCAGTTCAATCGAGGCCCCAGTGTCAATAGTGGCTCTCACCTCCTGATGGTGGACTTTGATTCTGCACTTTGGAAGTCGTCGTCTCTTCCGTCGTGGTTGATCAACTGCAAACACATAGTGGACCGGGTAGTCACCTGCGTCATCATCCATATCTTCACTGTCTCGTTCTTCAGCTACAGTCTGTGCTTCTTCCTTCTTTGATTTCGCTGACCGGCATACACCCACATGCACTGCACTTCTTTCCTCTTGCCAGGCAGTCTTGCATGCGATGTGGTGGGCCTCCGCAGTAGCCGCATTCCTTCTTCTTGTCCTGCTGTCTTCTCCCTGCATTTTGGCGCACTTTCCACCTCACCACGTTCGCCTTCTCTGCCATATTGACTTGTTTCGTCTTGATGGGTCGGTGGAGGGCCGCTTCCATGTGAGAAGCTCTGGCTTGCGACAGTTCCTTTGATCGACCCAGGGTGAAGATGTCTGCTAGTGGCTTGCCGTCTTCTTGAAGAATGTTTACTCTGAGTTTGGACGAGTAGCACCCTTGAATTACCTGACCTCGACTTTCTTCCTGTTCGTCGCGGAATCCGCACGTGCTAGCCAGCTCCTTTAATCGTCCGTGGAATGCGTCCAACGATTCCTCCGCTTCTTGCTTGACCTGGCGAACAATGAACCTCTTGTAGTCTCTGTTCGCCATTGGCTCGAAGTGTGCGTTTATGGCGTTGAGAAGCATGAAATATGTTTTAGGTGTGGCTTCCACTAGGGTTTTGTAGATGCGGTGGATGGGATGTCTTTACCACCGAGGTGGAGGAGTAGGGCCCTGCCCTACTCCTCCACCTCCACCTACTCTGCTATGCCCGCCCCTTCGAAGTAGATCTGTAGGCGATCGGTCCAGTCTCTCCATCGCGGAGCAAGGGAGGAGGGTGCTCCGTCCACCACGAAAGGCTCAATGGCGGGCATCAACACCATTTTGGCGCAGACGCAGTCACACCTCGTGGCACGTGCACTGCTTACATCCTGGGCACACTAGCAGCCGCCTGGCCGAGGGTGACGATGATTTCGTCAGTGTCTTCTGTGGCCTGTATGTCCTCAGCCTCACAGTGGTGTCTTTCCTCCCTTCATTTCCTTTCTTCTCCTTTTTTTTTAGCACGGTATTGGGGCACATCCAGGTGTGGGCTTCTCCAGGTGTGCAGGAAGGGGCCTATCTCCCATTCAAGGCATCTTCTGGGGCGTCAGGGGCTGCCTCAGACACAGCAGACTCGCTCTGGGGCACCCAGCAGGTCAGCAAAAGGCCAGGTCACACTCCGTGGGCCCAGAGGCCAGATCAAAGGCACACAAAAGGCCCAAATCACCAGCCAATTACGGTGATTGTTCTGCACTACAGGGGGTCGTTTCTGCCCCTCGTCGCCAGTGTAATGGGGGTGGGGGTGCTCGCGCACATGGCAACAGCGTCGCGGCAGTAATGATTACTTCTGTGATTTCCTTGTGGCTCCGACTGCCTCGCCGGGCCACGCCTCCTTTATATTTAGCTGGCGTGTGACGACATGCGCCAGCGATAACGTGACCTTTCCGGCACGGGTAGACTGCACCGCTACTCTGCGCCGGAGGACATTACAATCACCACAGCTCAAAGGTAAAAATCCTAGCAGGAGCAAACCTGCCTTCTGCCAACATGGAGTTGAAAAATAAATGTACACTATTACCCTGGGATTAAACGCTCATAATAAGGGCTAATGAGGAAAACAAAGTATTTGCTCGGAATCAACCAAATTCGCAAGCTTAATTTCACATCTCAGCGTGTTCGACTCTGATCACATTTCTTTACCTCATTAAGTAAAAAGCATGAACACATTAACAGATGGCAATAGTAGAAGATGGAAAGAGTAGAGATGACCACACCTAGGAACACTCCCTTTCCTGGTGCGTTATTCTGATGAGCATTGATACTGATGCACAATATTGATTTTTTTGTAAACTATTGCTTTTCGCCAGATGATCGCCTTGGACATGCTTACATGGCTCTCCTGGTAGACGACATGATAAGTACTGCCTATAGTTTGCTGGGAAATGTTGAGATATTAGAAGAAACTTCGTCGCTCCCTTTTGTATAACTGTATAAATAATTTGTCACTGCCAACCTAAACTTATTCCAATTGCCCTCTCCCCCGCGCCCCCATCTTTCCATAGTTTTCTTATTTGTCTCTACTATTATTGATTTGTAGTAATCCCTTAAACTCACCCATCAACCCTACCCCTCAAGGTCCATGGTCAGCCTTGTATTTATGTGACGGGGCAGACAGAGTTCATAATCCCTTTTGCCACAACCTATACGCTTTATTTCTAAAGCTTAACGCATCTGAGATTCTCCTCATAGGATGTTAAATCCGTCAGCTCGCAATCATATGGAGAATGGTCTACAAGGATCCACAACATGATCTAGCTTGCAACCCCCAATGTAATTAATTGCTAAACATTACAATAGTATGTTCTAACTTTCCCACTACTATTCAATACGACAGTTATTATGAAACACAACCAAATGACCACTTAATCTCTAGTGAAAGAGATACCCAGTGCCATAAACAGTTTCCAGAATTCAATAATTATTAGGGACTGTGCAGGTGGCAGACATGCACCACAAAAATGAATGTGACATTATTTAAACATTAGGGGGCACATTTACAAGCCCCTTGCACCTCATTTACGCTGCCATTGTGTCACTTTTATGACGCAGTGGTGGCGCAAATCCTGCGCCATGGTGCGGGGTACTTACAATGTGACGCATCTAGGAGATGAGTCACTTTGTAAAGCCCTGCGCAACATGTAGGCGTTCCTGCGCAGGGGGGGAGCGTTCCGGCGCAGGAACACCTCCTAAAAGTGGCTGAGTGAAATTTCACTCAGTCACTTTTAGGCCCATGCTGCATCAAAACCCTGCGCCTACTTGAAGCAGGCATAAGGATTGACACAGCATTAACTAGATAGGGCCCCCAGAGCATTGCTGGAGCTGTGTCACGCTTGCAACGCAACTCCAGCAATGCGCCACTTTTACGGTACAGATGCGTCACGCATCTGTGCCGTTTTTGCCCCATGATGCGCCGCATTGTAAATGTGCCGCATCCATGATGGCCGAGCTGTGGCGCACAATAACTGGCGCATCCCTGCTGATTTGCAGGGATGCGCCAGTTATTGTAAATATGCCACCAGGTATGCAATGAACAACACAATACATACATCATAGCAATAAATTCATTTAATTGGCTAAAAATGGCTACATGATCTTTTTTAGAACTCAATTTGTTTTCACCTACTATTGGAAATGCTTGATTAGCAGCTAATATTAAACCCATGCTGCAGTTACAAACAAAAAAATACTATGATTTCCAAAATCCTTTATTGACCTTTAATCCATTAGCTCTTAGAATTATTTTTGAAAGTTATGTGAAAGTACAGCTTATAATACAGCTTATAATTAAGCTGGCAGTTTTTCTGTTTCACAGAATTTGGCACAGAAATACAAATGGGCAACATTGACAGTTACAGTCTGTATCTATTTGTTTTTTTAATTACTGCTTTATTTTTCAAGTAGGTTAAATACAGAACTAGCAGCCTGATTCATCAACGGGCCGTTTTGCGAGCCCCTAATAGCGATTCATAGCGAATCGCTATTAAGGACACGCAAAACGGAATTCATGATGTATTTAGAGAATAAAAAGCGAATCGCACGCGGCGGCAAATAGCGTTCCCGATCATCGAAATTCGCATTAAAAACGCTATTTCCGGCAACATCCGTGTCGGAATAGCGATATCTCTAATAGCGATATCTCTAATAGCGATATCTCTAATAGCGAGATCGTCAATAGCGGGACCGCAAATAGCGCGAGATCGGGAAAACGGGAAGTCGCATTTGGAGCACAGCGATGACATCACAACCAGGAAGCAGCCAGTTCCCACCCCCATTCACCACAGTGAGGCAGACCTCGAGGCAGCAACAGAGACAGCCCCTGCAAGGACACCTGCTAAGTTGGACTACCACCTCCAATACCACTGCAGCAATGGCAGAGGATGCAGTACCTGGGCCCAGCAACCCCGGGCGCAAGAGGAAACTCAAGTTTTCGGAACAAGAGTTGGAGCACCTAATTGAAGGGGTGGTGGAGAACCACTCCAAACTTTTTGGTAAAGACTCAAGGAGGGTGCCCGAGCAGGAGAGGCGCAGGATCTGGCTCAGGATAGCGGCCGCAGTGAACTCTGTGGGTGTGGCCGACAGGTCACTGGAAGACCTGAAGAAAAGGTGGTACGACCTCCGAGGTCGTGCCAAGGAGAGGGTCGCCGAGAGGCTGGGAGAGTCCCTGGGCACTGGAGGGGGAGGACCTACAGTCCCTCAAAACACCCCCCTGGAGGATCGCGTTGAGGACACGCTGGAGGAAGAGGCGTGTATTGGAGTCACCCGAATGGACTCATCCTGCTCCACCCAAGAGAGCCAAGGTAAGTGGCATGCGACTGCGACCCTGTCCCCTATGAATGGCCATGACCCTATAGCCTCCCATAATGTTCCAAAGTCATGCCATCGGTGCACATCAGTTAATGCCCTAAAGCATTGTGGGACATGTAGTGTGGCCACAATGTACAAGTACCCCAATGCAGCCAGACAGGGCCAAAAGTACGCAATGCTATAGGCAGTCAGGGAATGTCACCCAGCATGCATGTAGCAAGTGCACGTGTGACAGATACATGCAACTAATGTACGTTCACTTCCCCTCACAGGTGGCGCTGACAGCAGCGACAGCGAGAGGCTGCACATAGATGAGGATGCACAGGATTACGAGGAGGAGCAGTTACACACACAGCCTCCTGCGTCTGCCGCAGCAACAACACCTGCAGCCCAGCCCACCACCACTGTGCCTCCAGCCTCTGCCGCTGCACCAACACCTGCAGCCCGGCCCACCACCACTGTGCCTCCAGCCTCTGCCCCACCAGCAATGCCTAGCTTGACACCACCAGCTGCTGGGGCACCAACATCAGGTCCCGCAACAGCGGCGACACAGCGGCCACCCACTGTGGCAGGCCAGCAGAGCAGCCGTGGCAGGGCTCGCCTGCAGACCAATGCTCCCAGCACCAGGAGGGGGAATGGACAGCGGCTGCCGAGCATGAGTGTCGAACGTCGCATGCTCCGGATTCACCAGATGCAGGCACGCCGGCAAGGGGCCATACAGCTGCAGCTGCATAACATTGGCCGCAATGTGGCAGGGGTGGGGGACCGGATGGACCGCATGACTGCAGCCATTGCAGGTGTGGGGGAGGGGATGACCCGCATGACTGCAGCCATGGAGGCCAACACAGCTGCAATGATTAAACAGCGCGACACGGACCGGCGCCGCCACCGTCAGCTACTGACCCGGCTGACGGCTTACACCCGGTCAAACTATGTGATTGGCAATGCCACCTCACAGCTATCGCGCCGGTGCCTGGCGCAGCAGCAGCAGCTCATTCAATGCTGCGAGGATGTTGCCAGGGTACTTGAGGGCCTGACCACTGCCGTGATGGCACTTCACCCTGCTGTACCTGCCACTGTCGGGGATGACGATGCCAGTGAGGGGACATCAAGTGTGAGCAGCCACTCTGCCTCACACGTAGGGGCGCTGAGACGCAGCACCAGGCCCAATGCAGGGACACGTGCGGTGGATGAGGAGGAGCGGGAGAGGCGCTTGGGTGCATCGCGCCGGAGGCGCACCTGACTCAATAGTACTTTTACAGGCACAGGCTGAACATAAGCCTGCCCTGTGTATTGGACGCAGCAGTATGCTGAAATACTGTTTGCAATGAAAGGATGTCTACTGGAAACATTATTGTGATTCAAACAATAAGATTTAATTTGGCAGCACACATTGGCGTAGTGTCATTATTAACGTTTGCATGCAATTCTGATATGTTGGGTGAGGGGAGAGGGTTCACTAGAAACAGTTCATTGTGATGTGGTTGCGGCGTCTGTGGCCTTCAGCTGGGTTCTCCCCGCGTGCATGACGCCCATGTGCAGGTGGCTGGTCATCCCCTTCTGACTCACTGCCAGAGATGTCAACAGGTATCCTGCGCTTGGTGGCAATGTTATGGAGTATTGCGCAGACAGCCACAATGCGGCAGCACAATTCAGGACTGTAATACATGGCCCCACCTGTCTTGTGCAGTATGCGGAACCGGCACTTCAGGAGCCCAAAAGTCCGTTCTATACAATTCCTTGTCCGTATGTGAGCAACATTGTACCGCCGTTGCTGTGGTGTATCAGGGTTGAGGTATGGGGTGAGGAGGTATTCCCGGAGGGCGTAGCCACTGTCACCTGAATGAGAGGAGCAGAGGGTGAGTGCCTGTGCTGCGCAGCTACTTCATTGCAATGTGATATTGTTGACAAAGTGTACTTACCAATTAGGTGTCCTTCCCCAAAGTCTCCCCTGGCCAGTCAGGTGTGGAGGCCGCTGTGCCGGAATATAAATGAGTCATGGGTACTCCCTGGGTACTGGGCCACAATGTCAGTTATGAATGTCTTGGCATTGCAGACCATCTGTATGTTAAGGGAGTGGTAGGACTTGCGATTCCGGTACAAGTACTCCGTCGCAGCTGGTGGGCAGATGGCGATGTGGGTGCAGTCTACGCATCCTATCACAGATGGGAAATGGGCCACATTGTAGAATTGTAGCTTTGTCAAGTCCTGTTCCTGTTGGCTGGTGGGAAATTTGATGTGTCGGTGTAGCTGGGTAAGCATTGCGTCAACAAAACTCCTGAGGCAGCGTGACATGGTGAGCTGGGATATCCCCCCAGCAGCCACTACTATCCCCTGGAAGCTCCCAGAGGCCAGGAGGTGCAGGCTACACAATACCTGTACATGTGTAGGCACAGCATTGGTCCGCCTTGTTGGGTGCTGCATCAGGGGGTCAAGGTCCAGTATTAGCTGGATTATCATTTCCCCATTCAGGCGGTACTTTGCATATATCTGCTCCCTGGTTTGGCCCAGCAGGGTGACCCGCTGGCGGAATATCCTGTCCTGTATTCTGCGTCTCCTCCGTGCTGCTCGCTGTAGCCTTCGCCGCCTGACCACCATGTACATTCCTGGCATTGTGAGACTCCAACTGCTGCTGCTGAATCTCCTTATGTGTGTTTGGTCAGGCCTGCACCTGTTCCTGATTGGCCAACGGTTTTCAAGAAAAATTTCTAATGGCTTTTATGGTTACCACCTGCTTTGGGTTGTCCTTAATTTGCGCCTCGCAAACAGAGAATTTGTGGTTTTTCGCTATTAGAGAATTTTCATGAATACCGATTGCGCTTGTATTGCGAATTCGCAACATTTTTTCTCAGACTCCGTGGTTTGGCGCACTCCTGCCGTGAATCTGAGAATATATTTGCGAATTCGCAAAGTTTTTTCTCAGACTCCGTGGTTTGGCGCACTCCTGCCGGGAATCTGAGAATATATTTGCGAATTCACTATTTTTTGTTTGCGCTTTAGATATTTTCTTGATGAATGCCGATTAGGGATATTGCGCCCGCAATTGCATTTTCGCAGCTATTGCGGGCGCAATTTAGCTTCATGAATCAGGCTGTAGATCTTTTATGAGTAGCCATGCGACCAGTCTTGATGCTCAGACCGATAGATGTCCGGAATGACAGCATGAAGAGGTATAAAAGTGTGAATTTTTCTCATGCGGCTAAAACTACAACAAATGCACCCGTGTGCGATTTTACAATACACATGGTTTCAAACTAGCATATTTTTTGATCGAAGGATGCTGCAAAGTCGCTCAAATCAACATGAACCTGAGTATAAAGGTAGATTTATCGGATAAAGATGCTATTTTTTATATTTCTGCCTGCATTTACTCACATTTAGGTTTTAATCATGTCGCCAATATTTGTCTGCATTTCTTTTTGTCAGGCGAAATAGAATTCTTTGCTTATTTATGCAGAACTCGCAGACTTGCACTCAGTTGAATTACAGCTTCTTTGAGGTTTTATGGCTCTCCTACAGAAAAACAGTGGTGTAGACAATGTGTCCTGGACAATAGTGCAAAGAGGAAATGAGCCCCCTGGACGCTCTTTGAACTGTAAAATACAGCAGAAATTAGGGTTCAGTGGCCCTCGAGCCTCTCTGCCTCGGTGCCACTGCGCCTGCTGCACCAATGGTAGCTTCGCCACTGCAGACAAACCTTCCACTATGTGAAAAAAAGCTTTTCGCCATTCGTGCCGGTTTCCATATACTTCATTTTTGACGGACCACTTAGTGACTCGAACAATGACACAATATGTTTCCTCTGGTGGGAAGTAAAGAAAACGTTTTCACTGTGAAGCTCTTCAGTGTTGGGTGAGATTGGTCGATGTCCTGTCATATATATAATGTAAAATAATAATAACATTGAACACACAGACGCAAAGCAATCTCATGAAGCCTTGAAACCTGTCAAATGCGGGACACACATTGATTGCAGCTGCAAAGATTTCAACTTCTGAGCTGTCTCATTGCGACTGAAACCTGTTACCTGCAGTCGACCTTTTCTGTGTCGTGTGCGCCATTCATTCCTCTAATGCCATGTTCTCGTAAGCTACATTTATACCGTGCACAAGGCTAAAGACCAGTAGATATGAACGGCTTCAGGAATGTTCTTGATATTTCATCAAAATCATCTTCATACGCAACGCACTTGCACTTGAACAGCCTCCAACCCTATACATTCCCAATACCCATCTCCCCTTTAATTCACATCCCTCAGAATACATTAAAGACGTTTTTGCGCATTCTTCTGTTGCCATACCTGCACACAAACTAGGAAAACAGAGTTTTTCCCATCGGTGTTACCGTAAATTTTTAAAAAAGGGAATCTTCGAGCGCTACTTATAATTTCAGACAATCACAACATGTGATTTAACAATATCATCATATTCCACTGAGAAAGTATAGATCTAATTAGTCGACCTCCTATTAGCCTAGCTTATATAACCAAAGTCTGTTGTAATTAGTCTGATATATGCCGGCTGATATTAATTAATATATCATAAAGAGAAGAGAGAATTAGATGGTAAAGTGTGTGGGGCACGAGCATGGAAAGGAGGTCTTGAAAGATGTTTATAATATGTATAACAATGGAATGCCTTGGCAGTGAGAATACATGTTAGCTTACAGTACAGCAAGTATAATATGTATTCCTCGTTCTTACAAGGAGATCTTGGAATGGAGCTGGAAAATTAGCACCCGGTATTTAGGCGCACTTCAGAATAAGAGCCTTAGACCATGCGTTGCTGGTGTGACACGTGCAAAGATGCATCTACATTTTATTATGATGTTTTTTTAGTAACAGATATGTAATTGTAATTGTTGATATTTTTGATTAGAAAGAATGATCTCAGGTGAGTATAGACTTTCATAATAGTTCACATTTTTATCACAATATCAAGAAGAAACGAAATAACCCTGCACTCCTTACCAAATATAGTCGATATCACTGTTAACAATTTTTTATTGAAGTTTACAGAACTGATTTGCTGGCTTATTTCCTCCTGCGTAATATACCATTGTCTCTTTAAGTAAGAATCCTCTTGCACTTTCAGTAGCAAGAAGCTCCATTTAAAAGGAACTTTTTAAGAAAGTCATAAAGTTTTTTTCTTCCATTTCGAGTAGTTTTGTGATTTAATGCGATTGACAAAATACATTGAGTACTTTTGCAAATCTATTATTGTATATAGTAATAATAGTACCACTGAAATAGTACTAAGATGTACACTGCCTCTAAATTCAACCTGTTTAATCTCTTTAATGAAGTGAAGGAACTTTTTGCAACAAAATTAAAAGAGCTTCTTTTGTGTCCAGAGTTTTTTTTTTTACAGGGTTTCTTGGGTCTTAATCTCTTGGTAAAGTCATTATACAACATCTCACACTGGACGTATAGACATTTGGTTGTCGACTTGAAGTGAGGAGCGAACATCAGAAACACACTGCAAGTACAATGAAACGTATATGGTTCCACAAAAACGACAGAGAGGATGACGTCCAAACTTTAAGGGTTTTATTATCAAATTTAACTCAGTTTACAAATGACATCGATCAGCAAAATTGATAGAAAAATAAGGTGAAAACAAACATATTCAAATGTTCATGCAGTCTAAATTTATATAAAATCAAAAAGAATATGCAAATCAGATTAACATACAGCAAGCACAATATGACCCAACTAGGTTCCATATAGGAACTTCCCAATAAAAATAATGCATCAAAAGTGGCAAGGATAAAGTCTCTGAGGAAGGTGTCATCATCAGATGAACCAGATGGAAGGTTAAATGGAAAAAGCCTGAGTATTCAAGCATGAAGCTTAACACTCTGGGCACAGGAATTCAGCAGAGTTGAGAAAAGTTTCAGGAAGGCCTGTCCTTATCATCTTCCACTGAATGAACTAATCGAAATGCAGTCTTCTACGGGAGCAGGTAGAATCTCTCTTTTCCCAGCTTCCATCAAAGAAGAAATCATCTGGAGGACCTTAGATTTAAGATCACAACAGTCTGCCTGGTAAACGATAGCATCTCCCATGTTTCAGTCCCCATATTCGAGCCAAAAGCTAATTTAAAAGATCAGCGGTCTGCTTGTCTAAGACAATGAGAAAATAACCTATTCTAAGCTAACTGTATTATGATAAGAGTCCCACAAAAAAAAAAAAGAAGACACTTGCAAAACACTTGGCCAACTTAGGCCAACACATACTTTAAACTGATTCTAAATAATACAATTAGCATAAGTGATCATATCAAATGCAATTTTAAGGAAAACATACATTTTCTTTCATAGTGAATACATTTATTATAAGTCAGCTAAATATACAAGTGGCTCTCATTAAAAGGAATATATAGTCACTTACTGCAAGGGATTGATAACATGTGCAAAGATTAATACAGCTAAACACATGCTCAGCATATATATTGCATGTAAAGGGTTCAAACAATAAATTATGGTACTCCACCTGTGTGGCCAGTAGCGTGGGCAGCGCACTGATGCCACAAAACTATAAAGGAAAGCAGTCAATGCCAGCACCAACTGTTTACACTGTGATCAATGATTGAGAACAGTGCTTATTAGGAGGAATATGGGAATGCTGGATGGTAGGAATTTTGTTGGAGCCCTACATATTCTAGAACGTTTACCTAATGTGAGGAAAATGTGTGATTTTTGCCAAGGTTTGCAACAGATTCTGGGTACAGAAATGCAGTGGGATGCACACAGATCACAACCCTCGTGAATTTCCTGGATGTCAATTTATTTTATAAATGTCTGAGTTTGTATATTTCCTTGAATCACAACCAGTGGCAGGTTTAGGGTGGTGCAACTGGTGCTGTTAAACTGGGTACCAAGATAAAGCAGGCACCCTGAGATAAGAGCAGCCTGCAGAGATCTTTGTATTCACTGCATTTTGGCATATAACTCTGGTGGTTACTGGTGCTTACTGCACTTTAGAGAGATATCTGCGAAGCGTCCAGTCACAGTTTTGACTCCTGCTATAGGAACATAGAGGGTTAATGTTCTGCTTGTAAAGCATGACATGTAGATCGCAGATTAGTACGTTTGGAACCTCATTGTTTTTCCCTCAATCATTTGTCATTTAAAGGTTTCTAAAAAGGGATACATTGTTATTAATACAGTTTTATTTGTATGGCATTGCACTCATTATGCTATATTCATGAGGCAGATTTACTACTTTACACCAGGTTCGCATCGCAAAAGTGATGCAAACCTTCTCAAAGTGTTGCTTTGGGGCTTACTATTCAGTGCAAACCCCAATTGCATTGGACAATAACCCCAAATTAAAAGAGGGTAGAACTATGCACTGCTTTATGTTAAAGAGACATGCCATGGGTTTTTATGCCAATCCCTGTCTACTAACTTTGGTAGAAAGGGATTGAAATAATTATACCTCCTTAAAGAAGATGTAAAGTTGGAGAAAATATTTATTTTCTCTGAACCCTTTCCAACTTTGCCTGTTTGCTGCACCGTATAGCGCATATTCAAAGCGGTACAGTTTGTCAAAGCATAAACCTTAATGCAGGAAGGTTACTGTGAGAAGTTTGCCTGGAAAATGATGTTTACTAATTTAAGTGGGCACCTTGCACCAGTCCAAACAACCCATATGGTGATTTAAGAGATCAAAGATAATCTTAGAAAGTTATCCAAGTGGTAGCTGTGGAGAGTGGAGGGCAGCCTTCAGGCTTAGTCTTGAAGGAATTTTAAGCAGCTTATTTTTTACAGAATGCAACCTTATTGGATGGGTTAAATGAAAGGGGAACCACACAGTAGTTATAAAATATGTATTTAGTATTATATCACACTCTTAAAACATCACAGTATCTGCTACACACAGATAAACACGAAGCACACAATACTATAGCACAGAATCAGTCGAAAGTAGCACTAATACACATTGGGCTCCAGGGAGAGACCAAACCATATACTAAAATGGTGGTATAGGAACCATGAATTGAGTCAAGAGGATATAGAATCGCTGGAACCCCAAGGAACCACCCAAGGTGAATAAGTAGGGACCCCACGGAGGACGGGTGCAGTGTGAAAACACGACTGCGGGGGCTGTACAATTCTATGGGAGAGTCGCGGTTGTAGTTTTAAAGTTTAAGGACCCTTCCCAGGGGATTACAAGGCAGCCCTTTGAATCATAGGTGGTTGAAGAGTCACCCCACTCGTGAATACCATTGTACCAGAGTTACCAATCCCAGGGAAGCCTGGTGCAAAGGGCTGAAGTGGTGTTGGAAACCGCCGTGGATCCTAATGGAGGTCTTTAAGAAATAGCCTCTGCTGGTAAGAAGAAACGTGTTGGTTGGAATCCAAAAGTGGATTCTGGATGAAGAATACCTGAAAGCTGAGGGGACAGAGTCTCGGTCACTGATGTTGGGTGCTTCAGGTGCGAAGAGGATGTTCTTGACTCAGCAGCCACCGGGACCAGGAGATGTCAAGGATGACCAGGAGCCAGACATGAGCTGCCCCATGAAGGATGCCAAGTGCTGAGAGGCCGGTGTCAGGCTGGAGCACCAACAAGCCTTGGCAGCGGAAACCCACGAAGATGGTCAAGTTACGGCTCGGACCAGCAAGACCCAGGAGACTCACAAAACACAGGGGAGTCAGGGCCAGCCTTGAGGAACCAGGGGAGCCCAAGAAAAGCTGCGTTGACCCTCAAAAGGACCCACAGGCCGGAGGCACAGGAGTCACGAGGGGACCTCATGCTGAATTACAAAGCAACAGTCCATGGAGCACTCTTATTAAGGAAGCGGACGTTCTTTGGTGGAAATGGTGCCAGAGGTTGGGGCTACTCAAAGTCCAGTGCACTTGATTTTGGAAACACCAACAGCATATGCACTCGCAAAAGTATGCGGTGCACAGGGGTTCTAGAATTTCAGGCCCCAGGAGGGATTCTGACCTCAAACTTTGTTAGAGGGCAGTTTGGCCCTCGAGGGGCTTGAAACCCACTTCCTGTGTTGCTGGAGGCGTTGGAGTCCGCAGCTAAGGCTCAGTAGACCATTCAGTTGCATTACACTGCCTGCGTCTGCAGGGGAGTGACTCCTTCACTCCAATGGAGATGTCTTCAGTAGTCATTGATGCTCCACAGGTCCTGCATGGAACCTGTATGGTGCAAGGGCACAGACACTGCTTCAGATTGAGAGGGAGACAAAGTTGGGCCTAACGAAGTCCAGCGAAGTCCAGGGTGTCCATATGGTGGAAGTTCTGTTGGTTCTGGTTCAAAATCTTGTCCACATCGAATCTATGGTCCTACAACTAGGTAAGCCCTCTTGTACCCACAGGAGAGGGTTGGACTGTCCCAGGGGAAGGTTAGGACAGTGGGGCGGTAACTCCCATATCCATTTTCCATTTTCATGCCAGAGCAGGAGCCAACTGCTCCGAGAACTGGTTTGAACTGGACTATGCACAGGGACACCAAATGTGTCCCTCAAACAGGCTGGCAAGCGCACCGACCCTGGCCTATACACTAAATCCTGTCTGGGAGGTGGTCACACCTCCCTGTGACAGGATGCCTATTGTTCTACCTTCCCCTGCTCGAGCTTTGCTCAGCAAAAGGAGGGCAGAAATGTGTTTCTGGTCAGCAGCAACCCTTTTGGGCTGCCCAAGACTAGAAGGCTGGTACCGGGAACACCAGGGCAATAACAAAACTTGTTTCTGAGGTATGGAATCATACTTCTCACACCTATTACCGGTTTGGGGGTATGATTCCCCAATGTTTGATAACAAACATGGTAGGGTTACTTTCTGCCATTTTAGAGTTGGTCATCACGCAGTCACATAATGCCACTCTATACGTCGTAAATTGCTGGAGCACTAACAATCCGGGAGAATGGACTCCGTAGGATGCAGAGGTGTTGTGCTACTTCAGTGGCACCCTCTCACTGAGAACCAATCACCCTGTCTTCAGGATTGCCAAGGCCTGCTAAAGGGGTGACTTATAGGTTTTAAGTGTAGTGACCCTTAGACATTGTAAACATATATCTTCAGTAAGGGGTGCATGCACAAACTTGCACAGGCTGCAATGGCAGGTCTGTAGATCCATTTTGCATGGCCTCTCATGGCTGGCATAATAATGCTTCAGCCTATGGGAGGCCTTTGGGGTACCTATGACCTGGGTACATGGGTACCATATACTAGGGACTGGCAAGGGTACCCCTCTAGAGCGTACCTAAGTACATGACATACCATTTAGGGAAGAAAGCAGATAGACTGGGGTCCTGAATAGCATGATCTCAGTCATACTAGTCAAAAACAGTGTAACATGAAACAGAAATTGAGTTTAACCATAAGAAGCAGATAATACTTTCCAACAGTTACACTTTCAGTATATAACCTAAGCTTGATATCACAAAAACCTCTTGCACTATGGTGCAAGGGTATGTGCATTGGTGCAAGGTAAATTATGGTACATCAGCACTAGAGCAACAGCTCCAGATCTCAGTGGGTATGATGGTTTTGTGCTCTCTCCATTTCAGACAACGCATCACAGCCACTTTGATTACTGCACATCTTAAAAACGTATTAAATCTGCCCTTCGTTTCTACAGACCAAACACTCTTAACATTTGTTTTCCTACTAGTATGGATAACATCGACTCCCACATCTTATAGTACTCATTGTTGTAAATAACATTTCCTATACATTGATTTACAACACTCTTGTATGACTTCTTTTCTCTGTATAACATGTTTGTGATGTAAAGTGCTCTGACAGTCTACATTGATATAAGCAGCACTATTAAAATATAAAAGATAGAGAGAGGTGCAAAGAAGATATGAGGTGCATCATGGGAGGAGGGTGGCGAGGGAACCTATGAAGAAGGAGGTCATGGGGGGGGGCAACAAAGATTGTTGCACCGGGCACCACCAACACTAAAGACAACCCTGATGGCAACCAAACCCAGGCCCAAATAACTCAACTATATACATCACCAAAATAGGTAAATTTTCATGGCAAAACCCTGATGTCTCCACACTGAGTTTTGGGGCCTGTTGAGTTATGGGTGACAGATTAAGTCACACAAATGTAAGCTACCATTTTTTTTAATCAAGAGTAGTTTGGTATGCTGGCTGGTATTGAGTATCCCTGAAGATTTCATAACATTCTCTCACAGAAATGTGAGGAAAACATGATTTTAGCCAAAGTGTGAGGTCTGCAGGGTATTCTGGATATATAGCTTGAGTCAGATCCCACCAAACCAACCGCTCTCAACCCCCACGGGTGTTTAGTTTTCAGAAATGTCTGGGTTTAGTAGGTAGCCTTAGCTGGCAGCTAAGCCAGTGCCATGTACCACAACTACCCACAACACAAAAAATGGGTCAATTTTCATGGTGAAAAATTCCTTTTGTGGCTTGGGGCTCATCGTTTCAGCGGCAATACACTCTGCAACAAATGCTGTACCTTTTTATCGAGAAGAACGGAAAAGTTGGTGGTAGGAATTTTGTGGGCCCCTGCAGATTCCAAAACTTACCCTCATCAAATGCACAGAAATGGATCATTTTAGTTAGGGTTTGAGGTTTCCAGGGCATTCTGGGCAAGAAAATTTAGTGGGATCCCTGCAAGTCATAGCATCCTAGACTCCACTGGGATTTTAATTTTCAGAAATGTCTGGGGTTAGTAGGTTACCTTGAATGACAGCTCATGGACGAAATAACACATCTACATACATCGCCCAAATGGGTACATTTTCATGGAAAAACAGGATAACTCCACATTAAGATTTGAGGCTTCTTGTGTCACTGGTGTAGGTATAACCACACAAGTGTTGTTATATCAGAAGAGCATGGAATGCTAGGTGATAGAAATGTTTTGGAGTCTGGCAGATGCTCAAAATATGTCTCTAAAAAATGTGAGGAAAGGGCCTTTGCCAAGGCTAGTAGTTTGCAGGACTCTGGCTAAGGTAACTAGTCAGATCCACTTAAATCACATCACCTTGCCAAAGTGTATATTTTTTAAGGCAACATTTTGATGTCTTTTTGTTGCATTTTGGCCCTTTTGGGACCTTTCTTGTCTCAGAAAAAATGCCAGCCCCATAAGTGTGATGCTAATTTTATCAGAAGAAGTGTGGAAATACAGATCATACAGCATTTGATATTACCAATAGAATTTCCTCCATTTTTGCTTCTAAGTATGCCAATTGCAAGAAATAAGTAATTTTGAAAAATCCCCTCTGAATCACATGCCAATATCGCTAACTCCAAATTCAGAGCTGTTCAAGTAATCACTATTCTTAAAGTAATTTGGGTACATTTCCAAAATGCATAGTTTTCCTTCATATCCATTTTTCTTTCGTTAGATTTTGCCACATGATTTGATGCATGTTGGGTACACAATGCAAAATCATTATAAGCTGCATCTCAGTGGATAGCTCTACACACTGCATGTTTTTGGCTAACCAACAATATATTTCTGATGGATGTATTGGTTTATTACTTTTGTAAATTGGCAATAGGGAAAAAGACTTGCAGATGAAAGCGTTCACATCTATTCTATTTTAGTAAATGTTTTTATTTCAATGATTACTTGCTTTGGAAAAACAATGAGAGATCTGTACAAATCACCCTTTGATTAATTGCCATTTTTAAATAGACTTACTAAACATATGTGTTTCGAGCTTCACCCAGGAATTTCAAACCTGTTTCCACCTCAAACTGTAAATAGGTAAAAAACATAAAAAAGGAAAAATCAACTACTACTTTGAAAAATATTGCATATTTTAGCTATTTCTTGGTTCTCTCCAGACAAATCCACTAATACTAGATTCATTTAGAATCAAAAACCTGTGGGACAAAAGCACAAAATTGTCACCTGATATTTAATGTGGAGAAAAAGTGCAAACTGATCCAAACATTGAAAGAAATCTCAGAACTGAAGGGTAAGGGGGGAATACTCAGCAGCTAAGGTGTTAAATACATAAGAAATAGACATAGAACATTTAAATTGGACATAGAACATTTAAATTGTTTTCATTTGGCTCCTCAGAGAAAATCATTGCTGAGCCACATCTTTCCTACACTTCCATTGTTTTGGGAGGTAAGGTACCCCACCATTAAAACTCAATTACTCCAAAGGTTTCTGGAAGTAAATTGACAAGTGGTTACATGGTTAATAGAGAGATGCAACCTGGAGATAAAACAATGCTGTAAAAAGAGCTGAAATGGTATGCACTACCCGTTGGTCCTCGCCATTTCTGCAGGGCCTCCCCAGATTTTTGCCTTCTATTGAACCTGTTTTTATTAGAAGTAGCACACTCTGCATTTATTCTATGCTGCCAGTGTAAAGTGCTTGTATTTGCTCCCTAAATCATGTGAATATTGGCCTACACTTGAATGGCACATTTAATTTACTTGTCAGTCCCTAGTAAATGGTACTACATGCACATGGGGACAGGAAATTAAATGCTACTAGTGCTACTACTGGGGCTGCAGCATTTATTGTGTCACACACTAAAGTAGACTTTTAAAATATGACTCAGGCCTGGCGCTGCAGCCTGTAGTGTAATGTTAAACTGCCATTTCAACCTAGCAAAATACATCTTTTGCCAGGTCTAAACCTTCCTTTTTAGGGTGAGCCTAGACAGTGCTTGTGCTGTGTCTTCAAGATATGTTGTATATACTTTGTGGGCTTACAAGCCCGCCCACTGTTCTTCATTTGTTTCTTAAGTGCCCTTTAAAAATACTTGCTTCCAAGTGGGTAATTTTTTCTATTTGTCCCTCTTTTCATCAGTTGTTCATTCCCACCGAACAGTTCCTCATTACTTGTAGTCTTCCACGTGTCCCATATTAGCATCTGTTTAGAGACTACTTTATCTTTTCTCTAAGAGCATTTCACACAAGGTCTCAATGTTTTCAGGAGCTCCAAGTGAAGAGGTTTGTAAATAAGGCTGTTTATTTGGCGACGCCGTCCCTGCTTTTTTTTCTATGCAGACCACAACTCCCTATCTCCCCCACAACCTTTGCATTCCTTTTCACTGATATTACAGGCGCTCGGTGTACGTCATGGCTTCAGTATAAGATTACTTCCGTTATTAGTCGCATCTGTTTCAATTTTCGTTGTACCGCAGTGGGAGCCACAAATAAAAAGATGCGCATAAAAGTATGTAGGAAATTAAGATTACAAAAAACGGTGTATTTTTCATACCCAAAATGGCTATTAAGTTCGAATTTGCAAAAAAAAAAAATACATATTATCTCAACCAATCAGCGCACTGCAACAGTCAGTTGCTAGGTAGCTTATGCTAATATCAGAAACGCGGCTACCCATGCATTTACCATTCTAAGGTAAGAACAACTTGAGAATTTTCATTTAATTCTACTGATTTTAAGCTGAAAATGTTCATGAGGCCAGCCATGGCCCTATAGCATGGTGACTGTTAGTAACTCCTAAACGGCGAGTCACTGCCCTCTGTGATGCTGCTGGATTATTCAATGGTATTCCCCTCACACATGTCTCCTTTTTCTTTGACGGGGTTTCCTAGTCCCATCCAAAATGGTGCTGGTCTAGGGTGGATGTTTTTTAACCTTAGACAATGTATCTTTATGTACCTCAGGAAAAAAGACGCGATCAACCGAGATTAGGATCACACAGTTGCAGTGAAGAGGAGGGTTGGATGTTCATGCCCAAGTCCCTCCTTGATGAAAAGCTTGTTGGTTTGTACCCGCCTGGTGGTTTTGGTTTGATATGTTTTTTTTGGGCTGAGTATGTTTGGGTCCTATTGCGTTGACAGTTTTTTGATGCTTGCCATGCTGTTTCCTCCAGTAAATGGGTAATGGTTCACTTTTTGGTACACACTATGAGCCACTAACTGACCTTTTCTGTGGTTGTGTAGAGTTAGCCTTTTGGCACCACCAGTCCAGTTACCAGTCCTGTTACTCATTGGTTCCTCATCCACTTCTCAATCTGTGCTGTGCACTAACATAATAGTCATTCAGTCTGCCATGAATGCCCACGTGCCCATATCGGGCAGGGTGAAATTATTAGTTGTAATCGCACCAGTGGAGAATTGTTGTTTACTAATCAAAATATGAACTTAAAAAAAACTTGAGGGCTTACCGTTGCAACAAAAATTCAGTGGATGTGAAATGCAGATCCAAGCATGACATTCACCACTAGTTTTCTTAAAACTCGGGTTACAACATGAATCTCATATGGGCATTTTATTTAGGTTGAGCCGAGTGTAAATCAAGATTTCTCCTGTAGTTGCTGTGAAACCCCTCACTGCTGTCACTCATGGGTGAGATGCCGCCGAGGATATATTGTATTCATGAAAAATTTCTTGATGCAGCTGAGCTGGCAAGTTTTCGGAGGCATCGCTGTGAGGTAAATGAAATGCTGGTGGGAAGCAGGGAAGCTGTTTTTAAGGATCTGTTGCCACATACGTAATTTCAACTTTCTTATGGGAAGGGGCTGTGGTACTGCAAATAATGGTATACAACCTTTACAACGCAACTTTTACCACGACCTACCATTACCACGCATTTTTTACAACGCAGGATCCATGACAACGCATACCATTACCACACATGTATTTACAACGCAGGTACTTTTACAACGCATACCATTACAACGTAAGTATTGGTAAGTATATTATTTTATTAAAAATATTATTTGGTTTTTTTTGTAAAGGGGTATTTTTTGGGTTCAGGGTCAGTTTTGGGTTTTTGGGTAAAGGGGTATTTTTAGGGTTTAGGGTCAGTTTTCAGTTTTTGGGTAAAGGGGTATTTTTAGGGTTCAGGGTCAGTTTTCAGTTTTTGGGTAAAGGGGTATTTTTAGGGTTCAGGGTCAGTTTTCAGTTTTTGGGTAAAGGGGTATTTTTAGGGTTCAGGGTCAGTTTTGGGTTTTTGGGTAAATGGGTATTTTTAGGGTTCAGGGTCAGTTTTGGGTTTTTGGGTAAAGGGGTATTTTTAGGGTTCAGGGTCAGTTTTGGGTTTTTGGGTAAAAGGGTATTTTTAGGGTTCAGGGTCAGTTTTGGGTTTTTGGGTAAAGGGGTATTTTTAGGGTTCAGGGTCAGTTTTGAGTTTTTGGGTAAAAGGGGTATTTTTTGGGTTCAAGGTCAGTTTTGGGTTTAAATTTAAATTACATTAAATTAAATTGATTAAATTAAATTAAATTAATTAAATTAAATTAAATTAAATTAAATTAAATTAATTAAATTAAATTAAATTACATTATATTAATTTTAATTAAATTAAATATTAAAAAATATTATATACTTACCAATACTTACGTTGTAATTGTATGCGTTGTAAAGGTATATGCGTTGTAAATACATGCGTGGTAATGGTATGCGTTGTCATGGATCCTGCGTTGTAAAAAATGCGTGGTAATGGTAGGCGTGGTAAAAGTATGCGTTGTAACGTCATACATCCGCAAATAATTGCTTGCTATTTGTTAATTTGTTTATTATTATTGCTTCACTATTCAGTACATCTTTTGGACTTTTCCCTTCAGTTTGAGACAATAGTCATGTTTCCATTGAAGCTGTCTTTGTTCATTTGCTTAGTGCTCGCTGGCTGCTTATGTACCTGTGTGTGATCTTTTAACTCACTGTAAGGATGTGTGTGCAGCTGCTAATTGTACAAATGGCCTCATTTAAAGGAGCTTCTTGGACTGACCCTTTGCCATTATCAAAATGCCATCAAATGTATACTTCTTTAATTTACGCCAGTCACTGTGTACGTTTAAATTGTATATCTTTAACTGGAGCTTTTTATAGTATGTTTTTGACACATATTTTTTTTAATTGAACACCACACAGTGTTAACTGAAGCCATCCCTAGTGTTTTACATGCATTTCTTCAAATGAGGCCTGTTATAGTGCACTTTGCCGTGCACATTTGTTTAATAGAAGGCTCCCACAGCATGTTAGCATTCATTTTTGTGATTGGTGCGTGGTAAGTACTTGGAGCACTACCTTAAATAAAGAAAAAATGGCTTCATGATACATTTGTGCACATGCATAGCGAAGCATAACTGCATGCATGTCATCAGATTGAAGGTTTTTTATGTTGATTTTGCCGATTTTGCTCCACATCAGAAAACAAGCATTTTTTTCATAATAAAACTTGTAAGTCACCCCTGAGGAAGACAATAAAATTCCATAGGGCAGGGTGAATTGTATTTAAAATGTAGGACGTGTGTGGCTATATGTTTTACGGTGTCCTGGCAGTGAAAAATGAATACATTTGTTTTTTACTACTGTAAGGACTACCTCTTCCATTGGATAACATTGGGTTTCCTTATTACGTTTAATGTTTAAAGTATTTAGGCAGCACACAAACAGTAATTGTTGGAAGTGGAGGTCCTTATCGCCGCCACCAAATGCTGGAGATGGGAGCCCCGAACCCTGTCATCAACGGTAGGCTAAGTAAGGACACCATCTGAGATAGCCCTGCTCACCCCTTTAGTAGCTTGGCACGAGCAGCCAGACATAAGGTTGTTTAGTTCTGAGGTGATGATCATGCTGGGGCGTGCTGCTGCTGGGGCCCAGGGGGGATGCCAGGAGGCCTTGCTTCCCTGGACCCTGCATTACCCCTTTATCCCTAGGGACTTCCTGGACAGTTTTAGCACCTAGCGCCTGGTGAGCGTTACCTTCCCCCTTAGAACTTTTCCTGCCTGCTGGATCCCTTGCCCAGCCTTTGCCCTTGACGTTTTGGGCTTAGAGCCTCGTGAGTGCTGTATTCCCAATGCCCAAAAGGAGTGGGGAGCTGGAGGCGTGCAGCGCGCTGCTGCAGGGATTCTAGAGGGAACCCCCCACAGGACAGAGGGCAGCTGCAACGTAGGGGCCAGTTCTTTTTAAGTAAAACAAGGGTGAGTACCCCGCTGGCCCCAACGCAGTTGCGCACTTTGTGGTCGTGGCTGAAGTAGCCAGGGGGCCTGTGAAAGGTCCCCCACCAAGAACCCTGACATTTTTGGGACAAGAGGCATTGGAGCCCCGAGTAAGGCCAGTGGTGCACACCTGGTGGACGCATAACTGTGTTTTATGCCTAATGCAAATGCCATGTTATACCTCAGTGCCATATGGTGATTGCGTTTGCAGAGTGATACAGAAAGGATGTCCTTGATGATTGCCTGTATGATGCTATGAGTGCCATTTTCACCTTTGTATTCATATGTCGAAATAACAATATCAAAAATGCTTTTTCCTTCTTCACAGCAACACCGGAGGTTGCATTGACATCAGTCGTCACACATACAAATGAAAAGGTGTGAAACATACATATAGACATATTTTACACAAAGTGTGAGTGTAGCTGTTTAGTAACATATTGGTTTAACTCTATTTTAACAAAATATTTGTAAAAAAAAACCAAGAGTTTCAAAAAATAAATTTCAACATCAAAACACACAAACACAACATAACTTCCAAACAAACATCAAACTATCCATTGTTACCCAAACCCATGGGGAATCAAAAACTGCAGCAAAACTAGTGCAATGCACAATGTCTGACAAGACCCTCTCTAGAGGGACGGACAAAAAATATTCATGTGGAACGGCGTCCATCTCATAATATCCTAAAACCTATCATGGAAAATATCTCCAATTGGCGATCTACAAGAGGGAAGCTGGAGGACCATTTACATCAGTGGCAGCAGCAACAATACCCGTCCAGAAAGTCCCTTTAGAGGTACAGACTGCTTCAACAGATATGGCTCCACAGTTTTCTAGTATGGCCACGTATTGCATGAACTGTAGTTTTGTTATAACAGCTGGTGAGCAGTGCATTACAGATATTTACAATGCTGCCAAAAATCCTACATGGTATTTTGTTCCTCCTTTTATATTTTTTCACATTTCATAAGAGCAAAGCTGAAGGACGCTCAAGTGCAATAGCAGCACAGCAACACCGAAGCAAAGAGTCCATTCAAATGTTCAATTTCAACTTCAAGATTTGGCTCCACAGTTTTTCCCCAATGGTGTCATACTGCATGGATTGTGGAGCTGTAGTTATTGCTGGACAGCAGTCCATAACATCCCTTCACAATGCTGGAAAGAATAACAAATGTTGTTCCTGTTGTTATTTTTGACCTTCATAGTTTTTCTACATTAGCAAGGATTTTATTATCTCACAAAATGGGTATTTAATCTCTATATATGTTGTTCATTTTACTATCTTCTAATTTATTGGAACACTACTTACATATAATTTGCTGTATAGACAAGTCAAACCATCCCTCAACAAATAAATACACCGCTAACTGTTGCTACTTATCATAATTCTTTTTTACTTTTTAAATATAAGTCAACAGTCTGTGTTTAAATCTTCTTGTTAGTGCATCAACAACATCTACAAACATACTCAGGTTTTTTAGAGATCACTCTGTTAAATTTTGTAATCTCTTTTTTAAAACTATCAACTGTAATATATGTGTCTTGATCTGCAACTCATCCCCTTAACAACTCTTATTTTTTCCAAGAATCCTGCTCAGGCCCTAAAAAATGAAACTGCACATCAACACTAACTTTTTCTTGGTCTGCCACACTACCATGCAAAAGTGTTCTTCTTATTTCTATATATATGAAAACATTATAACATTTGCACAGAACCTATGCAGCCATCTAAACACCCACCTACAACCCATGCAGTCATTGAAATACTGAGGCACACTTGCGCACTAATAAAACACTCAGGCTCTACTCATGCACTCATGTAATTACGTAGAGAGCACCATTGTACTAAACCTATCACCCATATTGTTTAAAGACTACATATTCCTCAGTAAAACTTGTAAATACATGGGTTTGTAGTTGAATACATTAATACTCCTGTCATGTGGTCCATGGGGCCATTGCCATTTTCCTTATGTTAACATGAGCCCGTAGCAGATTGTCTTCTGCTTTGTGCACGTTGCTACATGAACATAGTTTGCTTTCTGCCACACTGCAACTTTCACACAGAATATGCTGTTGTTTTTGCGTTCTGTTCTTTCCTAGGATTTAGTCTGAACACTGCAGACAAGGTGGAGCAAAAATGCCACTTGTTACTCGGTTCTGGTCATGCCCAGGCCCCTAGAGAAAACATGCATATGGCGCTGTTGTTTGGGGATATGTACTTTGATCATATAGGTATACACGGGTGGGTATCGCACACTTGGAGAAGGATCTTTCAAGAGAAGGGAACTTGATTGCACATGTGATGTTGCTCTTCCATCTATAGAGGTACAGGGTCTGCTGCTAACAACAAGAGATCTTCTGATATATAATCATTTTGCTTCTGTAGAAGGGGAGGTAGGTTAGGCTACTCTGTTGTATATAATGACAACACATTTATGATTTTAGGACTACTTGCTATGCTAAGTTTATTTGTGTTAGGCATTTTACTACTTGTTGTGGCACGTATACTGCATACGAGAGAATGATAGTTGAAATAAACATTTGAAACTTTTCTCATGTCTCTCAGATCTTATTGTGGACTAGTACAAGAGTGAGAGTGAAAGGGTGTGTCCTGCAACCATCATTCCTGAGATGGTCAGGAATGTTGTGTTATGGAGTGTCTAATTACCTGTTCCTTTGTGAGTGAGTAGGAGGGCAAGTGAGACACTATAGCTAGTCGGTCCTCGTGCTCAGGAGGACTCAGGTGGTAGAATGACTCAGTCTCTTCCTACTAAGGTTTCATGGTCCCAAGCATAGTTCTGTGACTCCGCAGAATCCTTGCATCCTTGCAACACTCCCTGGAGGATTGAATGAGTGGATAGGTAGTGCCTAGGTGATTCTGTGAGGATACAAGTAGGGCCTCGATGATTCCCTGACTATATCATAACTCCATGGGTTCTTCCATATCTGCATACCTACTACCTGCATGTTTGCATGAGTATACCACCAGTATCTGGGTGTTTGGATGAGTGCATGAGTAGAGCCTGAATGATTCAACAAGAGCGTGACTAATGTTTCAATAATTCAATACATGCATAGATACTGGTAGGATGATTAAATTAGTGCAACTCTAGTACCTGGATGATTGCAAGAGTGCATATACAGTATATAGGTGATCTATGCAATGCATGGATAGTGCATGCATGAAAATGTAAGCCCATGCATAGCACCTAGCCTATTGGATGAGTGGAGGAATGTGGTTTCTGCGAGTGAATACTGCCCATGTCTTTTTGGTTGACTGACAGGTGGTGCCTGGATCCTTACATGACTACATGGGTAGTGCCAGGAGAATTAATTATGTGCATCAGTAGTGCCTACCTAATGAGATTAGTGCATGACTAGTATCTGAGTGACTGCATAATTCCATTGTTAAAGCTTGAGAGATTGGGTGAAAGTTAGTATACTGCTGGGGTGATTGTAGTAGTGCAAGACTGTTGAATCAGTAATTAAATGACTACATAGGTACTGGATGGGTGATAGGTTTACTGCAATGTTATGTTATGTTATGTTATGTTATGTTACGTAGTTTTTATATAGCGTACGGCTACTCGAAAGGAGTGTCCCGACGCTTTTCCACCAGCGGCTCATGAGAAAGTAACACAACACAGCTAAAAACAGAGAACATAAAGGAAAAGTAAAAAGAAACAGTGGGCAAAAGAACAGACTAAGAATTAAAAAGCCAAGTCTTCAGGCCCCTCCTAAACTGGAGCAGATTGGCAGTACTGCGCAGTGGAAGTGGAAGCAAATTCCACAGCTGGGGAGCTCTGCAGCTGAAAGATCGCCCTCCGGCGCGGGCCTTCCTCACCCGTGGGACCACAGCTTTAAAAAGGGATTCCGAACGGAGGGAACGGACTGGACGATAGAAATTCAGTCTCCGCTGCAGATATCCCGCCCCTGATCCATGCAAAGCTTTATGCATCAGGGTCAGGGATTTAAACAGGATCCGCTTCCTAATGGGGAGCCAATAAAGCGTCTGAAGCAACCCCGAAGCACGGGCTCGTCTACCTAAACCGAAAATCGCCCGGGCAGCAGAGTTCTGCACCACCTGAAGGCGCTGAACCAAGTAATCGGGGAGGCCAAGAAAGAGGGCGTTTGCATAATCCAGCCTCGAGCCGACAAGAGCCTGAACAGTAATCCTCCTGTGCTCCTCCGACAACAGAGGCAAAAATTTGCGGAGCATCTTCAGGATTCCGTAGCAGGTGCCGGCCAGGCCAAGGATATGAGTTCGCAACAACAGCTGGTTGTCTAGCTTGACGCCCAAATTTTTGGCAACCAGGGAGGCCTGAGCAGGAGGATTCATGTCGGACGGCCACCAGTGCTGCCATTCCGGATCGGCAACGCAACCAAAAAATTAAATCTCAGACTTGCCCGAGTTGGCCCTCAGACTGCTCCGTTGGAACCAGTCGAAGACCAGCGCAAGGCAGTCCTGGATTCTCTCTCCATCAAACTCTTGGTCTTTCCCGCATGTGAAGAGGAGTTGCGTGTCATCGGCATAGGAGATGTTAAATAACGTGGGGCTCAACACAGAACCCTGTGGAACCCCAACTCCCAATGGCGGCATCTCGGCGGCGCTCTGGGAAACCCAGACCGTCTGGCGGCGGTCTTCAAGGAAAGAAGTAAACCACCTGAACACCGTCCCCCTGAGGCCGATGTCATGAAGCCTCGCTAAGAGCGCCTTGTGGGGGACGGTGTCGAAGGCCGCCGACAGATCTAACATGACCAGCATGGCCCTACCGCCGACATCCAGGGTCTCCCTAATAATCTCAGTAACCTCCAGCAGAGCTGTTTCCGTACTATAATTAGGACGGAAACCCGATTGAGATGAATGGAGCAGATTATTAGCTTCCAGAAAGCTCGACAGGACACCGTGGGCGTATTTTTCGGTTATCTTCGCCAGTGCTGGTAAAAGCGAGATTGGCCTGTAGTTCGCCAGAGCCTCGGTGTCAAGACCCGTTTTTTTTAGGAGGGGGATCACCATCGCTCTTTTCCAAGAGCTGGGAACCCTTCCCTCCCTCAAGGAGGTATTGAGGATAGAATTGACCAGAGGATTCACCACTGCCGCCATACTCTCTACGTAATTACATGAGTGCATGTGTAGAGCCTGAGTGTTTCATCAGTGCAAGCATTTGCCTCTGTATTTCAATGACTGAATGGGTTATAAGTAGGCGTTTAGATGGCTGCCTAGGTTCTGCTCAAATGTAATAATGATTGCATAGTTACAGCCTTGTTAATTGCATAACTCAATAGATAGTACCTGGGTGATTAGATGGATGTATAGGTAGTGCCTTCATACTTCAATGAAAACGTCATTTCTGCCTGCCTGATTGCAAGAGTACATGTATAGTTTATGGATAAATGAATAACTCCATGAATACTGCACCACTGATTTGATGACTGCCTGAGTAGTTGCTGAGTGATTCCATGAGGGCCTGAGTACTGCCTGAATCACTGAGAAAGTACCTTCATTTCTGTTCGATACATAGCAGTTGTCACTATATCTCTGGATCATTAGTTATCTCCTTCTGTCAGTATCAAACTATCTGTTTTACTGTACACATGCTTTTCTCTGAGCTATGTGCAAGTGAAATCTAGCTGTCACACTTGACAACACCGCCGAACACCTGCACTTCCAGATTTACACTGACCCCAACACCACCCTCAGAGGAACTCTCGTGTACGAACCCCCCGGCCTCAGTTCAGCGACTCCATCGCCAACTTCGTCAGCATGCACGCCCTTGCCTCCACAGACTGCATCCTCCTCGGAGACCTGAACTTCCACCTCGAGAACAACAACAACACCAATTCCACCACCATGATTGCCAACCTCGGACTCAGACAGCTCGTCACAATGCCCACCACTCCACCGGCCACACGCTTGACCCCATCTTCTCCGCAAGCTCCCACATTACCTTCAACCAAACCACTGAACTCCACTAGACCGACCATCGCTGCATTCACTTCACCTTCCGGAAACCCACATTGCACCACCGCATTCAACAGCTCCCCCACCGCAGCTGGAGCAAAGTCACCAAAGACCAGCTAAACACCACCCTCGCCTGAAGCCCACCCGCCGACCCCAATGGCGCCGACACCGCCACCCGCAACCTCAGGCCATGGATCGACGACTGCGCCAACACACTCGCCCAGATTGAGAAACCTTCCAACAGATGCACTAACCAGAAAGCCAGCTGGTTGACCGTGGACCTCCAGGCCTCCAAGACAACCTGCTGAAAACTAGAGAAGAAATGTGAACAGACACCGGATAACTACGCAGCCCACAACAACGCCAGATGCAGATATAATTACCTCATCGGATCTGCCAAAAAGGCCTCCTTCAAGCACCACCTCGACAACAACGCACACATCAGCAATGAGCTCTTTAACATCATGAAGGAACTCTCCAACCCCAGCTCCAACACCAACGACATCCCACCATCGCAAGTCCTGTGCGACTCCCTTGCCACCTTCATCCGAAGGACCTCAAGAACTTCCGGCTCATCTCCCTGCTCCCGTTCCCGGCGAAGGTCATCAAGAAGGCCATCAACGGACAACTGGACCGCTATATTGAGGAGAACAACATACTGGGCCCATCCCAGTCTGGGTTCCATATCAACCACAGAACTGAAACTGCCCTCATCACCGCCACCGATGACATCAGGGCCCTGCTGGACAACGGTGAAACCGCGGCCCACATCCTCCTGGAGTTAACAGCCGCCTTCAAACTGTCTGTCACCACACCCTACGCACATGCAACATCAATGCAGGGATCCGAGACAAGACTCTGGAATGGACCATCTCCTTCCTCTCCGGCAGAACTCAGAGCGTCTGCCTCCCCCCTTTCTGTTCTGTAGCCTCTGAGATCATCTGCGGCGTACTCGAGGATCATCCCTCAGCCCGACATTGTTCAACGTCTACATGGCACCGCTTACCCATGTCGCCGAGTGCACAGACTCAACATCATCTCTTACGCCGACAACACCCAGCTGATCCTCTCCCTCACCAAGGACCCCCTCACAGCCAAAACCAACCACCACAAAGGAATGAAGGTAGTCGCCGAGTGGAACAGCCATCTGAAGCTGAACTCGGACAAGATGGAGGCCCTCATCCTCAGCTCCACCCCCTCAGCCTGGGAAGACTCCTGGTGGCCGAACACACTGGGAGCAGCACCGACACCCACGACCACGTATGCAACCTGGGATTCATCCTCGACTCAACACTCTCCATGAACAAGCAAGTCAATACCATTTCATGCTCCTGCTTCAACACCCTCCGCATGCTCCGCAAGATCTACAGGTGTATCCCCACAGAAAACAAGAAGAACGGTCACCCAGGCCCTCGTCAGCAGCAGACTGGACTACGGAAACAAACTCCTGAAATGACTACAGGGCATACAGAACGCCTCTGCACACCTGATCCTCAACATCCCTTGCCACAGCCCCATCACACCCCACCTGAGAGCCCTGCACTAGCTTCACGTCAACAAGAGAATCACCTTCAAGCTCCTCACCCACGCACCACAAGGCACTCCATAACACCGGACTGGCATACCTCAACAGACGACTCACCTTCAACACCCCGAACTGTCAGCTCCGCTCCGCTGACCTCGCCCTTGCCACCGTCCCCTGCATCCAAAGAGCGACCACCGGCGGCAGATCCCACCTCGCTGCTAAGACCTGAAACACCCTCCCCATCCTCCTACGGCAGACCCAGGACCTAGTAACCTTCAGGAGGTTACTCAAGACCTGGCTATTCAAGCAGTAGCAGCACCCCTCCCCCCAACGCTTTGAGACCCTCACAGGTGAGGAGTGGGCTTTACAAATGTTTTGTTTTTGATTGATTGACATATATTTGCATACATGGCCCTCTAGAAACATACATTGCTTTGTTACTGAGCGTGCACATACATCAGTAAGTTTCTAAAATCATAAACAGCATATTGACATTTTTCAAAGCACAACACCTTTTGCGAAGTTCATACCCACATCATTTCTTCTGCTACTAAAACATATATTCGGCATATCTAAAAAAGAGTTACACTCAAAATGAAGCTAGCACAAGAACTCTAGATGCATTCTGCACTATAAATCCTTCTTAATTTTAAACATGTTTAAAGAAAAAACTCTACCCCCACCATATACAGGAAATTATCACCAGCATTGCTGAACATACATCACAATGTAAACATATATGTGATTTCTTAATAGATTTACACTTTCAAGCCATCTTTCCCAAAATATATACCTCTCTGCATCTTTAAGTAAACTCAAAAGTCCATCATATATATAGCTATGTGCAAGCACAAAAAAATATTTCACCATCTTAGCGTATGCAAAGCAGTCATATAAGTTAAAAACCACATTGACAAGCACTTCCCAGTACATACCTAACAAGTATTACTTCTATTGAATTCATATACAGGCAGACAATATTCCTGGGTAATAATAATACTAAAAGGTCTACAACTTCCAGAATGCAAACAACAGATGTATCTATTCTGCACATGATAGTTAGACATTTAAAACATTCTTAGTTCCTCATTGCAACTTTCCACAAAACTATACTGTTATTTTTCAATAAAATACTAAGGGGGGGCGTAATTTGCGTAAGGGGTCAATGCGGAGAGGCACGTAGATGGAACCAATCTCCGCATAGCTCAGTTACGTGCCGCTCGCCTCCCACGGGCAGTATTAAGAAACTTTAAAAAACATTATAAATAACATTTTAAATAACCTTACCTTATCAGCAGCGATCCCGGGCTTCCATCCGTCTCCATCTCGTCTTCTTCTGGCAACTGAAAGCCCACTATGCCCCAGGGATTTTTTTGTGTGCACTTTTTTTTAGGGTGGGGGCTGCCCGAAACGGGCACGCAAATGCCCCCACCCCGCCACCATTACAGACTTTATGCCCTCCCTGGGGGACAGATGGGGGCAGTAGCCCCCAATCTGCCCCCCCCCGGGGGGGCAGAAAGCCCACTTGACACCAGGGATTTTTTTTCATGAAATCTTTTGAGGGTGGGGATGCCCCAAACCGGCACGCCAATACCCCCACCCCTGCCACCATTACAGCCTTTCTGCCCCCAAGGGGGGCAGATGGAGGCAGTAGCCCCCAATCTGCACCCTCGGAGGGGCAAAAGCCCACTAGATGCCAGGGATATTTTGGGGCAAATCTGAATTAGGGTGGGGGCTGCCCAAAATGGGCATGCCAATGCCCCTACCCCTCCCCCATAAAAATGACAGCCTTTTTGCCCCACGAGGGGGCAGATGGGGGCATTAGCACCCAATCAGCCCACAGGGAGGGGGCAAAAAGGCCAGTAGAGGTCAGGGATTTTTTGGGCAAATGTTAATTAAGGTGGGGGCAATATCATGCCCGTTTTGGGCATGATATTGCCAGGGATTTTTTGAGGGGGCAAATATGAAATAGTGTGTGGCTGCCCAAAACGGGCATGCCCATGCCCCCGCCCCCAACAATTACAGCCTTCCTGCCCCCCTGGGGGGCAGATGGGGCAGTATCCCCCAATCTGCCTCCCCAGGGGGGCAAAAAGCCCACTAGACACCAGGGATTTTTTTGGGCAAATGTTTATTAAGTTGGGGGCATTGGCATGCCCGTTTTGGGCAGACTCCACCCTAATTAAAATTTGCCCCAAAAACTCCCTGGCGTCTAGTGGACTTTCTGACCCCCCCTGGGGGGCAGATGGGGGCATTACCCCCCAATCTGCCCCGCCGGGGGGGGCAAAAAGCCCACTAGATGCCAGGGATTTTTTTGCGGGCAAATTTGAATTTAGATGGGCTGCCCAAAACGGGCATGCCTATGCCCCCACCCCCTCCCTCAGAAAAATAACAGCCTTCCTGCCCCCCTGGGGGCTGGTGGGGCAGTAGCCTCCAATCTGCGCCCCTGGAGGGGCAAAAAGTCCACTAGACACCAGGGATTTTTTAGGCAAATTTTTATTAGGGTGGGGGCTGCCCAAAACAGGCATGCCAATGCCCCCACTCCCCACCCGTAACAATGGCAGCCTTTCTGCCCCCCCTGGAGGGAGGATGGGGGTAGTAGCCCCAAATCTGCCCCCCCGGGGGGGCAAAAAGCCCACTTGATGCCAACAATTGCGCTGGCTTTTTTTATGTGTGGGGGTGGGGGCTGCCCAGAATGGGCATACCAATGCCCCCACCTCCCAAAAAATATAGCCACAATGTTTCTGTACGATTTGGGCCTTTTCCAGTTGCAGCCACTATGCCTACCCATGCAAGTGAGGTACCATTTTTATCAGGAGACTTGGGGGAACGCTGGGAGGGAGAACATTTGAGGATCCACGCAGATTCCACAACTTTACAACACAGAATCTTTTGTCTACTGACCTTGCTGCGAGGACGCTTGAATCCTTTTGCCAGGAGAAACGCCACCACCACACCACTGCTTGCCGGACCCGCTGCGTGGGTCCCGCTACGCCGAGGAGGACCCTTTGCACCGACGGACTTGCTCCTGTCTCCGAGGTCTGCTGGGGGTGTGTGGGCTGAAGGCAGGGCTGCGAGTGGCGCTACAGGGACTCCAATTCCCAGGAATCCCTGCTCAGCTGACCGGCACCACCTGGCCCGCTCTCCCTGCTTGCCCCGCCCCCAGCACTCTTGAATCTTTTTAATCCGTCCCGCCCTAGCCCCCTGTGGGAATCTTTTGTCTACTGACCTTGCTGCGAGGACGCTTGAATCCCTTTGCCAGGAGAAACGCCACTACCACACCACTGCTTGCCGGACCCGCTGCGCGGGTCCCGCTACGCCGAGGAGGACCCTTTGCACCGACGGACTTGCTCCTGTCTCCGAGGTCTGCTGGGGGTGTGTGGGCTGAAGGCAGGGCTGCGAGTGGCGCTACAGGGACTCCAATTCCCAGGAGTCCCTGCTCAGCTGACCGGCACCACCTGGCCCGCTCTCCCTGCTTGCCCCGCCCCCAGTGTGTATTTATCAGTCCCAGGTGGCCGCTGCGCGGGAGCGACCGGGCGAAGACCGGACCAAGAGCGGGCCCGTTGTAGCCCGTTAGAGACCGAGTAAGACCGGACCGGGTCCAGTCTCTTGGCTCTGTACTATTACTATTGTTTTGTGCTATAAGCCCTTGGAGGGAACTTAGGTAGAATGTCTACACGAAAAAGTAGAAGCAGGGCTGCCAAAGGGGGGAAAAAGTTAAACGGGACTCTTGACGATTTTATAACCAGGACTAACACTGCCATTGATGTAGAGATTAACAAAATGCAACAGAGAGTTTCTATGGATTTAGAAGCAGCAAGAAGACTATCACAGGATCTTGCAACAGCCAAGAAATCATCATTAGGCCACATAGCATCTGCTATAACTCCCGAGCGCTTGACTGGCCCAGTACCAATTATAACACTGGCTGATGTGCACCATTCCTTGGACATATCCCCCCCATGTCAGCCCCTAATCCAGGGTTATTCCATACATCCACCAGCCAGAGTTTATCTTTGGATGTGGCAGATTCGGTACCGGGGGCTTCCACAGAGATAGTTCATAAGGGCAACGGGGCGTGTGGGAGTAATTTGTGTGACATTAAAGAGGGTGCAAACCAAAAAAGGAAACGTAATGTTACATCTGCCTATACTAGGAAAAAGGCTAAAGTAGCAAAGGCCCAGTATCTTAATGGTGGGAGGTGTATTGCTGGAGGCGGGAGGGGTATACTCCATCAGGCGTCCCCAATTGTCGAGAAAAACCGTTTGAATGCTGATGAGGCTAATTTAGTTGTGGCAGATGGGGGGCAAGAGTCCCTAATAGGATCTGAGACTGGCGGGGCATCTGTGTGTGAGGTAGAAGGAAGAAATGAGGAATTTCTGAAAACTGTATGGGAAACGTTAAAAAAACTCTTAACCTCTCTGGAAGTGAGACTATCACGTATAGAAAACCAGTTGATTGAGGTGGAAAAGACCATTATAACTCTAGCAAGCCTCAGTATAGAGGAAAAAAAACAAATAGTACAACTGGTGTTGACATAACTACACCAGCACCTACTGCTACTTCCCCAACATTACCGCTAGTAAAACCCATACCCAAACCCTGATCTAAGGCTCATGAATCCAACATTGATAACCTAAAAGGGAAGGTATCTAAGCAATTGTCTAAGCAACTACCTACACAATCTGTACCAGCTCATAAAGATACTGCTGCCCTGAGGGTCAAAGAATCTAGGGCTCATGAATCTAATCTACAGGGGATCCAAACAATAGAGAACCATCGGGGGGGCTTTATAGATCGTCCACCAGATGCCAGGCCATACGTAGTAGTACTAACAGGGGTACCGGAACTAGGCAATCACTATCAGGAAAACTTCTGGTCACTGAGGAATAAAGTAACTCATTGGCTGGACGAAAACGTTACCCAATCATTTGAGAAGCAAAATTGTAATGGTGCGAAGGGTGCCATGGATAGGCCCCTCTTATAAATCCATCCCAGGGATTGTATTGTTGTCTCATTTGAAGATCCAAACACGGCACACCACATATGTTCATGGAACACCTATGGCAGGAACTCACCTATTGAAGCTAGATCACTCACTTTCTTCTACCCCCCGCAGACGCGGTCTAATTATGGGGGGAATTGGTCAATGCCTAGACACCATGTACGGGGAGGAGATAGCCGGCAGGGCACTCACAGCTGGTGGAATGGGGCACCATCTTACAATAGGTTTAGTTGCTTAGAAGAAGTAGATTGACTCACTTCAAAGATGGGTTGTGCAATTAGCTTGATTGACACATCACCTACAACTTGCACTGGGCCTATGCCGATTACATGTAACCCAGAAGAAAGTATTCTAGTAGAAAGCATAGAAATGACTTCGGGTGGGGGAGCTGTCAACTATTTAGACACTGAGGCAGTCCCTAAGCCCCCACGAGATAAGACATGCCTGTTAGTACCAGCTGAACAGGGAGGGATGGGAAATGCCTCACAAAGGGAGGTGCATGAAGCACGTAGATTGTCTCAAGATGAGTTGTCTCTTCCGGTGCCATCATTACCGGATGTAGTTACCTCAAATGAAGGACCTCCGAGTAGCAGATATGACCCGTCGGTGACGTTAATCACGGGGGGGAGCCTACTCGGTCCCCCTTGGAGGTCCCTGAGGGGGAAGTTCTAGCTCTGACCTCGGATGAGGCCCCTAGCACTGTGCATGACCCCCTCCCGAGCGAACCTGTGTTGGGGCAGGGAGTAGTTGGTGGTGAAGCCCTGAAGGTGGTCAGTCGGAACATAGCGGGTCTTGCACGGAATACTGACATACCTGAATGGAATTCATTTGTTGAATCCTTTGGGATTTGTTTGTTCCAGGAAACTTGGTGCTTGGAACCACCCCACAAGGTGGGTTAGACCTCCTACTTTGTGCCTGCCTTACAATCACCTGGAGGGAAGGGCCGCCCCTCTGGCGGCCTATTAATTTGGGCTAGTATCTCCCTGGGTTTCTCTATCAGGCCTATAGCCACCAAATCTCTAGATCTGCAGAGATTATCAGTGAGAGGACCACGTGGGGGGGGGACGCTCGAAGTCTTTAATATCTATGTTAGAGGAACAAGGGGTGGTGCATCCACATTGTCCCTTACGGGCATCGACGAGGAACTTAGATCTAGTGGCGCCGACTCCTTTGTCATACTAGCTGGGGATTTCAATTGCACATTTGAACCCCTTGCCAGGGAGGATATATTGGGTACCCGGGAGGACGATGCTAGGAGAGGCATCCCCCCCTCACACTATCCCCAATTAGAAGTTGGACCCAAAGTGCCATTGACCTTAATGCCCTCTGCCTGGAACATGGCCTTAGGGCTACCAACGGTAGATCAAACTCAGACCCTACCGGGGCACATACGTTTAATAGAGTAGGCCATTCTTCACGAATTGACATTATTCTTTTGAACTACAAACTCTGGGCTCATTTGATAGACATGGTGGTTTTACCGTCCGTTGACAGCGACCACAATCCTCTATCCTTGTCCCTGTCCTCTTCCTGGACGGGAGTTACCACAGCTCCAACTCCACATGTATGGAAAACAACACATGAAGTATGCCCTTCTAACTGTGGCAGGCGCCTGAAACGGAACACCTTTGCTGCCAACGAGGGGAAGATTCTGGAAGTAAAATCCTTAATGTCCAATATCGTGCCCCGCTTAGACTCCCTCGCACTCAGTATGCAGGAGGTTCCCGCTTTGTTTCACGAAACCACCAACGCCTTAGGTGAATTGTTTTTAGTGCGTCCTGCAGGCATAAGGGGCATTGCAAGAGGTGGTCCCATGGGCAATGGAGGATGGTTCTCCTCTGCCTGTCGCATTGCCAAAAGGGAGCTAATCAAGGCGGTGAAAGCCAAGGATGGTGGCCTGATTAGCATTGCAAGGAGTAATTACAGAAGGGCCGTAGCTAAGGCCAAGGCCGAGCACGAGAACCAGTTTTGGGATGACCTAAAGGTGGCTAGCTTAAGGAAAGACTCAAAGGGATTTTGGGACCTAATAAGAGCTAGGTCCAAACCCGTGGGCTCGCTCATAACATGCAATATAACGGAGGGCGTGTGGCTTGACCACTTCTCCCAGCTCTACAGGATGGCTCCGGGTACTGAGGCATCCTTGATGGAACAGTACCCCATAGATTGTACTGAGCCTAATGAGGAATTCCTGTTTACATCCAAAGAAGTGGTGGGGGCGATTAAGTGCCTTGTCCCCAATAAGGCAGCGGGACCTGATGGCCTCCCAGGAGATTTGCTCCGCATTAATCCAGATGAATGGGGGAGACTTATTGCTTCCCTACTGAATGCTGGATTGGCTGGTGCGGCTCTCCCGGATTCTTGGAAGGGCGCGGAGGTCGTCCCAATCTTTAAGAAGGGGAGTCGGGACGACCCTGCTAACTACCGCCCTATAAGCCTCTTGGATTCCACACAGAAGGTGGCAGGTAAAGTGGTTTTAGGAAGGGTCTTGCAGTGGGTAGAGGAGAAGCAAATTCTTTCAGACTTCCAGGCCGCCTTTAGAACAGGTATGGGGACTATTGAGCAATCATTCCGGTTAATGATGCTTTTTTGGAAAGTGGTTGTACTGGGCAAAGGCAGTCTGTACCTTGCATTTATAGATCTACGGACTGCCTTTGACCTGGTCCCACGTAACCAACTCTGGAGTGTACTCGATGCTCTGGGTATTCCCCCATACTTATTAAACATGTTGATAAAGTTACATGCAGATAACTTTGCACAGATCAGGTGGGGTAACCAGGGACAAAAAACACTACGAATTCCTGTAAATAGAGGCGTCCGCCAGGGTTGTGTGCTAGCCCCCACTCTGTTTTCATTATATGTTAACGGAGTGGTGGAGCACTTGCTGCAGCATCCAGCAGATGCACCATCCCTGGCTGGCAGGAGAATACCTACCCTCTTATTTGCAGATGATACCCTCCTGATCTCCAAAACCCCGGCGTGCCTGCAGAGTCTTTTAACTAGATTTAAGTCCTTTTGTGACTCAAGGGGACTAGCTATAAATACAGGGAAGACTAAGTTCCTGGTCCTAAACCCCCCGAAGAAGACTGTCAAACCACCTACCCTTGAAACAGTTCCCCTAGAGAGGGTCAAAGAGTTCGATTACCTAGGCATTCGTCTCTGCGACTCTATGAGTTGGAAATGTCATCACCAAAAGATGCTGCTGACCCACAAGAGGGTGGTGGGGGCCCTCCTTAAAGAACAGCGTGCCTCATCCCTCAAACCCTTTGCCCCGGTACTTGACATCTACAGGGCAAGAGGTGTCAGTGCAGCTCTTTATGGGGCAGAACTCTGGGGTGTACAGAATGTGGACCAGCTGACCCGCTCCGAAAATAAATTTCATAAGGACCTAATGGGCCTCCCCTACAGCACACCAACTCTTCCACTTCTTTTAGATATGGGTACCCGGCCCATTAGTGACCAGGCGAGGCTGCGTCCCCTTCTTCTGTGGGCACGTATTTGGAGAGTCCCAGAAAGGTCCAGTTATGCAGAGGGTTTAAAAGAGATCTTACTAATGCCTAGCTGGTCTAAGGTCCGCTGGCTAAGGGAAGTCAAGCGCCTTCTCACAGACCTGGGCCTTGAAGAGGCTTGGTTTACTAGAACTGCCCCGCCCAAGTCAACCTTGAAGAAGTTATACTGGAGTTGGGTAATTGATGGCAGAAATAGTAATGCCAATTTTTGTCAAACCACTGTTGAATTCCTTCTGGTTAAGGAGGTGCACTTCTGCGAGCCCTATCTGGATATTATTTTAAAATCCTGGGTCAGGAATACTTCAAATTTAGGGTAGGCTTACTCCCAGTAGGGAATCTGACTTCCAGCTGGAAGGTCCCGGCACAGACAACTCCCTTTTGTCCCTTCTGTGTGAATAGGATAGAGTCAGTTCCCCACCTATTGTTTGAATGCCCGGCCTATGTAGCTCCTCGCTGCAGATGGCTAAAGCCACTCTGTAGAGAGCTTGGGACTAGATCCCATAAGGAGGCCTTACGAATCTTAAAAACGGACCCGCGGCCCCTGTTCGCATGTGGTCTGGCGAAATTTCTAGGTTGGGCATGGCGTATTAGATCTACTAGGCTTCTGTATCTTGTTTAATATGTATTTTAGACTGTTTGTATGCAAATTATTCACGCCACTTGCAATATGAATTGTATGTCACTATTTATGCATTGGCTTTTATTGTTTTTATGTATATGTACTGCTTTTTAAGTTATGCATTTTATCGAAATAAAGCCTAATCTGACAACACAGAAATGTGAGAAAAAAGCAAACTTTTTTGCGAAATTTGAGGTTTGCAGTGGATTCTGGGTAGGAGAATGATGAGGGACCCACGCAAGCCATACCTCTATGGACTCCCCCAGGTGTCTAGTTTCCAGAAATGTATGGGTTAGGTAGGTTTCCCTACATGGCCGCCGAGCCCCGGGCCAAAAACTTATGGGAACCCCCTTGCAAAACCAGGTTGGTTTGTGATAGGTAATTTTGATGTCGCCTCATTAGGTTTTGGGCCCTTGCCTGTTGCGGGTCCTTGAGCCACCCACGCAAGTGAGGTACCATTTTTATCGGGAGACCTGGGGGAACACGGAGAGGCTGGAAATCTGTGTATCCACGCAGATTCCAGAACTTTCCACCACAGAAATGTGAGGAAAATGCGTTTTTCCCCCAATTTTTTAGATTTGCAAGGGATTCTGGGTAACAGAACCTGGTGGGAGGCAGTCGAGTCACCCCATCCTGAATTTCCCTGGGTGTCTAGTTTTAAAAAATGTACAGGTTTGCTAGGTTGCCCTAGGTGCCGGCAGAGCTAGGGTTAAAAAACGACAGGTAGGCACTTTGCCAAAAAAGGCCCAATTTTCAATGCGAAATTGAGGAGCGACCACGTTGCGTTTTGTGCCGTTTCCTGATGCAGGCACTGTGAAGACCCACGCAAGTGAGGTACCATTTTTCTCAGAAGACTTAGGGGAACGCGGGGTGGGTGGAAATTTGTTGATCCACATAGATTCCAGAACTTTCCACCACAGAAATGTGAGGAAAATGCGTTTTTTGACAACTTTTTTAGATTTGCAAAGGATTCTGGGTAACAGAACCTGAAGGGAGGTAGTCGAGTCACCCTATCCTGAATTCCCCTGGGTGTCTAGTTTTCAGAAATGTATAGGTTTGCTAGGTTTCCCTAGGTGCCGGCAGAGCTACGGTTCAAAAACGACAGGTAGGCACTTTGCCAAAAAAGGCTCATTTTTCACTGCGAAATTGAGGTGCGACCACGTTGCGTTTTGCGCCGTTTCCTGATGCAGGCACTAGGCAGACCCACGCAAGTGAGGTACCATTTTTCTCAGAAGACTTTGGGGAACGTGGGATGGGTGGAAATTTGTTCATCCACGCAGATTCCAGAACTTTCCACCACAGAAATGTGAGGAAAATGCGTTTTTTTGTCAATTCTTTAGGTTTGCAAGGGATTCTGGGTAACAGAACCTGATGGGAGGCAGTCGAGTCACCCCATCCTGAATTTCTCTGGGTGTCTAGTTTTCAACAATGTATAGGTTTCCTAGGTTTCCCTAGATGCCGGCAGAGCTAGGGTTCAAAAACGAAAGGTAGGCACTTTGCCAAAAAAGGGCCCGTTTTCACTGCGAAATTGCGGTGCAAACACGTTGCGTTTTGCGCTGTTTCCTGTCGCACGCACTAGGCAGACCCAGGAAAGTGAGGTACCATTTTTTTCGGGAGACCTGGGGGAACAGGGGGCGGGTGGAAATTTGTGTATGCACGCAGATTCCAGAACTTTCCACCACAGAAATGTGAGGAAAATGCGTTTTTTTTGTCAATTTTTTAGGTTTGCAAGGGATTCTGGGTAACAGAACCTGGTGGGAGACAGTTGAATCACCCCATCCTGAATTCCCCTGGGTGTCTATTTTTTAAAAATGTATAGGTTGGCGAGGTTTCCCTAGGTGCCGGCAGAGCTAGGGTTCAAAAACAAAAGGTAGGCACTTTGCCAAAAAAGGGCCCGTTTTCACTGCAAAATTGCGGTGCGAACACGTTGTGTTTTGCGCTGTATCCTGTCGCAGGCACTAGGCAGACCCAGTCAAGTGAAGTACCATTTTTTTCGGGAGACCTGGGGGAACACGGGGTGGGTGGAAATTTGTTGATCCACGCAGATTCGAGAACTTTCCACCACAGAAATGTGAGGAAAAATGCGTTTTTTTTGTCAATTTTTTAGCTTTGCAAGGGATTCTGGGTTCTGGGTAACTGAACCTGGTGGGAGGCAGTTGAGTCAGCACATCCTGAATTCCCCTGGGTGTCTAGTTTTCAAAAATGTATAGGTTTGCTAGGTTTCCTTAGGTGCCGGCAGAGCTACGGTTCAAAAACGACAGGTAGGCACTTTGCCAAAAAAGGCTCATTTTTCACTGCGAAATAGAGGTGCGACCACGTTGCGTTTTGCGCCGTTTCATGATGCCGGCACTAGGCAGACCCACGCAAGTGAGGTACCATTTTTCTCAGAAGACTTTGGGGAATGCGGGGTGGGTGGAAATTTGTTGATCCACGCAGATTCCAGAACTTTCCACCACAGAAATGTGAGGAAAATTCGTTTTTTTGTCAATTCTTTAGGTTTGCAAGGGATTCTGGGTAACAGAACCTGATGGGAGGCAGTCGAGTCACCCCATCCTTAATTTCTCTGGGTGTCTAGTTTTCAACAATGTATAGGTTTTCTAGGTTTCCCTAGGTGCCGGCAGAGCTAGGGTTCAAAAACGAAAGGTAGGCACTTTGCCAAAAAAGGGCCCGTTTTCACTGCGAAATTGCGGTGCAAACACGTTGCGTTTTGCGCTGTTTCCTGTCGCACGCACTAGGCAGACCCAGGAAAGTGAGGTACCATTTTTTTCGGGAGACCTGGGGGAACACGGGGTGGGTGGAAATTTGTGTATCCACGCAGATTCCAGAACTTTCCACCACAGAAATGTGAGGAAAATGTGGTTTTTTTGGTCAATTTTTTAGGTTTGCAAGGGATTCTGGGTAACAGAACCTGGTGGGAGGCAGTTGAGTCACCCCATCCTGAATTCTCCTGGGTGTCTATTTTTCAAAAATGTATAGGTTTGCTAGGTTTCCCTAGGTGCCGGCAGAGCTAGGGTTTCAAACAAAAGGTAGGCACTTTGCCAAAAAAGGGCCCGTTTTCACTGCAAAATTGAGGTGCGAACACGTTGTGTTTTGCACTGTATCCTGTCGCAGGCACTAGGCAGACCCAGTCAAGTGAGGTACCATTTTTTTCGGGAGACCTGGGGGAACACGGGGTAGGTGGACATTTGTTGATCCACGCAGATTCCAGAACTTTCCACCACAGAAATGTGAGGAAAATGCGTTTTTTTTGTCAATTTTTTAGCTTTGCAAGGGATTCTGGGTTCTGGGTAACAGAACCTGGTGGGAGGCAGTTGAGTCACCACATCCTGAATTCCCCTGGGTGTCTAGTTTTCAAAAATGCATAGGTTTGCTAGGTTTCCCTAGGTGACGGCAGAGCTAGGGTTCAAAAGCGAAAGGTAGGCACTTTGCCAAAAAGGGCCCGTTTTCACTGCGAAATTTCGGTGCGACCATGTTGCGTTTTGCACTGTTTCGTGTCGCAGGCACTAGGCAGACCCAGGCAAGTGAGGTACCATTTTTCTCGGGAGACCTGAGGGAACGCTGGGTGGGTGGAAATTTGTGGATCCACTTTGATTCCAGAACTTTCCACCACAGAAATGTGAGGAAAATGCGTATTTTTCCCCATTTATTTAGGTTTGCAAGGGATTCTGGGTATCAGAACCTGGTGGGAGGCAGTCGAGTCACCCCATCCTAAATTCCCCTGGATGTCTAGTTTTCAAACATGTATAGGTTTGCTAGGTTTTCCTAGGTGCCGGCAGAGCTAGTGTGCAAAAACTAGAGCTAGGCACTTTGCCATAAAAGGGTCAATTTTTAACTGCAAAATTGAGGTGTGACCACATTGCATTTTGCGCCGTTTCCTGTCGTAGGCACTAGGCCGACCCACACAATTGAGAAACCATTTTTATCGGGAGACGTAGGGTAATTCAGATTTGTGAATCAACTGTTATTACCTATTGAGTTTTCATGGATTTCTCCCTTCCCAATGAAAGACATTGTGTAAAAAAAAAATCTTTTTGAAAAATGACCAATAATTCTCATGCTAGTATGAGTATTTCCAATTTTGAAAATGTGCAAATATATACTGTTTCTAAACTCTATAATTTGTACCCAATTCAGAAATACATAGGTGTCTTTCATACCGATTTTTCAATGTATACATTTTCCAAGAATAAGTGCTCTATGCCCAGTAAATAATAAAATACCATTGCAAGTTGCTGCTCAGTTTTTGGCTCTTGGTTCGTCGGGTTCTTGGTGAAACTACAAGTCCTATATATCCCCACAACCAGGAAGGTCAAACGGATGTAACGGTATATTGCTTTCAAACAGCTGTCAAAATTACAAGAAGTTACAGGTGAAAACGTTGAGACAAAAGGCTGTTTTTTTCAACTAATTTTCGATTATTCCAATATCTAACTGTTAGTTTCTATACAGAAACCTTCATGGATTTAGACAAATGACCCTTTTCTGAATTCGGAATTGTGTCTACTTTTTGAAAATGTAAAGCTTTCCAGGATCCATTATTGATTTCAAACTCATTTCTACCATTAACTGGAAGAAGGTTGAAAGCTCTAAATATAGCAAAAATAGGCTATGTCCCAGAAAAATGCCAAAACTATGTGAAAAATGTTGGTTCTCTGACAAAAGATTGTCATTCCCTAAAAGCTGAGAAAATGGAGATTTCAGCCCCACAAACCCTTTTTTGATAACATTTGCAGGGAAAAACCCAGAGGCTTTCATTTGCAGCCCAATTTTCCCAATTTTCTGAAAAAATTATTTTGTTTACTGTATTTTGCTTAATTTCTGGGACCCCTGCTAGGGAATCCACAAACCCTGGACACCTTTAGAATCCACATGATGTTGGAAGAAAAGGATGCAAATTTGGCCTGACTACCTTATGTGGTCAAAACGTTACAGGGGCCTAAGCGCGCACTACCCCAAATCGCCAAAAAAAGGCTTAGCACAGGAGGGGAAAAGGCCTAGCAGCGAAGGGGTTAAAATCTGAAAGAATATGCATATATTAAACCTGCAATAAGCGGAAGTTGGTGTATGTAATACTGGGCCACTAAGTATAGAAAGCCTAATACCTGAAAACTAATCGCCTCCAGTGTGGCATATAACGAAAAACAATAAGACGCTTGTACCCAAAACGTCTTAAAGAGTGGAGTTCACGAACGGAAATGGTGAGGTAAAGTTTGTTCCTGTGTTGTGTTTAAAAACGGACGGAGGTCCCGCTTGAGGCTGAAATATATGAATAAATAAAATGCCATGAGCCTCATTATCTAAACAGGTGCATGCTCTGTTTCGGGGCCGAGGGTGGTGGGTAGGAGAGAGGTCTGGGATGTCACAAGGAGCAGAGGCTCATGTTTGCTTCCTCACACGACCTACCTAGGCCCCGGGTCCTCTTTGCTTCCTTACCGGTGATAGTCCTCTCCACACCCTTTCCGCCTGATGGGTGTATGTATTCCCTCACTCCCTGTCCTGCGTATATGGAAAGGAAGCGGCCATAGACCTGATACCCTGTTTTCTTTATTTTTGTTTATTTGAGCAAACGACGGCTCCTATCCTGGACCTTCTTTGGATTTTATATTCCCTTTTGAAATAAATGTTGGTCTCTTTGTACCAAACTTTAACAGTAAAAATAAAAAAAGATAATGTAGTCTAGTTATTTTAATTTATGATGTCATATTTAACATGGCATGAGTGTTCTATATGAATTCATGAACAGTGCATGAAAGGGCACAAGGTATAGTGTTAAAGCTCAGGTACATACTTTTTTTTTCTCTTTTTTTTAAACCTTTATTTAACTTTTTTCCCATTAAAGACATTGCACATCACAGCTGCAAAAGAGGCCTAAAAAAATATATAGGCATGTGATAGGTTACCAGATGGAGATATCAGTTATTACAAGTGATTCAAAAGTTACACATCACAACAAGCACTGTAGGTGTATCTGGTCATAGCAATACATCACTGTTGTATGAGAACTGATTCAGGCAACATTGGGACATTATATGTGACCATCTGACACCTGGAGGATGTCACTAACAAACAACTTGTTGTATATTATATTATAAAGCGTACGGTGAAGATAGCTGAATATCCCCCATCAAGGAACATGCATGCACAGGACGATGGTCCACAGACACCTGCATTATGGAACGTTCTGTGTGTCGAAGGCCTTTGGGTGGGGATTGAAACATACCTAGAGAAAGTTAGTCTCAATTTTACCCCCTAGTATCCTGCTTCGGGGGGAAGGAGTCAGACTCCTCTGTGGTGTGTGTTAAGTGACTGCTACAGAGTTAAGATTTTTTGTTCATCCTGAGGCTGAAGGCAAAAATGGAGAGCCCGATAGGAACCCATCTTGACACCTGCTTTTTAGGACTGCACCGGCAGGACCCAGCTCACTTAAAACACTGGGTAGATGGGATCAGAGCCCACCCCACGTAAACTTCTTGTAACGTCACAGAGCTCCGTGAGCCTTTCTCTAGCCTGGTTACTTTTAGTGGGAGTGCTTTAAGTTACTCTATGATTGTGTTGTATGCATTGAGAAGTATTTTATAGGATCTTTGTGATTGCAAATAAAGTTTTATGATGGTGATGGCTACTCTTTGAATCCTTCATCACGGCTAGGCTTGATTCTTCATGTAGACCAGTGGTTCCCAAAGTGTGAGCCGCGGCACCCCGGTGCGCCGGTAAAAAAATGGTGGGGAGTCACGGCCAACTGCCAATTAGGTCAAGGGAGCCACGGGTCGAAAAAGTTTGGGAACCACTGCTATATGCTATTATATATTGCCTCTATGTCTAACATTATCAGCAGTAATCCATTCATCCATTCAATTGTATTCAACTTATTAAGAACGTTTCCAGTGTCTCCAATGTACATAGGGAGTTTCTGTACATGGTCTTGGAGAAAGAAATCTATATATTGTGTTATATTCTCACAGATCTCTCCTATGGCTGAGATTATCGGTCTGCCTGGGATCAGAATAGTTTTCTTGTGGGCCTTTGGTATGTAATAGATCATGGGGAGTGCAGGAAATTCATTGTGCATGAATTTGTATTCCTCATTGGAAATTAGTCCTTATCTTTTCCATTGCTGTAGATCTTATTTCAAACCATCTTTTGCTTTCTTGTATTCACTCATGTTGGTTTTTTCATAACAGTCAATGTTGTTTAATTGACGATGTGCTTCCTGGATGTATTCCTTTCTTGGCCAAATAACTATGTTCCTGACCTTGTCGGACCTGTTAATGACAACTTCATGTTCGTTTTTGAGTTTTTTTATTAGATTCCCAGAATGGCGATCATGATGTTTGATGTTTCTATTCATGTGATTCACTCTAATATAGAGTTAGAATATATATATATATTTTTTAAAACACCTCCATTGGAACTTCTTTTCCTTTGAAAAACTAACTCATTCAGCTCCAGCCTTCTTCTGACTACTATTGCTCCTTCACGTCAAAATGCTTAGAGTATGATTAGTGGGCCACAGCTATATCTATTGGGCTAAAGAGACTGCAAAAAAGAGAGTTATTGACAGGGATTTGGGATTGCCAAATTAGCAGACTCGGTTTGGCCAGAGAGGGTTAAAGTTTCATCAGTTGCTGGCTTTGGTTAAATCCATTGTGTATTCCCAAACACCTCACCACATGGTTGTGCACTATGGTGGCAACGACCTAGGAACATTGACTAGGGGTAGGGCTGGAAATCCAAATGAAAGATACCTTTCCAGAGCTGGTGTCGCTCTTCCCTCACACTGTTTTGGTGTACTCTAATATATCCCAAAACAGAAATGGAAGAGGTCAATTCAATTCTGTCCACATACTGACAAAACCAGGCAACATGTTAATAAAACTGTTTCTGCAGTCCTCAGAGACCATCATTTTTTGTACTAAGTTTCTTCAAAAACCATCTTTCAGACCTATTTCCCGTTTTCGTGGTTATTGGTGACATCACGATGACGTTGTTAATCACAATGATCACACCTTTCCCATGAATTGAAAACACATGCATGCACACACATTACAGTATTCTTCACACTACAGGTTTATTTATGTACACTTCAAACTCACATTTTTCTATTGTACTTCTATTAAAACCATCTCTAAAACGTACTTTCCGTTTTCACGGTGACTCTGGAGATTGCGATGACATCGGTAATCGCGATCAATGCGGATACTTTGCGAAAGCTACAAGCAACAGCCGGATTTCAATAGCAAGCACAACATTAAAAAAATGATACCTAAACATTAATTCTAACCATCACAGTAGATTACTCACTATATAAATAACTCTATAAAAACATTTATCAGAATCTCAATATCTCTATAAGAATGCGCATTAATGATTCACCTACAACTTTCTATTCAGGATCTGACCAGCCAATCACAGAAAAATATGCATGGCCAGAAATATCACTATCATTTTGAGCTTAAATTTCTCAACAACTACTGAACGGATTTACACCATGTAAGCAAAAGGCACTTCCTTGAATCAACATCTACCTCCCTGCCAAATTTGGTGGAAGCCCGTTCAGTGGCATGGGCTGTAGAGGTGGCTAAAGGTTACTAAGGGAATTAACATTACAAACGCAACCTTATTTCGCACCCCAAATTCTCAGTCCCCACTGCACGGATCACCCCCAAAACATTTCCAATCAACAGTACCCACCATTTTACTTTTTTTTGCAAAAACTGCAGACCCATCCCCACAGCTGGAAGGATTGACTCTTATGCATCCCACTGTGTGGTGCATCAGCTCCATTCTAGACACATCCTAGTCATTGTGTGGCTCAGAACCAATGCTTCGCCTCACCCGTACCTCACAGCTCATCTGTGACAACATCTCATCGCCTCGCCTGCCCCCCAAATCTCACCTTTGACGATAACGCAACCAAGATACTTTGCAGTGGGCCAAGACTGGTCCCTGTATCTCACCCACGCTCCATCGCGGTTGGCCTGAAATTTTGGATTTGCCCTGGTCTAGCGCGTCCAGATAGCCTTAGTTGGTTCTTTATGCTTTAGAGAACTACATTTCCATTTATTCTTTAAAAAGTCATAACTCTGATTCTACTGATTGGATTTTTCTCATTTTGGTGTTGTTTGATTATTAAAAAAAGGCTTTATTTTTCTAACTTGCTGGTGATTCTTTCTGTGGTGTTTTCACTGTTTTACTGTTTGAAGAGCTGTACAAATACTTACACATTGCCTCTTAAGTTAGGCTTCACTGATCTGTGCCAGGCTGCCAGGTACTGAGCACAGGTTAATTTAGGGTGCATTACTCTGACTAGGATTATATCTCCTGCTTGGGCAGGGTGCATACCTCTGCCAACCAGAGACCCAATTTCTAAAAACATGGACAATTTCCTTATGATACTTTCTGTTGAAAGTAAATACCTCACAGGAGTCCAGGTGGAAGTTCCAAGTGAGAATCTTTATTCAGGTTGAAGTACAGAGGTGGAAAGTAGGTAGGTCAGGGTAGTAGGCAGGCCAAGATGTAAGATGGTATGAAGGCCCCACCAAGAACTGTTTCCCTAAGCTTAGCCAGGAGTCAACTGACTCACATGAGTCACCCCACATTCTGTGACATCATTGAACATTCTAAATGTCCCCAGACTGAACAAGAAGGGAAGACAGGGTGGAAATGATGAAGAAAAGGCATCACAACACTTTCCCTCCAACTATGTGGATTAGACCATTCCTTTCCCACCCTGAATAAGAACATACTTTTGCCCTTGTAGGAGTAAATTTATAAGGTGGTAAAATACCTACAAAATGCATGATGACGTACTGCAAGAGAACGCCCCTGTATCACTGTATTTTATAAGTTTACTACCGTAGTCAAAACAAAAAGATTGTCCTAAAGAGAGAATCAAATCTGACAGCATGAAAAAGTCAACAGGTCATGAATCTGTGAATAAGAGTCGGTAATTACTTCTTTGAAACATTATGTTGACTTGTATGTGTATGTTTACTCTTCTCAAAGATGTATAATTTTCTCATAAATTATAAAACCTTTTTTTTTAATGATGAGATATTGGAAATCTGTACCTATTGAATTTTCTTAAGCTAAATAGGCCGATTTAAAGCCTTTTTCAACTAGGCAGAATTTGCACTGTATTTTGTCACCTCTTTCAGTCATTCCATCAACGAAAAATTATTTTTCCATCAATGACACTTCAGTATTTACACACCAGAAGACATTGGGGGTCACCCTATTCATTTCTGACCATGAAAACATGCATATAATACCACTGTCGGAGAGTACATTACAAGTGTTTGCAGCATGGGAATTTATCCTAGATCAATTTTCTTAATTCTACAAAATTCTGACTGTTGGAATTAGCCTCCTCCACTTTCCCTCCTCTACTCCAGATTTACTGAAGCAAAAAATTCCAGTAGATAAGTAGAATTTCCATTTAAAAATGTGAGTGTCCAAAATCCTGATACTATTTCTCAGGACTTCCAATTTAGGACTTACAATACATTTGTAATTCTAGTTATGAAAATCAAAGGGTAGAACAGGTTATGAATCAAGGCTTTTATTACACATGGGAGACTTGCTAACAAAATAAATGTCACTAAAATATTAGTTACAGTCAAAGGTTTCAGTAATTTCAACCTGTGCTGATACCCTTGTAGCTATGATACAGAGCAGACCTGCTTTAATTAAAGAAAATGTGTAAAGCATATAGGAGCATCAAAACAGTGAAAAACTCAAAAGCACAACACAAAACACCCACTCCAATTTATAAAAAGCACTGGCAAAGCCAATCGATCTGGCATGTGGATTAGTTATTAGCTTTGTCAGTGGGTGGGCCAGTGAATGAGAGGAGGTTTGGGGGGATCAATGAGAGGGGAATGGGGAGAGCGATATCCCTGTGGACTGCTGACACTGCATGGCATGACTTAGACTTGTTTCGGATGGTAGGGGCAGTGGGATGGGCAAGCATGGACAGTGGTGAGGGGTGGACAGGATGGGGGCAGCAACACAGAGAAGTGGTGGGTAGGAAGAGAAAGCAGCAACATGGAAAAGATGTGGGTGGGAAGATGGAAGAAGCAACATGGGCAACAAAAGTAGAAAATGACCTCAATCACAACAAAAGCAGCAGGTGGACACTAATTAGGAGGAATCAACCTGGTCCATGTGCCAGAGAAGAAACAGGAAGTGGCAACTGGCTTGTACTGGCCAACTGGGAGGCAATTAAAAAGAGTGACACTGAAGCCAATGAATAGTAAGCAAGAGGCAGGTTTTAATCCCTTATTGAAAACAATTCATCTCACAAGAGGGAGCACAGGAGTTGCATGCCCTGTTGCAAGCTCAACCTAATAACACATGCTACAGTGAAAAACAAAATTAAAAAAGATTGTTTGATATATGTACAATACATCCATGAGACATATAATTTAATATGTGATAATTCAGTGTGCTTTTGAGATATAAAACTCCCTAATACATTACATTAATGATCACTCCGTAGGAGGTGGGCTGATGAACCCAACAAACAATTGCATGAAGTGCAGAAAAATACTCATCTGGGCAGTTCTCACTCTATGTAGATTTTAAAGAACTGATACCATTCGGTATAGCTGACAGCTGCAAGGTCACAGAAGACCTAGAAAGTCCACTTTTGAAAGTGCAGGGGAAAAAATCTGACTTTTTGCTTATCAAGGAAAATGCCTTTTACTCAGCACTTACAAAAGCCATTGGTATTGGAGGCTTGCAAAGCTTAAAATGCGTCAGAACTTTACGCTCTTTATGGATATTTAATGCTAATAATGTGGAGGTTCATTGTGATACGTACATATTCATATCCTACATGAACAATGCAGCTCATCTAGTCTGCTTGCTATTAAAAACAGACTAATTATCTGTGATGCATTATAATAAATTGGGGCGTCGCATATAACAGAACTTTTGTGAGAAAATGTTGATTTATTTTATGCAAAAATACTTAGCAGAACTTTTCAACATATATAAAACTACACTGTGAAATTCAAACACATTGTTTTGAGGTTACCATAAAGTATTTTAGTACTTCAATGGTGTGGAGACATTAACCCATTACCCCTAGCTACGGGACCTTCCCACCCACGTGCTTAGCCCTTTAATTGGCTTTTTGGGGTTGTTCGCACTTAGGGCTCCAAACCTTTTTTTACACATAAGGTATCCACACCAAATTTGTGCCCTTTCTTCCAACATTCAGTAGATTCTGAAAGTGAAAGTACCTAGGGTTTGTTGTTTTCCCTTGAAGGGATGGCGACAATAGACCAAATATAGTTACATTTTGAGTTTTTGGGGGAAAAAAGGAATAAGTGCTCTTGATAAAAGTGTCTGTTTTGTTTTCTAAACATGTCATCAACAAATGGTTTACTGTGCTAAAATCACCATCTTCTCAGCTTTTAGAAAAATGCAGAGCAGAATAAAAGAAATGGACCTCCTTTATGAGGCCCCTTGTGCCATCTGAATATCACTTTTTGTGATGTTCCGTGGCACAGAAGCCTGCGTGATATCTATCAGGCAGCACTAGGCTACTTATTTTGGCTTAATGCCGCCTGATAAATATCAGTCCCTTCTAACGCAGTGTTCTGGGTTAAAGGGGCGTGCAATTGGTGTTGCGGGGGCATTCCCAGCAACATCCATGGCCTTTTGACACTGCCCCAGATTTACGAGAAATCATAAATCTGTGGTAGTGACAAAAGCTTAGGGGAGGCATAAGGGAGGCTCAGCGGGGAGAAATACCTTTATTTCTCCTCGTTTTTCCTTTTTCTATGTGTGCTGTATTCTGCAACACACATAGAAATAGGAAAAGCCTCTTGTGATTATTTTTTTACAGAAAGTTTTCCCTTCCTGTACAAAAATAATCATCCCCGCAACGCAAGCACTATTGCACCATGGTGCAAAGGTGCCAGCGTTGGCGCACGGCAGCCCATTGTGCGCTGGCGCAGGGAAAAAGGACAGGAATGCGCCGTATCTTATAGGTACGGTGCATTCCTGCCCTTTTCTTTTCCCTTCTTTTGCCATAGGGAAGCGCAACAGTTAGGCCTGCGGCGCTTCCCTATGGCAAAACCTTTTGTACCACAGTTTTGTAATTTGTCAAAGAGTTTGCTCATTTCTCCTCTTTTTTTGTGCTCTCAACCTTTTTCCAGTTTGTGGTTAAACCAGTGTTAAAACCCTCTGACTGATCCAGAAAAGCTATAGATTTAGGAAAAGTAGACAAAATTCTAAATTCAGCAAAGGGCCATATGTGTAGGTCCCTCACGTTTTCCCACATAATTTAACTGTTAAAATAAATAAATACTGAACATGAGTAGGAAAAAATGGCCATTTGTGATAAAGTTTTCATCTGCAACTTTTTCTCACAATAGTAGTTTGATAAATGCAATACACTATTACATCCGCTAGGCCCTGCTGGTTGGGGAGATATACAAGGTTTGTAGGATTTACAAGAACCCATGGTACCCGGGGCCAACAATCGAGCTCCACAGTACAATGGTTGTTCATTGTGTACCAAATATAGACCAATTCAACTATGTAGAGTGAAAAGTGGATATCAAGAAAATCTATGTATATCTGACATGGACACAAGATATGGAGTTTAGGAGCTCTGTTTAGTGGTACATCTCTGAATTTGTGGTTACCTGTACTAGTATATGATTTTGAGGGTAGTTTATAAGATGTCTTCTTTCTTACACCCTGGCTTACATTTGGAAGTTGCAAATACAGAAAAATCTAATTGGTAATTACAAACACCCTATTATTCTATACTCCCCAAAGTCTTTTGATAAAAATTGTACCTCATTTGTGTGGGTAGGCCTTGTGCCCGCTACAAGAAATGGGCCAAAACACAACATGGATACATCACATTTTTCCAGTCAAAACTGACCCATTTTTTGCAAAGTTGGTAGTTGTGGATTTTGGGACCTAGCTCAGCAGGCAGCCTGGGAAACCTAGCAAACGTGTACATATTTCAAAACTAGACACCTAGGGAAATCCAGGATGTAGTGACTTGCATGGTTCTCACCTGGTTGTTTTACCCATAATCCCATGCAAACCTTACAATTTCACAAAAAAACACATTTCCTCATATTTCTGTGATGGAAAGTTCTGGATTATGCAGGGAGCCACAAACTTCCTTCACTCAGCTTTCCCTTAAGTCTTACAATAAGAATGGAACCCCACGTTTGTGGGTAGGCCTAGTGTCCACAGCAGGAACAAACTAAACCAAGGTTATTAAGCTCGGTTTGATCAGGTCCTGTCACTGGCACTAGGCCCAATCACACAAGTGGCACAGCATTGTTATCGTGTTATCGGCACTAGTGGAGCAATGCTGGGTGTTAGAAATGGGAGTCTCTAGTTGGCAATGATTTGCACCTTTGTCCAAGTAGGGACCATTCTTCCTAGTCAGGGTAAGGAGATACACTTCAAAAATAACCCCTGTTCACCCCCTTGGTTGCTTGGCATGAGCAGACAGGCTTATCTCAGAGGCAATGTGTAAAGCATTTGTGCATACATACAGTAACACAGTGACAACACTACAAATGAACACCACACCAGTTAAAAAAAATAAGCAAAACTTTATCTAAACCAACAAGACCAAACACGTCAAAAATTCAACATTCTATACTGTAAAAATAGTTACCTTGCAAGATAACCTTCAAATTGCAAGAATATCTGAAAAACGTAGTACCTCCGAGTGGGTAGCTCCAACCTGGCCTACCGCAATGTGAAAACGACAGAGTCTAACAGTTCCAGCCGTCCGCATCGGTACGTGCCAGCTTAAGCGTCGACAGACTCATAGACAGTAAGTTTCTTGTGGAGGCTGACACATTGGTGCTGGCCCGTCGGGGCAACAATTGCCATTGCGATGAAGTCGAAGCAGTACAACGTGTTGTGCCCTCACGACACAGTGCAGGCAGCGGCTCGGTGACAGACACCCAATGGCATTGGTGATGCCAAGGCTTATGAGCAGGGTGAAGAGGGGCTATATACGGTGTCGGCAGGTCACGGTACAGGCGATGGTCGACGTTCGGGTAGGGCAGCGATGGTGTCAGTGACGTCCGTACAGAGCGAAGTGAGGTGGTGCGGAACCCATAGGATGCGGTGCAAGCAACAGCTCATTGACGGGGTTCCAAGGGCATCGGTGAGACCAAGGATGAGGTGTAAAGTGCGGCTATGCTTTCTTCCATGCCTTCAGGTCACGGATACAGCAATGGACTCAGTGACAAGTCGGCTGCTCTTTTCTTCTATGGCGACAGAAACCAGCGGTTCCAGAGATGGGCCCTGAAGGATGGTGACGTCTTTGTTGTTTCGGGGACTTCTAGAACAGGGGACAAGCTCTACCTCAAGCCCTTAGAGATACTTTGTCAAGCAGGATACACACACAGTTCCTCTCCTTGGCAGAAACAGCTACTGAAGGCCAAACCCAGACAGCACACAGCAAAGGGGCAGTACATCTCCTCCAGCTTTTTCCAGCTGTTCTCCTTGGCCGAGGATCTTCTGAAGTCCAAAAGTGATCTAAACGTCTGTGCCCCACTTTTTACAGCACAAATTCCTTTTTCTCTGTTGACAGAGAAACTCTTTTCCCAGCAAAAACCAGTTCTGTCTTCTCTGGTGCAGATTCCTGGCAGAAGGTGTAGACAGCATTTTCCAAGGCAGACCAGGCCCATTCAGATGTGAAGGAAATCTTCTCCCCCTATTCTGAATGCAGCCCAGGTCTACTCAGCCCAGCCTTGACTCACCTTGGAAAGGCAGGACACTCCTCAACCCCCCAAATGGCTGTCTGAACAGAATGCACATCCCCAGTCCCTGTCACTCCAAAGCCAAACAGTAAATACACAAATCTAGCAGAGGCACACAAGATGGCTAAGCAAGAAAATACCTACTTTCTAAAAGTGGTATTTTCAAACACAGAATGTAAAAATCACCGTTGCTAAAAGATGCATCTTTATATCCTGAGTACAGGCATACTAAACTTTATCTTCCTATCTTTTCCCAGAGGGAAGTTATATTTATAATATGTTACAAATAAACTCCCATTCTATCCTATGGACAGATAGCTTTTCAATAGTGCAAAACAAAATGGGCAGTATTTCACTATGAGGACATGCCACACACATCAAACACATCCTACCTTTCACATACACTGCACCCAGCCCACAGTGGTACCTTGGGCCCACCTTAGGGGTGACTCACATGTAAGAAAAGGAAAGGTTAGTGCCTGGCAAGTGGGTGCACTTGCCAAGTTGACATGGTAGTACCAGACTATACACACACACACTGCAATGGCAGGCCTGAGACCCTTTTGCAAGGCTGCTTGGGCGAGTGGCACAATCAGTGCTGCTAGCCCACTATCAGCATTTGGTATACAGGCCCTGTGCACACACAGTGCACTGTACTAGGGACTTAACAGTAAAGCAAATAAGCAGACTATGGAAACACTAATCCATGACTACAATGTACAGAGAGAGGCAAGGCCTGGCTCTGGTTAAAATCTTTTCTAAGCAACAGGTTGTTCCAAGTGTTTGACGGACAGACAGTGTCCTCCAGCATGCCCCTGAAGTGTGGAGTCCCCCAGGGCTCCTCTTTAAGCCCCGCACTTTTTAATATCTACATGAGGCCACTGGCTGAGGTAGTTCGTCCGTATGGAGTTAAGATCATTTCCTATGCGGACGACACCCAGCTGGTGGTCTCACTAGCGCAGGAGGCTCAACAGCCACTTTCAGGTGGACTAACAAAATGCTTGGAGGAGGTGAAGGCCTGGATGACTCTGTCATCGCTAAAGCTCAATGGTGACAAAACGGAGCTTATGCTCCTGGGCCCTGCTGATCCCACCTTCTTCAACTCATTATGGCCCTCCTGTCTAGGCCCCCCCCGGCTCCGAAAGAAAACATCAAAAGCCTAGGGGTATGGCTGGACAGGAGTCTCTCACTTAATACCCAGGTCACAAAGCTCTCAGCCACCTGCTTTGGTCTGCTCAGGACACTGAAGAAAGTTCTTCCTTTGCTCCCAATGGAGGCAAAGCAGATAGCTATACAAGGCATGATACAGTCACGTACGGACTCTAACAATGCCCTCTATCTGGGTGCTCCAGAGTACACACTAAAGAGACTACAGCTAGTACAAAACTGCGCTGCCCGCACTCTACTGCAGATCCCACGCAGAATGCCAGTTAGAGCGGCACTGATCAGCCTACACTGGCTCCCAGTGCGTAAGAGAGTCATTTTTAAAGCAATGTGTATTGCTCACCAGGCCTTCTGGGACTCAGGACCTCAAATTACTCGGAGCCTAGTAAGCCAGTATCGTCCAGGTAGAGACCTGCGATCTAGCCAGGCTTTTATGGCAACAGTCCCTAGAATTAAAAGGAGAAGATCGGGTGGAAGGATGTTTTCTTTCAACGCCCCTAAGATCTGGAACTCCCTCCCTTCTCATTTGAGATCCAACCCTGACCTCGTCTCCTTCCGCAAACAACTAAAAACACACCTGTTCAACTCTCCTTAACAAATTCAGCTCTACATCCCTCTTCCCCGGTCTGCAACCTCACTCAGCCTACCAACAGGTTCCTCTAGCGCTTGGACGCCTCAGGGCAGCAATTCGCGCTCTAAAAATCCACTAAAAAAATCCACATGCACTTTGGCACTGAACAGCAGTGGCAAAGTGCCCAAAGCATCTAGACCTGCAAAAATGAAGTCCAACACACAATAAAAACCCCGGAGGCAAAGGCAAAAGTACCGGGGAAACCCACGCCAAGGATGCCGTGTCAACCACATGTCCCTACAGCTGAAATGTGGGGAGAACTACCCACCCTCTTGGGAGTTCTCTTCACTAAGGCGAAAAAATCTGGACAAGTGCAGATAAATAAATCAGAAGGCTCCTACTGCTTCTAGAATTTTAACTCCCAAAAACACAAAAGTGATAAAAGTGGTCCTGAAATATACAACAGAGGTCCAGTCAGCAACCTAAAGAAAAAAGCAAGGGATAAGACATTAAAAACATAATTCAAAGAGGTGGGCATCAAATCGATCAAGGAAAACAGCCTTCTCAGGAAAGGAGATTGGCAAGGAGTGACTGTAGGAGCTAATGCAAATACACATTCTACAAAAAAAGTTCCCTTCTAAATGTTTTCCCTATCTACAGTAATAGAATGTGTCTGTTCACCCTTTTCTTGGCTGTGCAACAGAATGTTGAGGTGTGTCATCATGCAATTTAGCCAGCTATAAATTATGCCCACGCCTACTGAGCCAAACTGTAAATTCCGAAGGAAATTTTTCCAATCATATTGATTTACACAAAATAAAATTAGCTTCAAGTGGTATTGAGAGCTCACACATTTTGCCATACTTTGCTGTGCAAAAACAGTATTCTTCGCAAATTTATGTAACTTTCAAAAGCCTTATTTCTCATCTTCAGAGAGATGTAGAAAAGTGAAAGTCACCAAAATGCTTTTGACACAGGAAACCAGGCCAATCTCTAAAATAATGGCATATTAGAATGCTGATAAGACCCTATATTGCAGGAAAAATGACAACAATCACATAACTGTTGGCAGGATATATGGTTACCATCAAAGTAGTCATTCAACATACTACTGACACCGAATGTAGCAATCAGGTTTCCTGTGTTACTTCCATGCACATCTAAGTAAGTGCATCAGAGAAAAGTAGTCGCACCACTAGGCGGTGGCAGCAATTAGGGAAAAAGTGGTAAATACATAACCAAGAACATATAATCATATGTGGGTGATTCAGTTTGCCCAGAAAACAAGCACATTGGCTGTTGATCCTATCCACCAGTTACTATGCAACTGAATACTTGAAAATAAGTTCCTCTGAATGCCTTATTCATTAGATAATGTGCCTCATATTACACAACAGCGAAAGTAAGGCCTCCATGATACTACTCAAAGAATGTTTGTTCATCAGTCAATGCCTACAGCATGTCTGGCCATCAATTAGTGGCCACCATAATGCATACCTCTCAGTCCCGAACCACAAACTGTATCCACCCTGTTCTCTAGTTCTCCCTTTCCCTTTTTCTAAATTGTAATAAAGATTCAGGCTTTGTACTTACTTCCACACAGATACTGCCTAGTTGCATCTCAGTGTGAAGTGTAAACAGAAGGCGGGACAACTATGCACCGGAATGTCATGTGTTTATGTAATAGTGGAATGACAGCCCCATATCCTGGTTGAGAAGCATGAATTAAGGTCCGACCCCTTTATATGCAACATATATCCTTAGCATGTGTTTATCTCTATTTATCTGTGTGCATTTGTGAGAAATTGGGTTACAGATTGAGGTGGTGAAGCACTACTCAAGCAGCAACAAGAATCCTTGTCAGGGTGCGGCACAAGTAAACCTCAAATTAACCTGTGCTCAACCCTCTGGTAGCTTGGCACAGAGCAGTCAGTCTTAACTTGGAGACAATGTATAAAGTTTTTATGCAGCACTTCAAACAGTAATATAGTAACCACAGAACACAAGAAAAAACCCAGACTAATGTAGAACAATAGAGTACATTTTAATAAATAAAACAAGACCAAAATGATTTTTAAAAAGCCAATAAGTAAAACTAGAAATATACAATTTTAAAGATTTCTGAGAAAATAACTCCAAAAAGCACATGGCGTTAGCTGTGGATATCTAAGACTGAGACAAAGTCACAAGTTCAGGCTGACTAAAATGGAGCATGGGATGGCTACAGGGACCCACTGAACAAGGGGTACCTTAAATCTTGGTTACAAAGCATTGCAAGGTATCATGTTGCGGTTGAGTTGCACAGGCAGGGCAATGAGTAATTTCTGAAGAGCTGTAAAGCAAGGACTTGCGTTGTCGTCGGGGATCCCAACAATGATGGCTTATGATTTGAAGTCCGGAATCAAGGATAAGTGTAACAGTAAGGCTGATGTGTCAGTTCTGAGGAGCTAAGCAAACCCAAGGAGATGATGGACGGAGCACTTAAAGTTTTAAGACACTCACCCCAGTCACTGATCAGGGTTGAATCCATCATTTTTCTTTAGCTCACTTTGCCACCTCAGTTCAGACCCAGCTATATGCAAATCAGTCTTGACCCTGTGCCTCATGGGAACAGTCCAGCCCGAACTGCCAAGCCAGGTATTCCCTGAACAGGAAACAAGCATCCTGGAAAAAACGGTTTTGGAGTAACACCCCTCATCAGCCAGGCTAGCTTTAATCCAGAGGTAAAGTGAGCACGGCACCCACGTCTGGGCATACCATACCAACTTAGGGCGAACAAAGCAAACTCAAGGAAATGATGGAAGGAGCACTGAAACTTTTCAGACACTCACGCCCAGTCACAGATCTGCATTAAGGGATCAGAGGAGCTACAAGGAGCTACAATATGAGACACGTTTAACCCCTTCCACGCTCATGGCGAGCTGGGCTCGTCATGAGGTAGCCTCCTCGCACGCTCATGATGAGCCCAGCTCGTCATGTAACATGCGCTTTACAAATTCTCAGCGTGCGAGCGGAATTCCGCCCGCACGCATGCGGTTAAAGGGCTACTTAAGTGGGTGGCACAATCAGTACTGCAGGCCCTCTAGTGGCATTTAAATTACAGGCCTTGCCAAAGGTATTGCCACTTTATTAGGGATTTACAAGTATATTAAATATACCAATTGGGAAAGAGCCAATTCAACCATGTTTTGAGGCTAGAGCACACACACTTTAGCACTGGTTAGCAGGAGTAAAGTGCTTAGAGTCCTAAAAGCTTGCATAAATGGGATTCAAAATGAGGATGGTGAAGATGAGATAATTTTATCATATGTTTCTATCAGTTTTGCCGACTGTTTTAACCTTAAACCTTAAATAAAATGTGTTCATGAACCTCTTGAGGTTTGAGCACCATCCTCTATGTTGTTTTTGTGGAACCGTATTGGCTTCACTGTACTTGCAATGTATTTCTGATGTTTATTCCTTTCTTACACTTTAAGTTGACAATCAAAGGTCAATACAACTAGTGGTGGATTTTGTTTGATGACCTTACCACCAGATTGGGGGCCAGATGTATGACCTGCAAAATAGCGCATCAAAAATTGCGAGTCATTTGCGACTCTCAATTTGCGATGCGCTATTTTGCATGTACAACAGTGTGTTTTACACTGTTTGCGATTCCCAATGGGGTCGCAAATTGCGAGGCTCATGAATATCAATGAGCCTCTCGCAATTTGAGAGCCCATTGAGAATTATATGCCCTCCCAGGGATGGTGGGCTGCTGGGCTCAGCAGACCACCATGTCTGGGACTGCTTTTTTAATAAAACAGTTTTTTTTAATGCAGCCTGCTTTTCTTAAAGGAAAACAGGATGCATTTAAAAGGACAGGTAGTTGTCTCTGGGATCACTTCCTGCTCTTAAAAAATATTTTCAAACATACTCACAAAGGGGAAAGGGTCCCCTGAGGACCACTTCTTCTTTGCAAGTGGTTTACCACCTACTTGAAGTAGGTGATAAACTGCAAGTGTTTTGCGCCCGCAAATGCAGTCACAAAACACTAGTGCATAGCAGGTTGACTCGCTATTAGGAAGGGATGCCCCTTCCTAAAAGTGAGAGTCACAATTGCTATACATACATTCATACATTCACCCCTGTACAGAGATCTGGACTTAAATCCATCGTTTTTTTGCTCACCATACCATTCCAATTTGAACCCAGCCATATGCAAATCAGTCTTGAGCTTGTGACTCATGGAAACAGTCTAGCCCAAACTGCCAAGCCAGGTCCTCCCTGGACTGGAAACAAGCATCCTAGGACCGGTTTCGGGGTTTCACTCCTCTTCAGCCAGGATAGCTTGATTCCAGTGGCATGGAGAGCACAGGACTCACGTCTGAACAAACCCGTCTCACTCCGGGTGACAAATGCAAAAATAACAGTTGATGGACAGAATGCAGAACAATGTCATACATTCACCCCTGTACAGAGATCTGGGCTTAAATCTATTGTTTCTTTGCTCACCATGCCGTTCCAGTTTGAACCCAGCCATATGCAAATCAGTCTTGACCCTGTCCCTCATAGAAACAGTCTATCCCGAACTGGAAAGCCAGGTCCTCCCTGGACTAGAAACAAGCCTCCTAGGACCGGTTTCGGGGTTTCACCCCTCTTCAGCCACGATCGCTTGATTCCAGTGGCGTGGAGAGCGCGGGACTCACGTCTGAGCATATCCGACCCAGCAGTTCGAGCTGGACTGTTCCCGTTGGGTGCAGGGTCAAGACTGATTTGAATATGGCTTGGTCCAAATGAGAATGGCATGGTGAGCAAAAAAACGATGGATTTAGGCCCAGATCTCTGTACTGGGGTGAATGTATGACATTGGTCTGCATTCTGTCCATCAATAGTTCATTTTGCATTTGTTGCCCCGAGTGGGACGGGTATCCTCAAACGTGAGTCCTGTGCTCTCCATGCCACTGGAATCAAGCTATCCTGGCTGAAGAGGGGTGAAACCCCCGAAACCGGTCTTAGGATGCTTGTTTCCAGTCCCTCTTCAGCCACGATCGCTTGATTCCAGTGGCGTGGAGAGCGCGGGACTCACGTCTGAGCATACCCGACCCAGCAGTTCGGGCTCGACTGTTCCCATCGGGTGCAGAGTCAAGACTGATTTGCAAATGGCTGTGTCCAAACTGGAATGGCATGGTGAGTTAAAAAACGATGGATTTAGGCCCAGATCTCTGTCCTTGGGTGAATGTATGACATTGTTCTGCATTCTGTCCATCAATAGTTCTATTTGCATTTGTCACCCTGAGTGGGACGGGTATGCTCAGACGTGAGTTTCATCCTCTCCATGCCACTGGAGTCAAGCCATCCTGGCTGAAGAGGGGTGAAACCCCGAAAACCGGTCCTAGGATGCTTGTGTCCAGTCCAGGGAGGACCTGGCCTGGCAGTTCGGGCTGGACTATTCCCATTGGGCACAGGGTCAACACTGACCTGCATATGGCTGGGACCAAACTGGAATGGCATGGTGAGCAAAAAAACGATGGATTTAGGCCCAGATCTCTGAACTGGGGTGTATGTATGACATTGTTCTGCATTCTGTCCATCAATAGTTCTTTTTGTGTTTAAATGCGCAGCACACAGGAGCAGAAATGATTACATAACAGCTGGCATCCGATATACTGATGAAGTTGCCTTGTCCTGTGCTTATGGGTCCTGTGCATTTAATGGTGAATATACAAATGAATCTGAAAATGTGGATGGCTTCAATCTTTTGTTGACTGTAGCTGATAAATGAAATAGTGAAGAGATTGCAGAAGCACAAGATGTCGAACCGCATGGTTAGGTTAGTGCAAGATGCTTGAAGAATGAGGAGGAGTTGGAAGACCAAAGTTACCTGATCATTTTTATTACTGATGGTCAGACACAAATAGGGAAGGGCGCAATGATGAGGTTATTCAGACAAAATTGGATTAACCCCTATTCCGGATAATGGCTGAAAACTGTTTCACAGGTGTGCTGTCTGCCAGAAGATAAATGAAGGGAGAAGAACCCCAGTTACAATGAGTCATATAGGGAGATCATGAGATCCCTCAAAGCAGATGCTGTTGGACTTTGGGATACAGGAGTGCAACGGGCTGAGATATGTCTTCGATATAGCATGTATCTGCTCCCAATAGGTTGAAGCGTACCCAACTATGAGGAATGATAGTCTCACTGAAGCCAGATGTCTGTTGCTTGAATTGCTGCCCAAGTTCAGAAATCTGGTGTCGCTGGATTCAAACCGAGACTCATTTTAATAATGGAGTCCTGAGAATCCTCTGTGCGGTATTTCAGGTGGTACAGACTCTACACTGCAGTTATCGAATCGTGGCTTCTGCCGTTCAGGAGCAGATAAATGGGATTTTGATGTCCCATCTATCTAAAGTGTCTGCTTTTACCTAGCTGAAGTGGCTGGATGCTTTGCCTTTGGTGTTTATGGGTATCCGAAGCACCCATGATCAGCAAACAGGACTGTCTCCTCATGAGATTCTCATGGCGAGACCCATGATATTTCCTGCTGTGACTGTTAATGCCCCTGTGAATTTCACAGCGTATGTGGTTACCGAATACTTCAAGGGACAGGCTGATGTGGTGCCTTGCTTTTCTTCAGGTTGAAGCCGCCATTATCCTCACTAAATAGGGACAGTGTCACAACTGCAGTATTGGGGACGGGTTCCTTATTTAGCATGTCTGTAAGTCATGCTTTAAGCTACATTAGAAAGGCCCTTTCCAAATCCTTTTGGTGACCAACACGGCAGTCAAGTGTGGTGGAATGCTGACCTGGATACATGCTCCCATGCCCAGCATGTGTGGAGTACAAATTAGGAGGTGGAAACACCTGCTGATGAATTTCAACCCCATCTTGTGAATACCCTAAAGGAGCAGAAGGGGGTGAAGAGAACACTCAGGAACCCCAGAGTCAACCTATGGTGAAAGTTCCAAAAATAACATGAAGCTGGGGTGAGTCAAGCTCTGAGTCTGTGGTGAGTGAATCAGGAGTAGCCACAGTGAATCAGCCTCAGAAGCAGGTGATTGATGACACAAATTCTGGCAAAGGGCAGAGTCAAGTGCCCAGGAGTGAGCCGAGGAGAGATGCGTGGCAAAAGCGGTCAAGAGCGATTGAGACCAAGTTTCTCCGTTGAATGTATTCCACTCATTGAAGAGACAGAATCGAGTGGGTTGAGTAACAGCGAGGATGAACAACGAGTACTGAGGAGATTAAAAATAGTGAGGGCGCCATGTTGGAGTTACTCTGCCCCTGAGAGCACCTAATTCATTGACAGTGAGCTTAAGTTTATCACCTACTATCTGGCTGAGCAGGGAATTGTTCCAACTGAGCCTCTGTGATTTTTGCTTATACAGCCACAGCAATTGATCTCCTGGATTTACCATTACTGAAACTAACTATGTCTATGAACTTAAACTTCGTTGATCCTTGTTGAACTGAAATTTGATGAACTTTGCATTTATTGAACTATGTAGATTCCCTAGGTCAACACTTCTATAGAAAAGTAGGGGTGTCAGTACAGAAGAAGGCTGAGTAGGCTTACGGATGACTCAAAAAGACTGCTGTGCATAAAACTAACCGTATCTTGTGATAATGAAGGGGTTTTACATTTGCACAAGTAGAAACAATGATAATTTCATCAATCTACTTGCTGCTATTTTGCTCAAAAGGTCTGACTGTAAAGGAATTATGTGTATCCTTACCAAAGACAAGTTGCTGAGGCTGTTCTCCTGGTTTCCCTGAAATGACGATCAACGGGAATGTCGCGCTGATGTAATTTCAGAAAAACTCAAACTGAAATGAGTCAATAGGGTCCTTCATTTTCACTTCCTATGTGCTCAGGGGGCTAACTCTGCCCCGAGCATGTAAAAAGACAGGAGAGGTATCATTAGAAAAGGGCGGGGAATCTCCCCTTTCTATTGCTACCCATCCATAGTGGATCCCTGCTTGTGGATGCAACTCCCAGTAGGCATCTGCCCACTGGACACCAGAGAGGGGGGACAGAACACTTGGGCAAGGGCATTTGCTCCCCCCCAAATAATTTGAGGTAAATTGGTTTTTCTTCCCCCCAGGAAGGTAGATGTGAGTAGTAGACCACAATCTTACCCCCGGGGGCAGAAAGCCCACTAGATGTCAGGGATTTGTTTTTAATTGTATTTAGTGGTGGAGACTGTTTCACAAAATTCAACAATCTTTCTGGCCCCCCCGGGAGGTAGTTGGGGGTAATCGCACACTAGGCACCAGGAATTGTTTTTTTATATACGTAGAGGTGGGGGCTGCCCAAAAGTGGCATACCAATGCCCCCACACCCCCCAAAAATTGCCACAGCCTTTCTACCTCCCCCAGGAAGCAGATGGGGCAATAGTCCCTATTCTGCACCCTGAGAGGCAGAAAGCCCGCTAAGCACCAGGGATTTTGTGGCTTATTTTATACGTAGGGGTGGGGACCTAGGAGAATGGACATGCTAATGCCCCCACTACCAAACAAAGGCTTTCTGCCCCCGCAGGAGGCAGTAAGGCCACTAGGCACTAGGGATATGTTTATGGGCCTTCCAGTGAAAAGCCCCATAGGCAAGTGACCCCCCCCCCCGTTTTTTTAGGCACCCATTTTGGCTGTCAGTGATATTTTTAGTCTCATTTTTATTCTCATCTACACAGATGCGGGGACGGAAAACCACTAGAAACCAGGGATAGTGTGTGTGTGTGTAAACTGGAGTTTGGCTGATGGTTAACATGTACTGACCTTTGGCTGGCATTTTGCTGGAAGTGTGTTGACCTGCACTTGGCTAATGGTGTAAGTGTACGCGCGCTTGATGACGGTGTGTGTAGATTGGCGCTTGCCTGGTGGTGTTAATGGACTGGTGCTTGGTTGGCTGTGTGCATGGATGGTGCTTGGGTCCAGGGCCGGACTGGTCATAGAGGGCATCGGTGCTTCCCCGGTGGCCCGGAGGCGTGGAGGCTAGTTTTCTTGCCTTGGGGGACGTTTTTGTAATTTTGGGCTGGTTTTGCAAAAGTGCTGCAATATCGGACCCCAGTAACAAAAGCGGGAGCTGTGCTTTTTACTAGCGTGCCCCCCTCCAGGCCCAATTGAGCAGCAAACTGCCAGGCCTGGATGCTGTTTCAAGTCCGGCCACACTTGGCTGGCTGAGTGCGTGGGTGGCTCCTGGCTGCCGGTGTAAGTGGCTATTGCTTGGCTGGCTGTGTGCATTGATAGCATTTGGCTGGCAGTGTAAGTGGATGGCTCTTGGCTGGCAGTGTGTATGGATGGTGCTTGGCTGGCAGTGTGTGAGGATGGCACTTGACTGGTGGTGTGGTAGATGGTGCTTGGCCGGTGGTGTGCATGGATGGTGGTGTGCGTGTACGACTCTTGGCTGGCGGTGTGGCTTGCAAGGATCCCCCAACATTTTCTTACCCAAAATCCCCCACAAACCTCAAATGTACTTGCAAAGTCACATTTTCCTCAGATTTCTGTGTGAGTAAGTTGTAGGATCACCACGCAGGCACAAATTTCCTACTACCCAGCATTCCCATTGGTCTACCGAGAAAAATTATAGCTGATTTGTGTGGGTGCCTAAAGTAGCGTCAGCTTAAAAATGTATAAATAAACTGCCCTTTTGGACCCGTTCTGGCCCCCCTCAATCTCTACACATTTTTGGCCCTTCCGTGTAATACGCACTTGGCCCATCCACACAAGTAAGGTATCATTTTTATCAGAAGACTGAGGTGAATGCTGAATGGTAGGAAATTTGTGCTGTGTGGTGAGCCCACAACTTTCCCACAACTTTACTTAACGGATATTAAAAGAAAATGTGATTTTTATTAACTCAATTTGAGGTTTACAGTGGATTCTTGGAAGGAAAATGTTGGGGGATCAACCCAAGCTAAACCTGCCTGGACTCCTACTGGTGTTTAGTTTTAAAAAATGTCTGGGTTTTTTAGGATCCCCTAGATGTCTGCAAACCTGGGATAAAAAATACAGGTGCCCACCTATCTATCACAAAACGACCTGGATTTTCAAGGGGGTCACCTACGTTTTTGGTCCAATGGCTCAGTGGCCATCTATGGAAACCTGCCAAACCCAGACATTTCTAAAAACTAGAAACCCAGGGGAGTCCAGGGAGTGATGGCTTGCATGGATTTCCTTATATTTTCCTACGAAAAACCCCCTGCAAACCTCAAACTTTCCAGCACAGAAAGTTTGATGTTTGGAAGAGATTCTGGTTTACAGAACCTGTTGAGAGACACACAAGTCACCCTATCCTGGATTTCCCTAGGTGTCTAGTTTTCAAAAGATTTATAGGTTTGTTAGGTTTCCCTAGGTGTCGGCAGAGCTAGGGTTAAAAATCCACAGCTAGGCACTTTGCAAAAAGAACGGTAAGTTTTCAGTGTAAAATTGTGGTGTGTCCACATTGCGTTTTTGGCCCTTTTCCTGGCACGGGCACTAGGCCTACCCACACAAGTGAGGTGCCATTGTTATCGGGAGACTTAGGGAAACAGAGAACTGTAGAGAAACAGTTATTAACTATTGACTTTCTATGCATTTCTGCCTTCCAAATGTAAAACAAAATGTAAAAAAGAACTCACTTTAAAAAATGTCCTATAATTTACATGCTAGTATGGGTACCCCCAATCTCGTAGATGTGCAAATTATTACTGCTTGTAAACTCTTGCTATCTATTTTTCACTCTTTATATTTTACCAAATCAATTGCTATAAAACAGCTCAGTTATTGGCTCTGTGTTCCTAGGATTCTTGGTGAACCTAGAAGTCCTGAATATTCTCACAACCAGAAGGGTTCAGCAGATTTAACGGTATAGTGCTTTCAAAAATCTGTCATACTTAGAAGAAGTTACAGGTGAAAACATTGGCACAAATGGCTGTTTTTCTTTCTCTTTTATTCAATATTTCTTACTTTCAACTGTCAGTTTCTGTAAAAAAAAGTTGAAGGATCTACACAAATGAAAATTTGCTGAATTAAGAATTGTGTATTCTTTCCAGAAATGTATAGCTGCCCGGGATCCATTATTGCTTTCACACCCATTTCTACCACTAACTGGAAGGAGGGTGAAAACACAAAAAGTAGCAAAAATTGTCTATTTCCCAGTAAAATGCCCAAACTGTGTATAACATTTTTGTTTTCTGACAAAAGTCTATGTTAAAAGGAGACACACTGGTAAGTTTGTAAGTCTTTCATTGCTTACAAAGTAGAGCCACCGACTCCTTCTTCCAGCCTGTCAGTTCTCCAGGTTACAACTGTCTCAGTGAGATGCCACCTTGGAGGTAGAACAGGCGGGCACATGCACTTAACTTTGAATGATTACAACCGTTTCCATGTCCCGGAAAGAAGGTGAGCCCACCACCATAAACTGTTTGTTGATACCATTTGCAGAGAAAAAGCCAGACACTTTCTTCTGAAGCACTTTTTCTCATTAAAAAACCCCAAATTGAACTGTATTTTGGCTAATTTCTGGGTCCCCTTCAGGAAAATCCACAAACCCTGGGTACCTCTAAAATCATCATGATGTTGGAAGAAAAGGACGTAAATTTGGTTTGGATATCTTATGTGGACAAAAAGTAATAGGGGCGCAAGTGCGAACTACCCCAAATTGCCAAAATAAGGCTTAGCACAGGAGGGGGGAGGCCTAGCAGCGAAAGGGTTAATGTGTTGGGTGATGTTTTCCTAGAATATAAATAAGTGGGGAGCAGGCATTTGTGTTAATCCGACTGTATCATCCTTAGTATAACGAGCAAGCAATACTAAATACGTATGTATTTGTAAGGCAATAAGCAGTCAATGAATGAGGGCTCAATGACGCTAATAGCATGGGAACGGCAGCGCTCTGCATGCCAGCATAAAGGGCATATAAAAAGCAATACCTATGGATAATGACAACTGCAGGATGAGCCTCTGGTTTCTTTTTCATGGTTACACTGAAGTCTCATTAAAAAATAGGAGCCGTCATGAGGAGGAACTCAAGGATCCAGACACTGTTAAGAACATACCACTGCAGATGGAAAATGGGCAGAAAAGTCCAGAAGCACCTTCATGTATAAGAGAAAAGTGGTTTATTGTATTGCGGTGCACGTTGCTAGAATCTCCAAAGGTTGCATGTTGTGCTTTAAGAGATACCTTTGTGTCATGCTCTTCTTCTAATTTGTGCCTTGTGAGGAAATAGCCTGGGCTCCCACACAAGTGTGCATTTTAGAGGGAACCTAGGTTACAAACTGATGGTTATTTAACACGTGTTTAAACACATTATTGGAAATACGAACAGAGGATCCAGATATTTCCAATAAAAGTATGATAGATGGGAAAGGAAAGAAACAAAATCAATTAATGAATCAACATTATCTCTCACACACTCTGGCTTAATATTCCCAGAGTGTTTGTAGTAACACAAGGTCTTCCTCATTTTAAGGGTGAGAGGCCTACCCTGTCACATTGCCAAATAGCTGACCCAACACTAACATTACTCCAGTTCAGGATGAGATAGTCCAGGGTGGAAGTTAAATGACTGCCTCAAAAAACCACGGGCCAGATGTACCCCAGCAGGCCACCATGGGAGTGCTAGCAATTCCTAATGGGGTTGCAAATTGCAACAGCCTCATTAATATTCATGAGGCATGCATGCAATTTGTGACTCCATTAGGATTCACAGACAGTGTCTGAGACACTGTTATAGATCCCAATTTCTGAGTTGCAAATGCAACGCAATTTGCAGTTCGCACTGCACCCTGCCACTCGTGGAACTTTGCTTCGTTTTTTTGTAACCTCGCAGAGTTCCGCGTAGCAAAACTCCATGAATTACTCCCAGGCCTATTATATGTATGCCTAGATGAAATGTAAATTATTCTGGAGTAATGTGAGTAATTACAGTCATTTAGCATTTTTCTTCTGACACGAAATATCAGAATATTATGTGGTTTTGACTGGGGCATAATTATAAATAATTTGGCAAAACAATTCTACCACAGGAACATGGAAACAACAGTGGTGGCTCCTCCGTAATGGCGGAGGAGAATCACCCCACTGCCAACAGATGATAAATAAAACAATAATAACACGTTGTTATTCTTTTTTTATCTCTGTTGGAGTTACTTACATCCGACAGGAGCGGCGGGGCGGGGCCAAGGCAGGGAGGAGTACTGTGCACTTATAAGTCTTCATGTGCGTTTGACCAGCCGCCTCAGGCCGGCAAAACACACATGCAAACTTATATTTCTCCAACTCAACAGTATTGTACAGCTGAGTTAGAGAAACACCATAGACACGCAGGCACTGCCAAATGAGGCGGCTCAAACAATGCCACCCAGACCAATCTTAGTGCTGCTCTTGTGCTAGAAAGCAGAGGCTTGACTGGGTGCGGAGCCTGTGTCTTCAGGCCCATCCACTTCCTGTCTTCAGGAACGAAAGTAGCAGGAGGAACAAGGCAGCCGGCAGTGGGAGCAGAGTGGAGCGACAGGTAAGGGGTATTTGAGGGGGTAGCCAACTGCAGGGAGGTCTCCCCCCGGGCTGTTGGGTGGGCCTCCTCTTCCTCCATTTTGTATGTGGGGAATTTTTATATAGCCCAATGGTAGCCCAACTATAAGGGCTTTGGGCTCCTGCTCCCAGCCACCATTTTAGGTTTGGTGACCTGGTGGCTGGGAGCGTTTGTGGTAGTTAGTTTTTCTGTCAGGCCTTAGTTACAAGGAGTGGTGGGTGTCTATTTATGGTAAGGGATTGTTAGATTGGATTGTTTCCAACCTCAGGATGGTGGACCATCAAGTGCTGGAGGCGTTGTGGCATTTGAGCGAGGCCGGGCAGATGGACCTTGTCATTGTAGAGGTGGTGGAGCTGGCGCGGCCTGTGCGGCAGGTGTCAGCCGCGGCTGTTGCTGCTTGTACCTTGCCCAAATGGCGAAAATCCTTCCAGGTCAGTGAGTGGGCCACTCACATGTCAGAAGGGGGCGTCCGTCGTGACGGAGGGGGGGGAAGGCTGTTAGGCGGTATCTCGGTGACTCAGTGCGGGCCCCTGGTGTTGGGTGGTATGCCCATGAAGAAGAGGTACAAAAGGGGGTGGTGATGGACGGAGCATCTGAACCAATCAAACACTCACACCCAGTCAAAAGATATGGGTTTAATCCATCACCGTTCTTTAGCCCACTCTGCCACCCCAGTTCAGACATGGCCATATGCAAATCAGTCTGACCCTGTGCCTCATGGGAACAGTCCAGCCCGAACTGCCAAGCCATGCCTTCCCTGGACCGGAAACAAGCTTCCAAGGACCGGTTTCTGGCATTACAGCCGTCTTCAGCCCGGCTTGCTTGAATCCAGTGGCAAAGTGAGCAAGGGACTCACATCTGAGCATACCCTGCCACACTTATGGCGGCCAAAGCGGTACAAAAGGGGGTGGTGATGGACGGAGCATCTGAACCAATCAAACACTCACACCCAGTCAAAAGATCTGGGTTTAATCCATCAACGTATTTTAGCCCACTCTGCCACCCCAGTTCAGACATGGCCATATGCAAATCAGTCTGACCCTGTGCCTCATGGGAACAGTCCAGCCCGAACTGCCAAGCCATGTCTTCCCTGGACCGGAAACAAGCTTCCGAGGACCGGTTTCTGGCATTACAGCCGTCTTCAGCCCGGCTTGCTTGAATCCAGTGGCAAAGTGAGCAAGGGACTCACCTCTGAGCATACCCTGCCACACTTATGGTGGCCAAAGAGGTACAAAAGGGGGTGGTGATGGACGGAGAATCTGAACCAATCAAACACTCACACCCAGTCAAAAGATTTGGGGTTTAATCCATCACTGTTCTTTAGCCCACTCTGCCACCCCAGTTCAGACATGGCCATATGCAAATCAGTCTGACCCTGTGCCTCATGGGAACAGTCCAGCCCGAACTGCCAAGCCATGCCTTCCCTGGACTGGAAACAAGCTTCCGAGGACTGGTTTCTGGCATTACAGCCGTCTTCAGCCCGGCTTGCTTGAATCCAGTGGCAAAGTGAGCAAGGGACTCACCTCTGAGCATACCCTGCCACACTTATGGCGGCCAAAGAGGTAAAAAAGGGGGTGGTGATGGACGGAGCATCTGAACCAATCAAACACTCACACCCAGTCAAAAGATCTGGGTTTAATCCATCACCGTTCTTTAGCCCACTCTGCCACCCCAGTTCAGACATGGCCATATGCAAATCAGTCTGACCCTGTGCCTCATGGGAACAGTCCAGCCCGAACTGCCAAGCCATGCCTTCCCTGGACCGGAAACAAGCTTCCGAGGACCAATTTCTGGCATTACAGCCGTCTTCAGCCCGGTTTGCTTGAATCCAGTGGCAAAGTGAGCAAGGGACTCACGTCTGAGCATACCCTGCCACACTTATGGCGGCCAAAGCGGTACAAAAGGGGGTGGTGATGGACGGAGCATCTGAACCAATCAAACACTCACACCCAGTCTACAGATCTTGGTTTAATCCATCACCGTTCTTTAGCCCACTCTGCCACCCCAGTTCAGACATGGCCATATGCAAATCAGTCTGACCCTGTGCCTCATGGGAACAGTCCAGCCCGAACTGCCAAGCCATGCCTTCCCTGGACCGGAAACAAGCTTCCGAGGACCGGTTTCTGGCATTACAGCCGTCTTCAGCCCGGCTTGCTTGAATCCAGTGGCAAAGTGAGCAAGGGACTCACCTCTGAGCATACCCTGCCACACTTATGGCGGCCAAAGAGGTACAAAAGGGGGTGGTGATGGACAGAGCATCTGAACCAATCAAACACTCACACCCAGTCAAAAGATCTGGGTTTAATCCATCACCGTTCTTTAGCCCACTCTGCCACCCCAGTTCAGACATGGCCATATGCAAATCAGTCTGACCCTGTGCCTCATGGGAACAGTCCAGCCCGAACTGCCAAGCCATGCCTTCCCTGGACCGGAAACAAGCTTCCGAGGACCGGTTTCTGGCATTACAGCCGTCTTCAGCCCGGTTTGCTTGAATCTAGTGGCAAAGTGAGCAAGGGACTCACGTCTGAGCATACCCTGCCACACTTATGGCGGCAAAAGCGGTACAAAAGGGGGTGGTGATGGACGGAGCATCTGAACCAATCAAACACTCACACCCAGTCTACAGATCTTGGTTTAATCCATCACCGTTCTTTAGCCCACTCTGCCACCCCAGTTCAGACATGGCCATATGCAAATCAGTCTGACCCTGTGCCTCATGGGAACAGTCCAGCCCGAACTGCCAAGCCATGCCTACCCTGGACCGGAAACAAGCTTCCGAGGACCGGTTTCTGGTATTACAGCCGTCTTCAGCCCGGCTTGCTTGAATCAAGTGGAAAAGTGAGCAAGGGACTCACGTCTGAGCATGAAGAAGAGATCGTCATCCTCAGCGGAGCCTTGGAGGCCTTCTTTAGCGGCAAGGAATGTGAGCGCCGAGCCTGCGGTAGGCGGGAAGGGAAGCAGGGGTCAGGCTCCTGTGGGTTAAGGGGGAAAAAAAGCCTGCATTGTGATGGAGCCTGGAGCACTCTACATTCCTGGGGAAGCACATGCAGTTGAAGGCCCCGCTCCCGCGGATAGTTTGTAGGGGGGCGGGGCCAAAGTGCAGAGGCCGGCGTGATTGATGTCATCTCCCTGGATTTTGCGTGGCATGTAGTGGGTGCTGGGAAGGGTGCTCAGGATTTCACTCCTGCTTAGAGGGGCTCCTATTAGGGGCATTCTTTCGGGGGAGCGAGGACCGGGGCCTGGGGGTATTGGTTGGAGCCTAAGCTGGAGGGAATGCGGGCCTGGCAGTCTCCCAGGGCTGCAGGGGCTTGTTCCTGGGGGAGGGATCGGCAGGCGATGGCGAGTGGGCCCAACTGGAAGGGAGAGAGGGGAGCCCTAGCTTGCTACCTACAGTTGGGGAATTGGATGTGGTAGGAGGCCCCGGCATGGCTGACATAAGGGCTGGGGTAAGGGGCTATTTCAGAAGGGACTTGGACTTAGGGGAATAGGAGGGGGTGAAGGGTGTGGGGATGAGGGAATTTGGGGCAGGGTCAGAGGAGGACTTGCCAGGAGAGTTAAAGCCGGCTGGAGGTCAGGCCTGGGAGGGGCCGGACATCTTCTCTGCATGGAACGAGGTGGTGCAGGGACTTGACAGGGTGGGCCAATCAGATGCGCACTTGGTGCAGGGAGGGTATTTGGCATCAGGCACGCTGGCCTGGGAACAGGCCGAGGGGGTCCGATAGGAGTGGGCCATGGGGGGGGGCCCAGGGTGGTTTTTTTTTCTGGGGGTGCAGGTCGTGGGCTGGGACCGGCATCAGCAACGGTTGCTGCCATGTGGGAGTGGAGTGGGGAGTAGGACGGGGGGACTTTCCTCTAGATGGGACGGTAGAGAGGAGGGGGCAGGATGGCAAGGATAGAGCGAGCAGTAAGGGGTTTAGGTACAGCGGGGTAGGGGCAAGGGGTAGATGTAAGGGACCCAGCACATCAGACCAAACATTTTTATTGCAGGGCAAGGAGCGAAGCAGCATGGCTGACTCGCCAGGGCTGTGAGCGGCCCACTGGCACCGAGGGGAAGGGAGGGTGAAGCCTAGCACGGCCCACCTGGTACTGGCAGGGGAACCCGTTATGGCCAGCAGACAAAGGCCCAGAACAACGTCACTGGCCCCAACAAATGGCGGGTTTTAGTGGACTGCTGCGCCGTCCCGGAAAGATATTGAATGGGCAGGAGTCCTGGGGGAGTACTGGCATGTACAGTTGGCTACACCACAAGGAGGGCGCAGCGGGTCCGGTACGGCCTTCAGGGAAGAATTGACTCAAGAATGGCTCCAGGTTGGGGAGCCAGTGGAGTTAGATTATGATGAAGAGAGTCTTGAGGAAGGGGAACTGCAGGAAGAAGAGGTTCAAGGAAAGGGGGGCTATCTCACGTTTTGGCTAGTATTTTGCAGACACCGGCGGTGAAACCGCGGAAGGAGCACGGTCAACCTGTAAGGCCCGAGGTTAGCAGAAAGGAAAGAGCCACTGGCAAGGTGGACTGCAACTGTACAGGTACCCTCCTTGGAGCCAGGTAAGGCTGACATGGTGCGGGACAGACCTTTGATGGTGTCAGTAGGGACAGGGGAGGTGGGCAAGGGAGGTGGAAGAGCGCTTGTAGAAAGGAAAATTTGTGATGGACACAGGGGTAGGAACGCAGGACGTTGGGGACACAAAAAGAACTAAAGTTGAGAGCGGAACTAACACAGACACAGTCATGGGAGACGGGGACAAAACAGGTGACAAAAAGGAGGGCCTGGAGAGTAAAGAGTTGAAAATTAAAAAACTCCAGTATATGGGAGTGACAAACCCCTGGGGCACACTTAATGTTGTTAATCAAAGAGGGCATCTAAAAAGGGAAATATGTTGATATGCTAAAGCTCTTGTACAGAGAAGTAAGGTCAAAGGAGGGATCAAAAGAGGAAGAGTATGAGTTGGCCAAGAGGCCAAAGGTACCTCTAACGATAGATAATTGGACGGCAGCGTTTTTGATTTACGCCAGCATATATTGCGAGATGTTCCATACAATATAATGAGGAATTCAGAGTACGAATGGCTGGAACCCAGAGGCCAAATGGGGGAACTCGACACAGATCTGTGGCAACACACCATGGGGGTGTCCAAGGGGGAAAAGACATATTTATGGCCAGCGGCTTACCCATAGTGTACTGGCCCTTTTAGGGGAAGCCCACCCGGGGGGGATGGTGGGGGGCATGGGAAAGATGCAGACTGGGGCAGGAGGGTCAGGCTGGGACTTTAATAAAGGCCTATGCACACAGGAGTTTTGTAGGTTCTGTCACAATTGTTCCAAATGCGTTGGCCGCCACGCATTGGGCAACTGCAAGGGGGGTACAACAACAGGGAGGCCAGCAGTGGCATCAGCCAGGAAATAGTACAACAGGACACTCACAGTGATTCACAAACAATAATTGGGGTAAGGGGCCACAGGGACCTGGGCCTAAAAACTTGTACGTCAGTTAAATTTGAGAAGTTGTAAGAAGGGCCGCGGGTATGAGGATCTGAGAGCTGTCACAGGTATTACAGTAGGGGTTCAGATTGGTGTTTAACGCAAGATTTCCAGCGATAAAAATCCTAATGAAAATCTCGCTAATAGGCAGGTGAGGACTTAGCCATAGAATCCACCTCCCATTGACTATTAAGGCTAAGTCAGGTTTTTACCAGGTGTAACATCCTGGCGATAAACGGGGTTAACTCGCGTTTTTTTATCATGTCGTGGGTATTGATAATAAGCGATAGCTGTGTTAGTGACTGATTTCAGTCGCTACCAGTTTGGGTACGCCCACTTTGCATGTTATTAGCAATAAATATCGCTGACATGCAAAGCGGGCCCCAAACCGGTCGCCACCGCCTGGAAGCTGTCGCTGACTTCTGTTTGCGGCAGCTTGGTAATTGGGCAATAAAAAAATTGCCGCTTTATCAGCAAAAAGTGCCGCTAAAGCGGCGATAATGCCCTTGCTAATATGCCCCCAAATACTTGGAAAAGTCGCTGGGTTTTGGGAGCAGAAGTGGACTGTTAGTTGATTGTTATACACTGTAGTTTAGTGACTTCAGCTCTTTCCTAAATTAGAGCAGTGTTGGTCTGGTCCCGATGAGTACCGGGATGCTGTTTCTGATCTGGAATGCAGAAATCAAGAAAGCATGTTGGTTTATTCCTTCACTTCATTGACTCATGTCTGACTGTTTCTTGACTGTAATGTGCTCAGCTCCATGGGAGATGTTGGGCTGGTCACTCAAATATGCGGGAGGTGCTGGGCGTGATAGCCTTGTAAATGAATCACTAAAAATCAACTAAGGGGGAAGCTAACAAATTCATCCATATCACACTACAAAGGAGCAAAGAACAATCATAGAAAGGGTAAAGATCTGGTGATAGGGTTGTGTCGCAAAACAAAACCAAGTACCTGCAGAAGATAGAATGTCTAGTTACTCTGCTTACTAAGCTTGTGTATGACAATGAAATAGCACTATATTTGAAGTGGATGCAAGGATGGCCAGTTAACTCGTGAAAGAATTGTATCATATTTCCTTGTTCAATAGGAGTGTTTATCTCTTTCAGTGTTACTGGCAAGGTTCAAAAGTGGGCAGTTTGGATTAGAGTAATTGAATGATGAGCTTTGAAATCTTACAGGAAACAGTTTCCTCAGCTAAATAGGAATGTATCAATATGACTCATTTAATCTGCCCCTGTATTTTCCCAATTTTTTTAAATCCTCTTGGACACCTATTTTGTCTGTTGGTTAGGTGTTTGTAATCAGAAACTCACATTTTGCATGTGCAATGTAAATTAGATTGTCTGATTGTGTAGTTGGGATGGAGACCCGTGATATTCTATGCCAGCTGTACTCCTGCTGTCCAGCCTGCATCTGACGGTTTTCTCCTCTCTACTCGGTTGTAAGGAAACAGTATTTTTACAGGCTTACCACTCTTTTTTGCCCCCATTTTGACTGCTAGTTACTGGTGATGGTTCTGAAGTGCCACGAGCCCTACTAAACAGGACTCTGTGCATGTACTCAGACCTTTAAATTGGTGCATGTTTAATTGACATGTCCTCAATTTGCATGGCCTAACTTGTCCCAAGTATATGATATCAGGGGTATCAAGGACCTGTAAGTTATAGTGTGCGCCATTGACTGTGGCACTTGCTGAGCCACCCTACGTGAGACAAATCAAAAAATGACTTCCTGTCTGCCACTGCAGACTGGAAGGGCAGGGTTAAACTGCTAATTTGCCTTTGCCATTTAAGGTAATGGCAAATACTAAACCTTACTTTAACATAAATTTAAGTCACCCCTAAGGTAAGAGTAATGAACCCCAAGGCAGGGTGTTGTATGTTAAAAAGTGGAACATATACATTTACATGTTCCAGCAGTAAAAACCCTAAATTGTCATGTTTACTGTGGAAAGGTAGTATCCCCATTCGCAGGTACAGAGTTGCAGGCTGCCACCTCAGCCCTGTTAACTTCTGCATGGGACTACTAAAGTTTTTACACAAGGTAGCAAAAGAATCAGTGCATTATCTCCGATGCAGTGGTTAAATCAAATTTAATGTCAGTGGTTGGCAAAGTGAAACTTTAGAAGTTGCCACTTTAGTCGCCCAAGGTTTCCAGTGCCCATTTCCTGTTGTACTCTGGGTTTGTCCTGCACACTGTTTTCTGCCCTTCTGGGGAGACATGCTAACGACTCACAGAAACTGTTAAGAGAGAGGCTTGACACTGGAGGAGGTGTTACCTTCCCAAGGCAGGAAGCCACATGGGTGTTAGCCGAAAAGGAGAGTTCCAAAAGGTGAATCTTTCTTTGAAGGGTGAGAGGGTAACACTAGGGAGAGGAGAGACTCTATTGTTTAGGTTGACAGGCTGGCACTTGGGACAGGAAAGGGGAAACCAGTTGTCAAACTTCTTTTCCAGGGGCTTGTAGCCCACTTGGTACCCACACACATCTACTTAGGTCTAGGTAGCTCTGGACGCCAAGAGAGGGTTTTGCCATCTTGGGAGTAGACAGAATCGTGCATCCTGGGATAGCCAGATGCCACACTTCCCAGGAAGTTGTAATCAGGAGGGAGGGACCTTGAAACCCATTGGCTACCAACCACATCCTAACCTGAGGGCATTTTCTGCACATATATAGGGCACCTCTGAAACCAGATTCCAGATCTCAACTTGACTGGAAGATGGACTGAAGAAGAGCTGCCTTGCTGCATTGTGAAACCAGCAAAAAGACTGCACTGGCATGATATGTACCTGCTGAACCTGGTGGCCAGCAAAGGAAATGGACTGTCCTTGATGTGCCCTGCTCGAGGAGAAATTGTCTCCAGAGCCCATTCAAAACCAAGAAACTCCAAGGGTCAGTGAACTGGCCTCCTGTTCACAGTACAGGGGCACAACATCTGAGAAACCTGCTCTGGAAAGTTGTTCATCTGAAATCTTCAACCCACCACGATGTAGCACCAGGGACCAGGACCTAACTCACAAAGTTGCACCTGAGTTCACTGATCCAGGAATACAGCTTGAACTCCCAGAAGATTAGCTAACAACCTAGGAAGGATTGGCCTGTGACTGATACTGGGTGACCAGTAGTTCAGTGGCAACTGGGCTTCAGACAGCACCTAGAGGACTTTGTAGGATGTTGACTCTGTAACCAGGACCCCCTCACCCCATTTGTGGACCAAAGAGTAGTTGTAGCAAGTCCGCCATTGACAGGATTGCATCTGCAACATCCTTTGAGCATCCTCAGCATCCTTCATCCCATGCATCAAGACCAATTCCACAGGAAAGGCCTGCAAAGAATAAAAGCGACTGGAACTGACTGAAGACAATTTCATCTGCTAGGGTAAATGTTTATGACGACCTGACCATACTGATTGGCTTCCTACTGGAGTTGGTCGCCTAAAGTGACTTTAAGTGACCGAATTCCAAGTAGCACTAATGTTTTGGTGAAAACGTTTCCAAATATCAAATATCTTGAATTTGCCCATGCTTGTTTATGGTTGAGTAAAATAAGTCTATTTACTATACCTGATAAATTCGATATCTCCAGAACCCTCCAGTGGATCTCTTTTGTTGTGTGTCTAAAAATACATAAACAATGGGGTGGGGCCCATAACACTGATTTCACTTTACGCACTTTCTCTCTACTTTATGGATTGGTGTGATTCACAGGAGAGCGGATGGATCATAGTGGAATGTTTAAATTCAACTAAACTATTTACATAATATACATCTGCAGTTTAAATTCCTTTACCATGGTTCTAGTGTTAAATCATTTTATTCAGACACACCACCATTAATTTCGATGGATCATGCTTGTAAAAGATTAGGCTAAGGATGAGCAAGACCAGCTTAATTATTCATTTATCTAATTTGTATTTAGCATTGATTCTTTGTCATGACTTATTTTATTCACGCAATTTAAAATATAGTGAATTGAGGTTTATAATCAATAAATCTCAAACATTTAATTTATTAAATGTAAGCTCAGAAATGAACATTTATTTAGATTTAAAAGACACTTTCACAGATGCATCAAGCAAAATACCTCCCGGTAAAATAGCGATTCGGTAAAACAGGCCGATACCGACCGCAAAACCCCTAAATGCAATGCATCAACACAAATCGGTAAATATTAAAGAATCGCTAAAAAATTCCCCTCGGTAAATTACCGAATCGCTATACAGCCAATCGGAAATAACGAATACCAAAGCAGGCCCCGGTAATACTGAATCGCTATTAAAGAATCGCAACGGAATACATGAAAAATCACAAATACCGAAAAGCTCGAAAATCGCTATTTAGCATAAGCAAAATAAGGGGAATCTCAACCTGGAGGTAAAGTTATACAAATGATGAAATATTTTTTTTTTTTTTTTTTACTGACAGGTGCTGACAATCAGTAACCCTTCAAAATGACCCTGGAAACCCTGTTAGTCAACCAAAATGGCTGCCCCCTACGTGCTTGCTCGGATGAGGAGAATCAATGCCCTGGCCCAGCGAAGGAGGATGATCCCGGCTAGGGTCTTCAAGGTGCGCATCACATTGCTTGGGTAAACAGAGGAGAAGGTGTACGATAAGTACAGACTCAGTCCTGCCATGATAATGCGTCTAATAGCAGATCTGGAACCACATCTCCAGCACCAGACGCTTAGGACCCAGGCAATACCAGCCCATGTCCAGGTCCTATGCAGCCTGCACCTGCTGGCGTCTGGAAGCTTCCAGGGGGTAATAGCAGAGGCCTGAGGTGTGTCGCAAAGCGCACTATCACGCTTCTTCCACAGGTTCCTGGACACCATGCTAGTATCGATACATCGTCACATCACCTTCCCCACGACCCCCCAACAGTTGAACCGCACCAAGCGTGAGTTCTACCAGGTGGCCCAATTCCCCCATGTGATAGGGTGTGTCGACTGCACCCATGTCCACATCTGTCCTCGCTCAGCCACCGAATACATCTACCGCAACCGGAAGTCATACCATTCCATTAATGTGCAGGTTGTGTGCAATGACAAGCACATCATTACGGACCTCGTAGCCCAATTCCCAGGGAGCACACACGACGCATACATCTTCCGTCACAGTGGCATCCACAGGCGCCTGATCAACGGTGATTTTGGAGTTGGACACCTACTAGGCACGTATCGATGTGACACCATTTAATCCATCCCTACATGTACCATAGCATTCATGCCGCTACCATACTCTCCCCATCTTGCAGGTGACAGCGCTTACGCCTTGCGTGAGTATCTACTCACTCCCTACCTCAACCCAGCAACACCACAAGAGCAGCGCTACAACAGAGCACTCATCAGCACAAGGAATGTTGTAGAGCGCACATTCGGCATCCTCAAGAGTCACTTCAGAATATTGCACAAGACAGGAGGTGCCTTGTAGTACGACCCAGTGACCTGCTGGCAGATCATAGCTGTCTGTGCCATCCTGCATAACATCGCAAAAAGAAGGGGGATACCCATAGAGGTGTACGGTGAGGACGAGCTACGTGCACAGCAACCCCCCCAACACCGACAGGCACATGTGCCCAACACAGCAGAAGGGCAAATCAGGTGGACATACATCACACGGCATCACTTCTGAGACAGGTAAGAAAGAGCCATGACAAGATGATATGCATTGCAAGGGTTTAATGCCCATTGACACCTGATTGGTGCTGATTAATGTAACTGAAACATGACGCAGCGTAAATTAAAACAAAAGAGAAAATGTCCATTGACAACACAGGTGCTGCATGTGGCACTACAGTTGGCCCATGGTTACCTCACCTTGGCCAGGGAGCCATTGCATCATGGCTATTTACGTTTGCCACAGACACCCAGCCTCCTGTCCCGTGTCTCCTCAACATCTCCTTGATCACTCACAGTGGCTGGTGCACTGCGCGTGCTGTGCCTCCTCCCGCTTGTCTCAGGTATGGTGACGCTGCTCACACTTGAGGCTGCCTCACTCACCTCATCCCCTCCCGCACTGCTGATACTGGCAGTTCCAGACTGCAGATGCTCCACTGCAGTGGTCACTGTCTAGAGGGTCCTTGCCACATCCCCACAATAATGGCCCATGTCCACCGGCAGGGACACCGATCTGTGGGCTACCACAGCTGTGCTGTTGCACAGCTTCTTGATGGCCTTAATTGTGGCATTGATACTGAGTGAGTACTGCTCATGTCTCCTGCGCTCACTCCGTTGGCCTGCAACAACAGCGCGTGTTAGTTCCTGTAGGCATACCTTAATGTCATTGTTGCCCTCTGCAACGGCTGTGGTCAGCTCTCGCACAGCGTCAGTCATTGATGAAAATCTGTTGGACATCCTTGTCATGCTAATTTTCATTGCACCCATGTGTTTTGCCAGCAGGCGCTGAACACGCAGCATCCGGCTCTCCACGACTCCATACACATCTGCAGGATCTACTGTTGTCGCTGCAGCCCTACCCAGGGATCCGGCCCGCTGTCTAGCTCGCGGACGTGCTGCTGTTCGTGCGGTTGGGGTGACAACAGCCTGCTGCTGTACATTTGTGGCTGCTGGCCTCAGCTCCGTCTCCATCTCCTGCAGGGAGGGGACATTTGCCCTGCGGCTATGTGTGGTTGGCAGGACTTGTGGAGGTGGAGGTGGTGTTGGTGTTGCTGTCCGTGGTGGTGGTGTTGGTGTTGCTGTCCGCGGTGGTGGTGGTGGTGTTCTTGGCCGTGGTGCTGGTGGTGGTGGTGATGTTTGCGGTGGTGGTGAACGGGAAGGACAGCCTCCATGTTCCAGCGTGTTCTCCGCATCGGTCACCACTGGGGTCTCACAGATGACTAGGCGGGCGCTGTCATCTGATTCCATGGGGGAGGCATCTGTGTGTGAAACAGAGCATTGTTATGATTTTGTGGATATTGTAATTTTATGCTTTAGTCATCTACATAAAGGACATATGGGAACTGAAATTTGGACCTTGACTGCTGTTTTCATGTCATGCACCTCAGGGGTCAGACAGGAACCCTTTCATGTTATGACTACAACTCCCATGAAGCAACACTCTGTTGAGGGATTGTGCTTTAGGCAAGGCTACTTGTGCACTGTGTTTGACTTGGGGAAATGGGCAGGGTTTGACAAGACACTGCATATCTGCGCTGGCATGCATCTTACCTTGTCCGCCTTCCGCAGCACCTGAGGTGTCCAGTTGGGTGACCCCCACAACAGCTTCCGGTTCGATGGTCGACTCCACAAGGTCCTCGAGGGCTGTGTTCGGTGTCACATTTGAGGACCCACCACCTGTGCCAGATGCATCTTTCACCCTTTCCGCGATCTTCTCCTTAGCCCTTTTGCGGAGGTCGTACCACTGTTTATTAAGGTCCTCGATGCTGCGGTGGGTGACTCCCACAACATTCACGCTGTCCTTGATGCGCAGCCACATCCTGCGCTTCTCCGCCTCTGGCACCTTCAGGGACAGTCTGCCAAACAGTTTTTCATGCCTGCTGCTGATACCCTCTATCAGAATCTCAAGTTCCTTGTCAGAAAACGTTCATTTTCTCTTCCTGGTGTTGTCCTTTCCCTTGGGTGCTTCTTTCTCCATGATGCACTTCTGTGCAGGTCCTGGCCACTGCTGGCTATGTATTGCTCCTCTGCTCCTGTGCTCTGCCTCCTCCTCTGAGCTCCACAGGGCATCCAGGTGAAGCATGGGCTGAGCTACTTCCTGGTTGTGACGTCATCAGCCTGCTTCCGAAGCGCCGCGTGTTTTTGCCGATTTCGCTAATACCGACTTCGCTAATACCGAATTCGCAGATACCGATTTGGTATTTACTAATTCGGTATTTGCGAAATCGGTATCTCGCAGTCATCTCGCAAAGTTTTACCGATTTTTACCGATTCGGTAATATTTAGCGATTTTATTGATGCATCGCGGTTTGCATGTCCTTATTAGCGATTCCTTATTTTTCGCTAATAACGACTAAGAATACCGATTTTTGATGCATCTGCCAGAAAGTTATTTAAGAAGAAGACATAATAGTTCCCAAACTCATCATTCTATTTCCCTAACTATCAACCTCACCTAAAGACTCCGTTCCCACTCAGGCTAAGTTCAAAATCTCAAGAAAAACGACAAAGTTCTTACGCATCAGGATTCAATCAGCATTCCGACAGCATGTCAGGATACATCAGTAAAGAAAGTTTTTTACCTCATCGGAACGCCTTCTTTTATACCCTTTTTACTAACTAAACTATCTAATTTTCTGTAACATTTGGGGACTCAAATGACTCTGATTGGTCCAAACAAGGGGTGGATGATCAAAACCTCATCTCAGCTTCCGCAACTTCAGCAATTTTCAATATGGTCTTTGTCTTTGTAAATGTTCATGTCATTTGCATCCTCAATTGGTAATTTCAGTGTTCTTTCCCATGATTTCACTACCTACTTCCATTTTGTTGGCAGTCATTCAAGATTCCAGGGCAGCTTGTCCTTGACCGATCTCATTCAGCTAGAGGCTTTGCAAGCTTCGTCTGCAGTTTTCATTCACAGCTCTGCGCATGCGTAATACGCCTCAAACTCGATTTCATGCAAACATCCATTTTTCTACAGGCCGCAGAGGCCCATACGGGAACTATTATAAAAACAAACACAAATAACTATTAATTATTGAATTAAAGCGCATTCTATTTACCTCCCCCTTCATTAAGGTATCCCTATTAGTTGTTATCTAGCAAAATAAAGCACAACTATGCGTGATTTTCTTACCCATCTTCTGTTTCTGCCACAAATAGACAAACAGAAAGCACATTCATGCCTCTTTCGGATTAATTTAAAGCTGTTTGTTAGTTTAGGACGTGACAAAATCACTTTATTAGTCAATTATGGTTGCAAAATAAGCAAAATTAGTTCCCACGTGTACTTGTGCAAGTGCAATTTTACTCTAGGTTGATTAGCATTTCAAAAACAACAGTTGATGGACAGAAGGCAGAACAATGTCATACATTCACCCCAGTACAGACTTCTGGGCCTAAATCCATCATTTTTTTGCTCACCATGCCATTCCAGTTTGAACCCAGTCTTATGCAAATCAGTCTTGACCCTGTGCCCCATGGGAACAGTCCAGCCCGAACTGCCAAGCCAGGTCCTCCCTGGACTAGAAACAAGCATCCAAGGACCGTTTTCGGGCTTTCAGCCCTCATCAGCCTGGATAGCTTGATTCCAGTGACATGGAGAACACTGGACTCACCTCTGAGCATACCCATCCCACTCGGGGTGACAAATGCAAAACCAACAGTTGATGGACAGAATGCAGAACAATGTCATACATTCACCCCAGTACAGAGATCTGGGCCTAAATCCATTGTGTTTTTGCTCACCATGCCATTTCAGTTTGAAACCAGCCATATGCAAAAGTCTTGACCCTGTCCCCCATGGGAACAGTCCAACCCGAACTGCCAAGCCAGGTCCTCCCTGGACTGGAAACAAGCATCTAAGGACCTGTTTTGGGCTTTCAGCCCTAATCAGCCTGGATAGCTTGATTCCAATGGCATGGAGAGCACGGGACTCACGTCTGAGCATACCCATCCCACTCGGGGTGACAAATGCAAAAACAACAGTTGATGGACAGAATGCAGAACAATGTCATACATTAACCCCAGTACAGAGATCTGGGCCTAATTCCATCGTTTTCTTGCTCACCATGCCATTCCAGTTTGAACCCAGCCATATGCAAATCAGTCTTGACCCTGTGCCCCATGGGAACAGTCCAGCCCGAACTGCCAAGTATTTCAAACCACTCAATTAGTTACTGTTACTGTTATGGGAAAGAGACTTCATAAGGGGTATACAACATTTTGTTTCTACCCTCGCTCGATCAACTCCCCCCTTTGGTGATTTTATCACCAAATCTCCCCCAAATTTTAAGCAAAATTTAATAAAACATGTTTCAAATTCTTCAGTTATTATTAGTCTACAAATTTGTTTAATCTATCTCTTTATTTCTCTTATACGCTATTGATTGAAATTCTTCCATCTCAACATCTTAATTTTCTCGTTCTCTATCTTGTCTTTCTTTACTCATCTTCTTTATTGATCTCTTAATATTTCTCCTTTATCTATTCATGCAACATATTTTTAATGTAAATATCAGTATTGCTATTACTATCACTGGAAAAATTACCTTACCTATAATTGAACTATTCAATTCATAAGTCTTTATTTCGATTTTTTTTTAAATCATAAAAGACATTTACAACAACAAGTCATGTTCAATACTTAGATTTTTTAATTTCTTAAAATTACCCTCCATAGACAGTTAATAACAACCACTAAACATCGCATCAGTTATTGGCCATCCAACAATAATTTAGCACATAAGTTACATAGATAAAAACAAATATTAATTAAATCTAGTTAAAAACACATTATTATACAGTTATATTTTTTTTAAACCATTTCTATAGTTAAAATAAGTTTTTAAACTTTATAAATTCATCATTGGACACATACTATATTTTCAGGTGAGTTTAACCCATAAAAGAGACATTTCGGAAAGAAAGTGCCACTAAGATTTCACTGTAAGCTCATTTTACGGGACCGGAGGATCCACATCCAGTGAATAAACTTAGCGACAACTATAACCACAGCCTGGGAATTATTAGTTCGAAGGATCCTGACAGACTCACAGCCTGTTTTGAGACCTAGCTGAACACAGATGGGTTTTATCCAGGATAATCTAGGGACCTTGTATTCAGGGCAGGCAAACAGGATGTGCCCAAAATCTTCCCGCTGGGTGGGGCAGAAGGGGCAGGCAGGGCCTTGACCACCGCACCACCTCGCAGTCAAGGTACTGAGTGGTAGTGTCCCTACCCTGAACTGATGGTATTTCTTCCTGTCCCCCGGGATGGTAATCCAATCCCAATAACCCTCATAAGCTGGAGAGTGTTTCAATCCAATAAATTCCGCCGTAAGTGATAGTTTAGTACAGCGGCCAAATCTTTTTATCTCAGGCATGTTCCAGTACAGGTCTCTAAATGTTTTCCTAGGTGGAAAGGTATTCCCTAATGGGTCATCCCACAATGGGGATAGGCCCATGGCTGAATATATAGCTTTTACCTCCCTCAACCATAAAATTTTGTGAGCCCTATCAGCATCTCTAACCTCGAGAAAGGCTCGTGCATACTGGGAGAGTTCCGGGGTAACCCATAATCTCCTCCAGTAGGCAATTGATCTATATCTGGCCATATCTTCGAGACAATAAATTCCCAGGTCGTAGCGAAGAGGAATCAGCGGAGTAGAAACCGGGAGACCTGTAATATTGCGCAAGAATTTACTTTGCGCACCCGTCAACTTTTTTAAATTACTAAGTCCCCACAGTTCCGCTCCATAGAGAACTGCCGCTCCCACTTTCGCATTGTAAATCTTTAAAACCGGAGTAATTGGCCTGGTATGTGACAAGTAAAATTCTTTAGTAAGTGCTCCCGATAGTTGAGCATGCTTTGTGACCAACTGGTTTGTGTGGTATCTCCAATCTAATAAATGATGGAACTCGCACAGCCAGATGGGTGTTCCCCAAGGTAATGCAGGTAAAGTTCTGTTGTGTGCTCCGAGAAAATCACTGTCTGGCCTGACAGTGATGACTCAACGAGGACTACTACAATGCCCACCCCTGCCCGGGGGAGGCGTCTCCGAGCACAACGTAAAGTGACCGACTTGGTCTTATTCCATAAATAAAGTTAATCCAAGCAGCGTGGCTTTCTTTAATTCTTCATCGATTTATTAAACACATTCATGTTTCATGGTTTAATTTAAAGCTGTTGTTGCAAAGAGGGTAACATAATTATAGCCAATCCCGATGCATTTCGGGCTCTGCCCTTCCTCAGGGGATGACTCTAAAAACAAAGAGAATGAAAGAATCGTAGTACCAATATGAAATTGACCATCATGCTGTTATTCATCAGTGCGTGGACTAATGATTGGTGCTAGAAAAAAGTACTGCGTACGTGGTGACATCGTGAAATTACAATGGGAGTCCCAGGGTTCCCAAGAGAAAAATTATACAGGCTACTTGGCGGAAGGATTAAACCCTCCGTGTAAAGGACCGTGCAAACCCAGTGACAAGGTTTAACTACATGAAACCCGCAATTAGCGTGCGTAAAGTAAATCACTGAAAAATAAACGTGGACTGTGGTAGACGAGCCTGTCCACACAGCCACAAACTGGATCGGTGCTCATGCAGTTAAAAACAGTGCAAAAACGGCTGCATTCCGCTCATGAGGTACTCACGTTACACCAAACAGTGCCAGGGCTCCGAGGAGTTCCAACGTGCAATGGAGAAATCGAGGTGTTCAAGTAAAAAAAGCATGCAAAGGGAGCGTGAACTAAACATAAAAAAGGGGCACAGTGTCCAGCAGGGTCAGGTGTCATTGGTGTGTAAATACGGGCGCCATCTTGGAATGTGATAAAGGACCGTGAATCATATATAAAATAATGCATTGACAGTGCTGTATAAATCGGGGGTCTGATGGTGATACATAAAACGTGAAGTCACATGCACATGCGCAAGTATACAAATATATATCATAAATAACATTGAAATTCCATTCTGTCATTGAGCCCCTGTGGTATCATGGTGGACATAAAACAGATCCAAAAGTTCTCGCGTTTCAACAGTGTGTTCTTGTTGTTGTTGGTCACCTTTACTTGTTCCAGTATTAGGAACTTCAATTGTGCCACATTGTGTCTATTCTCAGTGAAATGTGTGGCTACACTGGACTTAGAATTATTAGTCCTGATGTTGCTCTTGTGTTCCAAAATGCGGACACGTATTTTCCTTTCCGTGTGGCCGATGTAACATTTGCCACACGGGCATTTGAGTAGGTAAATAACATTGCTGCTGTTGCACGTGGCATTGACACGGAGTTTGATAGGATATCCTTTGAGTGGATGGTTAGTAGTGTTCCCACGAATGCAGTTGTTGCAGTTGCTGCAATTGTAACAAGGCCTTAGGCCAGTGTACATGGGCTGACAGAGAACTTTTGGATCCGTTTTATGTCCACAAATGGATACACCAACTAAATGGCACGGCTATGGGAAATTGCGCAGCTCCCTGCTACGCGAACATCTTTATGAAGCAATTTGAGGAGACGTACATTACGAATCAGACGGCATGGCAGGAACATGGCAAGCTTTACTTGCGTTACATTGACGACATCTTCTTATTGTGGGATGGTCCCACGGAAACATTGATTGGATTTCTTAACTCATGGAATAACATCAATGAGAGAATACAGTTTACATGGGACTACAGCGAGAATTGTGTACATTATCTGGATGTGGAGATACATAAGGAAAGGGAACAATGGCATACTAACTTGTATCGCAAACCCACGGACCGCAACTCTACGTTGCACTACACCAGCTTTCATCCTTGGCAATTGAAAAACAACCTACCATTTGCTCAGGCTTTACGGGTCAAGCGCATAGTTTCCACACAACAGGACAGTAAACTACAGATGAGAAAATTGTTGGATAAACTAAAAGCTCGTGGCTATCCGCCACCGATCCTTGATGTGGCCATGGAGAGAAGTGAAGTCATCAACAGGAGTACACTTTTACTTCCCAAACCTAAGGTTCAGTCCAACCGCATGGTTGTGGTGTCCAAGTATTCAACACTATCCAAAACTTTCCAACACATTATTCGCAAACACTGGCCAATTTTAACCATGGAACCTGATTTCCAAGGCATATTCAACTCACCACCTATGTTTGCCTTCACAAGAGGCCGTAACCTGAAGGAAATCCTTACCAGGCAAACGACATCCGACTGTCAGCCCATGTACACTGGCCTAAGGCCTTGTTACAATTGCAGCAACTGCAACAACTGCATTCGTGGGAACACTACTAACCATCCACTCAAAGGATATCCTATCAAACTCCGTGTCAATGCCACGTGCAACAGCAGCAATGTTATTTACCTACTCAAATGCCCGTGTGGCAAATGTTACATCGGCCACACGGAAAGGAAAATACGTGTCCGCATTTTGGAACACAAGAGCAACATCAGGACTAATAATTCTAAGTCCAGTGTAGCCACACATTTCACTGAGAATAGACACAATGTGGCACAATTGAAGTTCCTAATACTGGAACAAGTAAAGGTGACCAGCAACAACAAGAACACACTGTTGAAACGCGAGAACTTTTGGATCCGTTTTATGTCCACCATGATACCACAGGGGCTCAATGACAGAATGGAATTTCAATGTTATTTATGATATATATTTGTATACTTGCGCATGTGCATGTGACTTCACGTTTTATGTATCACCATCAGACCCCCGATTTATACAGCACTGTCAATGCATTATTTTATATATGATTCACGGTCCTTTATCACATTCCAAGATGGCGCCCGTATTTACACACCAATGACACCTGACCCTGCTGGACACTGTGCCCCTTTTTTATGTTTAGTTCACGCTCCCTTTGCATGCTTTTTTTACTTGAACACCTCAATTTCTCCATTGCACGTTGGAACTCCTCGGAGCCCTGGCACTGTTTGGTGTAACGTGAGTACCTCATGAGCGGAATGCAGCCGTTTTTGCACTGTTTTTAACTGCATGAGCACCGATCCAGTTTGTGGCTGTGTGGACAGGCTCGTCTACCACAGTCCACGTTTATTTTTCAGTGATTTACTTTACGCACGCTAATTGCGGGTTTCATGTAGTTAAACCTTGTCACTGGGTTTGCACGGTCCTTTACACGGAGGGTTCAATCCTTCCGCCAAGTAGCCTGTATAATTTTTCTCTTGGGAACCCTGGGACTCCCATTGTAATTTCACGATGTCACCACGTACGCAGTACTTTTTTCTAGCACCAATCATTAGTCCACGCACTGATGAATAACAGCATGATGGTCAATTTCATATTGGTACTACGATTCTTTCATTCTCTTTGTTTTTAGAGTCATCCCCTGAGGAAGGGCAGAGCCCGAAATGCATCGGGATTGGCTATAACTATGTTACCCTCTTTGCAACAACAGCTTTAAATTAAACCATGAAACATGAATGTGTTTAATAAATCGATGAAGAATTAAAGAAAGCCACGCTGCTTGGATTAACTTTATTTATGGAATAAGACCAAGTCGGTCACTTTACGTAGTGCTCGGAGACGCCTCCCCCGGGCAGGGGTGGGCATTGTAGTAGTATCTCCAATCTAGTCTAGATGATAAGGTGACACCCAAATAAGTGAATACTTGTGTCTGTTCCAGTTGGACCCCATCCATAACCACTTTCCCTTTAACGAGTCTATTTTTATGTAAGACCATGAACTTAGTCTTAGTTGTGTTAATGACAAGTCCGTGGTCATTGCAGAAGACTTCAAAAACATCAATGGCCTTCTGAAGGCCCTGTTGTGTTTTTGAGATTAATAAAGTATCATCTGCAAACATCAACAGGGGGATCAGCTTACCATCCAGCTTTGGTGCATCAGTAGGTTGCTGTTCATAGTAGCTGATCACCCTGTTGATGTACAGTGAGAAGAGTGTAGGGGCTAGCACGCACTCTTGGCGGACTCCCCTTGCAATAGGAAATTTGTCAGTTACACTCCCCTGCTGATTCCAACGAACTCGGGCGAAGTTGTCATCATGTAGTCTAATTAGGAGGGACAGGATATCCAAAGGCATACCCTGATCCTTTCGGGCTGCCCACAATTTTGCACGTGGCACCAAATAGAACGCTGATTTAAGATCAACAAAGGCTGCAAACAGCATACCCCCCCCTAGGAGCACTATTCGCCAGTATATTAAACAAATCTAAAAACTTGGTCAACCGTACTGGTATGGCTACGGAATCCGGCCTGGAGCGGCAACAAAACATCAGCAGTTTCTATCCAGCCCTGGATACGCTGTAGTAGAAGCCTCGCCACCACCTTTTGTATGCATGCTATAAGGCTAATTGGCCTGTAATTTTCAGGGTCCGAGCACTCCCCCTTTTTAATAATTGGGATGATCTCAGCACCCTTCCAGGACTCAGGTATAGGTGAGCCCATAGCAATGCCATTTACTAACAGATGGATATAGGAAGCCCAAAGTTCCTTGTCATGCATAAAAAGGTCTGCTGGGACTGAGTCTAAGCCTGGAGCTCTAGCTTTTGGGATATTGTTCAAGATCTTAATGACATCTGTTCTGGTAAAGGAAAGATGATTTGTACCCTGGGTTAAATTAGAAAAAATCTCACAGCCATCACCATCTTTGTCAGTAGACGCAAACTGGGATGCGTAGTGAGAAACCCAGGCATTAGGTGAAACATGATTAATAGGCTCACCCCTTTTAACCACCCTTCCCCATTTGACCATATCTCAAAAGGAGCGCATTGATCTTTCACTACTGGCGCTCAACAATTCCTTCCAGTATTCTTCGTCCCAGTCACGTTTTGCTTTATATTGAGTTTGTTTATACATGACTCGGGCAGTCTTAATCCTACCTATGTCTTCGGTTTTAACTGCATCTGATAGGGCCTTATACGCTACTCTACAGGTCTTGCCATACCATTGGTCTTCCTTCCTCAGTGGCCTACTCTGTTTTTTAGCCACCCTTTTAATAAAAAATATCTTAACTTATTTAAAAAAATGTCATGGATTAGGCCAGTATTAGATACAATGTCCTCCACAGTGGAGTTATTCTGGAGGTCCTCTATAGCCTGGAGAGTCAGATCCCTCATAGCAGCAATTCTTTCTTCATTCATTGCACAATTAGCCCATCTTACTCGTCTATAATCATTTGAGAGGGCTATTTCCACACAATCAGATTGGCCCTCGCTATTGGTTAGGTCAAAAAGCCTAAATGATAGAAGTAATGGGTCGTGATCGCTCTCTACTCTTTCCACTATTCGCATATCCTCAATGCTGGCCCAATTCTCTTTATTAGTAAGGATATAATCTATACGGCTATGGGATACAGTGGTATTAAAGGTAGATGCACCCCGTTTATCAGAACCCGTTCTTCCATTCGTGGCACGCAGGCCGTGCTCAATACATAAAACTTTAAGTTGCAGCGCGGCATCTGTCCATCTTTTGATAGGTGGTATTATCAACTGAGGGATATTCCAGATGTAATCCTCTTCCAGCGTGAGGTCTATGTCATAACTGTCTAGGGGTTCAAAACAACAATTAAAATCTCCAGCTACAATATTATCACCCTCTGAGCAGTAACGCTCAAGCAGAGCATCTAATTGATCGACTGCTTCAGTAGGTTTGCCACCTGGTAGCCCCCTGGAGTAAATATTAAAAACAAATAAATCTTTATAATCAGGACAGGTACATTTGATTAACAAAATGTCTGGGCTATTAGTAGCCAATTGAGAAATAGAATATCTATTATCCTGCTTTACCCATGTGAGTAGGCCTCCTTTTGGTCTCCCCCGCAAACTAGGACTAGCCGGGATATAAAAATTTAAATATCCTTGCTTATATTCCGGGGTCACCTGCCATGTTTCCTGTAAAAGGATTATATCCCTGGTGTCTAGAAAAGCTAACCAATCCAGGGATGTTAATTTACTTCTTAGCCCTGCCACATTCCATGAGACCAGAGTGGTTGCATGTGAACGTTTAGAGCTGGTGGATCCAAAGCCATCCTTGCCCTCCTTTAGAATGATACCCCCACAATTACTGACTTTTACTGGATCATAAATAGGGTCAGTACTACTTTTTCCTGGACCATCAGACCCGGGGAAAGTGGGATCCTCTGGCAAAATATTTGCTGTGGGGCAATGTTCTATCTCATTACTAGGAGGCCTTACTTCCTCTTGAACCCCTTCCTTAGCTTGAGGGAGTCAATCATTACAGTCTAGTGAATTGAAAATCTCAAATCTATTACTTAATGGAAGAGTACTACTTAAGGGGGCAACTAGTGGGAAACCCTGGCCCTTTGTGTATATTCCTAATTCGGAATGTGGACGGTAGAAGTAGCCCAATGGAAGGACATTTACAAAGTCCTGATGAATCCTAAACGATCCAGTCTGTCTGAGAATGAGTCTGACCAATTCAGGTGAACTAAAGTTTACAATAACGCAGTCCCCCCGTATTCCCTTCTTTGAATGGCCCAACCAGGATACTCTACAAACCATCTTAAAATTAGTATGTAAGTGTTCTCCCAAGACTCTTTTAATACTCAGAAAGTGTAAGGCCTTATTTTTCAATGCTGACCAATGCTCTACCTCACCTTCTGGAAGCATTGGAACATTAGCCAAGATAACAGTATAAGGGCAAGCCTCCGGGGGTAAATGGAGAGTAACTTCCCTTGAGAAATTATTCGCATTTGGGAATAGTCTTCTACTCGGGCCTTTGGGCGGAAACTTAACTGGGGGATTATTGGTTGGTGTTAATACGGGAGGATCCAGGACTGTGGGTACTTTAGTGCTAATAGTCTTTAAACTTGCTGGGTCATTGGGCTTTGAACCTACGGGAGCAAGGGATACTTTAGCAGTTAATTCTGGTATTTTCTGAGCCCCTTTGGCGGGCAGACGATCGTTTCTGAGATGATTTTCCATTAGATCGAGCCTACATTCTATCAGCTCAAGTTTTTTCATAACCGGACGAAGAAGGGATCCAAATAGCTCCTCCATATGCCCAATCAAGTCAGACATAGTTCCTTCAATGGGGCCATTTGAGGGAATAGGCTGTGTATCAGGCCTGAGATGAGGGACTGGGCGAAACATTTGAGGGATAGAATTTTCTAAATTTTCACCCAACCCACTTGCAGAATTTTTATTTTTTGCTAATTTTGCTTGTTGACGGCTACCCTTCGGGGGGCCCTGAGCTTTTCTTTTCATAGGTTGGTCTTTCTTTCTATCCCCAGGAGGTAGTCGGACTGCACAGTACGTGTAGAGGGAGGGGAGGGTGTGGGGCTAATTAACAATGAACCATCTAAGTTAGAAATTTGTAAAACTGCCTCACTATCGTCCAAAGTGGGCGAAACCAACACCCGTGGGTAGCCAGGGTCAGGACATATAATATCAGTAGCATCTGGGGCCGAGGCCAAGTCAGGATTAGAAACCTGACTTTGTAATGGCTCCAGTGAATATCTCCTCTCTACTAGTGCTATCTCCTTGTCAATTTCCAGTTCAGCCCGTTTCAGAAAAGCATCCATTGTCCCGACGCCACCACCACCCCTTCGAATAACTTTAGTCATTATTCGCAGATTAGGAACAGCCTTCAAAAAGCCAGCATAATGTACTACCCAACCCCACACCAATGCAGACAAATTGAGTCTTAAATGAACATCAATACCAATAGGTCAAAGATATCACGATGTTCAGGGGGTGGCCCGTCCCGTCCTCCTCCGTCCCCGGACGGCCGCAGACGGCCCCACCCTTCTCCTGGGCTTCTCCCGGGCGAATCCGCGAGCGTCCCACTCCGTGTCCCGCTGTGCGTTGGGCCGGTGCCGATTTTAAAGGTACTAGGGGGCGGGGCTTCCGGCCGGCACCTCCCGCGAGACCGCGCTGCCTGCTGGATGTTGTAGGCAGGCAGCGCGCGGTCCGCGGGTAACTCCAGGCACGGGTGGTCAGTGGCGGCAGCAATCCCCCAGCTCTCCCTCAGCACGCAACAGGCAGCAGCGTCCTCCTCTTACGGCGCAGGTTCCAACCAAAACAAAATTCTCCTCGGACTTCAGGTCAGATTAGTGACGCGTGAACTACCTATTTCATGTAACCAATGTTTAACTGCTGTAAAACTTTTACCTCTTTTTCAAAGAACACTATCAACTTCCAGTGGTTCAATTTCTTTATGCAACTCTGTAATATTTCTAATATACTTTTCAATGATTTGACTTTTATCTGGTATGTACGTGCAACAGCGCTGTACATGTAAGTTTCCACAAACTCCTCCCTCTTTTGCCAAGATTATGTCAAGAGCAAGACGATTCTGCATCACCATAGCTCTCATAGCAACTAATTCAGTATCTACCATTAAAAATCCTCCTGCAGTATCTGTTGACAATCGATCTACTATTGTTGACAACTTTCTAATTTTGTTTGCATTAAAAGATATCCCCACCATTGGTATCAGTGCTCCAAAAATGTCACCAATTATCTCAGCTACACTCTCTCTTTTTCTATGACTTAAATGTTTACCTATATCATATGTTCCTCGAGTACTTCTATATACATGAAAGATTTTTGGAAAGACCAAACCGACATGGCTTGTCCCGTACCAATGATCGGGCAATTTGTAATAAGCCTTATTTCCGCAAACAAAATATATCCCAGGAAAAATTGGATCTTTACCACCTTTAAATCCCAATCCCCCAATTATACGATATATATCTTCGCATTGACTCGATCCCACAATGCAAACCGAGTAACTTGGTATTTGCCTGCTCCTTATGTGGTTTTACTGAGCAGATTTTCCATCCAGAAAAATCGAGCCAGGTGTTTAGGCACCTGGAAGATCTGGGTGCTGGAACACCAGGCTAATTGTTATCAGGTAAAAATGTATTCTACCCAGGGATACATCTCTACCTGATTTATTGTCAGGCCTTTGTCAAGTAGATTATTACTTCGTGGTGGCAACAGATGGTCACTGCGGAGGTTCTGACGGAGGTCAAATGAATTACCTACCCATCAAAGTGATGGATAAAAGGAAGAATCGGCGCTGGTGACTCTGTAGCAATAGTTAAGTGGTTAGGATTGAGTTTCCATGGAACAAGTGTTTTTGTGTGGCTTATAACATTGGTGCCATGTGACGAACCTGGAAACATTATGCCCAATAAGTACATTTCAGTAAGGTTACTGATGTTAAATTTCATACTGATCCATCCAGGAGGATGACAATATAAAAAGAAGGATCAAAAAGGAATATTTTCAACTCCCATAGAAAAAATTGCTATCTGTTAGAGCAAAAACTCACTACGGGAATTACAACAAATCTATAAAATTAGAACTTTACTCAGAGGAAAACCTTTGCTTGTATTTTTGGAAATTTGTGAAGTTTTTTTTTTTTAGATATTAGCATTATAAAAAGGTGTAGAACTCCCTTCCACATGAAATTTAAAAATATATGTTTTTTGATTTGCCTATCACTGTAGTTGTTTTTGACACACTTGCATAACATAAGGCAGACAAAGCATGTTTTGGTTACATTTTATTTCTTTTTGGGTTTGTGCAGACTCGGCTGGGCACGTTGAAATACGAATAACAAAATTGCCCATTTGGTAATAACTGTTCAGCAAATATTCAAGACAAGTGCAGGATTTTCTGGTTTCATGCAGTTCGCTCAGGGGCATAATTAAAGGAGGAGTGAAAAAAGAATTACTTGCTAATATCTTTGGTGCAGTTTCACAGATCTGTGACACTTGGCATATAGTTTGCATGTTTTACTTGTGAATATTTTAATGTAATGCAGAGCTGACCGGTTGGGGCACAGTTTAAGTGGACAAAGGTCATTTGCAGATAACATAGACATTGTTTAATGAATATGACATCGCATACTATGGTTGCAAGCTATGCCCTGTTCCGGAAATTTACGGAGCTAAATCTTAGATTTTGGTGCCATTTTATATACCCACACATTATTTGGCAGGCAATTGGAAGGTTTAACTTATTTTTGATACGTTAAAATGCACGCTGATTCAGCAAAGTCCATGACTGAAGGAAGATCCTTCTCCTACCTCGCTACCAAGACCTGGAATTACCTGCTTCTGCACCTGAGGCAATACATGGCTGGTGCAATTCAGGAAGGACCTCAAGACCCAGCTCTTCGACTGAACCACAGACACAGCCCCACTCCCACTCAGTGCCTTAAGACCCTCACGGTGAGTAGTCACGCTGTAATATTACTGATTGATTAAAAGTGACAGGTAAAGCGAATTGCAAAAAGTGCTCTACTGCTAATAACGTTGTGTTATGATTCACTGGACGTATCTACTTTTGACAGCTGGTGTCATGTGGAGATGTATTATTCTGAACCTCTTAAACATAGACCAGAGAATATGGGCATGTGTGTGGAAGGTGGGCACCACTTACAAAGAGGCTTTGAATCTCTAATGGGCACTCTATATTAAACGTGTAAAAAAAGGACTATATGCTCTATGGAGTAACAACACTCTCACAAGTCCTGTAAATGCTTGGGGACATCTGTCAGGATCACAGTTAATAGTAGGCACAATACCAACAACAGCAAGAGACAGTTACACTAAGGAAAGAGCAAGAATGAAGGATTTGGAGGGCTGGTCAGTGGCGGCTGGGGCACAAATGCATCAGGCAGCCCTTTCAAGTCAAGATCTCTCTCAGACCACATGGGGCGCAGACTGAGAGAAGGTGGGTGCTCCTATGGGGATTTAGGAACTATCAGTAAATGGGATAAGTTGCCTCACAGCTGCTTAGTTGTATTCCTCATTGACTTATAGATTTGAAAACTATTTACTCCTTCTCTACTCCTTTGTTGTTCCCCACTTTTATTTCTTTCCTCCTATCTGCAGATGTCTCATTTGTTTGGCTTTTTCTCTATTTGCTCCTGCTTGGGTTGTATAACCAAACCTGTTACATTCTGAGCCTACCTGGCTGGTACCTCTAGTGTTACCTCCCATAGTGTCCCACCAGCATCTTAGCTGATGAACCTCAGTTTGTCTGGTTTCCAGTCCTTACCGAGAGCCTGGTAAGTCCTGGCCTGGAGTAGGCATTGCGACTGGAGGTGGTTCTGCTTTGTATTAAATATCTTGCAGGCTTTGTATCCAGGCTGTGTTGGTAGGTCAAGTTCAAGTAAATGTGTGCCTGAAGACATATCAATCTATGTACAGAGGATATCAAACCACCAAAGACACTGACAGTATTTCCTTGACCCTTAACTCTATTTCCCAATTCAAGAGATTTAGGTCAATAGTCAGGCAATACTAAAGTTCTCCTCTTGTCTTTAGGTATCAGCAATCCAGCAGCGCAGGCCAAGCACTGCTGTGCAGCCAGGAAATATGATACCACAGTATCTGTTTCTCTCTCTAAACCTACTCTCATTTCCCCATCTCTTCTCATTAATCAATAAATCAAATTTGTAGAGCGCAACTGTATCACCCGTGAGGGTCTCAAAGTACTGCAATCTGCCAGTTTTCCTATTGGTTGAACACCCAGGTCTTGATATCCATCCTGAACTAGTGGAGCCATGGAGATGATCTGAGGGGCAGAGGGAGTTTGTTCCAGGTCTTAGTTGCCAGGTGGGAGAAGGAGCAGCCTCCGCTGTTGGTCCGGCAGACGCAACATGTGGCTGCTAGAAGAGAGATTCAGAACGAAGTTTCCTTGTTGGTAGGTGGAAGTTCATTCGAGTGTTGAGACACTCAATTTCTTTGCTGTGTAGTGCCTTGCAATGGGTGACCAGCCTGAACTGGCATCTCTTCACAACTGGTAGCCAATGGAGTTTTCTGAGGTGAGAAGTGATGTGAGTCCGCCTGGGGAGGTCAAGGATGTATCTGGCCGCAGTGTTCTGGATAGTCTGGAGTTTTGTCATGAGTGGGGTGGTAGTTACAACATAGTGGTAGTTGCCATAGTCTAGTCTACTGGTGGTAAGAGATTGTATGACAGTTCACCTGGTGTTGTGTGGAATCCATCTGAAGTCCTTCCTGAGCCTTCAAAAGGTGTGGAAGATGAAGGAGACGGTGCTAACTTGCTTCTTTGTGGCGAGCTGGCTGTCGAGGATGATGCCTAGTTTGCTGGCATGTTCTGTGAGTTTGGGAATTGGGCCTAGATCAGGTGTCCACCATTTGTTCCAGAGGGTGTCCTTGCCTTCCCCAAAGATGAATACTTCTGCATTTTTGGTGCTGAGTATGAGACACTTGTTGTTCATCCAGGCCCTCACATCTTTCAAGCCCTGTTGGAACTTGTCCTTGGTGGTCGTTGGGTTGTTAGTCAGGGAGAGGATGAGTTGGATGTCTTACATGTAGGACATATTTTGAGTCCATGGCTCTTGACAATGTTTTCCAGGAATGTCATGAAGAGTGATGAGCCTTGAGGAACACCACAGATGATTTTTATTTTATTTTATTTGAAAATTTTTATAAAGCACAAACAAGACCCAAACAGGTATCAAAGAGCTGTACAGAAATAGGAAAACAAGGGTAACAAACTCAAAGGGACAGTACGTGAAAGTTACAACAAAGTGGGGAAACAGAGTACGTTAAGAGTTGGTGGTACAGAGGTAAACAGAGTACATTAAGAGTTGGTGGTATCAGAGGTGTCCTACAGCATGAAAACAGTTGACCAAAACAGCATACAATAAGGCGCACTTGTGAATTACAATAAGTGTTAGAATATTAACAAACAAGAGCGTGAGAGTCAGTGGATGTTGTTAAAATTTGTTCATGAGTAGCCGTTTGACCAGTTTCTTGAAAGACAGTGTGGAGGGATTGGATCTGATCTCATGAGGCAGGGAGTTCAGATTCTTGGAGCCAGACCGGAGAAAGTAGGATTGTAAGATTTATTCTTTTTGAATCTTGGTGGATTCAAGAATAGGGTGGACGTACTTCTAAGGTTTTGGCCAGCACCTGAGAGTTCAAGCTTGTTTGCTAAGTTGATCGGAGTGTTATAATGTATGGCTTTATGAGTCAGGCAAGCTATCTTGAATCAGATTCTGTCTTCAATAGATAGCCAATTTAGTTGCAAAAGGTCAGGGGAGATGTGGTCATGCTTTCTGGAGCCCGTGATGAGTCTCGCCAATGCGTTCAGGGTAGTTCGGAGTGGGGCCAACCTAGCTTTGGGAAGTCCAGCGAGGGTCACCAGACCATATTCCAACATAGAGATAACCAAGGATTGAACCGCCGGCTTGATGTCTTCGGGTGGAGGAAAGGTTATATTTTCTTCAGGGTGTTAAGTTGAAAATTGGCTCCCCTAGTAGCTGCCCTGATGTGCGCTTGCATGTTTAAGTGCTTATCCAAGGTGATGCCTAGGGATTTGGCAGAGTCTACAACATGAGGGGTGCAGTTCAGAGTGGTGAGTTGTTTAAGCCGATCCAGGGTAGGAGCCGAGTGATTGGGGGGGGGGGAATCGAAAGAAATTCCGTTTTGAAAGTATTTAACAGCAGATTGTTCTGAGCTAATCATTGTTGGGTTTGTGCAAGTGCAGCATTTAGTGTTTTTATGTCCTCTTGAGAGGAGATCTTCAGGTACAATTGCGTGTCATCTGCGTACTGAATGTTAACAAGCTTCAGAATGACAGAAAGAGGTTACATAAAAAGGTTGAAGAGAGTGGGAGAGAGAGCGGATCCTTGAGGCACTCCTATCGTAACAAGGGTACTGAAAACAAGGGCCTGGTTGATTTTGATCCTTTGTGTACGGTTACGCAGGAAAGAGGCGAACCAATTTAGGACCGGGCCAGAGAGACCCATCCTAAGATAAAGAAAATCAATCAGGTTCTCATGTTTGAAAGTATCAAAGGCTGAAGACAGGTCCAGAAGGATCAGGAGACAAGGGACATTTTGGTCAAGAGATCGCAAGGCGTCATCTACAATGTGGGTTAGAGCCGTTTCATTACTGTGGCCTGAGCTAAAACCTGATTGATGGGGGTCAAGGAGTTGATATTTTTCAATGTGTTTGCATAGCTGCGAGTGGATGCATTTTTCAAGCAGCTTAGCTAGAGTCATAATGCAGGTGATAGGTCTGCAGTTGTTAGGACCTGACAGGTCCACGTTGGGTTTCTGAGGGATGGGAGTAACTTGCCCAACCTTGAGGCAGTCGGGTATCTTGCCCTGCAAGAGGGACTCATGAATGATCCTGGACCAAAGAGGGAGAATGGCTGAGTTAATCTCTTTAAAAAGCTTGGCAGGTAAAGGATCACTAAAATGGTTGGAGGGTTTAAGGGACGAAATGTTGTGTAGAAGCTCCTTGACATCAGGGAGGCGAAAGACATTCCAAGAGGCATCATTCTGGAGAGAGCATCCTAAGGGCGATGATATTGTCAATGATTCTACCATCTCAACTGGAAAAGCGGATGGGTTCAGAGGCCTCAAAGTTGGAGTGCCAGGACGTAGCTTCAGCTCAATTTTTCCTGTTTTTTCAGAATAATGAACAGTGAAATCATCACCGCTCGGAAGCAAGGACACCGGAGAAGTGATAGGGTTGGAAGAGTGGTAGGCTTGTTCCTTGATGATTTCAAAGAGTTTTTTGGGTCTACTTTTAACTCCATCCAGCTGCGTTCTGAAGAGGTCAATTTTAGCCATGCGGATGTGTTTGTTGTAAGTACTTCTTAGGGAGTGAGGAGTATGGCGGGATGATGACCTTCTGCATTTTTTCTGTGAGGTAGGATGCTATTCACTTTAGGGCTGCTTCTCGGATGCCGATCTGGTGGAGTCTGTTAAATGTTTAGCAGTGAGTAGTGGGATATAGTGCTGAAGCCTGCTGAAAGATCAAGGAGGATGAGGCCTACTGTTTCTAAGTGATCCAACAGTATTATGATGTTATCTGTGGCTGAGATCAGGGCTGTCTCTGTGCTGTAGTTCGCTCCGAAGCCTGATTGGGATGGGTCCATAAGGTTGTGGGCTGCATTTTGATGACATTCTCGATTACTTTGGCAGGGAACAGGAGCAGGGAGATAGGTCTGTAGTTCTTGGGTTCCTCTGGGTCCACGGATGGCTTCTTCAGCAGTGGCTTCATGCCAGTGTTTTTCCATTTCTAGGGAAAGTGGTCCATGGTGATAGAGGAGTTGAGGGCCTCAGTGAGTTCTTTGCTAATGGGCTGATTGCGGAAGTTGAAAGTATGATGTAGGCAGGTGTCTGTTGGGGCTCCAGAGTGGAATGTTATGATGGATGCCATTTCCTTCTCAGAGAGGATGCTCAACAAGGTGAGCTTGTGGGGGTGTACATCGTTGGCATGTTTATGTTTGGGCGATTTGTATAGCACGCAAATACCCTGGGGTGTCTCGGCGCTTAAGGATTATAGAGTCAGACAGGGAGACGCTGCGGGGTTATTGGTTGAACAGCCAGGTTTTCAGTTGTTTACTGAAGATGATGAGGGTGGGACTAGTTTTAATGATGAGAGGGAGGGAGTTCCAGAGTCTGGCCGTGGAGACTATGAAGCACCTATCTCCCCAGGTAGCTTCCTTGGTTCTTTGGACAGGTAGGAGGTATGCTGAGGAGGAACGTAGTGGTGGGTGCGTATAGGCAGAAGGCCTTTTTTAAGAACTGAGGGCCAGAATTGTTGATGGCTTTGTAGGCAATACATAAGGCTTTGAATTTGCTTCGGCTTCTGATGGGCAGCCAGTGAAGTTGGCGATAGAACGGAGCGATGGATTTGAACTTGGGGATACCGGGTAGGATTCTTGCCGCGGCGTTCTGCACCAACTGGAGTTTGTTTAGGACCTTTTCTTGGGCATTGAGGAGAAGGGCGATGCAATAGTCAGTTCTGGAGAAGATTAGGGTGGTGATCAGAGTTTTGCTGGCAGACGCTGGGAGGTATGGAAGTAGCTTCTTAATTTTCCTTAAGGTAAAGAAAGGGGTGGAGACAACCGCATTTGCGTGGTGATTGAAGAGGAGTTTATCGTCGAACAGGACCCCAAGATTTCTGACCTTGGTGACGGGTTGTGAAGGAGGGCCCATCTCGTTTGGCCACCAGGTAGGGGACCATCCTGGAGAGAGGTTGCCGAAGGTCATCACCTCCGTCTTATCGGAGTTTAGTTTTAAACAGTTGCTCGTCATCCAGGAGCTAATGGCTAGCATTCCCTCCTGGAATCTGGCAGAAACTGCTTCCCTGTCCTTGTGTACAGATAGTACCAGCTGAGTGTCGTCAGCGTAGGAAGTTAAACTTAGACCATGAGATTTAATCACCCTCGCCAAGTCCGAAACATAAATGTTGAATAAGGTAGGACTCAGCGAGGACCCCTGAGGCACTCCGCATGGGAGGGTAAAGACAGGTGAATAGAAGGAGCCTAGCTTTACTGATTGGGTCCGGTTGGTAAGGAAAGAGGCTAGGAGGTCTCTGGCTGTGTGATTGATGCCCAAGGTTGAGACACGGTCGATCAAGGTGGCGTGATCGACCGGGTCAAAGGCAGCGGACAGGTCGAGAAGTATCAAGACTGCTGTGCCGCCTTGATCTAGGGTCATCCTTATCTCGTCGGATGCCTTTATAAGGGCAGTTTCAGTTCCATGACCCTGTCTGAATCCGAATTGAGTATCGTCAAGAAGGTGATTTAGGTTGATGAACTCTGACAATTGTCTGTTCATTAGTTTTTTGAAGATTCTGGATGGGAATGGGAGACAGGCAATAGGTCTGTAGCTAGATGAGGCTGTGGGGACAAGGGTGGGTTTTATCAGGAGGGGTTTGATAACTGCATTTTTCCAGATGGAGGGGTAGGAGCCTGTGAGGAACATGGCGTTGCAGATGTTAGTGAGGGGGAGGGTTATAGCATCAGGAATGAGTTTAAGGATGGATGGTGGGCAAGGGTCCAGAGGGAATCCTGATCTGATGGAGGAGATTAGTTGGGAGACCTGTTCGGGGGGACCTGCTGGAAGTTTGAGAAAGTAGGGGTGCCGATGGTGTGGTGGTGGTTAGGATTGGTGAGGTTGGGATGGGTGTGAGAAGCAAAAGCAGAATAAATGGTGGTGACCTTGTCATCAAAAAAGTTGGCAAGGGAGTCACAGAGGGCTTGTGAGGTGTTAGGGATTGGACAGGGGGGATAGGAGAGCTTATTGACCACTTGGAACAACTGTTTGGGAGAGTTGTTAGCAGATTCAATTTGAGTTAAATAGAAGTTACTCTTCTCTGAGATGATGAGGCGTTTGTATATGGCCAAAGTGTTCTTATACGTTTGTTTCTCACGCGGGTTATAGTGTTTGCGCCAGTGTCTCTCTAGGTTTCTGCAATGTTGTCTATGTAGCCTGAGGGGCTCCGTGAACCAAGGGGCCGAGGGAGTTATTCGGTTGCGGCAGGTAAACTTGGAAGGTGCAAGAGAACTGAAGGCAGAGTGTAGCTGGATAAGATAATTATTGGATGCTATTTCGGGGTCAGGATTATGCTCCTCGAGGGAGTTGGAAAGGGTGGTTGTGATGAGGGGGATGTCGATGTTTTTCCAGTCTCGAGTGAGCTTGGGGATGGGGGGGTTGGACTGCAGGGGGTTGGCCCTCCGGGGTTGGATAGTGAAGAGTACTGCGGCATGGTCTGTCCAGACGAGGGGTATAGCGGAGAGGAAGGCGATGTCGGGGTTGTTTGTGAATAGACTGTCAAGGGTGTGTCCTGCGTGATGAGTGGGTGTGGTGACTAGCTGGCAGAGTCCAGCTGCTTGTAAATCAGAGGTAAGACGGGTGGTGTCATTATCGGTAAGAGATTCTAGGTGGAAATTGAAGTCTCCTAGTATGGTGTAGTTGGGGGCTCCCGCTGAGGGCTCCATCAGACTGCCGAGGGCTGAAAGGAAGATTGTTCGGGGGCCTGGAGGGCGGTACAGAAGAGTTCCTTTAAATGATTGATTGTTAGAGAGGGCGATGGAGTAGGTGAGTGCTTCCCAACCCGAAGGGTTAAGGGCTTCGATTTTGGTATTGTGGTGGTCTCTATGAATGATGGCTAGACCACCTCCCCTCCTGATGGCTCTGTCCTGTCTGAGAGCAAAATAACCCTCAGGTATAGCTGAGCAGAAGTCAGGCCCGGAAGGTAGGTCACCCCAGGTTTCCGTCATAAATAGAAGATCTAGTTTGTGGCTGGTAATTAGCTCTAGGATGTACAGATTGTGTTTAGGGAGGGACCGGGCGTTTATAAGAGCGGCGAGAAAAGGAATCGGGGGGTCGGGCGGTGCCAGGGAGAGGGACGGGCCAGAAGGAAGCGGTTCGATGTTACACAGAGGGCAGTGAAAAGGTCCTGGGATAGGATCAAAGGTGAGGGCAGGCGGAGGAGGATGGTATTCATTGGGTGAAGTGTTAATCGCCTTGAGTTGGGATGTGGATTAGGTTAGTGTTTTGTGGTTTGGTGAGAGGGGGGTCGGGCCAGGGCGGAGACCCTGGGCCCGGTCCAGGTGCAGACAGGCTTACCTTTGGCGTGCCAGCGGCGCGCCAGCTGCGCGCGTCCGCTGCGCGTCTGGGAGGGCATGTGGCTTTTATACAGGGGGAGGCGAGCAGCTAGACTGCTAACCTCCGTGGCAACCGGAAATGGTAGGGGGACACTTCCGGTTGTGGCGATCGATCCCTCCACTCAAACTGAATGCTCAGCGGTGGACCGGGGAACACGCCAGGGCACAGGAGAAATAGTCAGTGGTGACACAGTTTTAAAAGTTAAAAGCGGTTGACAACAATATTAATATTTGCAAGGTGCAGTGCAGTGCAATAAAATCAACTAGGAAGCCCTAAACCAGAAGCTTCCGTCGGCGATTAAAATCAGTGCTCTGATTACCTTTGGCGCGATTGTGAAAGACCTGACTTGGGTTTAGAGGTCAGTAGGTGCGAGCAGAGTGTGCTTGGGTGTCTGAAATAAATCCAACTGTGCAGTTCAATAATCAAGGCTTTTATGCAGTGGGAGGCGGGCAGCTAGACTGCTAACCTCCATGGCAACTGGAAATGGTAGGGGGACACTTCCGGTTGTGGCGATCGATCCCTCCACTCAAACTGAATGCTCAGCAGTGGACCGGGGAGCACCCCAGGGCACAGGAGAAATAGTAAGTGGTAACACAGTTTTAAAAGTTAAAAGCGGTTGACAACATGTTGGCATGATACAGTGATGCTGTCCTTGGCAGGGGTTGCGATGCAAATTCTTGGTAGATGGTGTTTATTTTGTTGTGAAAAAATTCAGCCAGGAGAGGTTTCTGGGGTTTGATGCTGTTTTCTGTTGCTGAGGGGTTGGTGAACTCCTTGACTATGTTGAAGAGTTCTGTGCTGTTCTTGGAGCTGTCATTGATGTGGGTGGCTAAGACAGTCTTCTCTGTGTCCTTCAGGAGGTGGTGGTTTATTTAAGGCGTCTTTGAAGTGTTTTCAGTCCTTAAGGGTCTTACTGGCATGCGATACTCTTTCCTTCTGTCTACATTCATGTTTCTGGGTTTTGAGTTCCTCTGTGAATCAGTTGGGGTATCACGTTCATTTCTTGGGGTTAGTGGGTTTCTACGGGGTGACTTCGTAAGCGCTTGCCGCGCCAGTTCTTGAAGTTTCCTGCCTTTTTTTCTGTGTCTCTGGTAGTGGTGGGTAGTTGGGCGTTTAGGAGATTGGTCCATTGTTGTTCTGATACCTTTGCCCAGCTGCACAGAGTCTGGCTGGCAGTGAAGGCGGGGATTTTGAGCGGTTCTGAGATGACAAAGTGGATGGATTGGTGGTCGGTCCAGGTGAGCTCCTTGGCGTGGGCATATTTCACTCTGTTGCTGGCTGAGAAGATCGGGTTGAGCATGTGTCCTGTGGAGTGGGTGGGGACAGTGACCAGCTGTTTGAGTCTGAGGTTGGCCATACTTTCTAGGGGGTCTTCCGTGTTAGCGTCGTCGGTGTTCTGAAGGTGGAGGTTGAGGTTTTCTAAGAAGATGTAAAGATTTGAGTTGATGGCGAAAGGGGCAGTGAAATGGGGGATGGTGTCGCAGACGGCGGAGCAGGGTCCTGTACGTTTGTAGGTGAGGGTGCCTCTGATGGTGGTTTTGCTGTTTGTTCGGACTTGGAAGTTTAGATACTCTATGAAGGGGATGGAGTTGTTTATTATGGCAATACCACCACTGTTTCTGTTGGATTGTTCCCAGTGTGTGACATATATCCATCAGGGGTGGTGATGTCTGGAGCTTATTCGGGGTTCAGCCAGGTCTCTGTGATGAAGACGGCATCCGAGAGCGGGTAATGATGGTGTCCCATATTTTTGTGGTATATTTTCCAAGTAAGCGTGCATTGCTCAGCAGGCAGTTGATCTTTCTGAAGGTGTTAGTGATGGCCTTGCTGGTGGTTGCATGCAATGTGGTGTGGGTGGTGGGCTTGGCGTGGGTGGTTTCCTTACTGATGCAGGTGAGGTGGTATTTTGGGATGGAAAAAGGGCCTTCAGTGTGGTCCTGGGTGATGTATGGGCACAAGTGTTGTTGTCCTGGTGTCCAGGATTCAGGGCCCGAAGCTCGTCCGAGGTGAATCGGTGGCGGACAATGGGGGTAAAGGTCCTGGTACTGGATATGGTCCAGGAGTATGTGCAGCGAGGCCTTCTGTTTGTGTTCTTCCACTTATTAGCAATGGATTGTCAGTGTGTGGTTGACAGTGGATTTGGAGAAGTGTGCAAGCATACATCCCTTCCGTTGCATACAGATTGCAAGGTTACTACTTCTACACCCTTCGATACGGGGAACAGCCTTTACAACAGGGGCATTACCACACGCTACCATTACAACGCTGCTATTACAACGCAAGTCGTTACAACGACTTGCGCTGGAGGGAGCTGTTGGATAGGGAATAGTTTAATTTTCTATTCCAACACCTTCCCTACTGTAACATGGCCTGGAGTTGGAATAGGAAATTAAACTATTCCACTATCCAGCGCTTACAACGCAAGTCGTTGTAACGACTTGCGTTGTAAAAACATCGTTGCAATGGCACGCATGGTAAAAGCCCGTGTTGTGATGTCATACAACGTTTGATACCCTTTGACAAGTACTCCCAAAATTTGTTAGGCATTTACATATTTGAATTTTTATTGGTACGCCAATTTAAGCGCATTGCTGGGATCCCAGATCTCATACAAATCTGCATGGGTAAAAAAAAAATTAAAGGAGGAAGGGGTGGCAAAAATCTTTGATTTACTAACTTTGGCACCATTTGACAGATTTGCATAAATGTTGAGATGCCAGTATTGGGTTGCAAGCTGCATTTACAGTTGGTGGCTGTAAAAAAATGGAGATTGACTACCTGTGGCAAACCTCTGTTTCACAGAACCAACAGCTACATGCAGTAGTGATTTGCAATATGATGGGTTTATGCAGCCTATCTCCCCTGTACACAACCTCACAGTCATGCAGAACAGAGTGGGTAGGCTGCAACATGAGAATATGCCATTATATTCCGCCACCACTTATATAACCTACTCAGCACATATAACGGCACCAGATAATGCGAGGTTATGAAAATTTTCATCCTAAAATTTTTTATAACATTTACGTAAAATAAAGTTAAAGCCCAGGTAAGATTCTAAAATAAAACTGAAAAAATCTTAAATTCCTCAGTTGTAGATAACTGCGTAAACCATAGCTTGTACACCTGCATGCAAACCATACCTCACACAAGTGCAATGCTTCCTTAAGGAAGTGCTTTTGCATGCTTTAGCATAAATGTATTCAGAATGTTTCAAGAAATTAGTATTTGAAATGTCTCTAGCTGGGCATTTAGAGGTTATATTTTAGAAATATCTCAACTCCTTAGCCATGCATTTCCATGAATCTGGTTTCGCCGAGATCTGCAAATCTGAAAATGAACAAACATATTCTGAACTGATGTGCTTCTTTTTACGTTGTCCATTTCTGGATTGCAGAGCGACAGCCAGGTGTGCAAAATGGAAAGATCTGATTGGCTGGATGAAACTCTGAGAACAATGTTGTATTCCAAATTGCAGTGGTCTGGGTCCCTGCACCCTGGAATACATTCTGAAAGGGCTCATAAGGGGGCAGAGTGACCCACAGGCCTTGTGGCAAGGACTTCTCTGTGTTCAAAGAAAAAAGAAATTCATTTTCCTATGGAGCTTGTTAGACCAATCAGCCTTAATGTGGTCTTCCCCCAAACTTTATGGCTCGCCTTCTCTATTTTGCTGAACTTATTTTTGTTGGTCTTGGGACTCTGTAAACTTTACCCCGCTAACAAGTGCTTAATGGTTAATTTGGCTGATACCCAACAGGCATATATAATTTACTTATAGAGTGGTATACCTTATACTCAGGGCCTGTAAATTAAATGCTACCAATGAGCTTGCAGCACTTATTGTGCCACCCACTTAAGTATCACCTTAAAAATATGTCCTGGGCTTGCCACTGCAGCCTTAATGTAATTTTAAACTGTCATGAGGACTTGGCATTTAAACCCTTTTACCACACCTTAAAATTACTTTTATTACATGTAGGTGCCCCTAAGTTAGGTACTAGGTAGCCAAAAGGGCAGGGTGCTATGTAATTAAAAGTTTGGACATGTCCTGGTAGTGAAAAATTCCCAAATTTGTTTTTTCACTACTGTGAGGTCTACCTGAAATAACATCAGTGTTTCCTTATTACATTTAATAAGCTGTAATTTCCAGTTGGTAGCAGGTAGCTGTATCATGTTTGGTGTCTTTGGAATTATAATGAAAAGCCCTATTTAATGGTAATGTTTGTTTTTTGTTACGATTTTGAAAAAGGCACTTTTAGACAGTTTGACATACAAAGCCAACCCAATATCCCTGTTTGTGCTTGGGTATTGAAAGTTAGGTAAGGAACAGTCCCAACAATGGATTTTTTCAAAGAAAAACATTTTCAAATCAATCTATTAATCATTTAAGATATCAGATCATGGCATCAGAACTCAATTCACAGCTATGTGTCCAAATGTCCATGAAAAAGAGAAATTAAATCTCAAAACACAGGCGTATGTCTTTTTCTCAATTTTATACTGTGCAATCTAGAAAACTACAATCAAATAGGGGTCCGCAAACCAATGTCCACTTACATTAGCAATAAAACGACACTCCTTTTCTTACATTAAGTTATATGCCAATGTATGTTAAAACTAAATATCAAAAATATAGTATAAAAGTCACAGACCTTTGTACTAAATTTTTGAACATTTCAAAACCCACTTTCGAAGATATAGTACAAAGGTCACAGCATTAAGCCCACAGGTTAACATCACTGTTAATCTTGAGCTAGCACTGCTCTCAGAGAATTATCCCCAGTTGCAGGAGCCAAAAGTGTGCATGAATAAGACCAGTGGTCCTTGTTTACACTGTCCTCAAGGAAGACCCGTTTTCAAAAACAAGCTCACTACATGCATAAAAATAAGGTTAGCCCATTCCCAAAGTGTGATGATTTACACAACTTAGGGCCTCATTAGGATGACGGGCGGACTTTGCCCGCCCGTCATCCCATCGTAAATCGGGACCGCCCGCCATAAGGGCGGGGGTCCCGGGGGTGCTATTAGGATCTGCCCGCAGGGGGCCCCCAGAGTGAAGACCGCATGCCTTTTAGTGGCGGCATCGCCGCCACGGAAAGGCACTGAAAACCAGATATCATAATATGGCTGGCGGTGTCTGTTAGACACCGCCACCATATTATTCCTTTTCCGCTCCGGCCGCAAGGTGACCGGGGCGGAAAAGCGGCGGACGGTCTTTCCGTCCGCCGTGGTCCCCCCCGCCATCCTAATATGGCGGTGGAAATCTGGTTATGATATCGGGCGGATTGCCTCCGCCAGGCTGGCGGTGGCTACCGCCAGCCTGGCGGAGGCAATCCGCCCGATATCATAATGGACCCCTTAGTTTCAGGTACAGAAGGTCAAGCTTTGTTGATTTACAAGATTCTAAAGGTTGATATGTTACAAGTGTTTGAGAAATGTGATCTAGACTAGGAAACAAAAATGAGGAAACTATCTTAGAAAATACTCAGTGTAAAATTTTAACTGACATCCCGAAAGTCAAATTTAATGTTTAGCATCATCTTATTCAGCAAAGATGATAAATACTGAAAGGGTAAAGCAGAAAAATGTTCCCTCCCCCACATATTAAAGCCAGACCTATTGCTTTGCCAAAACTTGTGGTCCATATTTTTTAGGTATTTACATGTTATAATTTCTATATAAGGTTAGCATGGGGAGGATTTGCTAAGGTCAGTATCGGAATGAAGAAGTGGTCTGACCAACACAACTTGGAGATGTTAATCATTTGCATGTGGTATTTTATTTTTTTTAAATCAGGACCAGGGCAGAACTTTTAATGTGAGTTTCAAAGTGAAATGTTATAGTAGACAACTATCTTGCATGAACGGATGAAGGTGAGAAGTTCATCTTTTCCATAAAGGAAGATTAAATCTAGCAGGAAAATCTTATCTCAAGTGGAGATAGGCTGATCAGTGCTGTAAGCAAATAAACCGGCAACTGAAATGTCTTGTTTTCAGGTGGACAGTATAAGATATTCAGCTTCAATAGTTCTGGTGTTTGTAATCTCCACTGTGAGCCATTGAAATGAGGAGTTTATAGATGTAATCGGTTTAGATTCAAAGGACTCATTGTGCATAATGGCAGAAATCACCAGTTTTTTTTGCTCTATTTAGATGGAAGATACTCTATTCTATTTGGGACATTTTTAAACCAGGGTATGAGCAGAACCGGGTGTTGATTAGTGCAAAATAATCAAAGTCACATTCTTGGGCAAGGACAAATATGGAAGTTGCATTGGAGACCACAGGCCTACAATTCTCAGCTGGGCTGATATCATGTGAAGTGTAGGATGTTAATCTTTGGCCTCAGCACAGGTGAGTCTCCTGAAAAACCTTGGGTGGATTCATCTGTAATTGTATGTTTGTCATCTACCCTGGAGCTAGTGGTAATATGATTTTTTCGAGAAATCTATGATCAGAGAGTGTTTGGTTACGTTCGCTACGTTAAAGGTATTCCCAGCAGCGAGATTGGTGTGTGAGTTGGGGCTTCATAAGTAGGTGTGTCAAATAAGGAGCAATGATGGTAGGCAAAGAGAGCTTCTTGAGAAGGAGAATGCTTGTGGGAGAGAGCAAAGAATGCAGTTTGAAGAAATTTATCATCTCATGTAGACGATTCAGCTTCATTTTGATGTTAAGCATTTCACTTTCGGCAATGTATCAAAGATTTGTGTATTTTAAATGTTAGGGGTGTCGTGTAGTACCTAGAAATCTATATAGGATCCGTGCGTATAGACAACATAAACTGTGGGACTGGTGTCCAGACTGATTCCAGGCACCCCCACTAGGATATGTTCGCCTGTATACCAGCCAGCTCCCGGTGCCCCTAAGAAACCCTCTTACCAAGGAGAGAATAGTTTCCGGCAACTATCGAACATGAGAACCCTGACCCCTCGGGGATCGTGGAAACAGTACAGTACATTTCGCTCAGTCACATGTGCTCACTTTGTCTCAGAAAGACACATAGAATAAACAATGGGGATGTTTTCAATAAGCATTTATTGAACCAGCGTCATTCTAGTGTAAAATATGTGTGCTGCAACAACCATAAGACAGAAACAGATATAAAAGATTATACGCATCAACAGAGTGAATGGATGGTAGGTTTCTACCATAGTGCTAAAACAATAGATATATGCCGGTATATAGATACCTAAAAGGAAAAATGCGCACTCCCTTGATGCTAACCCTAACTAGATGTACCTAAATCTACCTAGCATGTATGTAGGTGTAGAGCCAAGAATCTCCCTAGGATAGAACCAACTCCATTACCTGGTGTGAGAGAATGTAGGACCCTGTCTTGGTCTTGAGATGGACACTCCGCAAAGGATGTCAGACCACTGCGTACTGGAGTGTTTGCATGCAGGAACCTCAGTCTTGCGTCCGTGTGTCAGCATGAAGCCTTTCTCCTTTGCCTGCCGCAGCAAAGATATGGTGCTTATATACCCAAAAGGTACCCTCAGGGAATCTAACTTGCTGTGTCATATGGGACGAGGATGACGATGGTGATGAACCTTGTACATAGTTATTATCCAGAAGATGGTAATCCTGCTGTGATTCTGAGAATCCTCATGCAAAATAAAATATACTAGTTTTCGGGGAAAACCACACGACATTTAAGCAGCATCTAACTAGGTAAAAGGTCAGCACAAAAAATTGTTATGGAGTACAATGGCAGGGTAAATGTAGGTAAAAGATTTAGGTGACTAACCAGGCCTATATTGAGGTATATTGCAAATAAATCCTAACAGTGGCTGTAGCAAAATATGTGTTATGGAGTTTCATGTGAATCATGATTATTAGTATTTTAGCATTTGTAAGGAAAATTACATAGAAAAATTATTTTTGGATTACAATCTTAGCAATACAAACAATCACGGTGATTTAAAAAATAAGTTCAGTTGATCTACATGACATGAACCTATTATATGTTAATATTGAAAGTGATTTTCAACAAAAGCTGCAGTCGGTTCTAAGTCCATTTCCATTCAAGAAAGCAATAACGCTAAGGCAAAGCAATTGAGGTGAGAGCTGCATCTAAATTCTATAATCTTTAGGCAGTTTAAATGTTATTAAAACAGGATTAGGTTAATCTTTGATGAAAAATATACGAAAAAGAAAAAACTATGGGCCAGATGTAGGTGGCCCAATACCGGTCGGTAACGGCCGAAATTACTGAATTTCAGCCGTTACCGACCGGTATTGGTCATTTGGGATGTAGGGGACATAAAATCGTCCGATTCCGTAAATTTACCGAATCGGTAAAGTTACCGACTCGGTAAAGTTTCCGAATCGGTAAATTTACCAAATCGGTAATTTTACCGAATCGCAGCGGTTTGCGATTCGGTAAATTTACCAAATCGGTAAATATACCGTATCGGTAAAGTTACCGAATCGGTAAAATACCGAATCGGAAAATAAGAAGTGGTAAAATTTTATATTGAGATATAGATTAGCCGTTAAATACCGAATTTGCTTGAAATTTGGTATTTAAGAGTCGGTATTTACCATGGATTGAACTCAGGTGGTAACCAGGTGCAGCCTATAAAAAAGGACCCAAAATGCAATTCTTTTTTCACAATGGCGGCATTCTATGTCATTGCGAGACGGCTACGGCTACGGCTACGGGAGGAAGGAGAGAGGGAATGACCGAGACAGGAGCAGGTCTACAGACAGAGGATCACCTTGTTCATGCTCACAGCGGCAGAGATACTCCAGAGGTACAGGTTGGACCCAGATACCATCTTGGACCTCATCAGGGACCTATTCTAAGGGCACACACTATTCCACCCCACGTGCAGGTGCTGTGCAGCCTACACCTGCTTGCGTCTGGGAGCAACCAGAGTGTGGTTGCTGCGGTAGGTGGTGTGACCCAGAGCAGCCTGTCACGCTTTCTCCACAAATTCCTTGACGCCATGTTACAGAGGATGGACCATTATATAACTTTCCCGACAACCCATGCAGAACTGCTCCAAACAAAAACTGACTTTTATCTGATGGCGCATTTCCCCAATATCATTTGCTGCATTGATGGCACCCACATTTCCATTTGTCCCCCAGCTGGCACCGAATACATATATAGGAATAGAAAGTCCACCCACACCATCAATGTGCAGGTGATCTGCAATGCCAAGTGCGCCATCACTGACCTTGTGGCAAAATTACCTGGGAGTACCCACGACTCCTTCATATTTCGAAACAGCGGTATCTATGCACGGCTGACAGAAGGTGAATTTGGTGAAGGATGCCTCCTAGGTAAGGCACAGTGTGCGACCCCATTAACACCTATTGCAGTAAGAAGTACAGGTATGCATGTGAGTAATGTATTCCCATTTCCTTTTAGGAGACAGTGCATATGCCCTCCGCTCCTTCATACTCACCCCCTACCTCAACCCCTCAACACCCAGCCAAAGGAGATATAACAGGGCCCACAAGAGCACAAGAAATATTGTGGAGCGTACCTTTGGTATTTGGTAGAGCAGGTTCAGGTGCCTGCATAAGAGTGGAGGTGCACGGCAGTATACTCCCATCACCTGCTGTAAAATCATTGCTGCCTGTGCCATGTTGCACAACCTTGCTGTGAAGAAGGGCACTGAGGTGGAGTTGTCAGACTTTGAGGGTCATGATGACGAGATTGCTGTGCCTGAAACACAACCTGCTGGAGTGGCAACACCAAGTGATGGCAGATACAGACGTGAGGAGATTACACGCAACTATTTCTGAGTAAGTAATGAGACACAGACAGGTTGTGTATGGGACCAACGTATTTTAATGGTGCCACAATGATCAAGCACTTAAGTGCAACAGAATAAACATCATACACGTGGGGACTGTCTGTCCCGGGTTACTTCACCCTTGACCGGTATTTTCACTTGCGCCCGCGCTTCCCTGAGCCACTAGGATGTTGTTCGCTTTGTTCAGCGTGCCCTGCAGCCTCAGCTTGGCGCCTGGTACTCCTCCGTGTCTCCAAAATAGCGCTTGCTATGCCTCTCCGGCTACTGGTGTCATCAGCCTCTGCCGTGTCCAGGGCAGGATTCTGTGCTGTCTGCGAAATCAGCATAGCCTCTAGTGCACTCGTTATTCTGGCCATGCCCCTGGTGACCTCAGCTGTATTCTGGGTCAAAGCCTCCTGCATATTTACGCCCCTCCGGCATAGCAGGGATGTGGCGGTGGCCAAACGATTGATGGCCGCATTGTGGGCACGGGCATCCCTGCGCCTTGTGTGTGACAGACTATCAAGTTTGGAGCATAGCTGCGTAATTGAGTTGCTCATCTGCTGCATCCCTGCTGCTATGTCCGTATTTGTTTTTGCAACCTCTTTATTTGCCTCCACAATGTCTCTCATGCCCTTCCCCATTTCTCCCATTTGAACATTCACGGTGCAGAGTTGGCCTTGGCAGGCTTGGATGGATTTGCCCTGCATCCTTTGAATGCGCACTGTTAGAACTCGCTATTTCTGGTAGGCTAAGGCTGACGCCAAAGCCAGGCAGAAACCACCATTCTAGTCAGGGCGAGGGAGTCACACGCCAAGATCACCCCTGCTCACCCCCTCGGTAGCTTGGCACGAGCAGTGAGGCTAAACTCGGAGGCAATGTGTAAAGCATTTGCGCCAGCACACAACAGCAACAACATCCTAGGCACACCACAAAAGAACTCCACACAAGGTTATATTAAAATAACTTTTGTATTGTCAAAACACATCAGATAGAAATCACACATGTACATTGTGCCAACTGGCACGGGCAATATTCACAAGGGATTATTTACAAGACAGGGCCACATGGGCCACTGTCAGAATCAACACTTTTAGAAATAGCACTTTAGAACTTAGAATAAGTATAGCACAAAATAACAATTATATATCACATCCAGTAACTACTGGGAACAGGTAAGTACCACCTACGCAACCCTAAACACCTTAGGAGAATGTCACGCAGGGGACCAGGACCTCACTAGGACCACCTGTATTAGAAAGAACAATCACCTAAGAATAAAATACATTTAGGGGTATAAACAAGAACACATTACCCATGATGCATGAAACACATTCAGAGGATTAGTAAAGGAAAACACATGATGCCTAAAAACATTCAGCGGTGTTCAGAACAAAGCACATGATGCATCAAAAACACATTCAGCGGTGCAGGGAAGAAAACACAACTCAATAGCGCAAAGACACATGATGCCTAAAACATTCAGAGGTGCAAGGAAAAACCCCACAATTGCGCAAAAACTCACATAAGCCACCACCTGTGGCAGTCCCTAGGCCAACTGGCCTTGTGGGGCTAGGACGCCCTGTGTTTCAATGTAAGGGGCCTAAACGGTGCAGGTGCCCACTACTTGCTGGGCACCTGGGAACAGTCACAATACCTAAACGGTGCAGCTGCCCACTAATTGCTGGGCAGCTGGGAACTTGAAACTGTGACAGGGTCCTCACTGACCCTTAGGCACCAACTGCGCCCACTGCTGGAGCCACACAGGCTCTGGGCATATCACATGCCCCACATGTTGGAGCCACACTGGCTCTGACACTACAAATAGCCAAACGTTGGAGCCACACAGGCTCTTAAACAAATATGCTCCATGGAGCCCTCAGGCTCTGAACAAATACCTCGCAGGTAGGGGGGGGGCGAGCACCGGCAATGTGCCCCGGCGCCCCCTCCAATTAAAATGGCCCCGGAGCCTTCTCGGGGCTCTAGACAACATGACCCCAGGGAGCCTTCTCAGGGCTCTACAACGTGGGGGCGACCCGCTGCCAATCGGGGCCACCCTGACTCTGTGCCTCTCAACCAAATGTGCCCCCAGGGAGCCTCTCGGGGCTTGAGAACGTTGGGGCGACCCACTGCCAATTGGGGCCGCCCTGACTCTGTGCCTCTCAATCGGCACCATCAGCGGCCGCACGGAGCCCCCCAGTCCTTCCTACTCACCGGGCTCTTGTGCGGGGCTCCCCCGGGCGGCGGCTCACTCTCGCCGGCTGCGGGGCTCTTCCTCCATTCTGGGAGCCTCGCTCCCCTCGCGCCGGACTTCTCTCTCTCCCCGGGGCTCTCCCTTCTCTTGGGAGCCCCAGGGGACCCGGCCGACAGCTTCCTTCGCTCCTCTCGCCTCTCAGGCAACTTCACTCCTCTGGTGGTGGACAGCGCGGCACCTGCGGGGCTCCCTCCTTCCTCACGGGAGCTCCGCGCTGCTACCAGCGGCCTCAGCCGCTGTCTTCCCCACTTCACCCGGGCCCCCTCCTGGGACGCGGGGCTCTCAGCCGCAACTCCGGTCTCCCTCCTCGCGCTGCAGTGCCGAGGGCGGGACTTCAGGTGCTTTGTCTCGGGGCCGCGCTGCGATTGGCTGGCCGGCCCCAACACTTCTGGGTCGCCGCGGGCAGCGCGGCGGCCCGTTTTTAGGCAGGCAGGCGGGGTATCAATATCCGAGGGGTGGGCACCCTCGATAAAAACAATAAAAGCGCTACAAAGCGCTTGGGGGCAAAAAAATAAAGCGCTCTCCGCGCTATAAATGAAATACAGCGCTTCTTGGCCAACATAAGGCGCTGGGGGAGAGATAAGGCGCTCCAAAGCGGTAGAGGCAACAAATAAAGCAATAAAAAGTCCTTTCAGGAGTCCAGGACCTCAGCAGTCCAGGACATAAGGTGAAGCACAGCAGCTCCCAGCAAAGGAAAGGCCATCAGATATCCAGGGACTGGGCAGGGCCCAGGGATTCCCCTGGGCCCAAGCAGCAGCACGCCCCTGGCAGGATTCAAGTCCAAAAACAAGAACATTTTGGAAGGGGACACAGCCCCTTCTTATACAGAGATAAGTCTTTGAACTCTTTGTGCAGGCAGTGTGAGAACCAGCTAGAACTGGTTATAGGGAAGTCCTTTCAGTATCAGGGACAGAGGTGACAGTCGCCCAGCGGGGAGGTGGAGCCAGCATTGTGGCAGGCAGGCACAGCCTCATTCACACCCAGGCGCTATCTCCTCCCACTTCCTTGGCAGCAGATGCTGCCTTTCATCCACGGGCTGACTCAGACAACCTCCTGGGGCTCTGCAGCCCCTGTCACCCTCAAACCAGACAGTCAATCCACAAGCAGGCCCAGGCACTCTGGGCCAGGCTCACCAGCCAATCACACGCCAGGCACAAATTACACAAATATGCCAACTTCTCAAAGTGGCACTTCTAGACTAGACACAACCATGCCGCATACACCATTACGCAGCATTCAATCTCACGAGTTCGCACATATCAAACTCGACCCTGCACTCCCCACACATCAGGAACTACCATGGGCATACATATTCCCCATTCATTCCTATGGGAGGGCAGGTCACTCACCATACATACACAGAGAGCTCACGCACTTTACACTGTACCACAGTGAAAAAGTGCGCCAAGGCCTAAAATCACCAACACCAGGCTCCAGAAACAGGCTAGGAAAAAGCAAAAAGTCTCGGGGTGAACCTGCCAAAAGGGCCAGGTCCAACACAACCCCCTTCCAGCCAAAACGCAGGGTAGACCAATCACTCCACTGATGGGCTTCACTGCTTTGGGCGACAAAACACGGACACGGGCCCGCAAGGCAGGGACACCCTCCGTTTTTTCGCCACTCTGAACCCAAATAAATTTCTCTCAACAAAAGCTCCGCTCTCTGTCTCAACTAGGATACCCCACTGATACTATCTAGTCATCCACAGCCAGGACCAGGCCCTAGGCCATCCACATATCACAGGTCCTAACCAATCCACAGAGTGGGGGGCAGTAACCCCTGGCACACAATAGCCAATCTCCACTCTCCCTCTCAGGGTAGCTACAACTACCACTGATCCTTCAACCTAGGGACCACACCCTCAGGCTGACCAGAGGTCACGGGCAAGAATGCCCTACCCTACCTCTACTTCTGGGTTTCTGCACCCTCACAGGGAAGCCCCACCAGAACACAATTCTCCTACCAGATCAGGACCTCACTCCATCACTGGTCTACCACCTGGAAACTATTTCACTCCTGAGGTACAAAGCACACAGCACAGTCCCTCTTCAAGCAGGTGGGGGGACACAGCACACAGCAAAATCCCCTTTCCTCCACCTTAGTAGAAACAACAGATTGCAGGTGGGCCCCAGAACACACAGCAAGGGCAGCCCCCTCAATCTCTTCATCTGATCTACTTTGGTAGAGATTCCTCTTGACCTGGAAGCTTCCTAATCTCCCAACCTAGGATCTAAACCCTCAGGTTGCACCGGGGTCAGAAGTACACCGTCCCTCTGCACCCCCTTCCAGAGTTCTGCACCCTCCACTTAGGAGCGGCACCCCTCAACACCAGGACCGCCGGAGTTCTGGTTCCAGACACTCCCCGTCCTCTAGACACAGGAAGATCCTCCTCAAATGACCTGTAAGTACAGCCTAGGCCCCTGACCTGGCGCTCCCGAGGGAACCCTCCAGGCCCAGAGACAGGGTTTCGGGCCAACGTGGGACACACCGTCCCACACTCACTCCTCCTCCACTGAGACAGGGCGTGAGCCCCTACACCCCTACCATCCTAATGGGACCTAGCTGGGCTACACATGAACCTCTTCACTTACACAGGATCATCAGATACACAAGCCACTACTTTTAGAATCACTCCCCAATGCCTCTGCAAGACATCTAGCACACCGCCAGAAATCCACCTTCTTATCCAGTGCCTCTGCAGGACCTCCTGCACACCACCAGATGTACACCTCCTGTGCAAGCTCCTTAAAAAAAAAACTCACACCAACTCCTCCTGTTCAACACACCACTCATCCACACACTCCCCCTCCAGACTGGTGAGACAGTTCTTCACTGCCCCTGACTCTCAACCTGTACCCCTCTTACTGAGCACCAGGCACCATACTCTGGGAACTGGGAATGGGACTACACGCACTGGACATATTTTAGCTGCCACCACTGGATCCTACCATACTGGGGAATCCAGACACACACACACTACACTCAGGGGATAACCACCCTCCCGAGCAAGCCATTTCTCCTCCACACTCCCTCTCTTCCATCTACCCACACAGGAACAGGAATAGGGATTGGACACTGGACCTAGCAAGGGGTTCCTAATCTATGGAAACCTCCCCCTCTACTACTGGCGTCCCGCCCTGTCATTTTCTCTCATCTGCCACTAAACATAAAAGCGCAGGAACACAATCTGAAAATGACACTCTTGAGGAAAAACAAAAACACAAACAATAATCCCAAACATGTGACTATCTAAAAAATGCAGAGTTTTTTAATGTAGCCAGCTGTCGCTGTGGCACTGGGCAAACACAAGTCCAAATCCCACCGCTGCCACCAATGTTAGAACTCGCTATTTCTGGTAGGCTAAGGCTGACGCCAAAGCCAGAGAAACCACCATTCTAGTCAGGGCGAGGGAGTCACACGCCAAGATAACCCCTGCTCACCCCCTCGGTAGCTTGGCATGAGCAGTGAGGCTAAACTCGGAGGCAATGTGTAAAGCATTTGCGCCAGCACACAACAGCAACAACATCCTAGGCACACCACAAAAGGAACTCCACACAAGGTTATATTAAAATAACTTTTGTATAGTCAAAACACATCAGATAGAAATGACACATGTACATTGTGCCAACTGGCACGGGCAATATTCACAAGGAATTATTTACAAGACAGGGCCACATGGGCCACTGTCAGAATCAACACTTTTAGAAATAGCACTTTAGAACTTAGAATAAGTATAGCACAAAATAACAATTATGGATCACATCCAGTAACTACTGGGAACAGGTAAGTACCACCTACGCAACCCTAAACATCTTAGGAGAATGTCACGCAGGGGACCAGGACCTCACTAGGACCACCTGTATTAGAAAGAACAACCACCTAAGAATAAAATACATTTAGGGGTATAAACAAGAACACATTACCCATGATGCATGAAACACATTCAGAGGAGTAGTAAAGATAAACACATGATGCCTAAAAACATTCAGTGGTGTTCAGAACAAAGCACATGATGCATCAAAAACACATTCAGCGGTGCAGGGAAGAAAACACAACTCAATAGCGCAAAGACACATGATGCCTAAAACATTCAGAGGTGCAAGGAAAAACCCCACAATTGCGCAAAAACTCACATAAGCCACCACCTGTGGCAGTCCCTAGGCCAACTGGCCTTGTTGGGGCTAGGACGCCCTGTGTCTCAATGTCAGGGGCCTAAACGGTGCAGGTGCCCACTACTTGCTGGGCACCTGGGAACAGTCACAAGACCTAAACGGTGCAGCTGCCCACTAATTGCTGGGCAGCTGGGAACTTCAAACTGCGACAGGGTCCTCACTGACCCTTAGGCACCAACTGCGCCCACTGCTGGAGCCACACAGGCTCTGGGCATATCACATGCCCCACATGTTGGAGCCACACTGGCTCTGACACTACAAATAGCCAAACGTTGGAGCCACACAGGCTCTTAAACAAATATGCTCCATGGAGCCTTCAGGCTCTGAACAAATACCTCGCAGGCAGAGGGGGGGGGCGAGCACCGGCAATGTGCCCCCTCCAATTAAAATGGCCCCCGGAGCCTTCTCGGGGCTCTAGACAACATGGCCCCAGGGAGCCTTCTCAGGGCTCTACAACGTTGGGGCGACCCGCTGCCAATCGGGGCTGCCCTGACTCTGTGCCTCTCAACCAAATGTGCCCCCAGAGAGCCTCTCGGGGCTCGAGAACGTTGGGGTGACCCGCTGCCAATCGGGCCGCCCTGACTCTGTGCCTCTCAATCGGCACCATCAGCGGCCGCACAGAGCCCCCCCAGCCCTTCCTACTCACCGGGCTCTTGTGCGGGGCTCCTCCGGGTGGCTGCTTACTCTCGCCGGCTGTGGGGCTCTACCTCCATTCTGGGAGCCTCGCTCCCCTCGTGCCAGACTTCTCTCTCTCCCCGGGGCTCTCCCTTCACTTGGGAGCCCCGGGGGACCCGGCTGACAGCTTCCTTCGCTCCTCTCGCCTCTCAGGCAACTTCACTCCTCTGGTGGCGGACAGCGCGGCACCTGCGGGGCTCCCTCCTTCCTCACGGGAGCTCCGCGCTGCTACCAGCGGCCTCAGCCACTGTCTTCCCCACTTCACCCGGGCCCCCTCCTAGGACCCGGGGCTCTCAGCCGCAACTCCAGTCTCCCTCCTCGCGCTGCAGTGCAGAGGGCGGGACTTCCGGTGCTTTGTCTCGGGGCCCGCTGCGATTGGCCGGCCGGCCCCAACACTTCCGGGTCACCGCGGGCAGCGCGGCAGCCCATTTTTAGGCAGGCAGGCGGGGTATCAATATCCGAGTGGTGGGCACCCTCGATAAAAACAAGAAAAGCGCTACAAAGCGCTTGGGGGCAAAAAATAAAGCGCTCTCCGCGCTATAAATGAAATACAGCACTTCTTGGCCAACATAAGGCGCTGGGGGAGAGATAAGGCGCTCCAAAGCGCTAGAGGCAACAAATAAAGCAATAAAAAGTCCTTTCAGGAGTCCAGGACCTCAGCAGTCCAGGACATAAGGTGAAGCACAGCAGCTCCCAGCAAAGGAAAGGCCATCAGATATCCAGGGGCTGGGCAAGGCCCAGGGATTCCCCTGGGCCAAAGCAGCAGCACGCCCCTGGCAGGATTCAAGTCCAAAAACAAGAACATTTTGGAAGGGGACACAGCCTCTTCTTATACAGAGAAAAGTCTTTGAAGTCTTTGTGCAGGCAGTGTGAGAACCAGCTAGAACTGTTTATAGGGAAGTCCTTTCAGTATCAGGGACAGAGGTGACAGTCGCCCAGCGGGGAGGTGGAGCCAGCATTGTGGCAGGCAGGCACAGCCTCATTCACACCCAGGCGCCATCTCCTCCCACTTCCTTGGCAGCAGATGCTGCCTTTCATCCACGGGCTGTCTCAGACAACCTCCTGGGGCTCTGCAGCCCCTGTCACCCTCAAACCAGACAGTCAATACACAATTAGGCCCAGGCACCCTGGCCTGGCTCACCAGCCAATCACACGCCAGGCACAAATTACACAAATATGCCAACTTCTCAAAGTGGCACTTCTAGACTAGACACAACCATGCCGCATACACCATTATGCAGCATTCAATCTCACGAGTTTGCACATATCAAACTCGACCCTGCACTCCCCACACATCAGGAACTTCCATGGGCATACATATTCCCCATTCATTCCTATGGGAGGGCAGGTCACTCACCATACATACACAGAGAGCTCACTCACTTTACACTGTACCACAGTGAAAAAGTGCACCAAGGCCTAAAATCACCAACACCAGGCTCCAGAAACAGGCTAGGAAAAAGCAAAAAGTGTCGAGGTGAACCTGCCAAAAGGGCCAGGTCCAACACGCACCACGCGCCCCTCCAGCCCACGGAACACAGTGCCCTCACCACGTCTACCTGCACTGCTGCGTCTGCGTTGTCTTCTGCGAGCAGTGACTCTCACCTGTGGACTGCCGTGCTGCTGAACTCACATCTACGGTGATTTGAGCCTCACCCTCTGCTGCCTCCATTAATAGTAGTGAGGCCACGACACGCCTCCTGGCTGGTGGGGTTGCAGGGGTGGACTGGAGCAGTGATGGTGAAGTTTCTGGTGAGAATACCAAGGGAGGGGATTGGGAAAGCTGTGGGGAGTGCAGCAACTCTGGGGTCTGTACAGTGTCATCTTCATGTGAGATGCCAGTCGTGTCATCTTCCTCCTGCGAGGCTTGTACTTGGCTTGGACCTGCTTCCTCACTCTCCTCCCTCGCTGGTGCAGTCCCTTCTGTGTCAGTGGCTCCACTGCCTGTTTTGGCCCCTAGGTATAAATAAGCGTATGTCAACTGAGTGTTACTGTGTCACAGTCACTACAATAAATGCTTTACACATTTCACTTTCATTTATCTGTATTCATTTCACTAACTAGCTGATGTCTGCGCTGTTACACATGGTCTGACATTTGCTGACTACATTTCCCATAATGCATTGCTCCTGGATAGTGATAGCAGTACTGGACTGGGGTTTGCTTGTCCACAAAGGGTAAAGGGAAGCAGGTTAGTATGGGGTGTAATGCAGCGCATGAGTCTTACCTTTTTTTGTTGCAGCTCTGGCTGAGCTGTCCACATCTCCCAGTCCGCAGACGCTGTCTGCCTCAATGGTTGAGGCCACCATCTCCTCTAGGTCAGTCAGGGGGGGCGCTGGGTTCATGCCTCCACCGGTTAGGCCTGCCTGCTTGTGGATTTCAGCCATCCTTTTTTTGGTGAGGCTCCTGAGGTCATAGAATCTTTTCTTGAGATCCTCAGTATTCCTGGTCGTGACTCCCACAGCATTCACTTTTTCTAATATTGCCTGCCAGATTTTCCTTTTGGCAGACTCGGGAACAGTGTGGGAGTGCCTGCCAAAAAGTTTGTTGTGCACTCTCACTACCTCCTCCACAAGTACCTGCAGCTCCATGCTGCTGAACTTTATTTTCCTCTTTCTTTCTGCCTTCTGGCTTTTACTGCTGCTTGCCATTTTTCACTTGGAAAGGTTTCAAAAAGAACTCTCACTGCTGCTCTGTGACTCTGCTCAGCTCTGACTGCCTCTCCAGAACCTTCTAATTAGTTGCAGCTGCCTGTGTAGCCACTTCCTGGTAGGGAGGGGTAGGGTGGTGGCACCTGATTGGCTGTTTTCTTAAGTTTCACTTTTGCTTGGTTTCCGATTCGGAATTTACCGATTCGGTATTTACCGATTCGGTATTTACCGATTCGGTATTTCCCATTCATTCCTATGGGCCTTTTTGCCCATAGGAATGAATGGGACATACCGATTCGGTAAATACCGATTCAGTAAATACCGATTCGGTAAATTCCGAAAGTCAGATACCGATTTTTACCGATTCGGTAAAAAATACAGTTTTTTTCCCTACATCGCATTTACCGATTCTTGAATACCGAATCGGCAAAATTCGGTATTTAAGAATCGGTAAATGACATTTACCTACATCTGGCCCTATATTGCTAAGTCTTTTAGATGATGGGTAGGCTGCATCTTGGATCTGAAGATCATTCTGGTGGAATGTCTTAGCAGGGTATTTTCTTTTCCACTGCTGTGAGGTACTTGGTGAACCTACACTGTAGCTGTATGTTGGAGCCATCTCAGCAAGCAATCAAGGCTTGATAGCATGTTCTAATGTTCAACGAGTGAAAAAATGTTTAAAGGGCCCATTCCATCATCCTTGAATTCAAGGCAAGCTCATAAATGATGCATTGATGATTCTAAATGGTATTGGCACAGCCTACAGCTGGAGTCAGGGTCTTCGGCTTCCTTAGAGACCTGTCCTTTGATAAAAATTGTCCAAATTGATGTTACAGAAGCATATTTTTTGCTTTAGCATAATACAGTTGAAACACATAGTCTTGAGGTCTAGGCTGTTTGGAATAATTGATATTAGACCAATGGACAGAGTTGTGGAAGCATTTTCTAAAAATCTTTTTGTCCTCAATAAATGAGTCTTTTAGCCAATCTGTTTCTAACTTTTTTTTAATTTGTTGTGGCTTATTGTGCTGGACCACAGGTCTGATATGGCCTGAGTAAACTTTAAAGTGGTAATCCATTGATTGTTTTTCAGGCTGGTGGTGTTCAAAACTTGTAAGTGTAATAACTTGAAGATTTAGTGTTATGCATTAATTTGAGAAATACTATTAACCTTATATTTACCTAATTTTGGACCCCGAATTGCAGCCTGATCGGACTTTGGGAAAAATTCAGTGAGAGGCAGGAAATGGTCCTGATTATATTAGCAATTCTTACATTAAAAAACAGGCAATATCACTTATAGTACAGTCTGGCCATATTTTAAAGCTGGGTCTACTTTTCTTTTGGTGATTCTTGGAAGTGGTTCAAAAGAAGAGATCTGGAGTTCGAATGTAGCAATCCAAATGCATACATCAGGGCTGTGAGAAATTGGTGTTTTAGTTGAGAGAGGTAAGTACCCACCTCAAGTAATAAGCACAATATTGTCAGAGTGAACCATTAAGGTCAGTAAATTAACTGGAGCGCAAACCTATGGTAGTCATGGCACAGAACAATCAGGTTTAACTTAATGGCAATGAGTAAAGTATGCAATACTCAGGCAAGTTAACAATAGCAACAGAAAGCATTAAGCACCAACTGCTGTCAGATGGTTGCACTTGACTGAGACAGGAATAAGGTTTGAGTTCAAATACATGTACCAGATCCATATCAGTGTATCTCTAGAAAGGAAGTCAAAAATCCTCAGTGAGGCAAGACAGCAGGCTGTGGCCGAAGAGGGCCCATGTAAGCATGGGCGTAAAATCCGCTCCGCTCGCGGATTTTTCGGATTTTCGGCAAATCCGCAATCCGCGAACGCTCGCGAATTTGTCGAAAATCCGTGAATCCGCTCGCGGCGGATTTTTTGCTTGGTTGCGGCGCGCGGCGTGGTGCACGGCGTTCACTTTCCGTCATTTTAGCGTTTGCCGAGTTGTTTTTCTTTGCGAGTGACGCGCCATTTTAGATCTTGCTGCGTGTTCCCGCGGGAGTTTGTCGCCCGCGAATACGTACTCGCGGCTTGCCACCTTGCACAGCACACCTCGCGAGAGTTCGCAATTGCGAACATGTAGTTGCGGCGGAAAGGAACAATCTCGCACTTGCGAAATAGAGATTTTGCAATTTCGCACAAGAAAATCACCAGCAAACAGGATAAACCTTCAGAAAATTATGATTTTTATCAGAATCACTCCTCAGGTTGACATTTGCATGGCCTTTTTTTTTGCAAGGAGTCCATTTTGGGGGGGGGTGGAGGAAGGAAGTGCCCCACAGTCTCCAACTTCCTGTTCCTGTCCAGCAGGCTCCTCCCAGTGCTTTGTCCATCTCCTGGTCACTTTCATTTGGATCTGGAGCTGGAAGGATTACTTTTTGTGGGTGCTGCTGGATATTTGGATTTGAGGCCTTTTTGACTGTCTTTGGATCACTTTTGGATTAGAAATCAACTTTCACAAGTAAGTTTGTTTGGGGCATTACAGTTGCTGCAAGTACAATTTTGGAACTTTTTCAGAAAATTAAATAAATTATATTGTGGGTAGCCACAGTATCCAGTAGGACCAGGGTTGGTTATGGGTGCATGATACAACTGTTTTGTTGAATTTAAACACCATTGAGGCCATGGATGGGCTGGGATTGTGCAGATTTTATTGTTTTTTGTCGTTTTTTTGGGCCTGCTGGTGTGGCCCTTTGCCCAGGGGTGGTGAGTGTTGCATGGGCCTAGTCTTTCTGTGGGGTGTCTTCTTGAATTTAAACATAATTGAGGCCATGGATGGGCTGGGATTGTGCTTATTTTATTGTTTTTTGTCGTTTTTGGGGGGCTGCTGGTGTGGCCTTTTGCTTGCCCAGGGGTGGTGGTGGTGCATGGACTGAGTGTGCCTGTGGTGTTGTCTCACTCTCTTTGATGTAAACATCATGGATGGCATTGGATTGTGGTGATTTCTGGCTGTTTTTCTGTTTTTTGGGGGTGTACTGTTGATGTGGTCTGGCCATGTGGGTGGTGGTGGTGGCCATCTTGAGTGCTGGCTGGTACAGGCAACATGTGCTTGGGGTGTAAGGGGGCCATTTTGAGGAGAGGCAGTGTCTGAGGCCTGCACTTATTTTGCCTACTTTTCATCCCTTATGCCCAGGGGTAGTGAGTGTTGCATGGGCCTAGTGTTTCTGTGGGGTGTCTTCTTGAATTTAAACATAATTGAGGCCATGGATGGGCTGGGATTGTGCTTATTTTATTGTTTTTTGTCGTTTTTGGGGGGCTGCTGGTGTGGCCTTTTGCTTGCCCAGGGGTGGTGGTGGTGCATGGACTGAGTGTGCCTGTGGTGTTGTCTCACTCTCTTTGATGTAAACATCATGGATGGCATTGGATTGTGGTGATTTCTGGCTGTTTTTCTGTTTTTTGGGGGTGTACTGTTGATGTGGACTGGCCATGTGGGTGGTGGTGGTGGCCATCTTGAGTGCTGGCTGGTACAGGCAACATGTGCTTGGGGTGTAAGGGGGCCATTTTGAGGAGAGGCAGTGTCTGAGGCCTGCACTTATTTTGCCTACTTTTCATCCCTTATGCCCAGGGGTAGTGAGTGTTGCATGGGCCTAGTGTTTCTGTGGGGTGTCTTCTTGAATTTAAACATAATTGAGGCCATGGATGGGCTGGGATTGTGCTTATTTTATTGTTTTTTGTCGTTTTTGGGGGGCTGCTGGTGTGGCCTTTTGCTTGCCCAGGGGTGGTGGTGGTGCATGGACTGAGTGTGCCTGTGGTGTTGTCTCACTCTCTTTGATGTAAACATCATGGATGGCATTGGATTGTGGTGATTTCTGGCTGTTTTTCTGTTTTTTGGGGGTGTACTGTTGATGTGGACTGGCCATGTGGGTGGTGGTGGTGGCCATCTTGAGTGCTGGCTGGTACAGGCAGCAACATGTGCTTGGGGTGTAAGGGGGCCA